>NW_026651511.1:0-608175 GCF_028751815.1 Salvia miltiorrhiza
CCAACTTGTCATGCTTGCTTATCATTTCTATATCATCTTGAAAACTTCCACCACCATACCATTCACATGCATGGAGAGATATAAAAGTATGAAGCTCTTCATGTTAAAATAGATACGTCAATTTATGACAATTGTACCTTCTAAATCTTCAAGTGCTTGAGCCGCTTGCTGCTGGTTAAGAGCATAAGCCCTAGCACGTGCAGGTTGTCTCTGATTTGGTCGTTCATTACCAATTGGTACTTGATTCTGCCTTTGAGGGACAAAGTTCTGAGGTTGTGAAATTCCCATATTTCCATTATTGTTTGGGCAGTCTCTGGCGAAATGCCCTGGTTGCTTGCACCTAAAGCAATCATTGGAGCCTATCTTGCATTCACCATAGTGATTTTTCTGACATGTTGGACATAAAGGCTTTCCTTCAGCCTGTCCTTGTTGTTGCTGAGTTCCTCTCCATGGTTGCTTCATTTTTCCTGGGTTTCCTTCATTTCCGCCTTCCCATTTACGTTTCATTTTCCATAGTTTTGGGTCTGTGCTTGTGCTGACACATTCTCTTTTTCCTTTGGTAGTATTGCTTCGATGTTTAAGGCCCTGCTCAACGATTGAGCATACGTCAATGTTCCCTGACTTGCTAGTGGAACGGCTATCTCGAGCCGCAGACCTTGACGAAACTTTTCTGCACATTTCTCGTCTGTGTCAACTAGATGCGGAGCATATCGCGAAAGCTGGTTAAACATTCGGTCGTACTCAGTGACTGTCATATTTCCCTGTCTTAAATTCCAAAACTCATCCTGTTTCTTCTTCCTATAGCATCCAGGGATATACTTTTCATACAATCTTTCCTTAAAATCGTTCCACGTATACGCCTCCCATTGCTCAGGGGTCAAGGTTCGTCGCACCGATTCCCACCAGAATTCAGCCTCATCAACAAGTTGGAAAATTGCGCATGTTAGTTTCTCCCTATCCCCACAGCCAACGTGGTTAAGTATCCTTTCAGTAGCTCTTACCCATCTCTCGGCATCCAGAGGATCAAGGCCATCAAAAGTTGGTGGATTATGCTTGCGAAACCTTCTTCCACACTACGTTCTGGTATAACTCGTGGCACATGTTCTTCAGGATTAGGTCCTCTTCCTGCCATTCTTGCATGTAATCAACAATGTTGGGCTTCTTCTTCATTCTTCTTAAAAATCTATGATACTAATGACCTAAAAATCTTTCTATTCTGAAACCAATATTGGTTGTCCATGAGTCACATTTTATGTGTCATGCTCCGATATTCTAACTTTCGTATTCCCGATTTTCTATGCCTTATCTTCTATGTTTCTACGTTTCTACCGTTCTATACTTTCTATGTTCTGTCATTCTATGTTCAGTGCTTTCATTGCATAGTCCTTCTATTCTTAATCTGTTCATGTCTTCTAAAATTCGTTGGTCATAAAAATAGAAATCTAAAGACATCCTTCATCAGTTCATCAAGCGACTATAGTCTGTCATCATATCCTTTCTAGGTTCACATGTAATAACACGCATTGGTTGAATCATCGCATGGTAATAAATTGCATATTAATCATTTATGCAACATTTCCTCATTTCAAAACAAGTCGGGCACATACTTTGTATGATAAAACATTTCAATCTCAAATTCATGATCATATGCATGTCTAGTCTCAATAAATGTTAAGGTTCCATACATGTTGCGTTTCAAGTGTACGGACGTCTCCATACATGATCCGCTTCAAGTGTATGTCCAGTCAAAATTCATATCAATGCATTCAATCTCAAACCACATCCATTCTTATTGCGTGTTCAGTCTTAATTCGTATATTCTGTCCAATGCATGTTCAGCCTCAATGTGTCTATAGTTTCAATACATGCTATGTTTCAATGTATGTTCAGTCTCAATACATGTTCCGTCTCAATGCATGTTTTGTCTCAGTGCATGTTCAGTCTCAATGCGTATCCTGGTCTCTATGCATGTTCAGTCTCAATACATGTTCATCTCAATGCATGTTCAAATCATAATGCATGTTCCATCTCAGTGCATATTCAATCTTAACATGGTCTATAACATATTCATTTGGTGCATGCATTTCAGTAAACATTTTGAAAACAATATTGACATACCTTGGTTGAGGGCAGTGTGACGACGAGCTGAGGGTTGCTGTATAAACTTTTAGAAGTCTAGAGATGCTATCCTAGACTCGATATCAATGAACTTGCGGTCTCAGAGCCAAGAACTTTTGCTCTGATACCATCTGTGACAGCCCTCATTCCCGGGAGAATAGGAAACGTACTACTTAATGGAATTTCTAGACTTAACTTGAATATAATAGGTGATATGTTCTTAGATTTGGCTGACACATTCATAATAAAGGAATTTCGTAATTGAAGGATGATAAATACGACAACTTAGATAGAAATTCTTCCAACCAGGATCAAAAGTTCGGAGGTCTGAGACAACAAGATAACACTTCAAACTAGACATACATATATGCGAGGTTCAGTTGCTAGAAATGCGATTTGCCAAAAGAGTTCATAATAATTAGGCTAAGAATATTTAAAGAGTCAATCTCAAAAGATATCCACCTAAGTGAATATTATGGCAGCAGAAATTATTATATGAAACTACAGCAACATCCTCCCTCAGCCTCGCACGACACCACCTGCCGCTCAACCTGCAAAAGGTTTCGAAAACAATTGCAGGGCTGAGTACTAATATACTCAGTGGGTTTAGCCATTTGAAAAATCCGTTTAAAAGAATAATCCATGCTATGAACAGTATAACATAGAAATATTTGAAAGCATTCTATGCATACATAAAAATAAATTGTGGATCCATTTTCAGTCTTCTCTCTACTGGTGCTTCGCCTATAATGTGAACTTGTGGGAGCAGCCCACAGAGGTCCACTACCATGCATGTTTCAGAAATGGGAGCAGCCCAAGTCTGACAGTCTGAGGCAAGTGGGAGCAGCCCACAATACCCCCTTGTGTGTACACAATCCTAACCAGGGCGATCCAATCGCTACGCCGGCTAGGACCCGATCGTTAGAGAACATAGGAGCACTTTAAACAATAGAGAGATAAAAACATTTTAACATGGACATTCATTTGCATTTGCATAAAACAAGTAGAGCTTAATAACTCAAAACATACATTGGAAAATAAAAACCCACCTCGATAGAACAAGCCTGTAGATAAAAGATGTACAATTCTCTTCTTGTAAAAGCAAAGCTAATTCCTTCTCTCAAGTGGACCTACAAGACAATCTAATCTTAATAGGTCTCAAAATATCGCATGAGCTAACGATTCTACAAAGCTGCTAAATCTTAATATTCTGCGCCCGGATTTTCAAAACTCAATTGAAAATCTAAAAAAATCGAAATTATCAAAATACTTTTATTGCATTATTCACTATGCAAATTCATATCATATCTCAAGATCACATAAAGTAAATAATTATACACATAAGAATAATCAATCAAACTCAAATTATAGAGTCTAATTAATCAGACCATTAAATCATTATTAAAAATTAATCAACTGGTTGAGGACTCGACTAAATAATTTAAGCAAAGCCTGAGTTAAAGAATGTAAATCAGCCCAACATCTTAACAAACATACAGCCCAACTCTTTAAGAAAATAAGGCCCAACTTGAATTAAAAGTATAGGCCCAAAAATAATAAACAAACAAGCCCAAAATTTCATAAGTCAACCCCTCCTTATCTCTCCTTCTCTACGCCTCCTCTCCCTCTCCCTCTCACCACCAGAACACATCCCCTTCTCTCCTCCTCTCTCCGCCATCTCTATCTCACCAGTCGCCTCGCCACTTCTCCATCGCCGGCGACAACAGCGATGTCGCCGTCGCGCCTCACTCTCCCCCCTCTCCGTTCTCCCCATCTTGCTTCTCTCTCTCTCTCTCTCAAATAGGAAATCCCCAAAATCTGCAAATCTACCCTTCCCATCTCTCTTTTTCTCGGTTGGACGGTCAACGGCGAAGGACCACCACCGCCGCCGCCAACCTCCTCCTACTCACCCTCTCAGCCTCATCTCCCCCTTCCCTCCGATTCCACAGAACCCAAATGTAAGAAGCTCCCAAAATCCCTAACCCTTTCCTTCGATTTCAAGGGAGAGGCAGTCGGAGCATCGCCTTGCCGTCGCGGCACAGCAGCAGCGTCGCTCGGCCACCTTCTCTCCCGATCGACGAACGGACGGCGCCAATAGGCAACCGCCGCCGCGATTCATCACCACCATCTCCGATTCTCCCTAAATCGCCTCTTCCTCCCCTTTGAATTTCGGCCAGCAGCTCGAAATACCGCCGCCGCCGACTCTATCCCGCGATGACAGCCACGCCGGCGACAACAGCAGTAACCGCGCCGCCGCGGTGACCACAGCAGCACCGCTGCCTTCGCTCCCCCCCTGCCCTGACTCGCCTCGACTCGACTCCCACATCAACAACACATAGCGAAAGATTAAAGAAAATACATGTAAGGCTCAATTAATCCATAGACATTCTGTAAACTTGTTTTCTTTTTCATGTGCAGTTTCTGTAACAACCATATGTACATCAAAAATACAAGATATGATCTTTCATGTATGCTATTCATCTTATATGTGTGGTATATGAACATGATTGTTTGTTGAGAAGAAGTGTACTGAGCAAACCTTAATGAGTTCTGGTATGAAGTAAATTTTGCAGGGCTGCGATTTTGAGCTGTTATTGATGGCAAAAGAGGATTTGTAGATGTAATTGAAATTGTGTTGAGGCTGTAAAGAATTTAGTGGAGGAAATCTGTAGTTTGGTGTCAAACTGAAACAAGTATGGAGAGGATTTTTATGGGAGAAGACTGGGGACGTGGAACTAACCCCCCTATCATGCATTAAAACTAATTGATAACAATGTAATGTGTCAATTCTACTGCCCCAAAAATTGATTAAAAACTCATTGCAAAAACACACATATATCTATATATATACATGTTCGGTCCACTTAATGAGAAAGTGGGCTTCTTAAATAAGAGACCCTTTGCAAATTGTTTACAAAGTCCAAAATCAAAATAATTTAATGAGATATAAAATATAAGCACATTGCCTTCAAATAATTTGATAAAATCAATTATTAAAAGGAATACTTTTTCGAAAAGAACTATAATAATTTATCCGGGCGAGAATCTACTTATTCTAAGTTCAAGTATTCTCGTGAAATCCTATTAAGAAGAAATCGGGGGTATTACAACATGTCCCTGAAGGTTTATTTGTTCATCAATCTTCATACACAGAAAAAGTGTTAAAGCGTTTTAACATGGATAAAGCGCATCCATTAACATCACCAATGGTCGTTAGAACACTTAATGTGAATAAAGACTCATTTCGACCAATTGAAGATGGATGATGAGGAGTGATATGTGCATAGTAGGGAAATGGTGTAAACCAGAGAAGTCATCCTCGCCAGAGGAGGCGTATCTGCCAGAGAGGTCATCTTCGCCAGAGGAGTCGTGCTTACCAGAGAAGTCATCCTCGCCAGAGGAGGCGTATCTGCCAGAGAAGTCATCCTCGCCAGAGGAGGCGTATCTGCCAGAGAGGACATCCTCGCCAGAGGAGTCGTGCTTACCAGAGGAGTCACCTCCGCCAGAGACGTCAACATCGCCAGAGAAGACGCCCTCGCCAGAGAAGACATTTTCACCAGAGGAGTCACTAAAAGCGCGGGGAGGTCTCCCGCGTAAAACCGAAATTACTATCTTACCCTTCAATGTATTAAAGGGGCTTAAGCCTAATTATCTTAGGGAATGGGCTTGAGGCCCTAAGGATTATTTACATGCTTATAAATAGAGACTTAGTAGTAGGTTAGAGAGGGGCATCTCATTATTATTCATTCATCTCTTGTAAAATGTAATTCTCTCGGAGTATAGTGAAAAAACCCCAAAAACACCCCGTGGACGTAGGTCTTCTCGACCGAACCACGTAAATCCGGTGTCGTTTACTGCTTTCTAGTTTAGGTGTTAGTTGGTTGTGCCACCAACTGGCGCCGTCTGTGGGAAAATCGAGCTAAGGCGTGAGATTCACTGTTCATCATGTTACTGTTCATCGGACTAGGTACTGTTCATCGGACTGGGTTACTGTTCATGAAAGAAGGGAATCGATTGGGGATTTTGGGATACTGTTCATCGAAAAGAAATTGGGGAAATGGGGGAATCAGATTACTGTTCAGGGCAGAGGGGTTCGAGGAATTGGGGGCTAAGATGTGAGCTGCAATTTGATGTTCTTCGAAGAAAAACAAATCGAGATTAGGATTTTATGTGCTTCTATTTTTCCAAATTCCGGTGACAATGGTCGCCCATCTCTCTTCTCCATAATTCTCCGGCAGCCGTTGCCACCTTAGGACTCCAGCGTATGCCGCCGCCGGGCACAAATCCAGCCTTCTTCATCCTAATTCCAGATCGAAGTCCGCCTCTCTCTATCTGGGTCAGCCAGCTTAGGGACACCTCATCTGAGTCAGCGATTGGCGCCTCTTCGCCGTCCTCAACCCTCTCTGCTTGAAGCCAGATCCGATGCTATAGCCGTTAACCCCTGGATCTGAGAATCCGGCGGCGGAGATCCGCCTCCACTACTAACGATCGCCTAGCTGAGCTATCCATCTATCCAAGGGCTGCACACTGCCGCCGAGCACGCCGTGGGTCACCGCCCGGTCTTGTAGACGCCGCACGCCGTTCAATTTCTTCGATTGAGGGCAGAGGAAGGCCCCAAGGGTGCTCTGACCTGAGGAACGAAATTCGCCATCCCTCGATGGTGTTGAGGCTCTGCAGCGGACTGGTTTACGCCGGAATCTCGCCGATCTCTGCCGGAATCACTCCATCGGGGATTTTCCCTAATTTAATAGGGGATACTTTCATTTACTAGAAATTTTCCCAATTCTTTTCATGATGGATTTAGTTCTTTAATTGCTTATTCCAATCACAATTTCTCATAATCTTGTTCAATTTCTGGTGCGAGGGTAACCGGAATGTCAAGCAATGCTTGTTGCTTAAGGGAATTGCTGAATGAGAAAGCTCACATGGGGCTCACGTGGGGGCTGAGTTGGGACAACAGATACAGCACAATCGACAAAGCTGATATTTTAGCTCATTCAAGGGGATATAACCTGATTTAGGAATGGACTTAGGCACTGCTAATTCAGCCCTGACAGAGCCATTACGACAAGAACAAGCGGTGACACAAATAAAAAGCTAAGTTATCTATCTCTCTCTTTTGAAAAATGTTTGTGCGTGAACATATGAATTTTGTTAAATATCTTAGACATTAAAATGTCTATTATGCGTTCTTGATTTGAAGATTCAAAGATTTGGGTTGAGGTCGGGTTAAGATGGTCTTGATTCGTCGAAGTTCCAGTTGAAGTTTCCTCTAAATATATGTTGGTCATATGTGTCAATTTGGGATAAACACATTATTCATCTTGATTTGTTTTAGTCGTGGCATTCTCAAGTCATCCATTACTTGCTAAATCTTCCATTCCTTTGCTCTGAATCGAATATTTCACAGTTGAGTTGGTTTTAATTGAGGGTCTTGAGGAATTATTATCCGTATCAAAGCTCACTTGATTTTTATTTCGCTCTATTTGTTATGGTTTATCTAAGTCCTAATCCTTTAATTTTTGTTGCTATGCATGCTTATCTTCTGAATTTATTAGATATTGTGGTGCTAAACGTGGTGGGTTTGAGAAAATGTGTTATACATTGATCATGTAGCGATTGGCTTTTTTAAGTTCATCATCTGCCCTGTGCTAATTCTTGGGATTTTTGAGCTTGTTGTTGTGGTGATTTATTTTATTAGTAGCTTGATAGTGCTATGATGCTATTATGGTTTTTGGGACTTGATATTGTTGTAATATAGCTGTGAACTTGGGAGTGATTTAGCTATGATTTTTGCTCTAATTTTGGGGATTAATTCTGTCATTTTGTTGGACTAACTTAGCCCTGATTTCGCATTGTGAGTTCAGGACCACCAAGACGGGTATTTCAACATTTGCTCGCTGTTGAGAACACTATGATTGCCTAGCTGAGCCAAATATGGTTTATTCATGGGAGCTCTTGACAAAATGGGACAAATGACAGCTCCGCTAGTTACTTGCTCGGGTCATAAGCTCAACTTTTGGGGAATGTTATAGTGTGTTAAAAAGAGGGTTGCTGAACACACTCACAAAAAAGAGACTAATCGTGACATGGGTTTTTGGGTTAAAGACATTATTGAATTCGTGGTTTTCGTATCTTCTGCACTGACGAATAATTATTGTTTATTCATTATACTTTCTCTTTGAGAATCGTGATTTCAGGATTGTGAACTTCAGCCATTGGGACACAAATACCCTAATTTATGTGTCATTTTTGGGGATTCTCACAACTTTTATTCGATGGAATAAATGTTTAGGGCGGCACTGTTGCTTGGGAAAAGCAAAGCGTACACTTCTTTACTTGTTAATTGATTTGCAGCCCTATCTCCAAGGGGCTCTCATATTTTACTAATATATATATGTGCTTAAGAATTTTTGTAGCACAAGATAAACAAATTTGGGGAATGATTTGAACAAATATGGTAAATACCATAATGTAAAACAGGGTAACCCACTAGTAAGTGGTAATTCAGGTATTTCGCTGAACTCTATCAATGGAAGGAGCATGATTGGGATATGTGATATTTTATCACTTGGGCAAAATCATGATTTATATGATCTTTGATGGAATTTGAAAATTTGAATGAATATGGGAATCAAGTTGTGGCAATGGATTATATAATCTAGGGTTCGAATTCTCTTTGCAGCCCTGTCTTAAAGGGGCTTTCATATTTATACTAATATCTGTGCCTAAGAGATCTTGTAGCACAGGAAATTAAATTTGAGAAAGCTTTGAACAAAATATGGGAACCGCCATAACGTGAAAACGGTAAACCACTTGTAAGTGGTAATTCAGGTACTTCGCTGAACTTTATCTCGTGGAGGCATGTGAGCATGATGGGGGAGTATTATGCTTTATTACTAGGCAAAATTATGTTTTTAGGGTATTTTTATGGGAACATGTAAGCATGATAGGGATTTGGGAAATATTCTACTTCTTTACTTGGGCAAAATCATGACTTATATGATCTATGTTGGGATTTATGCAATAATAATTATGTCTGGGAAGCTGCACACCTTCTGCATATGTGCCTAGGGCTGGATTATGAATTGACTAAGTACACGAAGCTGCACACCTTCTGCATATGTGCTAGGGCTTGAAATGCAACTTGAATTATGTTACTTGGGAACTGTAGTTATGCTAACTCTCTCACAATCATCACAAGCATGAGCACCAAACACACACACACTTAAACATGTTCATAACAAAGTATTGCACATGTCACCAGAGGGGGGAGTAGGGTGTATACCCGTAGTCCCCAATTTTTAAATTCAAAAATTGCTCCTCAGCAAGTCAAGGGGAAAAGCAGAGGAATCACGCTGCAAATCAGAGGGAAGCGCTCGTAAGCCGCGAAAGTTGGTTGTGCCATCCGGGCCTTCCATGCTCCGCGCAGAGGGAGGGAAGCTATTTAATCGTAAGCCGCGAAAGTTGGTTGTGCCATCCGGGCCCTCCATGCTCCGCGCAGAGGGTTACTATTTAACCGTAAGCCACGAAAGTTGGTTTGCACCCCCCGGGTCTTCCATGCTCCGTGCAGGGGGTTCTTTTAATCGTAAGCCGCGAAAGTTGGTCGTGCCATCCGGCCTTCCATGCTCCGCGCAGAGGTTGCACATAATCATAAGCCGCGAAAGTTGGTTACACCCCCGGGTCCTCCATGCTCCGCGCAGAGGTTGCATTTAACCGTAAGCCATGGAAGGTGGTGTGCACCCCCCGGGTCTGCCAAGCTCCGTGCAGGGGTGATCACTTAACCATAAGCCACGAAAGTTGGTCGCACCCCCCGGGTCTTCCATGCTCCGTGCAGGGTGATCCTTTAACCGTAAGCCACGAAAGTTGGTCGCACCCCCCGGGTCTTCCATGCTCCGTGCAGGGGGTTCTTTTAATCGTAAGCCGCGAAAGTTGGTCGTGCCATCCGGGCCTTCCATGCTCCGCGCAGAGGTTGCACATAATCATAAGCCGCGAAGTTGGTTACACCCCCCGGGTCCTCCATGCTCCGCGCAGAGGTTGCATTTAACCGTAAGCCATGGAAGGTGGTGTGCACCCCCCGGGTCTGCCAAGCTCCGTGCAGGGTGATCACTTAACCATAAGCCACGAAAGTTGGTCGCACCCCCCGGGTCTTCCATGCTCCGTGCAGGGTGATCCTTTAACCGTAAGCCACGAAAGTTGGTTGCACCCCCCGGGTCTTCCATGCTCCGTGCAGGGTGTTACTATTCAATCGTAAGCTGCGAAAGTTGGTTGTGCCACCCGGGCCCTCCATGCTCCGCGCAGAGGTTGCACATAATCATAAGCCGCGAAAGTTGGTTACACCCCCCGGGTCCTCCATGCTCCGCGCAGAGGTTGCACTTAACCGTAAGTCATGGAAGGTGGTTGCACCCCCCGGGTCTGCCAAGCTCCGTGCAGGGGGTTACTTTTTAATCGTAAGCCGCGAAAGTTGGTTGCACCCCCCGGGTCCTCCATGCTCCGCGCAGAGAGTTACTATTTAATCGTAAGCCGCGAAAGTTGGTTGCACCCCCCGGGTCTTCCATGCTCCGCGCAGAGTGTTCAAGCTTGGATGGGAAGCAGCAAAGGAGGGAAGCAGCAAAGGAATGCATACAAAGGAGGGAAGCAGCTGAGGAATACTCCACCGTGATTTCACTGCTCTGCCGTGATTTCACTGCTCTACTGTGATTTCGCCGCTCTGCCGTGATTTCACTGCTCTACCATGATTTCACTGCTTTGCCGTGATTTCACTGCCCTACTGTGATTTCACTGCTCTGCAGTGATCCCAATGCTCAGCCACCGTCCGTGATCTCAATGCTCAGCCACCGTCCGTGATCCCAATGCTCAGCCATCGTCCGTGATCTCAATGCTCAGCCACCGTCCGTGATCCCAATGCTCAGCCACCGTCCGGGATCTCAATCCTTTGTCGGGATTTCAATGCTCTTCCGGGATTTCAATCCTCTGTCAGGATTTCAATGCTCTATCGGGATCTCAATCCTCTGTCGGGATTTCAATGCTCTTCCGGGATCTCAATCATCTGTCGGGATTTCAATGCTCTACCGGGATTTCAATCCTCTGTCGGGATTTCAATGCTCCGCCATGACTTTAATGGGCTGCTCTGAAAGGGTATTTCTCTGCTCTAATTGGGCTGGGGTACTTCTCTGCTCTGACTGGGCTGGTGTATTTCTCTGCTCTGACTGGGCTGGTGTATTTCTCTGCTCTGACCGGGCTATTCTGATGGGAATTTCTCTTATCTGATATGTATTTCTCTGTTCTGACGGGCAGTTCTCTGAGCTGATAAACATTCTCTGCTCTGATCGTGCTGGGTATTTCTCTGTTCTACTCTACGGGCTTACACTATTTTGCGTCTCTGCTCTATGGGCTGTTTTGATCTATTCTAATCGCTGCTCAGCGAGGAATAAGCCGCCTCTTGGGCGTGCCACTGTTATCTATTGGTCTTCTCACGCGCTGGATTTCTTACGCGCTCAACAACAGGGTATATTGTTCAGACTCGATAAATATTTATGACGGGTTTTCTCACATGATCAGAGTATCATATTTCTCACTTCAACAAGGGTTTTCCTATGTTATTCGGGTATTCTTGCAACGGTCTTCTGATTTATCTAACACAAAGCATTCATATTGCTTATCTATGCAAAGTATTCAATATGGGGTATTCTCAGCGCTGGTTTTCTTATGCGCCCAAAGAAATGGAAATTATTTATCTTTGTCAACATTCAACAAACAAGAAGGAAATCTAACTTGGAACTACAATTCCAAAGTCAAGGGAAAAATGCTTATCTTTGCTTTCTTATAATATTAAAACTCTTATGTCTTCATGATTTGCAGGGATTAAGGAAAACAGCGCAGCGCTGGCTTTAACGATACTTCGCTGGTTGAACACGAAGAATACCCGGTTCAACCAGACTAGGGGGAGTGGTTGATGAGGAGTGATATGTGCATAGTAGGGAAATGGTGTAAACCAGAGAAGTCATCCTCGCCAGAGGAGGCGTATCTGCCAGAGAGGTCATCTTCGCCAGAGGAGTCGTGCTTACCAGAGAAGTAATCCTCGCCAGAGGAGGCGTATCTGCCAGAGAAGTCATCCTCGCCAGAGGAGGCGTATCTGCCAGAGAGGACATCCTCGCCAGAGGAGTCGTGCTTACCAGAGGAGTCACCTCCGCCAGAGACGTCAACATCGCCAGAGAAGACGCCCTCGCCAGAGAAGACATTTTCACCAGAGGAGTCACTAAAAGCGCGGGGAGGTCTCCCGCGTAAAACCGAAATTACTATCTTACCCTTCAATGTATTAAAGGGGCTTAAGCCCAATTATCTTAGGGAATGGGCTTGAGGCCCTAAGGATTATTTACATGCTTATAAATAGAGACTTAGTAGTAGGTTAGAGAAGGGGCATCTCATTATTATTCATTCATCTCTTGTAAAATGTAATTCTCTCGGAGTATAGTGAAAAAACCCCAAAAACACCCCGTGGACGTAGGTCTTCTCGACCGAACCACGTAAATCCGGTGTCGTTTACTGCTTTCTAGTTTAGGTGTTGGTAGTTGAAACACCAACTGGCGCCGTCTGTGGGAGAAATAACACTTGGTCCTGAAGTACCATATCTTACTGCAATTGGAGCATTGACTTATCTAGCTAATAACACTAGACCAGATATAGCATTTTCTGTAAATCTCCTTGAGAGATATAGCTCTGCTCCCACTTTAAGACATTGGAATGGTATTAAACACATTCTATGCTATCTAAAGGGAACCGTTGACCTTGGATTATATTATTCTAAAGGTCTTGATTACACTTTAGTAGGGTATGCAGATGCGGGTTATTTATCAGATCCACATAAAGCCAAGTCTCAAACTGGCTATGTTTTTACATGTGGAGGAACTGCTATATCTTGGAAATCTGTGAAGCAAAGCCTAACTGCAACATCCTCAAATCACTCTGAACTCATTGCAATCCATGAAGCAAGCCGAAAGTGTGTGTGGCTACGAAATATGACAAGTTATATACAAGAGACGTGCGGATTGGCTTCACCAAAGGACAATCCAACTGTGTTATATGAAGACAATGCCGCTTGTATTGCGCAACTCAAGGAAGGATACATCAAAGGGTGACAGGACGAAGCATATATCTCCCAAATTTTTCTTCACACATGACCTCCAACAGAGCGGCGACATTGATATCCAACAAATTCGTTCAAGTGATAATGTGGCAGATTTATTTACAAAGGCATTACCAACATCGACATTCAGAAAGATAGTACACAAGATCGGCATGCGTCGACTCAAAGATATATCATGATCATTTTTCAAGGGGGAGCAGCTGTACTCTTTTTCCTTGACCAAGTTTTTGTCCCATTGGGTTTTTCTTGGCAAGGTTTTAATGAGGCAGCATATTTTTAGGGTTAGTCATTTAAGGGGGAGTGTTGTAAATATATATAATAATATATATATATATATATTTCCCTACTTAATGACCTAACCCTAAACCTTAACCCTAGCTTTGTATCTCCTATAATAAAGGCATTTAGTCCTCTCAATAGATCACTCCTACAGATTTATTTACTCTACGCTCTCTACGCTGTTCTCTTCTCTTCTACTTTCTCTCTACTTTCAACAATTATTACTTTATCTCACATTATATTGCAGGAACTATTCATTTATATGAGCTCGTGAGAAAGTGGAAGAATCATTTTATGGTCTTCTTCGAATTGGATAATACCATGATTGACTAATTAATGTCAAGGTTCTTGAACCCCACTATTTAAGAACCTTATATAATATTATAGCATAATTTGGTAACACTACGTTAATAAGCGTGCATGATTGTTAGTTTTGGTTCTTAAATTTCAAATTGTAATGTTAATTATTCTAGTCAAGTACGAAATTATATAAATAAATAAATGGTTTAATTTGTTTCAGTTCAAATAATATGATCGAAAATTATATATATTGACGAGATGAAACTATATTTTGTTATACCATGATAATGAAATTTGACGAAATGGAATGGTTTAATCAACTTATAATTGAGATATTACAAAGCTAATTAGAAATTGTGCGTTATTTTTTTAAATCTCATATACTCAAACAAATGAGGCTTCCTTGGGCCTGACATTTTGGGGATCCTAATCAAAAAGAAATAATGGACATCTTTTTAATTGCACATGGATGATCTTTCATATTATGATTACACAACTTTAATATTAACTATAAAATGCAATAAAGTAGTAAATAATTATTAAAATAATTTAAATCTTCTAGCATTTTGAGAAGCAAAAGATCAAAGTTTTCCAATACCTCATTTTCAATGTGTACAATTGCTCACACATTTAACTTTTCTTAAGACATAGTACAACGGAAATATGATTCTATCAATTTTAATTTTGAAAAACTTCTTTCAACCGAAACTACAGTAACCGGTATATTCAACAATTTCATATATACAATAAAAACATTACGAAAATAATCTGAAAATTTATCAAATTTAAGAACTTCACCAATAAACTTCATTTTTTTGTGATAAACACATACTCCCTCCGTCCCACGAATCTTGACACGTATTCTTTTATGGGCCGTCCCACGAATCTTGATACATTTCCAAATAAGATAATAATTATTACCTTATCTCTCATACTTTATCACTTTTATTACCTTCTTTCTCCTACTTTATCACTTTTATACTTTATTAACTACACACTTAAAATATTAATATACAATTCCTTAATTCTCGTGTCGAAACCAGACGTGTCAAGATTCGTGGGACGGAGGGAGTACAATTAAGTATTTACTTGGGCCTAACCATTCCCAAAAATAGGAAAATCAATTTTTATTTGAAACAAGGCATAATATTATTGGGCCTAAGTTCTGAGGCCCCAGTGAATTTTGGAGCCATGGGTCGTTGCCTCACCATTTATACATATGGGCCAGCCCTAGACTTTGAAAAGTTCATTTTAGAAGAAGCTTCGTTGGTGATAAATCTCTCGATAATAATTTAAAGTTTTATTAGGGAAATGAGAAATTATTATTAGTTCTCTTTTTTCTTAAAAAATTGAAGCTGTATCGATAAACCAAGCTACAATATTGGTGCATAGTCATCAGAATTAAACTCCAATTTACGGGGCACATAAATTAAAATTCAATATATGCCAGGATTTTTAATTCATGGTTCATTCACCTCTATTCATAATTTTGGTCTTCGAAAATTAGAGGGTACATTTATTCCAAAACTAGGGCCGATTTAGCACAATCATGTACTGTATGTTGGCTTGAAGATGAATAATCTTTTAATGATGAGATTTTACTTATTATTATTCTTATTACTTTTAACTATTTTTTTTAGCTTTCTTCAATTTTGAAATCAATGTAAACATACTAATAAAAATCAAAGGTTTATACGCTTCAAAAAAATCAAAGGTTTATAGCATGCACCACCATATAGAAAATAATTCATAATTCACACTGGAAATAACTATTTAATCATATTTCTTAATTCTTATAGTGAATATAAATTCCATCAATTTCGGTTTGTCTTGTTAAATACATTGGTCATCCTCTACTACAAAATAAATCAATCCTATCATATCTCATTTCTCATTTCTCATTTCACTAATATGTACCATACAACCTTATATCAACGACAAAACATCATTGCAATAGAGGGGAAAAAAAATGAAAACCTAGCAAGGAAAGAGCAAGAAAGCAGGCTCTACATGTAATTTCCTATTCACAAAACTAATCGAAGCTAGCTTGTTATGACACCAAATCAATTGCTCCCTTGTCACTTTGGACATATTCAAAACTCTAGAAACTAACTTCATATCTACTTGAGAGAAAAAGTAAAGAACTTGATCCGAATCATCATCTTCACTATAACCGTCTGATTCTCCTTAAAATGCAGTTCTCACTCCTCAACACCTCCTTCAACTTCCTCTCCTTCTGCCCTCGAAGAAAACACGACGAACACGAGCCAATAAGCAACCCTTTTCGACATAACATACATTCATATTCATACATACACAAGAAGAAGAAGAAGAAAAAAAACCAACCTTTTGAAGATCTTTTCTTATCTCCACCAGCAACTTATGTTCCTCGTGGCCGGGAAGCTCGGGCGTTTTCTTGCTCCCGTTCGTTGCCCCAGCCGAGCAATCCTTGTCAGCACGGACGAATCGCCAGAATGTTCGGATCGACTCCTCCACGATCTCCACAAGGATGTCACTTGTTACTACGTATTCATCCGTGTCTCTCTTCTCTGCCTTTCTCTTGTCTTTCAAGTTGTCCTCTGCAATGAATCCATGCTACATTTATTACAACCACAGCACCATTTGTGTAGTTATCACAAAACTCGAGATTCGACGTCGTACACTCACCTCGTATGACGGGAACTTGAAGAAGATTGCGGACAGCGCAGCGGGTTTTGACATAGTTCTGCACCCTCGGCCCTTGAAAACAGCTCGTCCTCGACGAATCTGTGCATCAGCACTTGGAACTGTTGGAACTCGTTGGCGACCTCGTTGTACCTCCGCCTCGAACGGGGATCAGTGTCCCACAAATCCCACGCCTTCTCGTACTGCCAGTGCAAGAACTCCCACGAGAGGCACATCTGCCCGACGTACACTGCCTCGAGATCGCCCTGCAGTTCCTTCACAAACTTCTTCATTGGGTCGCTCCCGTGGATTTTGTGCTTCGACAGCCATAGATTTTGGGACACGAGCGACTTGAGCGTCGGCGGCCGTTTCTGCTTGGAGATCGACTGCAGAGGATCCTTTAGCTGCAGAAATCCTGCATCAAGCAGAATTCAAACTATAAGAATCACAAGATCAATATAGCAACTTATACAATATGTTACATCTTGATCAAGAAAATATTTCCAAATATACTTGACCGTACAATTTACACATGACTAGCACTAGTAAAATCAAAATGAAATAAAATACAACTTCGAATAAAGCATTTTTGTCAAGGCTGCTGCCTATGACTTTACGAGCTTTGACAGATGAAATTTTTGAAAACTGGGAAAGAAAAAAAATGGTGTTTGAATTTAAGAGATGGTTAGGTCTCGTGATTCCACAACATTTATTGTAGTTGAGAAATTGGGGAAACGAATATAAACCGCCAATATTCATTTGAATGAATACTCCAAGAAAAATGCGTTGGTTACTACATTGACTTCTTTAATGTTTCATTAATTATTAAACAAAACCAACTAACTACCTATTCAACTCTCCACCTCAAAAATGCCTTAAACCAAACCAAGTCTCATGCTTTATCTGTTTCTAGACATCTCAACAAACGAGATCTCGTGGGACCTTCTCCTTCATTCATTCAAACATCATTTTTCTTGCATAAACTAAATCTCTCAACAACTCAAATATCGGCACATTGCTGTTTAGACATACAATCAAGACAAGAATGTAATAACAACAACCATGATCATGCATTATAGTGCAAGAAAAAAAAGGCGAAAAAACGAATGATGATCATAAGGAAAATCAAGAAACCAAACTATGAGAAATGGAGGACTAATTAAACTAACCCATGGCATACATCTTCTGGTAGTTTATGATGTCAAATTTCCTCATTCTCTCCCTATAGCTCTTGTAGAACTTATGAAGCTCGCCTATGCAGTCGTCTCGTTGGAACTCATCGATCCTCCACGGCTTCAAATCCTCGCTTATTTTAGGGGACTCCGATTCCTCAAGAATGGTGGGGAGGCCGGTAGCCCTCACCTTCTTCAGCTCCATCTTCAGCTGCTCGATGAGCTCTTGATGCTCCCACAACGACTCCAGCTTGTTCGAATCATCAGAACCCGACATTGATGAATCCTTAGACCTTAATTTCTCAGAATCAACATCCTTATCAGTAACGAATCCACCTACATTCTCATCAAAACCTGGTTTCAATCCATCAAGATTGCCTACATTGCTATCATCCTCTTCTAGTTTCTTTAACTCTTCCATTATATCACTATCTTCACCAACAAATTCATCGTTTTCTTCGAAACCAGATACTTCACTGTCTGAATCCATCTCAAATTCCCCCCCAAAATCTCCATCCGACAAGAATCCATCGCTGTAAGAATCCACCAAGCGGCTCATAACTGAACGCATATGATCAAAACTAGTCGACTCTGAATCAGAATCCATAACCACAGAGTTTTTCTCGGAATCTAATCGACATTCTTCAATTATTTGCGGCTTCTCTCTAAACCCTTCTTCCTCAATTGTCTCACTCACCTTCGTCTCCACCGCTTATCTCAATTTCTTTGCCTTTATCATGAACGCAACCTGTTTGGTCAAAATCCTCAGCCAATTTCCCACCATCAAAAGCCTCTGTTTTCTCAAATGAGCAGTCGATTTCACCCGCCTCCACCGGGAAAGTCTCTGCTTCTTCAATAAAAGCGCTGACGCAGCTCTTTCCAGATGAGAACTGATATCTGCTTACAGCTGCAGAAGGGACCACCTCGGAATTTAATACATTACCTGTTTCCGTCTGGAGTCGGCTAAATTCATCGTATGTCGGAAACTTGAATTTCAAATAAACCACCGGCTTCTCCTCCTCCACCACACCATCATCGAAAACTCCGCACTCGTCGCCATTAATCTCATCTTTAAGCTCTGAAGAATCCAGCCTCTCCGTTTCAACGAAATCTATTTCCTTCCCGCTCTTGTTTAACGAACTACTCCCGTCTCCCTGAAACCTGCGACAAAAACCACAACAACTGATTAACGTTGGAACTATTCACCTACCAAAAAAAAAAGAAAAAAAGGAAGAAAAGAGAAGAAGCCCCCAAAAACCTCAAGACGTAGGCGGAGATGAAGAGGAAGAGCGGGCGCAGATACACAGAAACCGCGTGGACGAAAAAAAACGAGCTTCTGAGAGAGAAAAGCAGAGCTAAAACCGGCCATGTGCAGAGCGAGACATACGAATTAACGAAGGGGCATAGATTCAGTTGGAAGCAAAAAAAAAAAAAAAAAAGGGATTTTTTGGATTGCAGGTTTGAAAAAATGAAGGAGGAAATAGACTTCCGAGCTGGTAAAAATAGAAGAAAAGCGAGATGGTGGTGAGGAAATGATGGAAGTTGAAATCCGACCTAATAGGAAGGGAGATGAGATTTGGGAGCAGGATTTTGAGGCGGAGGGAGATAGATAGATAGCTACCCGCGAGCGACTCGGTCTCCGCGGTTACATGCTATGATGAATACATGCATCTCTGAGTGTGAATGGAATGAGGTCGGTCTGAACTCAAAGAGGAGAGAGAGAGATGAAATTGAGAATTTTAGGCAGATATCCAAAACAAACCTGTGTTACATATAACTATAAGCTCCACGTGGGTCACTTGATGACTTTTTTCAATAAACAAAAATTTATTACAATAAGAAAAGATTTGGGTATTTTTGTGTAATCGAGGTAACGCCGTGGTGGAATTATGTAACCTTTTGTTATAAACTAGAGAGAAGCGAGATGTTATAAACTTGAGAGAAGCGAGAGAATCGATTCGAGAATACATAATGAAGTTCACAATACACCCATATTTATAGGGTGTTAAACCAAGTATGAACGTCCGGTGTGAACGTTCACACACGTCCAGTGTGAACGTTCACACACGTCCGGTGTGAACGTCCGGTGTGAACGGAGGACAGTCAAACTCCGGCGGCTTGAAGATGTCAAGTGTTATTCTCCCTCTAGGTTTCTTGGTCAACCACATAAGATATATCTAGAAGATATATTTACAACACTACTTCCCCTTGATTGAACCAATCCCTCAAATAAAAGATGTTGCCTCATTAAAACCTTGCTAGGAAAACCCAATGGGACAAAAACCTAGTCGAAGGAAAAAGAGTACAACTGCTTCCCCTGAACTTGAAATCATTGAATATCTTTGAGTCGACGCATGCCGATCTCGTGTACCAACTTTCTCTGAATGTCGATGCTGGTAATGCCTTGGTGAATAAGTCCGCCAGATTTTCACTTGAGCGAATTTGTTGCACGTCGATATCGCCACCCTTTTGAAGGTCGTGTGTGTAGAAGAATTTGGGAGAAATATGCTTCGTCCTATCTCCTTTGATGTATCCTTCCTTGAGTTGCGCGATGCAAGCAGCATTATCTTCATATAAAACAGTTGGTTGGGCCTTTGATAAAGCTAACCCGCATGACTCTTGGATATGACCTCGTCACATTTCTCAACCATACACATTCTCGACTTGTTTCGTGGATTGCAATGATTTCAGAATGATTTGAGGATGTTGCAGTCAATGTTTGTTTCACAGACTTCCATGATATAGCAGTTCCACCATATGTGAAAATATATCCAGTTTTGTGACTTAGCTTCATGTGGATCGGATAAAAATCCTGCATCCGAATACCCCACTAGAGTATTATCAGAATTTTCTTGATAATATAATCCAAGGTCAATGGTACCCTTTAGATAACGTAGAATGTGCTTAACACCATTCCAATGTCTCAAAGTGGTGCAGAGCTAAATCTTGCTAGAAGATTAACAGAAAAAAGCTATATCTGGTCTAGTATTATTAGCCAGATAAGTCAATGCTCCAATTGCACTTAGATATGGTAATTCAGGACCAAGTATCATTTCACCCTCTTCAATTGGTCGAAATGGATCTTTCTTAGTATCAAGAGATCTAACGACCATTGGTGATGCTAATGGATGTGCATTATCCATATAGAAGCGTTTTAAACACTTTTCTGTATATGTGGATTGATGGATAAACGTTCCTCCACGGATACGTTCCATTTGCAAACCAAGACAAAACTTTGTCTTTCCCAAATCTTTCATCTCAAATTCTTTCTGCAAATATTCAGCAGTTTTATTGAGCTCTTCAGGAGTCCCAATTAAATTTAAATCATCAACATAAACTGCTATGATTGCAAATCCACTTTCGGTTTTCTTAATGAAAACACACAGGGCATATTTCATCATTCTTGTATCTTTCTTTCAAAAAGATACTCGCTCAGTCTATTGTACCACATACGACCAGACTGTTTCAACCTATACAACGATTTTTGCAGTTTAATTGAATACATGCTTTTGGGTTTTGACTGCAAATCCTTCAGGCATTTTAAATCCTTCGGGAATTTTCATATATATGTCAGTATCTAATGACCCATATAGATAAGCAGTCACTACATCCATAAGGCGCATATCAAGCCTTTGTGACACAGCCAGACTAATCAAAAATCTAAAAGTAATAGCGTCCATTACTGGAGAGTATGTTTTCCTCATAATCAATTCCTGGTTTTTGTGAGAAAACCTTGTGCTACGAGTCTTGCTCTATATCTCGTAACTTCATTTTTCTCGTTTATCTTTCTAACAAAAATCCATCTATATCCAACAGGGATTTAGATTCCGGAGTTAAGCTATAGGCCCAAATACTTTCCGGTTATCACAGGAATTTAATTCCCTTTCTATAGCTTCTTTCCACTTTGGCCAATCAAGTCTATGTTTGCATTTTGCAACAGACTTTAGTTGAGGATCCTCATTTAAAACATGAAGAGCTATATGAAAGGCAAATATATCATCAACAATGATATTTTCTCTCCTCTAGTATCTGATGTAAATAATTTATTGAGATCTCATGATTTTCAGATACTTGTAATTCTTCAGGAATTACATCACTTTCATTTGATTGATAGTCGTTTTCGTCATTGTTTGGTTTCCATCTTGCCCTTTCTTTTTCTAGGCATAGAATCTTTGGAACCAACTGGTCGACCATGTTTTTTGACGAATTTTGGACTCATTTGCTGCCAAAGCTATTTGTCCTTCAGGGACATCAATTTTAGCTGGAGTATTTGCAGCATGTATGTGAGATTGTGTCACTTTTCTTGTATCTACAAAAGCATCAGGAATTTGATTTGCAATATTTTGCAAATGAATGATTTTTTTTTTTCAATTTCTTGTTCACATTGATTTGTTCTAGAATCAAAATGTGATAAGTTTTCTCATTCCAAGAGATTCCTTGTGCTTTTCTGGATGTAGATTTATTCCTCCTAATGTTGGAAATGTCATTTCACTCAAAATGACAATCTGCAAAACGTGCAGTAAATAAATCACCTGTTAAAGGTTCTAGATACCTTATAATCGATGGTGAATCAAATCCAACATATATCCCAAGTCTTCGTTGGGGACCCATTTTTGTTCGTTGTGGGGGGTTGCAATTGGGACTTGAACCGCGCAACCAAAAGTTTCGTAAGTGAGAAACATCAGGTTCTCGGCCAAAGATAATTTGCATTGGGGAGTATTCATGATTTGTTGATGGCCTTAGTCGAACTAATGTTGCAGCATGTAATATGGCATGACCCCAAAACAGTAGTTGGTAGTTTTTATTTCATAAGTAATGGTCTAGCACTAATTTGAAGACGTTTAATAAATGATTCCGCTAAACCATTTTGAGTATGGACATGAGCTATTGGATGTTCAATCTCAATTCCAATAGCCATACAATAGTTATCAATGCTTGAGATGTAAACTCACCAGCATTATCAAGACGAATTCTTTTAATTGAATTGTCTGGGAATTGAGCTCTTAATTTTATGATTTGAGCAAGTAGTCTAGCAAATGTTGCATTTCTAGTAGAAAGCAAGCATACATGGGACCATCTATAAAAGGCATTAATTAATACCATAAATTATCGAAAGGTCCACAAGGTGGATGTATAGGTCCACAAATGTCTCCTTGAATTCTTTCTAAGAAATATGGAGATTCAGTATTATCCTTCGTATATGAAGGTCTAATGAACTAACTTGCCTTGCGCACAAGCATCACATGAGAATTCATTTTGTAGAAAGAACCTTTTGATTCTTTATGTTGTTGCCCATATGAATTATTGATTATTCGGCGCATCATAGTCGCTCCAGGATGTCCAAACCTATCATGACAAAGCTTAAAGCTTTTTGTATCATTGAACTTTACGTTCATGAAATGGTTTGTCTCAATTGCTTTTATGAATGTGTAATACATTCCAGAAGGTAGTGTTGCTAATTTTTCTTTTGTCAGCTTATAGCCTGAAACAAAAGAATTTATGTAAAGATATTCATTGCTACCTTTCACATAATTGTCTCGATGTGGTATCCATTATTTCGGATATCCTTGAAACTTAGTAAGTTCCTTTTAGACTTACTAGAGTACAGGGCATTTTCAATATCTAATTTAGTATCATTTAGCATAATGATACAAGCTCTTCCGGAGCCTTCAATGATGTTTGATGCACCTGATATTGTGTTAACATTATTTTCATCTAATGTCAACTAAAGGAAATACTTCTTCTTTTGCAGAATAATTTGTGTATTGTCACTATCACCAAGACAAATATCATAAGATTCCATATGATGTTAGTGTATAGATGTTTATGCCTTGTTTAAAAACCTCTCCGCAAAAACCCTATGGGAAAAATTCGGTAGAGGAAAAGAGTACAAGATTATATATATTTACTCATATTACACTAGTTGTCTCGTTAAAAACCTTAACTAAGAAAACCTCGTAGGAAAAAAACTTAGTAAGGGAAAAAGAGTACAACCATTCGACCTTTAGGGCCGTTTGACCTTCAAGGTCTAATTTTCAAGAGCATGTAATATGGATTGCTCTTGAAGAGTATGTAATATTCTTCATGGAATATTGATTGTGCTACATCGGGAGCAACAATATGAATCAAATAGATAAAGATTCAAGGATATGTTATCCAAATATTTAATTTACTTGCTCTTAGAGCATATAATATTCTTCAGGAATATTACTTGTGCTACTTTAATAGCATCAATTTAAGATTTTGAATGTAATATTCTTCAGGAATACTCATTGTGCTATTTGAATAGCATCAATGAGTTTTTCAAGATTATTTAAAAAAAAATACGTTGTATATATATAATATACAAAGTATATATCCACTATGAATTAAAAAAAATTCCCAATACGTGATAATATCAATAGTGATTCAAGTAGTAGAACATCGAAGTTTACTGATTATATAAAATAATATGAAACAAGAATTGCCACGTAGTAGTAAATCATATTCAAGATTTTGTAGAATAAGATCCAATCAAATATTGCACTCTTAACAAACAAAATAAATTAAAATCCAATTATATATGTTTGTCATCTCACCGAAAGGGTGCACAAAAATATTGAGATTAAATCTATTGGCATCTTATCTTTTTAACATAATCGGGGCGAATCTATTATGTCTCCAATTATCAAAATAGTCTTCTATTTTGCGTCAACTTTTCATATTTTTCTTTATTATTTTTCTAAAATCTACTATTTCACATTGACTTTTTATACCACATCAAATACAAGTTTACATAAAATGACATATTCCCTCTAAGTACAGATCAAAAATTTACTTTATATCCTCCAAATTCCAATCAAAATTCACTTTTGTTTGGTGGAATGATTAAGATCAATATCATTCGAAATGCATCACTAATTTAATATGATCAAACAAATGCTATTTTAATAGCATCAAAATATAACTTTTAGGATTATTTGTATTTCTTCAAGAATAACGAAAATTATATCATTTGTAATAAACAAATATAACATATTTGCATCAAACCACAAATATAAGGGGAATTTGCACAAATTTCAATAACAATCTCTGTTATGCAAAGCATATATGTTACCATGATTCCGTTTTCAATCTCTGTTATGCAAAGCATATATATTACTAAAATTATACGGATTGAAATTCAGATGAAAAGAAAATTAGTCGTACCTTATTGGAAAGACACAATTCTTTCCTAGGGCATACCTCCAATCCTTTTACGATCGAAGGAAGATGAGAGGACTAGAACTACCGTGCTGATAACGTGTTATAAACTAGAGAGAAGCGAGATGTTATAAACTTGAGAGAAGCGAGAGAATCGATTCGAGAATACATAATGAAGTTCACAATACACCCATATTTATAGGTGTTAAACCAAGTATGAACGTCCGGTGTGAACGTTCACACACGTCCAGTGTGAACGTTCACACACGTCCGGTGTGAACGTCCGGTGTGAACGGAGGACAGTCAACTCCGGCGGCTTGAAGATGTCAAGTGTTATTCTCCCTCTAGGTTTCTTGGTCAACACACATAAGATATATCTAGAAGATATATTTACAACACCTTTTTAAATGTTAGAAATATTTGTTGTTGGTGAACATTGAATAAATTCTGAAATGGGAGTATTAATTTATATCCAGCTCGGATTTGCGGAACTCGGTTTAGGGATTCAATGTTTGTATTGACTGGTGAAGTATTACGAGGAAAATGTTTGTACTCTAGATTTTGGAATCTCAAGGGGATGCTTGGTTTTATTATCAATGTCAGTTTTTAATTTTTTGTTATTTTTGAAGGTTGAATGCATCTAAGAGCATTTGGATTGGTGCCTATTTGATATGGTGCCTATTTGATAGCCTATTTGACAGAAGAAGATCACATTGAGTAAGGAGGTCGTATTGAGATTACATGATAGCCTACTTGATTTTTTTTTTAATTTTGATTTTTGTGTTTTTCATTTAATTTTAATTGCTCAAATTTAAATAACACATTTTACTAATAATTAAATTTTCATTAAAATAAAAATCCTAAAAATTACATAAAAAAAAACTTAAAAACATAATTAAAATTACATAAATTAAAATCCTACTCTAGATAAGTCCATGACGCTTGTAATACCCGGGCTTTTGATGACGTGTTTAATTGCTTAAGTTTGAGTAATTAGGGTATAGATCCCTTGTTTGATTACTTTGTATAGAGATGAGGAGTTATATGAAGTTTTGTTGTTATATTTTAAAGATGTTGAGATGTTCTTTTGATGATGTGAGGATGATGTGTGATTTTATATCCGTAATTGAGTTTGAGTATTTGAATAATTCGAGATAATTATTTGAATGAGAACGGTGAACTCGGAAGTGAGATCTGAGTCCGTTAAGACGTTTTTGAAATTTTTGGCTTTTTGACGATGAATAGTAAAATACTGCTATTTCGTCTTTTTGTCGACTTTCAAAATCTTACGTGCACGTCGTCGAGAAATATTCTTAGTTTTTCGATACGAGTCCAATAATGAAAGTTTTTATTTGTGGACGACGAGTGAATAGTAAATCGGGATTTCTCGATAAACGAACCGAGCTCGTTTATCAGAATTTCGAGAACGAGCTTGCGTTTTCTATATTTATATAGAATTACGAGTGTAATGAAAGTGAGTAGGAGTTAAGAGTGTGAGTAACGAAGAATGTGGGTAATTAGTCGTTAAAACGAGACGAAACGGGATATTTAACGACTAACGGGTTAATATCTTAAATATCTAAGGCTACCCCACCAAAACCACCCCCCAAAACCGCCCAACACCCCTTTATCTACCTCACTCACGGCTGAATTCAGCCAACACACTCCAATCATCTTTTCTCTCTCACACACAAACACCAAGAACACACACTCCCTCCATTAAAGCTTCTTCAAGCTTTTGAGCTCCGATTTGAGCACCGAGACGAGCGCCGATCATCTTTTTGATCACGTTTTTACGTAGGTAACATCTCTACCTACGATTTCATGGTTTTCTTTTCGATTTTCGTCGACGTCGAAAAATGTCGATTCTCGACTTTATTTTGAAACGACGTCGGATCGTCGTGAAATTTTAGTATGTTGTTCTTGGGTAGATGTCGAGCATGTTTAATGAAGAGAGTAAGAACGGAATGAACCGTAGCTATGAAACTCATGAGGGCAGCCCCGTTTTTCACACATTAGCTTGTCTTTCGATTTTTGTTGGATCGTTTTGACTTGATATTTGTGCTTAGGG
The DNA here is from genome assembly GCF_028751815.1 of Salvia miltiorrhiza. Classification (NCBI taxonomy): domain Eukaryota; kingdom Viridiplantae; phylum Streptophyta; class Magnoliopsida; order Lamiales; family Lamiaceae; genus Salvia; species Salvia miltiorrhiza. The sequence goes on from NW_026651511.1 coordinate 26,933, forward strand.
GTATGCTAGAATCGATATATATTAAATTCGTATTTTTTCAAGCACGAAAATTGTATAAGTTTTTAGAGTATGATTATTTAAATTCGTGAAGTTTGGGATGTTGCATAATGAATATTATTGCGTATATGTGTTCTACGATATCACATGAGCATGCTAATTGATTTACAATTTATGGATGATAATTGTTGAACGAAATTAAAATTGGAATTCTGTCAAAATTTTACAGCAGTTTCAAGCTTATGTTTCGATGAGTTTTCATTGCTTGATGGCTCTGAAATTTTAGTATGTTTATCTATGATATGTGTATTTCGTCGCTGCAAAATTTCATGTCTTTTGGATGAGGTTTGCTATTTTAAAGATATTTTGAAAAATCCTTGACAGAATCTGTCAACTGTTGGTAGACTTCACAAAAACGTTTATATCTATTAATCCATGAAGGATTTTGCATCACCGTTTTTTTTAAACGAAACTAGACTTCAATACTTTTCTAAAAACATAAGATTTCGATTTTTATGACCTCTGAAACAGAGCAGTTTATTATTTCAAAAATGCCCTGTTCTGCTGTCATATTTTTCCAACAGTAAAAGTGTATGAGTTTCATTGTTTATTTGGCAGATCATATGAACGTTTTCTCTTGTGAAATTTTAACCAAATCTTCAAGGATACCTTTAGTTTTGGCTGATTAAATTTGATGGAATTTTATTAAGGTTTGCCTTGGTTTCTAATGGCCTAAACAAAATTGGCAGAAACTGTCAATCTTTGACAGCCTGCACTAAAAGAGCAATATCTCCAAAAACCTTTAACCTTTTTGGTTAACTACCATTTTTAGAGTGAACTACACTTCATGAAGTTTTTTAGATCAATTGGTATGATAGTTTATGATGATTGAGTTGGTTGTTATGAATTTTTAAAGATGACACAAAAACAGCAAAACTTTCTAGAAAACAACTTGATTATATTTGTTTTGATGGATGATACGATATGACTAAATGGTGTGAGTTGTGAGAGTTATGATTAACGCACATAAATGTTGGTATCTGACACTCGAACAATTGGTGTCGAGTATAAATGATAGTTTACTGATAAAGAGTTTTGATGATTTTGAATTGTTTGGTTTGCGTTGAAAAGAAGTCAAGATGTTAAGTTTTGAGTCGAGAGACGAGTTCACGTAGTGAGATTCACGCGTTGAAATCTCGTGGCTGACATTATATATGAATAGGTCATGCCGAAATTTTTAGTGAAATTAGAATTTGAGCATAGTCAATTCTTGTTGACCCGTGACTCAAATACATGCCTAATGGAAAGTTTAACTTTCTAATTGGTTAATTAGACGAGATGAGAGCGAATAGATCTGCTAAGAAAGTGGACTTTTCGATGTGTTAAATATTTCTTTTAATTGAAGCGCTGCTAATTATAACATAAGGATGTTATAATTAATGAGTAATGACGAGAGATAATAATTGTTATATTGATTAACAATCAAGAGAGATGAACATTAGAGATACTAATGTTTCATAAAAGAGATTAGATTATTAATCGAGGTTTCTTTTATAACTTCTCACCAATTCTTCATAACGATGAAGGTCCTTTTGGGAAGTAACGACTTGAGGGAGAGAGTGACGTTACTCATTGATACAGAGACACAACGAGGTGGGCATTACTTTTACTATACGTATATAGAGATCCCCTGCGTGTCGTAGGCCTCTTATACGAATGAATGCATGAGATGATTTAACTGTTAATTTCAGTTTTATATATATCTATCAAATGAGTTTAATGTTACATTTGAGCAAGTTATTTCGTTACAAAATATTTGAGTTAAAGTTATTTCAAGTATTGTCTTGCCATAAAATGTTTAAATTTTAGTATGATATCTATCTGCTTTGGCTTTGCCAATGATGCAATCGAATTCGGGTCCTGAGCAGTTGATAGCTATCCTGCCAGGGCTAGTGTACACCAGTGACCGTGAGTCATCTAGCGGGTTGGCCGGTCAAGTGACCGTGAGAGGTGGCCACCTCTCCGGCACACAGTTTCAGATATGATAGATTACAAAAGAACTTAGTCTGATCAGACGAACTTTAAGAATCACAAATGAACTTAGTAAGCTTGGGCCTTTTTAGCGAAAAACTCCCTTGCTGTACTGATTATGATGGCATGATAATTTACAGTTTTGAAGCATGTATTTTTATACCTAGGCATACGTGCCCACTGAGTGCTTTTGTACTCAGCCCTGCATATGTTTTCTAAATGTGCAGATTGAGCTGATGTGATGATGGTGCTGCAATGAGCGGAGTCTCCAGGGTTGTTAATAAATAGTTAACCTGTCTAGAATATGTCTTCATACATATGTCTAGCTACTTTCCGCTGCAAGATGTTGTTGATGTTATAGTATGTTATGTCATACTTTGAGTCTTAAGAGAATGGTTTCATATGATGTATAACTTGATTAATGATATTAATTAAGTTTTATGTTGTCTTTCATAGACTGTTCAAAAGAGTATTAATGAGTAAATACGACGATTTTTCTTAGGTTGAGTAAGATTTACGGTTTCAAATGACGCCCCTTTCTTTCCCTTATTCTTTAACCCCATCCCTAGTCGTAGATCACTCGGTTTAACTATCCTTAGTTAAGGCGGGCTGTGACAGAGTGGTATCAGAGCGAAGGAAAGCTCTGAATTAGAAGTCTTGAGTTTAGTCTAGAATGAGTCACTAGACTAATAGTTATTAACAACCGTGAGCTCAGCGCACCATCACACCAGGCTCAACGAGGTATGTAAAATTTCAAAGTTTATTTGACGTTAAATTTTGAAGAGCATGATGTTGAGGTTATATGATGAGTTATGATGTTACACTTTGAAGGTGCATAGTTTGAGTTTGAGGATGACAACATGATTAATAATGAGTTATTATGTTGTAAGAGCATATGTTGACGTTACATGATGAATCATGAGAGCGTTTATATCATATGATGTTATATGATTGAGGATGCATAATTATGAGTTATGATGTGATGTATTTGAGATGTTTTGTGATGAGAATTGTTTGAGCAGTTGTGATAAGTCACGTTGATTTAGATGAAGGAATCTAATGTCATTGTTAAGAGAGATTTTTTTTACTAAGTAAAAGGATGAAATGAGAACTTAGAGCTAAAGCTTGAGAGAATTAGCAATTGCTTTAAGTACTTGTTGGTTTGAGTTATGAGTTTGAGTTATGAGCTTGAGTATAATAGCATGATTAATGATGAGTTATTAGCATGCTGCAATGAGATATTGTACGATATGTTGAGTTGTTTTGTGACGTGAGTTTTGCTCACGCAACCTTAATGGTACTTGAAGAGGTATCATGAGCCATAGTCTTTGGAGATGGCTTTGAGAGAGAATTGTTGAGTTGTCTTACTGAGTCACGATGATTTAGATTAAGGGATCTAATATCATTGTTTAGAGAGATTCCCTACTAAGTAAAGATGGGACGAGATGAGAATTTAGATGTTTTGAGCTTGAGTTTGAAGATAACAGTACTACTTAGTAGGAGTTTTGTTAAGTTATGTTTTGTTTATTTCTGTTGCTGGAGCCAAGTAGAGTTAGTTCCTAGAGCCACCTTTAAGTTCTCCTTATAGGTTGGCCAGGACTGTTGGCACTGCACGAAAGTGAACTGTTGTGAGATCGAACTCAGGGAAGATCGGATACGAGGACGAGGCGTACAGTATGTGGTATAGAGATACCCTAGAAGATTTTCAAACACATGTTCATAGACTATGAAAGGATGAGAAAGAGCCAAGGAAGGCTAGGGTTGAAAGGATGAGAAGTAGCCGAGGAGGGCTAGAGTTGATGAGGATGAGAAGAGAAACCGATGTAGGCTAGAGCTCAGGATGATCTTGAGAGTATGCGCGGTACACCCTCGTTTTTGATTAGTTGCAATTACATTGCGATGTATATAACTTACTTAGGAGATACTGGTACTTGAGATTTTGACATGATGATAGATAAGCATGCGAATATAGTACCCTACTGATGTTAAATAGATGGATGTTCCTAGTGTGCTAAAGTAGCAACTAGATGAGTTAACTGGTAGCAGTTACCGTAGGAGGTCCAGACCGAGACATAGTACTATTAATGGTGTCGGTTTAGAAGGGACATTACGATAGATACTATGGTTTTTGTAGGGTTTAAATAACCCCTTTATGTAAGCCCTCTAAAAAGAGGCATTCTACTGATGGATATATTAGGTTGACCAGAGTGGTCTTTTTGTTAGCATTTCGTGAGTGCTTATTGCCTTACAGATGAATGTTAAGGTGACCGTGAGGGTTTCCTTAAAGTTGAGTTAGTAAATTGAACTTGAGTTTCGAGGATGCTTAGAGCGTTGGTCGAGTTGAGTTTTCCTTTTGTGATTTCAAAAATGCCTCAAAGATGTCATCAAGAGTGTGATGTGAAGGATAGGCGGGATAATACTCTGCCACCACCACCGCAACATGAGAGGAGAGTCGAAAAATATTGAACTTTCGAAACAAGAGTCTAGAACATAGGACCCTGAGTTTAAGCTTTTAGCTTGCTGGTGTGAACTTAAGTTTTGTTATGTATAGTATGTTGAGGGTTTAGAAGACACAGAATTTCCAAGTTCGGGATAGTATATCCCGTGTGACTGGGGAGTGATTATGTTGGACCTGGCCAGTCCGCATGATCTAAATCTCAGTAGACGTGTTTTGGGTTTATAAACCTATGTGTTTCAACTTTCGGTTGAAAAGCCAGATGGGTTCTTACTGTAGGTCATTTTGTTCGACCTGGTAGTTACTTCATTCTACCCTCTGGTCATTCATTTGAGTCTCTTGAACAATTTGTTTTGATGTTGTTCTAGGATTGAACCCTTACAACTTTTGAGTTATCCTAGTAGATTCTTTTAATGTATAAGACTAGTGAGAGGCACGTCAGAGGACTTTAACACCTGAGCAACTGGTAAACTATACTTGAGAACAATTTAAGACTACTCTTGAGAAGTATGTACCGAGGAGTACAGTAAGCAGCGAGAGGCTGATTATCGAAGTTTGATGCAAGGAAAGAAATCGGTTGTAGAGTATAATTGAGAATTCTGTGAGCTATCACGTTCGCTCATCAGAAGATGGATACTGATGAAGAGATGTCTGAGTTTTAAATGCCGGTTTAAGGCAGGACTTTAAGGTAGTATGGGCAAGTTATTGGATGCACCAGTTAGAATCCTGTTTAATACAGGAGCCTCGCATTCTTTAAGTGTTTGAAGCATGTTACCTTCAAACTCGAACCAAAACGAGCTAGTCCCAAGTTGAGAGTAATCACTCCTGTAGGAAGAGCTACTACAGTTTCTCACATGATTTCTAAATTAGACTTTGAGTTAGGATCACTAAAGATGAAAATAAGAACCTTGCACTTAATGCCTATGTGGAACGTAGACATTATTCTAAGGATGGACTGGTTAGCAGAGAACTTTGCCCCGATTGATTGTAAGAAGAGACAGATAACTTTCCAACCACCTGGGAAGGAACAAACATGTTTTCACGGCATTGATAGAAAGAAGAGAGTTCCAATCGTTTCGGCACTTCAGGCGTCGAAATTGGTAAAGAAGAAAAAAGCACAAGCTTACCTAGTTTACTTGAATGATGAAGGAGAATCAAGTAAAAAAAAAAAAAAAAAACTTTGAGGATGTAGCAGTGGTAAGGGAATATAGAGATGTATTTCCCGAGGTCTTACCAGGATTCCCACCAACAAGATAGTTGGAGTTCACTATCGACCTAGAACCTGGATCAACACCAGTGTCGAAGGCACCCTATAGAATGGCGCCTAAGGAGCTACAAGAGCTGAAGATTCAGCTACAAGAATTGCTCGAGTTAGGTTTTATTAGACGTAGTGTATTCCCGTGGGGAGCACCAGTCCTTTTTGTAAAAAAAAGAAGGATGGCACGTTGAGAATGTGCATAGATTATCGAGAGCTGAATAAATTGACACTCAAGAACAAATATCCTTTGCCGAGGATAGATGACTTGTTTGATCAATTACGAGGAGCGAGTTTTTCTTGAAAGTTGACTTGAGATCATATTACCACCCAGTTCAAATTTTGACAGAATGATATACCTAAGACAACTTTTCAAATGAGGTATGAGCACTATGAGTTCATAGTTATGCCATTCGGTTTGACGAAGGCACCAGTAGTTTTCATGGATTACATGAATCGAGTTTTCATCAATAACTGGATAAATTTGTCCTAGTTTTCATAGATGATATTCTCATATATTCGAAGAATGAGCAGGAGCGCCAAAACATTTGAGAAAAATGTTGGAAACACTAAGAGTTGAGAAGCTTTTTGCCAAATTCACCAAGTGCGAGTTTTGGTTGAACGAAGTAACTTTTCTAGGACATATTGTATCATCCGAAGGAATTAAAGTTGACCTCGTCAAGGTACAAGCTGTACATGAGTGGAGATCACCAACTACGCCTAACGAGATTCGCAACTTTTTAGGCTTAGCAGGATACTATCAGAGGTTTATTGAAGGATTTTCCACGATAACAAGACCGATGACACAATTACTTAGAAAAGAAGCTAAGTACAATTGGAAAAAGGAGTGTGAAGAGAGTTTTTAAGAGCTTAAAGGAAATTGACTACAGCACCAGTGCCGCTAGTCCCGGAAATGGATAAAGAGTATACCATCTACACAGATGCGTTAGAGAATGGGTTAGGATGTGTTTTGATGCAAGAAGGAAGAGTTACAGTCTATGCATAACGATAACTTAGACCCCACGAGATAAATTATCCAACGCATGATTTAGAGCTTGCAGCCGTTGTGCATGCCCTGAAAATTTGGAGACATCATCTCTACGGAGTTAGATGTGAGATTTTCACGGACCACAAAAGTTTGAAATATTTTTTTGAGCAGAAGGATATTAACATGAGGCAAAGGAGATGGCTCGAATTAGTAAATGATGTTGACTGCAACATTAATTATCACCCTGGCAAGGCCAATGTAGTAGCCGATACATTGAGCCGGAAGGTCTCGTCAAAGTTAGGATGTCTTCTCACGAGAGAGAATGAGCTTATAAAGGACTTTGACAAGATGATGATAGAAATGATAAAACCACCAGGGACGATAGCGAGTATTGTTGCGACGATGCCTAGTTTGAGGAAAATGATGATTGAAGCACAAGGAAAGATGAGACAATGAACAAGTTACGAGAAAGGATAACAGCAGGAGATCTCAAGAGTTACCAAAAAGCATCAGACAATGCTATCTTATTTGAGGGGAGAATATGCATTCCCCGCGATGATGAACTTAAGAATACGATCATGAGTGAGACTCATGATACGCCTTACACCGCCCACCCAGGAGGCACAAAGATTTATTAGGTTGTGAAAAAGAGATTTTTGTGGGACGGAATAAAACGAGACATAGCTTCGTTTGTAGAGCGATGCTTAGTTTGTCAGCAAGTGAAAGCATTACACCAACGACCCTATGGGAAGTTAAAACTGTTGGAGATTCCCGAGTGGAAATGAGATCACATAGCGATGGAATTTGTGATAGCTTTACTGAAAAGTCAAATAGGAAATACAACAATTTGGGTGATTGTAGATCGACTAACAAAATCTGCACATTTCATACTGATCCTAATCGCGTATGGACCAGATAAGTTAGCACAATTGTACGTTCGTGAGATTATAAGATTGCTTTGAGTACCGATGTAAGATCACCTCAGAAAGAGATCAATAAAAAAAAAATTTACATCACGTTTTTGGATGAGTTACAGAAAGAGTTGGGTACAAGGATGAATTTTAGCATAGCAGACGATAGAAGATATGATAAGAACTACTATCCTTGATAGAGGAGTACATCGGGAGAATGTATTGCCACTAATTGAGTTTGCCTATAAGATGTGAGACAAAGTTTCGAGGTAGGAGACAAAGTTTTCTTGAAGGTTTCACCCTCAAAGGGGATGAATAGGTTTGGAGTTAAAGGACAGCTTAGACCCAGAGTTATAAGTCCTTATGAGATTTTGCAAAAGATAGGTCCAATAGCATATAGGTTGGCTTTGCCACCTAGCTTTGGAAATGTGCATAACGTGTTTCACGTGTCACAACTGAGAGGATATAATTTTCGACCCAAACCATGTGGGTTACTAAGAAGAAATGATCTTAGAACCAGACTTGAGTTATGAAGAGAGACCTCAGATGATGCTAAATCATAAGAATCGACTATTGAGAAATAAGTCGATCACACTGGTTAAAGTCAAGTGGAGACGTTATAGTTAGAAAGAAGTGGAAAGAGTGCTTGATGATATGATGTGAGAGAAGTGCCCGAAACATTTACAGGAGGTACAAATTTCGGGACGAAATTTATTTTAAGGGGGAGGGTATGTAATACCCGGGCTTTTGATGACGTGTTTAATTGCTTAAGTTTGAGTAATTAGGGTATAGATCCCTTGTTTGATTACTTTGTATAGAGATGAGGAGTTATATGAAGTTTTGTTGTTATATTTTAAAGATGTTGAGATGTTCTTTTGATGATGTGAGGATGATGTGTGATTTTATATCCGTAATTGAGTTTGAGTATTTGAATAATTCGAGATAATTATTTGAATGAGAACGGTGAACTCGGAAGTGAGATCTGAGTCCGTTAAGACGTTTTTGAAATTTTTGGCTTTTTGACGATGAATAGTAAAATACTGCTATTTCGTCTTTTTGTCGACTTTCAAAATCTTACGTGCACGTCGTCGAGAAATATTCTTAGTTTTTCGATACGAGTCCAATAATGAAAGTTTTTATTTGTGGACGACGAGTGAATAGTAAATCGGGATTTCTCGATAAACGAACCGAGCTCGTTTATCAGAATTTCGAGAACGAGCTTGCGTTTTCTATATTTATATAGAATTACGAGTGTAATGAAAGTGAGTAGGAGTTAAGAGTGTGAGTAACGAAGAATGTGGGTAATTAGTCGTTAAAACGAGACGAAACGGGATATTTAACGACTAACGGGTTAATATCTTAAATATCTAAGGCTACCCCACCAAAACCACCCCCCCAAACCGCCCAACACCCCTTTATCTACCTCACTCACGGCTGAATTCAGCCAACACACTCCAATCATCTTTTCTCTCTCACACACAAACACCAAGAACACACACTCCCTCCATTAAAGCTTCTTCAAGCTTTTGAGCTCCGATTTGAGCACCGAGACGAGCGCCGATCATCTTTTTGATCACGTTTTTACGTAGGTAACATCTCTACCTACGATTTCATGGTTTTCTTTTCGATTTTCGTCGACGTTGGTAGACTTCACAAAAACGTTTATATCTATTAATCCATGAAGGATTTTGCATCACCGTTTTTTTTAAACGAAACTAGACTTCAATACTTTTCTAAAAACATAAGATTTCGATTTTTATGACCTCTGAAACAGAGCAGTTTATTATTTCAAAAATGCCCTGTTCTGCTGTCATATTTTTTCAACAGTAAAAGTGTATGAGTTTCATTGTTTATTTGGTAGATCATATGAACGTTTTCTCTTGTGAAATTTTAACCAAATCTTCAAGGATACCTTTAGTTTTGGCTGATTAAATTTGATGGAATTTTATTAAGGTTTGCCTTGGTTTTTAATGGCCTAAACAAAATTGGCAGAAACTGTCAATCTTTGACAGCCTGCACTAAAAGAGCAATATCTCCAAAAACCTTTAACCTTTTTGGTTAACTACCATTTTTAGAGTGAACTACACTTCATGAAGTTTTTTAGATCAATTGGTATGATAGTTTATGATGATTGAGTTGGTTGTTATGAATTTTTAAAGATGACACAAAAACAACAAAACTTTCTAGAAAACAACTTGATTATATTTGTTTTGATGGATGATACGATATGACTAAATGGTGTGAGTTGTGAGAGTTATGATTAACGCACATAAATGTTGGTATCTGACACTCGAACAATTGGTGTCGAGTATAAATGATAGTTTACTGATAAAGAGTTTTGATGATTTTGAATTGTTTGGTTTGCGTTGAAAAGAAGTCAAGATGTTAAGTTTTGAGTCGAGAGACGAGTTCACGTAGTGAGATTCACGCGTTGAAATCTCGTGGCTGACATTATATATGAATAGGTCATGCCGAAATTTTTAGTGAAATTAGAATTTGAGCATAGTCAATTCTTGTTGACCCGTGACTCAAATACATGCCTAATGGAAAGTTTAACTTTCTAATTGGTTAATTAGACGAGATGAGAGCGAATAGATCTGCTAAGAAAGTGGACTTTTCGATGTGTTAAATATTTCTTTTAATTGAAGCGCTGCTAATTATAACATAAGGATGTTATAATTAATGAGTAATGACGAGAGATAATAATTGTTATATTGATTAACAATCAAGAGAGATGAACATTAGAGATACTAATGTTTCATAAAAGAGATTAGATTATTAATCGAGGTTTCTTTTATAACTTCTCACCAATTCTTCATAACGATGAAGGTCCTTTTGGGAAGTAACGACTTGAGGGAGAGAGTGACGTTACTCATTGATACAGAGACACAACGAGGTGGGCATTACTTTTACTATACGTATATAGAGATCCCCTGCGTGTCGTAGGCCTCTTATACGAATGAATGCATGAGATGATTTAACTGTTAATTTCAGTTTTATATATATCTATCAAATGAGTTTAATGTTACATTTGAGCAAGTTATTTCGTTACAAAATATTTGAGTTAAAGTTATTTCAAGTATTGTCTTGCCATAAAATGTTTAAATTTTAGTATGATATCTATCTGCTTTGGCTTTGCCAATGATGCAATCGAATTCGGGTCCTGAGCAGTTGATAGCTATCCTGCCAGGGCTAGTGTACACCAGTGACCGTGAGTCATCTAGCGGGTTGGCCGGTCAAGTGACCGTGAGAGGTGGCCACCTCTCCGGCACACAGTTTCAGATATGATAGATTACAAAAGAACTTAGTCTGATCAGACGAACTTTAAGAATCACAAATGAACTTAGTAAGCTTGGGCCTTTTTAGCGAAAAACTCCCTTGCTGTACTGATTATGATGGCATGATAATTTACAGTTTTGAAGCATGTATTTTTATACCTAGGCATACGTGCCCACTGAGTGCTTTTGTACTCAGCCCTGCATATGTTTTCTAAATGTGCAGATTGAGCTGATGTGATGATGGTGCTGCAATGAGCGGAGTCTCCAGGGTTGTTAATAAATAGTTAACCTGTCTAGAATATGTCTTCATACATATGTCTAGCTACTTTCCGCTGCAAGATGTTGTTGATGTTATAGTATGTTATGTCATACTTTGAGTCTTAAGAGAATGGTTTCATATGATGTATAACTTGATTAATGATATTAATTAAGTTTTATGTTGTCTTTCATAGACTGTTCAAAAGAGTATTAATGAGTAAATACGACGATTTTTCTTAGGTTGAGTAAGATTTACGGTTTCAAATGACGCCCCTTTCTTTCCCTTATTCTTTAACCCCATCCCTAGTCGTAGATCACTCGGTTTAACTATCCTTAGTTAAGGCGGGCTGTGACAACGCTTGAGCATTTCTTGGACCATGTACTCGTGTCACCTCCTTTGTGCATCGCTCATATGCGTCGTATCCAAGCTGAGGAGCTGCATATCGAGCTCTTTCTCCTTGAGCAGGAGATCCTTCTCCTTGAGCTCGTTCTTCTTGGCGTACTCGGCGGTGATTTTTTTCAAGTTCTGGTCAGACCGCTTCAATGCCTCTTTGTATTCCGATGGTTGCTCGGAGCTTGTCGCCTTCCCCTTCGCCTTCGCCGTCTCGCCGCCACCTTCGCCGCCTTGTTTCCAATCAGCCGGGAAGACGAGATCTCCTCGCCCGACGCCGAGGTGGTGAAGCCGCCCTCCTCTGTAGTCTTTGTCCTCTTGGAGGAATGCACGTCTCCCTCGAGGTACATCGATTTGAACTTATGGTTGTTTCAGAGAATTTTCCACGCGTTTCAATAGTTGAAGGTGGCCTTATTTGGGCTCCGACTTTTGAAGAGGATTTGGGCCTTGTCCCGGAGCATATCGTCAAAATGGCCGGAAGGCCACTGGGTGCGCGTCTCCACCCAAATACTCTCCCAGAGACGCACATCCTGGCTCACTCGGGCCCAGTGCCCTTGAATTTGGTGGTGCTTGAGGTTGGCGCCGATGAGGGGGTTGACACGATCGACAATTCGTGTCCAGTACGCCTCCCCCTTTTGATCGGCCCCACGGATGTCATCGTTGGTCTCCTCCGTCCAAATTTGAACGATGAGATCCGTCTCCTCGAGGGTGTAGGTATGACGGATAGTCCTTCCTTTTGCCGCCGGCGTCTGCTTGTCATGCTTGATCTTGGAGGCGATTTCCTTCCTTCGGCTGCCTTTCTTCGATTTGGCGGCACTATGGGCTGCCGGTGGCTCCTCCTCGCTGGTTGGAGGATCATCCCCCAAGTTACATCCCTCCAAATCGGGATGGTAGTTGCCGGAGAGATCGGGGCACCAATTTAGATCATAGTAGTTTGGGTTGTGTGGATCCATGGAAATTGTAGAGAGATGGAGAAGATTGAAGATGATGGAGAGGAGATGGAAGTGGAAGAATAATGAAAATGGTGGAAATGAAAGAGGAAGAAAGGGGAATTTAAAGGAGAGAGTGAGAAAAAAAAAAGGAAAATGCCAAACGATCAAATGGACCGATTTAAAAAAAAAATTTGGGAAAATGCCAAAACGGTCAAATTTTGAAATTTGAAGTTTAATTTTTTTTATTCGGCCCGTGCATAGAACGCGCCCGCAACAAAACCGATTTTCCCCTACCCGTTCTATCATGGGCCTCTCTAGTAGGGAGGGGCTGCATCGCATTACTCGATGCCTCCTCTACTCGAGTAAGAGGCATCGCGTAATGCGATGCGGATGCTCTAATAGCAGCCGCAGTGCGGTTCGTGAAACGAACGCGAGCCACATACTGCTGCTAGTGAGGGCTCGGGTTGGGGTACAGAGTTGTGCACCCGACGCGCGAGAAGGGAGAGAGACGCGTGATTCTCACAGCCCAATTATAAAAAAAAAATGAAATTTGCTTCCAATGGCATTTTTTTATGCATTTTCAAATTCTTTTCTTTAATTTTGAAACGGTCGTATGTCTCAAACGGTCACATTCTTTTCTCATTTCTCTCTTTATCTATTTCTCTTTTTCTCCAAAAAATGTCTTCTTCTTCCAACTCTTCCTCCAGCGATAAGGTTTTGATTCTTTGAGATTCGAACATTCATCCCTGTCTTTATTTCATGCAATTTGTAAGTAATTTTATGGAAATACCGAGTCATATTCGGTTCAGTAGCCCTCCAAAGAAGAAGAAGAAGAAGAAGAAAGTACATATTCATAGCAATCATGGAGTCGATGGTGAACGGATTTATCGATATTAATTCGCTCCCGGTTTTGTATTTGGCGAAGCATTTTTAATTAATGTAAGGTTGATTTTAACTTTAATGAAATTTTAATTTAATTTACAAACGCATTAAAAATAAAGATAAAAAATATAAATGCAAATTGGAGAGTGCGGTTTGAGATAGTCCCAATGTGAAGATGAGGCTCTCTAGGAGTTCCTAGTGAGGACTGAGGACCACTTGGCCCCTTTAAGGGGCTCAGGGTCCTTGGGTGTGGATGCTCTAAGTATGCGAATTTAATTTCATTTAATTTTAAATTTGTATATACATTAAAAATTCTACTTTCCAATACACAAATGTTCTATTTTTTTAGTTTTTCGTACGATTGTCAATTTTCGACGAATTATAACATCACAATTAGTTGAAGTGACAAATTAATGTCATTATAGTTAGTTGAAGTGGTGTAAGTATCCAACTACGTCGTTTGCATCGGCCGTTTAAATTATTGAGACATTTCCGACGTCGATCTTAGCATTCATTTGGAGACAATTTATACTTATGTGAAAAACTAAAATAATTTTGAAAATTTGTGTATTTGAAAGCAAATTTTTAATTTATATAAAAAATTAAAATTTGTTGAAAATTTATGTATATCTTTATTTTCATTTTTTTTTATATAAAGTGTAGGTTGTAAAGAGTAATAATTTATGGTGGGAGAATGGTTTGATATCTTAGATTATATGTTTGGATGATGAAAATATGTTAGTGATTTATTCTTTCACTTTGAATTTATGAAAATTATGAAGATTTTTGTAGTTATATATATAGTATTGAGAATATGAATATTTAAGTGATAGGTGACACCATCATAATGATTTATGATTTTAGTTGTGATAGAAAATATTGGATTTAGCACAAAAAGTGTAACTGGTAAATTAAATAGAGGGAGCACTCTATTTTAGCTGATTAGTAAACCGAAAATTTATTTATTTATTAGATAAAATTGTAAAAATAGTAGCCATTGTGACCAAAATATTTTTTTCTAGATTTTTTTTTTCGTAATTACATACTTTTTATAGTATTACACACTTTTCTCGCAAAAGTGGGTAACAATTTAAAATACATTATTACATGATTTTCGCGACTATTATACGATTTTGTGAAAATCATGTAACAATGTGTTTTACATTGTTACACGCTATTTTCATAAAAATATGTAGCAATTGCGAAAAAAAAATCTTTTCGTAGAATGATTAAAAAAATATATTAAGGATATATATATTGGTACATTTTTACCAAAAAGAACTACTATTATTTCTATTTTTTCTTTATATTCATGAATAAAAAAACTTTTTACTATATGAAATGTGTTAAGAGTAACCCATTGTCTGAATTAAATCATCTTTGGTGTTTTCCAACTACTTCTGATTATACTCATTTGCCTTTTTCACTGCTTCAGACAAGAATCATATACCTTTATCCTAATAATAATATTTATATTTGGTAAAACTAGCTTTCCTTTATATGAAATAGAAAGATATCAAATAACTTCTTAACAAACTCATTTCCATTATTTTTTTCATAGGTTTAATGAGATTGTATTATAATTTCTTCTTTGATACAAGGATGAGCTAGAAATTGTAGCTTAAGTGATACTCATAATTCAATCGGATTGTTAGAAAAAAAAGTTAATATATATATATATATATATATATATATATATATATATGGGGGAGGGCTAGAATAAAAACACTCTTAAGTGTATAAAATATAAATTATTTTCAGCCTTTAGATCATCAAGATCTACGGTTGATTCGTAACCCTTTTGGATGAATTCGTGGTCCTGGGTTCGAATCCCAAAGGGAGCGTTCGAAAGTTAATTTTTTCTGTAATCTTTTTGACTTTATTGGCCCGACGAGTTATCCGAAATTCGAGAGTCTAAAATTATGGTTGAAAATTTATAATGAAAAAAAATATATCAACTTGAATAACTGAATCAAGTAGCCCAACCATCCAAATAAATTAACTCGAACACAAGTGAATTTGTCTGATTCACATTAATCCTACAATTTTCTGATATCAAACTATATCATAGGTCTAGTGTAAATATTATTTCCACACATAATCAAATATTACATCCATTAATCATTTCCTTAATAAAAAAAATTATCTCTTTTCCCTTCTCTGGTAACCACAGATACACCAATACTCTGTAAATACGTCCTAAAATAGCGGCCTCTCAAATTTTTTGCCAGATTTATTGATAATGTCTTTACTATTTGGTTA
Source organism: Salvia miltiorrhiza (assembly GCF_028751815.1). Lineage (NCBI taxonomy): Eukaryota > Viridiplantae > Streptophyta > Magnoliopsida > Lamiales > Lamiaceae > Salvia > Salvia miltiorrhiza. The sequence continues at coordinate 42,573 of NW_026651511.1, forward strand.
CCAGTTATATATAGCCTCTTGTTTATAATGAGGTTTGTCTATTGTAAATAATTGTGTACAGCTATAAGAATAATAATTCTCCGATTTGTTATAAGTCTAAAGGAGAATTATTAATCTTTGTTACTGTTATTGTACTGTTGATAACAAATGCTCTCTCCATGTTTAGATAAGTGTCATTTAACCCAAAATTACACTTATAAAGAATTATATATAATTTTGCATATACACCTTTAATTATATTTCTTAACTTTAAGATGAGATAGAGAAGAAATAAAAATAATGTATTTAATTCTATATTAAAGACATGGGTACAATTGGAAGTTTAGCTTAATTTTATCTTAAAATTTTACAATATGACACTTAAAAATGGATAAAAAGTATTTTATTGAATTAAGGAGAGGTAGTTTAGGTGATAAAGTATTGTGGCCCACATCATTAGTGTAGATGATTAACTTTTGTTTATTGAATTTATTTACTTTTATTTTACATTTTATATTGATTTTTTAATTTTAAAAATTCAGATTTTCGACCACCACCACCGCCGCCGACAACCGCCGCCGACCACCACTCTTTGATCCGGCGAGCCATCGTCGTTGTCCCTGTCACCCCCTTTCCCTTCGCCCCTGCTCCCTCCGATCTGAGATCCCCAATATCATGCCCCAAATCAGAAAAAGTCTGCAAATTTGGAACCTCCAATTCATACCCCAAATAAGAAATAATCCCCAAAATCAAGGTCTTCATAGGCATGAAACAGAAATAAATCTGCAAATTTGAAACCCAAAAGACATTACTAAAGAAGAATTTTGATTTCAATTCTCATAGGCAGAAAGAGCGAGTGAGGTGAAGGTGATGGTGGTTGTAATAGCGGTGACGCTGGCCACGGACGGTGGCGGAGGAGGGGAGGCGGTGGCAGAATTGGAGCGAGGAGATGGGCGGCGGCCATGGAGGATTCTGAAACCAAGGCGGAGGGTTCCAGAGATGGTGTCGAAAGGGGGGAGGAGATGGGGGCGGTTTTTCCAGAATAGGGTTAGATTTAGGTTGGAGATTCCAGATGGAGGGCGGTGGCTACGATTCTAGAAGGGTGGTGATCATGGTGAGGGGTGTTTGGCGATTCCAGATGGGCAGTAGTCGTCGCGAGGGGTGTTCGGTGATTCCAGAAGGGCAGCGGCGAGGGGTGTTCGATGAATCCAGAAGGGCGGCGGTGAGGGGTGTTCGGCGGTGGTCGTGGCTCGGCGGCGGCGACTCCGCCGAGAAGGGGGAGGAGATGGGAGAACATTCGAGAGAGAGAAAGAGATGGGGCTGAAATGAGGGAGACGCATGAATTGTTTCCTTCAATTAGGGTTTTTATTATGTATTTATATGATGATTAAGGTTAAGTTAATTAGAAGTTGTTAAGCCCTAATTATTTTCATATTTAGAAGTGTGTCTTTATTATTGGGACAATCCATTAAAAAAAGTGTCTTTATTATTGGGACGGAGGGAGTACTTATTTAAATACCGAGGGAGTACAACTAGATCGTAAATGTATTAAATAAGAATGAAAAAAATATACTTTGACTAGTATACTTCTAGTTCTAGACTAGGTTTTTCTAAAAAATAACCCTTTAAAGCGCTGACGAAGAATTTTCCGAGGAAACTAAAAAAGTAAAATGGACGGTTCTATAGAAAATTTATTAACATCTAGAAGAAATTCCGTAATTCTTAACTGTAGCACACGCTTTGTCATAAATATTAAATTTTGGATTAGCTTGCAAATTAATAATTACAAATATGATAGGTTAAATATTTTAAAAATTTGTCATATTTATTTATAGTAATAGAGTCCATTACAAAAGTATCTATTATATAATTAAATAAGCAATCTGCACGCAGACAAACGTGACCTCTACACCACACAAAAGTAAAAAAACTACTCTCACGAAGGTGGGACTACTACCCACACGAAAGTGAAAAAAATTATCCACATAAAAATGAAAAAATTACGTAAAAAAACTACTCACAAAAAAGTGAAAAAATCCTTTACACCACACAAATGTGGAATAATCCAAGACCTTTCACAAAGAAAAGGCTTTGGGTGCCTCAAGTTTGCCAATTAAGCTAGGCCTTATTGACTAAGGTAGGTTAAATATTAAAAGGTGTATATAGAGACAAAGTTTTTTTTTTTCAAGATATAAGATACATGTATATTATACTTGAATTAATCAAATAATAATCATGTTATTACAAACTAGACTAAATATTTAAATAAATATAAATATTACTTCACATTTAAATAAAATACTCCCTCGTCTACGAAATGTTGTTATAATATACCATTTTGGTCTATTCACAAAAAATTATCCTAATCTATTTTCAGTAAATTTGTAAGTCACTTTCTTCGCTCATTAATATGTGGGCTCTATTTTTCACTCACTAACTTAATTAACTTTTTTCACTTTTCTTCATTTGTGGATCCATTTCTCCATTAATTAAATAAAAAGCATAAATTTTCTTAAAATTCGTGCTTCTCTCTCTTAAAATAATATTTCGTGAACGAAGGAAGTACAATTTATACGCCATCGATGAAATTTAAATTAATAACTTATTTGAAAAGAGAATTTTTAATACTTTAAGGGCAAGTTTGATTTCCTTGTTATGGCTGTATTACTTCCTTTACTGGGCTAGAAATCGTGTTTGATTTCCAAGTAAATTAAACAAGCAAGCCCATGTAAAGGGACAGGCCCGACGCTAAATCCTCGTTTTCTCAAGGAAACACAATCGATGCTCCCCCCTGGTTAGCTAATATGGAGTTTCAAGTTTAATTTTTTTTCACAAAATTGCCCCCAATTCATCCCTCTTTCTCTTCTTCTTCTTCCTCTTTGAAGAATCACGCACACATACCAAATCAGAACACTCATACGCACAAGTGACGCCGCCCCCTTCTCGGCAAGAGCAACCACCGGTCAGTCTCAGTACTTCCTCGACTTCCCTCTCTCTCCGGCGAGTAGCAGCAAAAGCCGCCATCACCGGTCTTCCTCCATTTGTTACAGTCGGACAACAACAACTTTTTTCTTCACCATCGCGAAATCTCACAAATTACTACAACTTTCTTGATAGGTATCAATTTATGCAAATTTCCACTCTCTTGAGGGAGAGTTCTTTGTGACATTGATTATTGTTAATGCAAACAAATTTTGGAACGGAGGATTAGTCAAGGAAAAAAGAAGAAGAAGAAGAAGAAGATAAATACATAATAGTGGGTTGCTTGGTGGACGAGAGATTTTTTAATATTTTTACTCTCTTGGGTGGTGATGGTGGTGAAAGGGTTTTTATCTTTTTCTTTTTCTTTTTAATTATGAAAGGTTAATAAAATAGGATTAATTCAGTAATGTTTTTAAGGATATTTTGGACCTTTTGCTATTATTTCATGAAGACAGTATGTGATATCAAACAACCTCAGTACTTTTTTCGCGCTTATAATATGGTGCTATCAAACACTGAGCCTATTTAGCTTTGCTGGCCAAACCCAGCAACCTTTTCTTGGATTTGGAAAAATGTCATTAACTCAACCAAGTTTTCAAATGCACCCTAATTTTATACTTAGAGTCAGGCCTACTTAAAGACAAGGTAAAAACGGCATTGGCAGACCCCTACAACCCACAATAAATGATTTTGTCTCAACTCTGATTGGCTGAGTCTTGTTTTTAGTTTTCAACTCACTAAATTATTTTGTCTACCATTCAACTATATTGTTGTTGGTAATTATGATTTCGCTTGCTCTAATATCTTGTCATTTATTATGATGTTGTTTAATGAATATAATTTACATTTCCTTTTCATTCTCACCTATATCTAATTTTAAACTCATTTGTCGAAGAGACGTAATTCTAGTTGAGACACCAAATATTTTCTCTTCTAAAAGGTTATTGGTTCAAATTTTATCGACACGTGAATTGTATTTTATTTTGATATTAAATTGTAGTTTGTTTGAATATTTGATATAATTTGTAATAACATAATTGCATGTTCTTAATTCGTTAATATGATATACAATTTCATGACACAAATATATGAAATCAAATACTTCATCTGTCCTAATTATATAGGCTTGTTTTCCTTCATTTTATATTATATTTGTTCTTAATTCTATATATCTTCATTAAATATTTTAGCTTTTTAGATCATTAAATTGTAATAATAAGTTTGATGTTCTTTGGTTTGTAAGGTTGCATGTGTGCATATGATCAAATATCATAAATTCCAACGAATGTAAACTTTTAAGGTCACTGGGGACCTATTTTTATTAGATGCGATACTTTTGTGAATATTCACAATGAATATTGACAAAAATATTCTTTTTGTAATTCGTAATATAAGCGGAGCATATATATTAAATATAAAAGTCTAAAAGTAACGTCTCGTCAATATTTATTTAAAGTAAAAAAATGATCATATTAATATAATGAAATTGTAAATATAAATTTTAATTGTATATTATAATATTATATAGTTAGTCTTCTTCTTTCATAGACGTGATATTTGGGGGAAAATCCATTTGGTACCCTCCCACTGTCACATACATTATGTGTCATTCTCTTTCTTTGTTACTTTTCTAGAATTTATTGTAATTGACAAATTAAAACTTATATTCGAAATTCCCCTAAAAGAAAAAAAACTTATATTCAAAACGTATACTCAAACAAGCATCACCACCTTGCTAAATTTGAGATCATGCTCAAACTAATCTCAAAGAGTTCTAAATGAAACCATATGCTTCATTTCAAGGTCGCTCGAAACGATCGTTTCTTGTTTTCTTTTTATCTCCAATTATCCCATATATATGTAATTAGATAGTTTTTATTTTATTTATCTTTATAATATGTTTTTGATCATTCAAATATTGATACTTCATGGATACATTTATTTAGTTTACATCATTTTATGCAATATCTTATTATTAAATTAAAGCTTTATTAAAACAGAAAAAGAAAAATCTAGGAACCCTTGAAAGCACAAAGAAGCAGACTAAGAGCCGAGTCTCATTAAAACTTCTTGTCAGAAAACCCGCGAGGGAAAAGCCGACAAGAGGAAAAAGAGTACTCGTCTAAAAGGAAGTCAAAAGATAAAAACAAAGTTGGATGAGCGGAAGGAATTGTCTGAAGAACTTCGGCCTAACCATCGCAATATCTTATACTCCCTCCGTTTTTTATTAAATGTCCCCAACTGTCAATTACACATACCAATAAAATACTCCCTCCGTCCCAAAGGAAATGTCATCCTTCTTTTGGGCACGGTTATTAAGGATGCATAATCTGCCTAATCTAGTAGAATATTAAGAAAATTTCAGTTTCTACTAGACTAGGCAGCATATAAGATTCAATGACAGATTATGCATCATTTCAGTTTCTACTAGATTAGGCAGATTATGCATCCTTAATAACCGTGCCCAAAAGAAGGAGGACATTTCCTTTGGGACAGAGGGAGTAATAAATTTATATTTGTAACTTAATTTATTAATTATCATAATAAATGTATATGTTCAACTAATTCTATATTCTAACAAATATTAAATAAGAAAAAAATAGGAAGAATGTCATAATGATACTCTCAAATTTTGAAATGGGACACTTAATAAAAAATGAAGGGAGTAAATGATAGTAAATCATTCTGTCGATTTTGAAGTCACGAACTAGCGTGAAGCCAAACTGCGAGCCTAGGGTCACATCTATGCTTCACGGGGTCCTAAGCGAAAATTTAAAAATAGGCTTCTATAATGCAATTTTTTTTATGATGTCAATCAATGTAATATTTGATACCTAGCAAAACATAAAAATCACAAATATTTTGATATTTGATTGTGGATGCGAAGTTGTAATAAAAAAACATATAATCAAATTTAACATATATAATATTTTATTAAATAACTTAAAATTTAATTCAAAAATAATAATTAAATAACTTAAAAGAAAAGAAGAAGTTGAAGACTCAACTCACCTTTTTGGCTTTATAATCGGTATTGTTGTTTGCATTGGAACATAAATAAAGAGAACATATATATATATATATATAGAGAAAGGTTAAACAGAGAATGATAAATATTTAGAGAAAGGAGAATTAATCTGGATCATCCAATCTAACAAATCTAATGGCCATTTTTTTTTCTATATATTTTCTATTATTATAACCGAAAAGGTTAGTTTTGTACTTTGATATTTTCGACCAGCATGTTTTTAGGAAAACAAATCTTAATTTATCTATTTTTATTTGGCAAGATTTGATTCTCAATATCTATTCTACCGTAAATTCTTCTTCTGTAAAATTTGTTCTGCTTCTCATTATACCGTAAATCTTCTACCGTAAAACCTCTTCTTCTCCTTATTATACCGAAAATCTGTAAGTCTTGGGAAGCTTGAAGTCGGCGGCCATGGAGTCTATTTTCATGGAAGATCTAGGTAATATTTTTCATTTTCTGTAGATACGTTTTTCCCATCTACACCATTATACCGAAAATATGTAAGTCTTGAGAAGCTTTAAGTTCTGTAGGAATATTTGTGTTAAGTTCTGTATATGATTTGTTTATCTACACCATTACGTCAACATCCCTTACAGTGCGTTCCTCCCTGTTCGGTTGTTTTAAGTTGTCTGTTCGTTTTGTGATGATGTTTATTCATTTCTCAATTGTGTTATGAATTCCCTTTTTTTTTTTTGCTTTTTAAAGTGGACTTCATATTTCGCTATTTTTTTCCAGTTTACTGTTATTTTATTAAACTAGCATTAACACTTCATCAAACTTTAGTTTTAATAATATATCTACGTCATTTGGTTGTTTACTGTTGTGCGTAATTCTCTGTTCGTTTATTAATTGTTTCTGTTCGTTTACTTAAATTGCTAATTCATTTGTTAAATGGTGCTCATTGAATTCACATTTTTTTTGTTTTTCCTCCTTGCGAGGAGAATACTAAACATTATGAAAGGCAGATATTTGCAAACTCTAAAAAAGCTATCTTTGTCTCCTTCGATTTTTTTCAGATGGCAAATCTAATGGCCAACAATCAAGTTCGTGTTCTCGTCACTGACGTTGCTGTTAGGAACTCTTTTCATGTTTAGCTTCAATGATTTGTTTATTTTTTTTTTTTATTTTATTTTGTGGATTTTTTTATGTGTATACAGCTAGATCGCCATTTTCTGTCGATTTATTAGTCGGATTATCAGTATATTATTTCGACTGTTTATTAGTTGATTTTATGGAGATCTAGAATTTGCTCTGTATCTAACTCGTTGATGCACATTAACCTTATCTGATTCGCCATTGTGAATGAAATGCAGGATTATGAAAAGTCCATGTGGTTTATACGGTATTGAAGTTCGATCCCATTGGGAACTTTTTCAGTTATTTATGATTGTGATTTTGGAATGAATATTTCAATTTGAGAGATACCTATATAATGTAACATAATATCAAGTGTCACTTTGAATATAATTCATTTTATGTTGGTAGGAATTGTCAGTAAGAAAAATTCAAATATTTTTATTCAGGTGTTCGTAATTTTATTATGCTTGTTCAAAAAGTTCTATGTTAAATATTTTATGTCAGCAAGAAAAATTCAAAAATATTTTTATGTTCATAATGTTTTAATGCTTGTTCGAAATGCTTTATGTTAAATATTTTATATCAGCAAGATAATATTATTCAAGAATTGTGAATATTAAAAACATTAAGATGAATAAGATCATATTATTCATGAATGTCATATGTAATGAATAATCACATATATTTAATGTCAGTAAAAAAAAATTCGAATATTTTATTTAGATGTTCGTATTTTTTTTAAGCTTGTTCGAAATGTTTTTTAAATATTTTTAAATATTTTTAAATTCGAATAATCACGTATTTTTTAAATATTTTTACAATTTTCAATTAGATATCAATAGTAGCATTCAGGAATATAATACGTAACGAATAATTATATCTTATCAATGAACACGCACTCTAATTTTCAATGAACATAACATAATTTATAGATGAACAAACCACAATTTCAAAATTAACAGAACATATTTTTTTCAATGAAAAAAAAACAAATTTTGAAATAAACAGCCAAATAAAAATCATACTTATGAAAAATCTCTTCATTCGTCTCTATCAACTATAGAAAATTTGTTCACAAATTAATAAAATAAAATAGAAAAATGGAAAAGAAAAAGACATCTTTCTTCATCCTCCTACTCTCACAATCATTCCTCATTCTCGAAAATCTTGAACTATGCCAGAAAACCCACTTTCATGGCGGATCGGGAATTATGCATTTTGTTTGTTGGCCCCGATCCTCGTCCACTGCATCCCTCACCTGGGCGTATTATCCGCGATCTGCACCGCTTGCGTGCTCCACCACCAGCATCAGCCGTTCATCTGCCTTCAGTATGTTTCCAACGTCTTGGGGCTCGGATCGGATGACGACAATGATATCTCGCAATAGGAAGTCTATCAAATAATAATTTCGCAAAATATATTTTGAACAAATATGGAGAACAAATTGAACAACCAAAGAAATATTTAGAACACATGACAAAAAAACAAATAAGATGTTTATTGTTTAGCCCTATTTTGTGATGAATCTCTGGGTATTTACGTCTTATATTGACTTTTATTTTGGTCTCTTTCACTTAAGAGTTGAATGATTTGAGCTTTTGTGCTAATTTTGTGGTCTCAGGATTTTGTGCTCAAATTGATTGATATGTGGACAAAAATAAAGTCAGAATTTAGTTGATTGGTTTGAAGAAGAATCGAAGTTCGTCTCGATACGAGTTCGTAGGCGAAAACGGATCCAAAATCCGACTTGAAACGAGGGAGAACAGGCCAAAACAAAACCGCTGCGCATTGCAGTAGACGGCGGGCGCCGTGGGACGGCGGCCGCCGTGCCCATTCTGCGAAAGGCCCTCACGGCGGCGCCGTTACACGGCGGCGGCCGCCTCTGTGCAGATCCGACAGTACGGATTTTCGTATAAAAACCCATTTTTAGGGTTTTATTAATCATTTTCGAACCCAGCAACCTCTAGGGGCGATTTCCACCATTTTCTTTGGGTTTTTAGAGTTTCAAAACAATTACTTTCGATCTTGGATTCATTGGATTGCTTTGGATGTCAATTAACATTTCATCCGATTGGATTTCCTTGGATTGCTACGTTTTGTAAGAACTCCTTTGATTCTCTTTGTTTTATGAATCCTTTGGTTATTTGAGTTTTTGTTTCTTGTCTTTGATGAATGTGATGATTGGAGATTATTATTGTTGAGTTTAGATAATCTTGATTATATGAATTCTTTGGTTAATTGAATCCTTGTTTTATACTTTTGATGGATGTAAGGATTAGAGATGATTGTTGTTGAGTTTAGATAATCTACGTGATTCGTAGTTCGTTGCTATTGCTTACGTTTTTTCCTTCTTGTTGGTGAAAGTTTAGAGATTTATTTTTATGGAGATTAAGATTTTCTTTGCATTCGAATCTTATGCTTGATTTAGTTTCTTGCCTAGGTAGTTATTAATCTTTGATGTTTACAAGTTTATGATCGTTTGGTTTAGTGTTGGAGTTGGAAACTCTTGTTGATTTCGTTAATGTTCAAATGCCATGTTCTAGTTAGTTCGTCGTTGAGTTGCTTGTGAAATTCTCTTTGATTGTGTGTGTTTGCTTAACATTCATTTGATCAAATGTTAATATGTTATTTCGCCTAGATAATCGTTGTTTATGGTGTTGAATTGATGATTGCTTTCTAGATTGCTAGTTTAGAACCCTAGCTTTGTTTGCCTTCTTGCATTCTTATTGGCTTCCTATCTTTTGCCTAGTTAACTTTATATGCTTTATTTTAATTACGCATTAGTTAATCGAAGAGAAAGTGTCAGACCCAATTACCCGATTAGAGTGTTTAGATTTCTTTTAAGTTTCTTGTGAGCAATACGATTAGAGCCCTGCTAAGTCTTCCTTGTGAGACGACTTGAGTCACCTTACCACCCTAGGACGACCTCGTATAAATTCGAGTCCATCCGTTAGGTGTTTTTGGATGAGTCAAATTTTGGCGCCGTTGCCGGGGAAGGCTTTAGGCATTTGATTGTGTTGCATTGTTTTCCGTGTTTATTTTTGTTTATTTCTTTTGACTCGGTTATTTTCTCCCTCCGGTGCGTTTGATTTGTTTGTTCGTGTTGTGTATGCAAGGACGTAGAAGCTTGAAGAGAAAGCTTGCACCTTACTACGACAACATTCATCGACCTCGGGAGGTTCTTTCAAGCCTGGAGAAGGAGTCCGAGTCCAGTTCGAGAAGTTTTGTGGAATCACAGTTTCGAGAGAAAAATTGTGAAGAGAGAATTGCTTCCAATCCCATTCTGGAAGCTTTTGAGGAGACACTTTCAGTGCATTCTGAAAAAGAAGAAGAAGCTTGGCCCAATCCTGACCAAGAAGCAATGGCGGAGAAGAATGTTCAGTACATGGGAGATTTTTCCAGACCAGTTATTGGGACCACTAGCACGTCAGCTATAGTGCTTCCCACGGCGGTCCGAAATTATAATCTGAAGCCCAATGATTCAAACCTGTTGCCGCTCTTTTATGGGATGCCCAGTGAGGACGCCTTGCAGTTCATCCGTGATTTTTGCACCCAAGTGCAGACCTTCCCACTGCTGGAACTCACCGAGGATCAGTTGAGACTCAAGTGCTTACCCTACGCACTCAAAGACCGGGCGAGAACGTGGTTGCTGTCCCTACCGCCGAACTCCATCACTACATGGGGAGAGGCGTGTGAGAAGTTCATGCTCAAGTACTACCCTAATCACAAGACTCAAGAGATTAGGAGCCAAATTATGAACTTCATGCAAGGAGCTGACGAGCCTTTCCACGAGGCTTGGGAGAGATTCCAAGAGCTCCTCCGCCAGTGCCCGCAGCACCAGCTAGCACCCGTCATGTTGATGCAGTTCTTCTATGACGGATTGATCCAGACGGCACAGTTTATGGTGGACAGTACAGCAGGGGGCAACATTGCCCGGAAGACAGTGATGAGCTCAAAGGGATTTTCGAAACACTTGCCGCGAGTTCTCAACAGAAATCAGTTAGAGGAAGGAGGGTTGAAGCCAATGCAGTAGCTCCCAACAATGAGCTTCAGAAGCAAGTAGCGGACCTGATGAGGCAAGTACAACACCTCACGATGAACCAGGTGAAGGCTCCACCAGTTCATGCGCCACCAGCAGAAGGATGTGGCATATGTGGCGATTTTGGTCATGGAACCAACGCGTGCCATCGCATGGGGGAATGCACACCTGAAGGAGAAGCAGAGGTCTATGCTGCTCAGAGCTATCCGGGGAGGCCTCAATTTGAACAGAGGCCCGTGTTTAATCAAGGGCAACAAAATTCCAACTCGGGTTGGAGAGCTCAGCAGCAGAACTACACTCAAGCTTATCAGCAACAGCAGCCCCCGCAGTATCAGCAGTATCAACAGTTTCCTATACAACAAGGGAATTTTCAGCAGCAGCAGCAGCAGCAATACCAGAATGCTCCCCAACAGTTTCAGAAGCAAGCTCAACCACAGAAGCCGTCTCTCGAGGACACCATGCAGTCTTTCATGGAGATGACCAAACAGAACATGGAGTCTCAGAGTGCTACCATCAAGCGTCTCGAGACTACAGTTGGGCAACTTACAGGAGCCCTGAATCAGCTGCAGCAAGAACAGCCGACCGGAAAGTTCCCAAACCAGGACAAACAGCCGCATCAAGCTCATGCCGTTGAGGTAGTCAAGGACAAGGCCCCAATAACCATGGGGAGATGGAGAAGCAAAACTGTGCAGGCAATCAAGGCTACCCAATGCCCCAGTGAGCCACTGCCACCCGTCACTGTTGCACTAGACCAACCACCACCCAAGCAAGGAGATCCAGGTAGCTTTATTTTTGATATTAGCTTAGGTGGGGTTGAAAAGGTTTTGGGAATGCTTGATTTGGGCGCGGCAGTCAATTTGATGCCGCTTGATATTTTTGAGAGGTTGGGAAATAAAGAGCTGAAATGCACGAACATTAAGATAGAGCTAGCTGACGGCTCCATTAGCAGCCCACGAGGCCTTGTTGAGGATGTTGAGGTGGTCGTGAGGGGGATTAGTGTTTTCACTGATTTTGTTGTACTTGATGAGGGAAAAGGGATTAGAGGCGAGAATGGGCATCTCGTGCTACTTGGCCGACCCTTTATGGCTACCACCCGTACTCGCATCGATGTGGGTACGGGAACTGTAAGTATGGTAGGGGCGGGTAGAGCGGTAACATTCTCTGTTTTTGATCAAAAACCTACTACCCCCACTCGCTTAATTCAAACCTGCTCTTATGTTGAAGCATTTGATGCTTTGGATGAGAACTATATTGTGCAGGAATTCCTTAATCAGCTGCAAGAGGAGGACGAGATCGTGGAGGAATTCCTTGCTAACCTGCAGGATGAGGCTGACATTGAGCATGAATCTCTGGATAAGCTGCACGAGGAATATGACATAGAGCAAGGCTTCCTGTCTGCCTTGCCACTGGAAGAGAAGCTCGATGAGGTTATGTCACTCAATCTCCTTGGATGGGTGGATAGAGGAGCATCTCATGATATGAGCATGGAACGCTCATTTGGAGGACCCGCAGCTGCAATTCAAAAAGATGTGTTTACAAGGGCGCTAAGACAGCTGGAGCTCCAATCGGATTTTGGTTAAGGGACCTTCTTAGTCGGGCTGGCGACTTAAAAACTAGCGCTGCATGGGAGGCAACCCATTGTTTTCTTGCTTTTTCTGGTTTCATTTTTCTGTCGTTTTGTTTGTGTTGTGATTTGTTGCATCTGTTGTTTGGTGCAGGTTGTTGCGTTGGAGACTGCTTGTTCTTTGGATGAGAGAGAGGCAAACATCGTGGGACACTACAGACTCACCACTGGATCGGAATTTAGGGAAGTTTCCTCCTTCACCCCTCTTTTTGTTTGCACTGAGGACAGTGCCAGAGTTTAAGTGTGTGGGGGGGAGGGTGTTTGTTGGTAGTTGTGATCCTATGGGTGCCTTTTTGTTGTGTTTTTGGGCTTTCTTGTGTGGGGCAAATGGTCTCCTTTATCTTGATTGTTGTTTGGCTTCAAGTAATAATGCACACTTTGATGATTTGTTCACAAGTAAATTTCATGCTTTGTGTTGGCTTGGTTGCTATCTTTGTCTCTCAGGCTATGCATATTCCTCTCTTGATGTAAGTTGTTTAATGTTTTGGATGCAACACCCTTATGAGCTATTCTTGACGTGATTTGTCCGGTAGATGCTAGAGGGAGTGTTTTCATTGTGATAGCCTACGATCTTATCCCTTGAGTTTGAATGTTGGTTTGTTGTGAAGTTTTCTATAGCTCTGGGTCTCTGCTCCTCTGACGGTAGTGTTATGAGCATGGAAAACCACGTGAGAACATTTTGGATTACCTCCAAAAGTGTTGATCTCACGAAAGTTGGCCCATCTATTGAGAATGGAATAACATCACCTTTAAAAGAAAGATGTATAAAATTATTTTTGGTTTGAATGTTTATCATCTTCAAGGAAAATGGGATTTGATTATAAAGGCAATCACATTAGGGAATTCACCTCTAGCGGAGAATTGGGTCTGATCGGATTGAATTGTATCATGTGGTTGTTGCTTCTTAAAATCTTAACAATGAACATCTCGTGAGGAATGTGAATGGCTAAGAGACTTAGATTGGTTGGAGATGTGAATGGTGAGGAAGTTTTCTTGTGAACTATCTTTTGGTGTCGTGACTTTGCTTGAGGACAAGCAAAGGATCAAGTGTGGGGGGGTTGTTTAGCCCTATTTTGTGATGAATCTCTGGGTATTTACGTCTTATATTGACTTTTATTTTGGTCTCTTTCACTTAAGAGTTGAATGATTTGAGCTTTTGTGCTAATTTTGTGGTCTCAGGATTTTGTGCTCAAATTGATTGATATGTGGACAAAAATAAAGTCAGAATTTAGTTGATTGGTTTGAAGAAGAATCGAAGTTCGTCTCGATACGAGTTCGTAGGCGAAAACGGATCCAAAATCCGACTTGAAACGAGGGAGAACAGGCCAAAACAAAACCGCTGCGCATTGCAGTAGACGGCGGGCGCCGTGGGACGGCGGCCGCCGTGCCCATTCTGCGAAAGGCCCTCACGGCGGCGCCGTTACACGGCGGCGGCCGCCTCTGTGCAGATCCGACAGTACGGATTTTCGTATAAAAACCCATTTTTAGGGTTTTATTAATCATTTTCGAACCCAGCAACCTCTAGGGGCGATTTCCACCATTTTCTTTGGGTTTTTAGAGTTTCAAAACAATTACTTTCGATCTTGGATTCATTGGATTGCTTTGGATGTCAATTAACATTTCATCCGATTGGATTTCCTTGGATTGCTACGTTTTGTAAGAACTCCTTTGATTCTCTTTGTTTTATGAATCCTTTGGTTATTTGAGTTTTTGTTTCTTGTCTTTGATGAATGTGATGATTGGAGATTATTATTGTTGAGTTTAGATAATCTTGATTATATGAATTCTTTGGTTAATTGAATCCTTGTTTTATACTTTTGATGGATGTAAGGATTAGAGATGATTGTTGTTGAGTTTAGATAATCTACGTGATTCGTAGTTCGTTGCTATTGCTTACGTTTTTTCCTTCTTGTTGGTGAAAGTTTAGAGATTTATTTTTATGGAGATTAAGATTTTCTTTGCATTCGAATCTTATGCTTGATTTAGTTTCTTGCCTAGGTAGTTATTAATCTTTGATGTTTACAAGTTTATGATCGTTTGGTTTAGTGTTGGAGTTGGAAACTCTTGTTGATTTCGTTAATGTTCAAATGCCATGTTCTAGTTAGTTCGTCGTTGAGTTGCTTGTGAAATTCTCTTTGATTGTGTGTGTTTGCTTAACATTCATTTGATCAAATGTTAATATGTTATTTCGCCTAGATAATCGTTGTTTATGGTGTTGAATTGATGATTGCTTTCTAGATTGCTAGTTTAGAACCCTAGCTTTGTTTGCCTTCTTGCATTCTTATTGGCTTCCTATCTTTTGCCTAGTTAACTTTATATGCTTTATTTTAATTACGCATTAGTTAATCGAAGAGAAAGTGTCAGACCCAATTACCCGATTAGAGTGTTTAGATTTCTTTTAAGTTTCTTGTGAGCAATACGATTAGAGCCCTGCTAAGTCTTCCTTGTGAGACGACTTGAGTCACCTTACCACCCTAGGACGACCTCGTATAAATTCGAGTCCATCCGTTAGGTGTTTTTGGATGAGTCATTTATCAAATAATAATTTCGCAATAAACATTTTGAACAAACATGGAGAATGAATTGAACAATCCGACAAATATTTCGAACGGGTGGCAAAGCAACAACTCAAAGCTTTATGAACTGATATATTGGTGAAACCTTCTTTTTCCAACAAACTTAAAAGAATTCAACGAAACAACATTTGATTATTACAGTGGAAAATTTGGAGATCATTAATAGAATATTATTGATTGTTCTACAAACCCAAAACGAATATGCAATCAAAACCAGACTATATTGAAGTTGGAAATGAGGTCTTATGATTTCGGTTTTGAACTTTCAACAAACATATATTGTGTAGTTCGCATTTAACTAAGTTGTCAAAGTAAATTCAATTTAAACTTGTTCATGTGGTTGATTTGCCCAGAATTATAATTCCATGAAAGTGCCAAAAAAAAAATGCCAACTGAAATCCTCACCTTGATCGGCAAGATGGGCAGCAAGCACGGGGTGCTGCGGCGCCAGGATGCGCGCTCGAACCAGCAGCGGCAGCAGTCGTGTGCTTCGACAAGCCCGTCACGTAAAGTCAGTGAGCGACTGCCGCGTTCGTCGCAGATGCCGATGATTGAAACGATGATCGTTTTTTTCTTCTTCTGCATTTGTACATATCAACCAACACCCCAAATACTTTAAACAAAATCCAATCATGCTTTAAATCGACATCCAAAGCCTCAAAATCAAAACCACAAATTTTATAATACACTTATATTTCATAAACCCATATCTTCAGGAAATTGAAAAACTGAACTTATATTCAAAAAATTGAAAGCCCAATATCTGAAATCTCATAATCTTGAATTGCAATTTTACAAAAAATTTCTTCATCGTCAACAACAATCAGTTGTTCAAAACATCATATTCGAAGCAATAATACCTAAATTAATTCCATGGAAAGGCAAACAAAAATCGAAAAAACACTGATTTGTTTTGTGAAAAATCAGAACTTGAAACGAATAGCTACCTGCAATCGAAGTTGGTCCGTTCGATTTCAGCAGATCTTCAAAACCTAACCCTTTACGAACAAGTCGCCGACGATTCTGACATTGAAAACGAAATAACAAAACAAAAGTTATTGAACCATAAGATTTTGAATTGATTTGTTTGGTGAAAAATCGAAACTTCAAACGATTACCCACCTTCAATCGGATTTGTTGCGTCAAAATCTCCTTGGAACCTCAAATCGGACGATTACCCACCTTCAATTGGATTTGTTGCGTCGAAATCTCCTCGGAACCTCAAATCGAATTTTGAATCGATTAGGTTGGCAGTAAATGTTGGGGGGATGAAATGCGGTAAATGAGAGTAAAATCCGGTGGTTGCAGTTTTTAATGATTTGCACAGATACCAAAATGCCCTTATTCTATTTAAAATGTAATTTCGAACAATATTTGTGGTAATTAAAATTGGGCAGCGGATTTATTTTAAACTGCACGATTAAGCGATTTTAAGGGCTAAGATTTATTCTCTATTCTCTATACATAGGGTATTTCTTTGTTTAACTTGACCCTATATATATATATATATATAGGAATTGGTTCAATTGAGATTTATATATATTTTGAGATTTTGAGATAAATAAACATATAAGTACATTTTAATGAACTTGTCAATTAATTTTTATGAACGTGCGTTGGTCTGGGGTTCAATCCCTGCAAGTGGCGTATTTTTTAATAAATTAAATAGATTCATATGTTCATCAGTTATATTGATTACGTTCAAAGAATTTAATGATATGTTCATTTATCTCAAAATCTCAAAATATTTAAAATCTCAATATAAGCTAACCCTATATATATATATATATATATATATATATATATATATATATAGGGTTGCATTATACAGAAACACAATATTAGATGGAGAATGGAGTCGCAATCTGGTTCGTCAGATCAATCTTGATCAAAGGCTGAGATTAAAAGTTAATATAATTAAAATTGGTAAGATTCATAATATCCCTTAATTTACTCTCTTCTCTCTCCTCTCTCCTCTCTCCTCTCACGTCACCCCTCACATCTCTCCTCTCTCTCTCTCTCGCCCCTCTCTCCTCTCTCTCTCTCTCTCTCTCTTAAAATCAAAATACATAATTAAGTTCATGACAAGTTCAACACAAGTTCAGAAGTTCAACAAATTCAGAAGTTCAACAAATTCAGAAGTTAAGAAGTTCAAGATAAGTTCAATACAAGTTCAACACAAGTTCGAACCCCGCCGCGCTCTCGAATTTCAAGTCCGTGAACCCGCCGTCCGCCGCCATCCCCGCCGTGGCGAACGCCGTGGTCGAGAGCCCCATCAGCAGCTGCATCTCCACCACCATCACGTAGCACCGCACCTCGCGGTAGATCACCTCCATCACCGGCAGATAGACGGCGAAGTAGATCCCCGCGCCTAGAATACCTGTTACAACCTTTTGTGTGTGTTCTGTGTGTGTGTGTGTGTGTGTTCTGTGTGAGAGACGAGAGAGAGAGAGGGAAAAAGGGAAGGGAGAGAGAGAGAAATGAGAGATGAGAGAGGAGAGAGGAGAGAGGGAAAAAGTGACGGAAGAGAGAGAAAGGAGAGAGGAGAGAGGGATGTGAGTAATTTAAGGGATACTAATATTAGCTTTTAATCTCAGCCCTTGATTAAAATCGATCTAACGAACGAGATTATGACTCTAGACTTTACAAATATTTATGTTCTTGTTGAACTCTTCCCTATATATATATATATATATATATATATATATATATAGAGGGTCACCTTGTCGAACACCTCTAGAACATGAGAAATAGCCATGAGTCTATGTCGAACACCTCTAGAACAGGAAAATATATATATTTGTTTGGTATTGCCGAAGACGTGCTTAGTGCTTCAATAATTGTGTGGCCTCGGGTCACTTAAAGCCTATGACGATGATGAGGGGTAAGAGATTTCCGACCCACCTCTTATATGCCGATGATATCCTTGGTTTTTGCAATGCTTCTACTGCCAATGCTTCCACAATCCAGAAGATCTTAGCTTTCTATGGTTCGTTGTCGGGGTAGATCTATAATGTCGCCAAATCTAATGTGTCAGTTCATGGATATATTTTAGAATGGGTTCGATGCCTTTCATTTATCTGAGGGTGCCACTCTTTGTTGGCCGGGTCCATGCTTATTTCCTAAGACCTATTCATGATAATATTTTGAATAAATTCCCACGTTGGCGTGGAAAGCTTCTCTCCATGGCGGGTTGGGTTTGTTTAGTCAAGTCGGTGATTCAAAGCTCCTTGACCCACTCTATGATGATTTATAGATGGTCGAGATCTTTGCTCAGGGAGCTCGATGCCAAATGCCGAAACTTTATTTGGATTGGTGATGCGAACAACGTCCCTACTTGCACTGTTGCTTGGGCGAGGGTTTGCGCTCTTAAGGAAAAAGGGGGATCGGATATTCGTTTCTTTTCTCTCATGAATAGAGGCTTTCTCATGAAACGGGCATGGCACATCATTCGAGGGAGGGATTTTGGCTATGATTTGATGAATGAACGATACCTCAAGATTTCTAGCCATGCAAAAGTGGTTGTTGCGCTTTCTTCGGTGTGGATGGGAATTCAGAGTGAAATTCTGGCTCTTATCCATGATTTTTACTGCTACATTGGCACAGGAAATCTCAGTACTAACTTCTGGAATGACAATTGGATTGGCTTCCGCATTGCTGATAAATACGGTGTTCCTCATTATGTTCGCGACTTTCGTACTCAATCGGTGGAGGACTATTTCTATAATGGGGTTTAGCACTTTACTCAAGCTTTCATTGATAACTTCCTGGATATCGTTTGTGTTATTTTACTTCTTCCCATTGGCGACGACCAAGACACTCGGCATTGGAAGCCGTCTCTTCATGGCAATGTTACTTCAGCCCCTTACTTTTGCTCATCACTGCCATCGTTACCCGAAGGTGAAAATGGGGGACCTGGATCTGGGAAAAACACATCCCCATTCGCCGGTCTTTGGTCTGATGGCAGATACTTCATGGCAGAATGCCTACTTTTGATAGACTTATTCAACATGGTCTCATTATGCCTAACCGATGTGTTTTCTGCATGGCGGATGGTGAAACTATGGATCACATTTTCTGGAGCTGCCCTAAGGCATAAATGGGTTGGAAAGAGTTTTTGGGGTGGTTTGAGCAGGAGAGCATCTTGTGTGTCCCGGATATTCATAGCTTGTTGGTGGCTGCTTGGAACAGGGACTTTAGGAAACATGTGGCTTCATTTTGCAAAGCATGGGTTCTTACTTTGCTTTGGTGCCTTTGGACGCAAATGAACAATTGTATCTTTGATGAGAAAAGCTTTGCTCATAAACGTATTATTCACGCCATAAGGGTTGCTTTCCTCGACATGGAGCAAAACTTTCGGAAGCTGGGCTGCATGAAGAATATCTGTATCGATCTTTTATTGCTTAAAAAGATTGGGGTTAAGCCTCGGGCCTCGCTTCCCCCCAGTTTTCTTAATGTCCATTGGTGGCCTCCACCAATTCAATGGATCAAGGTTAACACCGACGGCTCGGCGTTAGGCGCCACTGGGAAAATTGCGGCCGGTGGTGGGGTCTTTCGGGACAACTTCAGTTGGGTTCGTGGTTGCTTCCATATTAAAGGGGGAATTGGCTTTGCTTTTGAGGCGGAGCTCCTGACTGTTATTACGGCGGTTCAAATCGCATACTCTCGGAACTGGCGGCATTTATGGATTGAATCCGACTCCACTTATATTGTGAATCTTATGCAATCTAGATCTCTCGACATTCCGTGGCGTTTTGTGGCTAGTTAGAAATGTGTGCTCACTCTTATTGCGAACTTTACTCTTCACATCACTCACATTTTTAGAGAATGTAATAAGGTGGCAGATATTCTTGCGGCAGACAATATGCAGGAGGGTTGGTGGCCTCACGAAATTGAGGAGATCAAGAAGGCGGATCGGCTGGACATGTCTAGCCATAACCACCTTCGCATGGTATCATAATTCTTAACATGGTTGCTGTGACTTTGCTGGGTCTTTTTGTCTAGCAGCTGAGATGCATGTCCCTCTGGAGCTCTACGCACCGCGTTGGGGGTGGAGGCTGGCGGTGCGGGTGAGGATCTTTCTGTTGGCTTCAGGCCACCGTTGCTACGATCGGAGGTTCCTTTTGGGGCTGGCGCTGGACTGCTCTGAGAGGCGGAAGAAATAGCTTGATTAATATGGATTGGAGCATGTTCTTTTTGTCGAACACTTGGTTGGCTGGGTTTCGGTGGCATGGTGATCGGGCTGGAGTGTCACTTACGCCTTTTTCAGACCCGAGGTGCGCTCGGGTCTGCGCGTATTGTGGTCGGGCTCTGTTGGATGCGCGCTCGATGGTGAGTCCTTCTGGGTTCGTTCCATCCGAGTGGAGCTTTTTGGCTGTTGGCGGATTATTTCATGATGCGCCGACGGCCGACCTCTGTGTCTCTTTTCTTGGTTGGGGTTCGCTTTTTAACAGCTCTTGTTTTGTGACTCTTTTATTTTGTGGTTGTCTTGCTTTGGTTCACGGTACGAATGTGTCCGGTTTGACTTGGGGGCGATGGTTAGGCTGGAGCTTCCGAAGTCACTCCCCCTTCATTACCGATTTTCTTCTTTTTTTGTTTTGATTTCCTTCATAGACGGGCACTCTATTTTGTTGTTATAATTTTTTCCACATGGTTTTCCATAACAAGGTTTTAACGTGGCCCGACCCTTAGTCTGCTTTTCTGTGTTTTCAAGGGTTTAGGTTCTTTTTTTTTTCTTTTTCTATAAAATCGTAATTTAATACTCCCTCCGTCCACTAATTCAAGACCTAAGAGGCAAAACACGAATTTTAAGAAAAAATGTATTTTTATTAATTGAGTGGAGGAAAAAATATATTTTTATTAGTTGAGTGGAAAAATGGACCCACATTTTAATTAGTTGAGTGGAGAAAGGGATCCACATTTGACTTTTTGGATTAAAATATGAATAAAAGTTTACTAAAAATAGATAGGCCTTGAGTTCGTGGATGTCCCAAAAAGGAAAGAAGGACTTGAATTAATGGACGGAGAGAGTAATATATAGGAGGAAGTTCAATAGGAAAATAAATGTTTGCAAAGAAAGAAGAAACAATCTCAGCCATTGATCATGATCCATCGAACGGTCAATAATTAAGATTAAAATTTGTATCTAGATTTTTGATGAACGTATACATGTTTCAAACCCCAAACGTTCAATAAAATTATAGGTATGTTCAACCACATTACTGACATGTTCAATGTTTCTTCTTTTCTTGTATAAGCTCATTTTCTTATAAATTATCGAACCCTATATATATATATATCGCAAATTCTCCTGTGCGACGGTCGCACAGGAGTGCGACGGTCGCACAGGAGTGCGACCGGGTCGACCCGGCCCAAACCCGCCCTCCTGACCCGGAACCCTGACCCGCATGGGTTTGACCCATACTCCTAATTATTACATTTGTGTATAACAATTGTTACTTTTAATAAACATAATATATACATTTGTTCATATAAATGTATATTGATATGTATAATGTTTTATATTGAATGAAGGTAAATATTTATATTAATATAAGTATACATTTGTGCGAACAAATGTATATTTCACCTATTAGGGTTTAGTGTTCATGCTTAGGGTTTAGTTTTCACCTATTAGGGTTTAGTGTTCACGCTTAGGGTTTAGTTTTCACCTATTAGGGTTTAGAAAATATAATACTGTATATTAAATGAAGGAAAATAGCTATATTTATGTAAGTATACATTTGTGCGAACAAATGTATATGTCATGCTTATTAAAAGTAATAATTATTATAAACAAATGTAATAATTTATGCTTCAGAGTTTCGGGTCTGGGCGCGGGCCGGGTCGGGCGCGGGTCGGGGCGGACCCGTCGCACTGGTATGCGACCGTCGCACCCAAGACCAACCCTATATATATATATTGCACAATTGACCTAAAAAATGGACCCCTCAAAATTTAGGGTCCTAAGCAATTTCATATTATACATATAGCTGGCGAGCTCAAGATACAAATAAACAACAATTATCGAACTAATATAAAAATTAACAATACAAAAAAATTTACGTGGTTCGATCATAAAATATCCCTCCATGCGAGGCGAGCTGAGATTCTCTATAGACAATAGAATATTTGAGGTTAATTACAACAATAGATCAAAACAAACACACTCACTCATGGGAATCTAATGCAATATTGTCTTTTTTATTCTCTCCTAATTCACATACAAAATAACTCAAAAAAACTAACTTTCTTCTGATTGATCCAGATCTAATCTTGATAACTGATCTCAATTAATCCAACTATGCGGCTGCATGCATGAGTCATTACAAACTTATTTCCTTATAATCAACTAACTTTTTAGTCTTTATATAGTCCTTGAGAATTTGTGTTATTTCATAAGCAACTCTAAAATAACTCATATAATTCTGACATCACTTAAAACTTCCTTCGTGATAAAGAATATACGTCAACTGTCTTATTTAGGGTGCATAAAATGTTTTACTTTTTCAATTTTATAAACAACCCTTATTTACTAAAAATTCATCTCATAACTTGCACTCAATTTTTATAATTCAATCTCAATCACTCATTTTTAATTTACATGATAATGACCCTTTATCCCATTATTCATCAATTTTTTTTATTAAAAAATCATGACAAGTTTATATAGGCCGGGGGAGAGGGAGTATCAAATCACACCACATCTCGCAATCCAACATACTCCAAAAGGCCAACTTTTCCAAAGTTCCCATTATCCAAACACTACATTTGCCTACGAATTCCATTATTCCACTGGATACTGGTTTTGTGCCAAAACTATTCAATTTCATTTACCACCTCCCTCCTCATATTCATCTACTTTTTTTTTTTTATAAGAAAAGGATTATATTAATACCAAAACCAGGTACCAGAGGTACCAAGAGTAACTTACAGTAGCAATGGACATAAATCTCTTGAGATCCAGTCCTTAAAATAAGACCCAACATCTGAAATTCCAAAGGCTCTACCCCAACTCCACATTTTCGCTTTTATCTCCAAAACCACATTATTTATTTCCCAAACTTTATCTTCAAATCGGCTGGAATTTCGACACCTCCAAATGACCCAGTTTATGCAGCACCATAACGCCCTTAGGAACTTTCTGCTCTCTTTCCGTTTGCTCCAATTTGTGAACATAATAAAGTGCAAAACCACATTTTGTGGCTGCACAAAACAGATGCCAAGCCACTTATACATTTCATCCCAAACCTTTTCGGTCTTTGGGCAATGAAGAAGTAAGTGATTAATAGACTCCTCATATTCATCTACTATATATTTTCTTTCTGTCAAGTCTCTTAAATTATGCATATTTTATTTTAAGTCGTTATTTCATATAAAATTTTCATAAATTTATTATTATATCTTACATTATTTATCTATAATGTATAATAATATTATTAATATGAAATTATTTTTTTATTATCAATACTCTACATAACTTTTTATTAAAATTCTTATCGAAAATATTTATGTTTATTTTGAATTGGTTTTGGAAGCGACAATGGGCCAATGGCTATAGCCTATAGTGGAAAAGCGACGGCACAGAAACACACAAAAGTCTTCAACGAAGTCTCCATCGCAATTGCAATCCCGTGTGGAATATATTTTCCAGTTTTTTTAAAAAAAATTATTTACGCGCTTCTTTCTGATACGACGCAAGTGCTCCTAAGTCAATATTTTTTTTTACTATCCTCTCAAAAAAAAAAAAACAATTATTTTACTATATAATGTTTTGGTTTTGCAAATATATTTTTAAAAGTTCCGACAACAACGCTGGATGTGCAGCTTACCAAAATTTAAAGTTCTTTTTACATTGGACAACGACCAAATGCACGCACTGCAATTATTTTATTTTATGGAAAATAATAGTGCTAGTTTGCTTCCCAGAGAGGGCGAAAACATGTGGGAATTGAATTCCATCGAAATTTGGGTTCATTCTAATTTGAAGAACCAAAATTTTGCCTAAAATAAAAGTCTCTCTTCCCCCTAAAAAAATTCTCTGTTCATTTCTAGTGGAAGAGCAAATATGAATGTGAGTAGTGGTGAGTTTGTGGAACAAAATTTAGTGATTACAAAACAAATACCAAGAAAATATTGGAAAATGCCAAACATTTTGAAAATATTATTAATATTAGTGGTACATAACTTTTTTATTTCAAACATTTACCAATACCAATATCGATATATTCGCTGATATTTATGTGAAAGTACAATACTGATATTTTAATAGAGTGATGTTAAACGGCCACACCGTGGCTAACACAAAATAGGTAAACATGAATTTTTTTTTGATTGATTTAACTTATTTCTTAAAATAAAAATAAAATATAGTTATTTTACCATATTGTCCACATTGTAGCTATTTTTTTGTATCTTTTTTTTTATTTAAAAAAATGCAAAAAAAATAATAATTAAAAATAGGTACAATATAGACAATGCATTGATATAATCAAATCTTATTTTTATTTGAAAACTAAATTAAATAAATCAATTTTTTTTCTATTAAGCTAGTTGGTGGGTGGCCAAAATTTGACTGCATATATTTATTGATTTTAATAACCACCATAATAGAATGAATTTGATTTTAGTAACCACGTAAGCTCCAATTAAGTACTTCAACAACCGAAAAGAATTAGGGTGGACAAAATTATAAAAATTAAAAATATAATAAATTAGAGTAATTTAATTCATCACATTTTAAAAATTGCATTAAAAATATAATTTTAAAATAATTCTTAATTTTATTTACCAAAATCCTTAAAAATAAAGGGGCATGTAGACAACCTAAAGGAATTTTGTGGACACTGTGGGTTACATTAGTTAGTGTCGGCAGAATTTAACACGCAAAGGGTTATTTTCTTTTTTTAAGGCCCAACATGTGTTTGGGTTGCTTATATGTCCAATATTTTGAAGTTTGTGTCACGTACCTTTCTAATTTACTAACCCAAACTCATTTTTGTTTTTTTTTTTATCGAGAAAAATATTCATTTCATTAGAAGAGGTACCAGAGGTACCCAAAAAGATCTTACAAAACCTTTTTGATCAGCTCATTAGAGCACCAGCAAGAAAGATCCATCTCCTTTCCAACTATCCCGAAGATCTTATTCCAACACCACGTTCTAATTTTGATCTCCGTGACGATGTTCTTTGACTCCCATTCCATACGTTCAAACCGTTTCTCATTCCTTTTCTTCCAAAGAATCCAAACGCAACAAACCCAAATAGCAGACAATAGCTTTGTAATCTTTTTTTCTTTCCCGAAGCAAGAAAACGTACCAAAGTGACTTTCAACCCTTTGGGGACGCACCATTTCCACTCCCAGCCACTTCTGGAGCTCGTTCCAAACTTCCTCTGTCTTGGGGCACCTAAGAAACAGATGATTTGTCGATTCTGGAAGGAGTTTGCATTCGCTGCACTTGGATTCTTCTTCTCCCAAATCAATACTTCTCCCAAATCAATACGTTCCAAACTCATTTTTGTTAATTTAAGTAATAAATTGATAATTTTTCGACGAAGATTTTTAATCAATTAAAGAAATATTTGGTAGCCCATCAAAGTATTGTCGGAGTCATCGTTTCAGAAAAAGAAAAGAAAAAAGAAAAAAGAGTACTGTATTACTCTCGTATTTCCTTAATTTATTTACTAGAAATAAAAGGAGAATTAAAAGGAGAATATTGTGCCTAGTTCCATCTCCCATCAATCCTAGACCATCCGCCACCCATAAAATTTTGGGTGAAAATGGCATAACCTATTCAAAAAAATAAAATACAAAAATTTCCATCTTTTATAAAATATATAAATTATGTATCCATTTAGAACTTTTTTTATCCTTATGTCGCTTTGCAGTAATACTCGAGCACTAATGTTCGACCGTTCGACTCGCAGTGGCAAGTATATCGAACATTAATGCCTTTCTTAAGAATATTTGAGAACTAATGCTCGACTTGCATAGATTGAGCATATCGAATTAGTGTATTTACCATGCTCAACTCGCAATGATCGAGCAAAGTTTGCGATTCGAATAATACAAAACAATGAGATGAAGTTTTAATACATTATGTAAGGACAACTTTATCCTTTCAAGCCCAAAATAAATATTTTTTATAGTTTTTTTTATAATGGATATTTTTTGATTTTTTTTAGAGTGGCTAAAAGTTACCATTAACCCTGTTTCAAGCGCAAAATAAATATAACTTTTTATATTTTTCAATAATTTCAGAATTTTAATTTTTCAACAAATTAATATGCAATGTTTTTTCAATAACGCATTGGGGCTTAGTTAGGATTCGGTCGGTCGGTCTTCATATAGCCCTTGGCGAAAATAAAAAGAATGGCTTAAGAAATAGAAATTCGACCTTTTGTTGTCAGTTAAAGATATCACATAATCAGATCGTATTCCACACTTGTGTGGTTATATAACTTTAGTTATTGTTAAACTGCGATTATATATAAAAAGGAAAAAACAGAAAAGACCAAAAAATCCTTGAAAGCACAAGAAAGCAGACTAAGGGCCGAACCTCATTAAAACCTTCCTACGGAAAACCCAAAGGGAAAACCGTAAGAAGGAAAAAGAGTATCCGTCTAGACGACCAAAGAAACCAACAAAAAAAGGAAGAGCGGAAGGGAAAGTTTCAGGAACTCCGGCCTAACCATCGTCCCCAAACAAACCCGGCTCAAAACCAACAATAATGATCAAATAGTTAATGAAATAATTTAGATTTTCTAATATTTTGAGAAGTAAAATCATCAATAGTGTTAGGAAATTAATTGAAATATCATTTCCTTAGTTTTGATGATCCCAATTCTCAAAATATTTAGATTTTCTTTTCTAGACTAGAATTTATTTGAACTCAAGTGTAAGAGTTCATTTTTCTAGTTAGACTAAAGAGTATAAAGGCAAAGACCAAGTACTGAAGATCGAAATACCGAGGACTGAAGACGTCCATACGTCCATAAGGCTCCATTTTCTCGAAGATTGATGATGAGGGAGGTGATTGAAGAGCAATGTGCTATTGTAGAGACGTTTGAGAAGGTGAACGTCGAGGAGCCCCCATACACCGTGTTAGTTGCGGTATTTTGCTAATAAATTAGTGATCTCTTATCTTGTTAAACTAATTGATGTCTAGTAGACAAGACTTAGCTAAAAGAAAACTGATTGTGCTCTACAATCTCTACTTAGGTATTAGACTTGCCTTACTTACAAAATCTTTTAGCAAACTGACCTCATGCATTACAAACTATACATGCTCAAACTATTAATCAAAACCTCATCAGACTGACTTAAGTCTTTTGATGTGAGATTCAAAGAAAAGATTTTTCACAAAGTGAGACTCATAGTCCACCGAATTTCACATGATTAATTGATCAAGATCTCTTGTTTGTCTAAATTGATTACAATCAACTTACTTGATGCACAAATAAAATTGCTACTAATCAGAAGACTATTTCTTTCACTTACTGACTCATTATGAGTAAGCTTGAAAATACTCCGAGAAAACGATAAAACAACGAAAAGCTGCAAACCGGTGTATTCTTCTCCCTCCCCCCTCCCTCCCTCCCTCCCACACTAGTATATACTCATTGGGGACCAACAATTTTATATATTTTACGTAACTATTTTGATTTAAAATGTAAAAGTTATATTTATCTAAAGATTAAATTAAAAAAAAATATATCTCTCTGTCTCTCATCTTTTTTAAATAAATCTATTTTCAATTCTTTTTATTTTTATTTTTATTTTCAAATTTAACTTATTTTTTGTCTTTGCATAATATTAATTTTTATTATTATGAATTTTTCTTAAGATTTTTATTTTTTAAATATTCAATTTGAATATATTTAGTTAAAATCATTTCTTATTATATTTATAAATGTATTAATTAAATTGATACTTATTAATTTTACATAAATATATAAATATAAAGATATTTCCCGTACGGTATGCAAATGCTAGTGATATTAACCAAGTTTTTGGAGAAATTAGTGGGCACTTGAATTTAGCTTTTAAATATATATACACGTTCAAATCAATCAACTCTTTCACATGAAGGCGAAGCAATAAATCTGCTCAACACGCAAGTTATATCATTTCCTTAGTTTTGTAAAGTATTATCAGCTTCCTCGAAATCTTTTTCAAATGTAATGGTCCTATTAGAAGACTTTATGTCACAGTATTAAAAGCACTTGTCCTTGAAATAAAGTGGAGAGAAAGATCAAAACAAATACTCCACTACTCACTCCGTCCACAAAAAAGTGCCCCATTTGAGTGTCGACACGTGTATTAAGAAAACTGATAAAGTTATTTTGAGTGGAGTAAAAGTTAAAAAGTAGGAGTAGTGTTAATTGCATGAATTAAATAAATGGTGGGATGATGGGTTTATCAATGGCATAAGTTATAAATAAGTTGAAAATTAAAGAGTATGAAAGTACAAAAAGGTAAACATAACACTTTTTTGTGGACAAAAAAAAGGAGGTAAGTAGGACACTTTTTCGTGGACAGAGGGAGTATCACTTAGCAAAAATTGGCGCGATATATAGGAGGTTCTAATATTTTTCATATTTAAGGGCGTGCTTGCTTTGAGGTATAAAAAAAGGAAACCTATATTTAATACCTCGTTTGTTTTGATGTATCAAAAAATTTGGGTATGTTGTATAATTTTTTTGGGCAGCTCATTATCCCTTGAGAAAGAGATAATTTTATACCACCTTATAAGAAGTGGATAAATATATTATCCTTCAAATAAAACAAGATATAAAAAATGTGGTCTCCACTTTAAGTAGAAGAATGGAAAGAGAATGGAATCAAATAAAGGAGTGAAATTGTAACAATAACCATTACTTTTATTGAGTGTTTGGTTTGACAATGGAAAGGAAACATTAGTAAGGAATTCTCTTTCTTTTGTTTCCCCTCTATTTTGAGGGGTAACAAATTGAGTGATTGGATTACCCTCAAGTAAGGGTAATGATTATCTCATTACCCAAACCAAACAACAAGTAATGGATTCAATTACTTGATACTCTTTCCAACCTCTAAAAACATCCAACTAAACATGGGCTAAGTAATAAATTTATACATCATTATATTGTCTCTCCATTTATAGGAATAAAAAGCAAACACACTCAAATAATGCTTCACGTATTATTTTTGTATAATTCATAATCAATTAATACATGAATTTAACTTTACATTGTCATTGTTCTTTTACCTATTTTGTGACACGCAATGAAATTCTTTTCCCTGTTCGTGGTTTTCTTTTGTTTTAGATTTTCATGTAATCCTGTATTTCTTTTTTATCAGGAAAAAAACATATAAGATTAAAAGAAGGGTACCAGGGATACCAAAAAATCAGGTTCATAGTACAGTAGAGGAGAAAATGAGAAAGAAAGAAGAAGCAGCCACCGGGGAAGGAAGAAGAAGAAGAAGAAGGATAAAAAAAACGAAAAACCAGAAGCTAACGAAAGGAGATCATCCAAGCTTTGAAATCTCTCGCTGCGGGTTCCGAACCGAAACCGAGCTCCATGTCCATGTTCTTGATTTGATTTCTCTAATCAGATTGTCCTTGCTCCAAGAAGATTTGCTGAATTTGCACTCATTTCTCAGGTTCCAAATACACCAAACCGAGCAGATCCACAAGCTCCTAAGGCTGCAAGCATCTTTCTTGTTGCCGAGATTAGAGAAAGTGTTGAAGTGCTCTTTAGCACGTGGTTGTAATTCCGTCTGAACTCCGAGCCAAGAAAGTAATTCATACCAGATTTCAGAGGTTCTTTGACATCCGAAAAACAGATGGTTTGAGTCTTCCTGTTGTGATCGGCAAAAAACACAATCTGCTTCGACGTTCAAAATAGGGATCTGTCTTCTTATCAGATTTTCGCACGTCGCCATCCTATCTTTTAGGATTCTCCAAGCCGTAAACTTCGCCTTTTGTGTAGCTGCTGCTTTCCATATGGTTCTGAATTCCTTTCCGGTGCTGGACAGAGTGTTTGAAGAAAGCTCCTTGCTGATCTCTTTGTAAGCAGAGTTAACGGAGAAGAAACCATTTGAAGATGGTTTCCAGATCCACCTGTCGTTCTTCCCTGAAATCAGAGGCACATTATTGATAAAAGACGTTAGTTCCTCAAGATTGGACTGCTCCCTATCCCTCAGGTCCCTCTCCCACTCCAGTTTCCATTTCCAGACGCCTTGATCCCATTCCCCCATGTCTCTAATGTATCCTCCCTTGTTGCTATTAATGCGAAATAATCTAGAGAACCTATCCCTCAATCCAATTCCCCCTTGCCACGCATGATGCCAAAACTTAAACAGATTACCCTTCCCAAT
The DNA here is from genome assembly GCF_028751815.1 of Salvia miltiorrhiza. Classification (NCBI taxonomy): domain Eukaryota; kingdom Viridiplantae; phylum Streptophyta; class Magnoliopsida; order Lamiales; family Lamiaceae; genus Salvia; species Salvia miltiorrhiza. The sequence goes on from NW_026651511.1 coordinate 73,239, forward strand.
TTTAATATCCAGATTATGTCACAGCCCGCCCTAACTATGGATAGTTAGGCCGAGTGATCCACGACTAGGGATGGGGTTAAAGAAGAAGGGGAAGAAAAGGGGCGTCATTTATAGCCGTAAAACTTACTCATCTTAATAAAACTCGTCATTTTTATTCATTAATACTCAATTGAAAACAGTCTATGAAAGACAGCATAAAACTTAATTAATATCATTAATCAAGTTATACATCGTATGAAACCATTCTCTTAAGACTCAAAGTATGACATAACATACTATAACATCAACAACATCTTGCAGCGGAAAGTAGCTAGACATATGTATGAAGACATATTCTAGACAGGTTAACTATTTATTAACAACCCTGGAGACTCCGCTCATTGCAGCACCATCATCACATCAGCTCAACCTGCACATTTAGAAAACATATGCAGGGCTGAGTACAAAAGCACTCAGTGGGCACGTATGCCTAGGTATAAAAATACATGCTTCAAAACTGTAAATTGTCATGCCATCATAAACAGTACAGCAAGGGAGTTTTTCGCTAAAAAGGCCCAAGCTTACTAAGTTCATTTATGATTCTTAAAGTTCGTCTGATCAGACTAAGTTCTTTTGTAATCTATCATATCTGAAACTGTGTGCCGGAGAGGTGGCCACCTCTCACGGTCACTTGACCGGCCAACCCGCTAGATGACTCACGGTCACTGGTGTACACTAGCCCTGACAGGATAGCTATCAACTGCTCAAGACCCGAATTCGATTGCATCATTGGCAAAGCCAAAGCAGATAGATATCATACTAAAATTTAAACATTTTATGGCAAGACAACAGTTGTAATATTTTCCAGTTCAAAGATTTGTAAGGAAATAACTTGTTCAAAGGTAGCATTAAACTCGTTTGATAGATATATAAAACTGAAATTAACAGTTAAATCATCTCATGCATTCATTCGTATAAGAGGCCTACGACACGCAGGGGATCTCTATATACGTATAGTAAAAGTAATGCCCACCTCGTTGTGTCTCTGTATCAATGAGTAACGTCACTCTCTCCCTCAAGTCGTTACTTCCCAAAAGGACCTTCATCGTTATGAAGAATTGGTGAGAAGTTATAAAAGAAACCTCGATTAATAATCTAATCTCTTTTATGAAACATTAGTATCTCTAATGTTCATCTCTCTTGATTGTTAATCAATATAACAATTATTATCTCTCGTCATTACTCATTAATTATAACATCCTTATGTTATAATTAGCAGCGCTTCAATTAAAATAAATATTTAACACATCGAAAAGTCCACTTTCTTAGCAGATCTATTCGCTCTCATCTCGTCTAATTAACCAATTAGAAAGTTAAACTTTCCATTAGGTATGTATTTGAGTCACAGGTCAACAAGAATTGACTATGCTCAAATTCTAATTTCACTAAAAATTTCGACATGACCTATTCATATATAATGTCAGCCACGAGATTTCAACGCGTGAATCTCACTACGTGAACTCGTCTCTCGACTCAAAACTTAACATCTTGACATCTTTTCAACGCAAACCAAACAATTCAAAATCATCAAAACTCTTTATTAGTAAACTATCATTTATACTCGACACCAATTGTTCGAGTGTCAGATACCAACATTTATGTGCGTTAATCATAACTCTCACAACTCACACCATTTAGTCATATCGTATCATCCATCAAAACAAATATAATCAAGTTGTTTTCTAGAAAGTTTTGCTGTTTTTGTGTCATCTTTAAAAATTCATAACAACCAACTCAATCATCATAAACTCTCATACCAATTGATCTCAAAAACTCCATGAAGTGTAGTTCACTCTAAAAATGGTAGTTAACCAAAAAGGTTAAAGGTTTTTGGAGATATTGCTCTTTTAGTGCAGGCTGTCAAAGATTGACAGTTTCTGCCAATTTTGTTTAGGCCATTAGAAACCAAGGCAAACCTTAATAAAATTCCATCAAATTTAATCAGCCAAAACTAAAGGTATCCTTGAAGATTTGGTTAAAATTTCACAAGAGAAAACGTTCATATGATCTGCCAAATAAACAATGAAACTCATACACTTTTACTGTTGGAAAAATATGACAGCAGAACAGGGCATTTTTGAAATAATAAACTGCTCTGTTTCAGAGGTCATAAAAATCGAAATCTTATGTTTTTAGAAAAGTATTGAAGTCTAGTTTCGTTTAAAAAAAACGGTGATGCAAAATCCTTCATGGATTAATAGATATAAACGTTTTTGTGAAGTCTACCAACAGTTGACAGATTCTGTCAAGGATTTTTTTAAAATATCTTTAAAATACCAAACATCATCCAAAAGACATGAAATTTTGCAGCGACGAAATACACATATCATAGATAAACATACTAAAATTTCAGAGCCATCAAGCAATGAAAACTCATCGAAACATAAGCTTGAAACTTCTGTAAAATTTTGACAGAATTCCAGTTTTAATTTCGTTCAACAATTATCATCCATAAATTGTAAATCAATTAGCATGCTCATGTGATATCGTAGAACACATATACGCAATAATATTCATTATGCAACGTTCCAAACTTCACGAATTTAAATAATCATACTCTAAAAACTTATACAATTTTCGTGCTTGGAAAAATACGAATTTAATATATATCGATTCTAGCATACCCTTAAGCACAAATATCAAGTCAAAACGATCAAACAAAAATCGAAAGACAAGCTAATATGTGAAAAACGGGGCTGCCCTCATGGGTTTCATAGCTACGGTTCGTTCCGTTCTTACTCCCTTCATTAAACATGCTCAACATCTACCCAAGAACAACATACTAAAATTTCACGACGATCCGACGTCGTTTCAAAATAAAGTCGAGAATCGACGTTTTTCGACGTCGACGAAAATCGAAAAGAAAACCATCAAAACGTAGGTAGAGATCTTACCTACTTAGATACGTGATCGAAAAGATGATCGGCGCTCGTCTCGGTGCTCAAATCGGAAGTCAAAAGCTTGAGCTCAAGCTAAAATGAAAATGGCGTGAAGTGTGTGTGTGTTTTAGGTGTTGTGTGTGTGAATGTGTTTGTTGTTGTGTGAGTTGGCTGATATAGCCGTGTAATAAATGTGAGTGGGTGGGTTTGGTTGGTTGGGGGGGTGGTTTGGGGTAGGGTAGGTTTAGATATTTAGGATATTAACCCGTTAGTCGTTAAATATCTCGTTTCGTCTCGTTTTAACGACTAACTACCCATACTCTTCGTTACTCGCCCTCTCAACCTCTACTCACTTTCATTGCACTCGTAATTCTATATAAATAAAGAAAACGCAAGCTCGTTCTCGAAATTCTGATAAACGAGCTCATTTCGTTTATCGAGAAATCCTGATTTACTATTCACTCGTCGTCCAAAAATAAAAACTTTCATTATTGGACTCGTATCGAAAAACTAAGAATATTTCTCGACGACGTGCACATAAGATTTTGAAAGTCGACAAAAAGACGAAATAGCAGTATTTTACTATTCATCGTCAAAAAGTCAAAATTTTGAAAAACGTCTTAACGGACTCAGATCTCACTTCCGAGTTCATCGTTCTCATTCAAATAATTATCTCGAATTATTCAAATACTCAAACTCAAATACGGATATAAAATCTCACATCATTCTCACATCATCGAAAGAACATCTCAACATCTTAAAAAAAATAACAAGAAAACTTCATATAACTCCTCATCTCTTTACAAAGTAAATCAAACAAGGGATCTAAACCCTAATTACTCAAACTCAAGAAATTAAACACGTCATCAAAAGCCCGGGTATTACATACCCTCCCCCTTAAAATAAATTTCGTCCCGAAATTTGTACCTCTTGTAAATGTTTCGGGTATTTCTCTCACATCTTATCCTCAAGCTCTCTTTCCACTTCTTTCTAACTATCATATCTCCATTGGACCTTATCCAATGCAATCGACTTATTACTCAATTGCCGAATTTTATGATCTAGCATCATCTGAGGTCTCTCTTCATAACTCAAGTCTGGTTCTAAGATCATTTCTTCTTAGTAAACCACATGGTTTGGGTCGAAAATATATATCCTCTCAATTGTGACACGTGAAACACGTTATGCACATTTCCAAAGCCAAGTGGCAAAGCCAACCTATACGCTATTGAACCTATCTTTTGCAATATCTCGTAAGGACTTATAACTCTGGGTCTAACCTGTCCTTTAACTCCAAATCTATTCATCCCCTTTGAGGGTAAAACCTTTAAGAAAACTTTGTCTCCTATCTCGAAACTTTGTCTCACATCTTATAGGCAAACTCAATTAGTGGCAACACATTCTCCCGATTTACTCCTCTATCAAGGATAGTAGTTCTTATCATATCTTCTATCGCCTGCTATGCTAAAATTCATCCTTGTACCCAACTCTTTCTGTAACTCATCCAAAAACGTGATGAAATTTATTTATTTTCTCTTTCTGAGGTGATCTACACCGGTACTCAATGCAATCTTATAATCTCACGAACGTACAATTGTGCTAACTTATCTGGTCCATACGCGATTAGGATCGGTAAGAAATGTGCAGATTTTGTTAGTCGATCTACAATCACCCAAATTGTTGTATTTCCTCTTTGACTTTTGGGTAAAGCTGTCACAAAATCCATCGCTATGTGATCCCATTTCCACTCGGGAATCTCCAACGGTTTTAACTTCCCATATGGTCGTTGGTGTAATGCTTTCACTTGCTGACAAGCTAAGCATCGCTCTACAAACGAAGCTATGTCTCATTTCATTCCGTCCCACAAAAATCTATTTTTTTACAACCTGATACATCTTTGTGCCTCCTGGGTGGGCGGTGTAAGGCGTGTCATGAGTCTCACTCATGATCGTATTCTTAAGTTCATCATCGCGGGGAATGCATCTTCTCCCCTTAAATAAGATAGCATTGTCTGATTTTTTTTTTTTTTTTGTAACTCTTGAGATCTCCTGCTCTTATCATTTCTCGTAACTTGTTCATTGTCTCATCTTTCCTTGTGCTTCAATCACCATTTTCCTCAAACTAGGCATCGTCGCAACAATACTTGCTATCGTCCCTGGTGGTTTTATCATCTCTATCCTCATCTTGTCAAAGTCCTTTATAAGCTCATCCTCTCTCGTGAGAAGACATCCTAACTTTGACGAGACCTTTCGGCTCAATGCATCGGCTACTACATTGGCCTTGCCAGGGTGATAGTTAATGTCGCAGTTAACATCCTTTACTAATTCGAGCCATCTCATTTGCCTCATGTTAATATCCTTATGCTTGAAAAAGTATTTCAAAGTTTTGTGGTTCGTGAAAATCTCACATCTAACTCCGTAGAGATGATGTCTCCAAATTTTCAGGGCATGCACAACGGCTGCAAGCTCTAAATCATGCGTTGGATAATTTATCTCGTGGGGTCTAAGTTATCGTGATGCATAGACTATAACTCTTTCTTCTTGCATCAAAACACATCCTAGCCCACTCTCTAACGCATCTGCGTGGATGGTATACTCTTTATCCATTTCTAGGACTATCAGCACTGGTGCTGTAGTCAATTTCCTTTAAGCTCTTAAAAACTCTTTTCACACTCCTCTTTCCAATTGTATTTAGCTTATTTTCTAAGTAATTGTGTCATCGGTCTTGCTATCGTGGAAAATCCTTCAATAAACCTCTGATAGTATCCTGCTAAGCCTAAAAAGTTGAGAATCTTGTTAGGCGTAGTTGGTGATCTCCACTCATGTACAGCTTGTACCTTGACGGGGTCAACTTTAATTCCTTCAGATGATATAACATGTCCTAGTAAAGTTACTTTGTTCAACCAAAACTCGCACTTGGTGAATTTGGCAAAAAGCTTCTCAACTCTTAGTGTTTCCAACATCGTTTTCAAATGTTTTGGAGCTCCTGCTCATTCTTCGAATAGATGAGAATATCATCTATGAAAACTAGGACAAATTTATCCAGTTATTGATGAAAACTCAATTCATGTGATCCATGAAAACTACTGGTGCCTTCGTCAAACCGAATGGCATAACTATGAACTCATAGTGCTCATACCTCATTTGAAAAGCTGTCTTAGGTATATCATTCTGTCAAAGTTTGAACTGGTGGTAATATGATCTCAAGTCAACTTTCAAGAAAAATGCGCTCCTCGTAATTGATCAAACAAGTCATCTATCCTCGGCAAAGGATATTTGTTCTTGAGTGTCAATTTATTCAGCTCTCGATAATCTATGCACATTCTCAACGTGCCATCTTTCTTTTTGACAAAAAGGACTGGTGCTCCCCACAGGGATACACTATGTCTAATAAAACCTAACTCGAGCAATTCTTGTAGCTGAATCTTCAGCTCTTGTAGCTCCTTAGGCGCCATTCTATAGGGTGCCTTCGACACTGGTGCTGATCCAGGTTCTAGGTCGATAGTGAACTCCAACTATCTTGTTGGTGGCAATCCTGGTAAGACCTCGGGAAATACATCTCTATGTTCCCTTACCACTGCTACATCCTCAAAGTTTTTTTTTTTTTTACTTGATTCTCCTTCATCATTCAAGTAAACTAGGTAAGCTTGTGCTCCTTTCTTCTTTACCAATTTCGACGCCTGAAGTGCCGAAACGATTGAAACTCTCTTCTTTCTATCAATGCCGTGAAAACATGTCTGTTCCTTCCCAGGTGGTTGGAAAGTTATCTGTCTCTTCTTACAATCAATCGGGGCAAAGTTCTCTTCTAACTAGTCCATCCTTAGAATAATGTCTACGTTCCACATAGGCATTAAGTGCAAGGTTCTTGTTTTCATCTTTAGTGATCATAACTCAAGCTCTAAGTTAGAAATCATGTGAGAAACTGTAGTAGCTCTTCCTACAGGAGTGATTACTCTCAACTCGGGACTAGCTTGTTTTGGTTCGAGTTTGAAGGTAACATGCTTCAACCAATTAAAGAATGCGAAGCTCCTGTATTAAACAGGATTCTAACTGGTGCATCCAATAACTTGCCCATACTACCTTAAAGTCCTGCCTTAAACCAGCACTTAAAACTCAGACATCTCTTCATCATTATCCATCTTCTGATGAGCGAACGTGATAGCTCACAGAATTCTCAATTATACTCTACAATCGATTTCTTTCCTTGCATCAAACTTCGATAATCAGCCTCTCGCTGCTTACTGTACTCCTCGGTACATACTTCTCAAGAGTAGTCTTCAATTGTTCTCAGGTGTAGTTTACCAGTTGCTCGGGTGTTAAAGTCCTCTGACGTGCCTCTCACTGGTCTTATACATCAAAAGAATCTACTAGGATAACTCAAAAGTTGTAAGGGTTCAACCCTAGAATGACATCAAAACAAATTATTCAAGAGACTCAAATGAATGACCAGAGGGTGGAATGAAGTAACTACCAGGTCGAACAAAAATGACCTAGAGTAAGAACCCATCTGGCTTTTCAACCGAAAGTTGAAACACATGGGTTTATAAACCCAAAACACGTCTACTGAGATTTGGATCATGCGGACTGGCCAGGTCCAACATAATCACTCCCCAGTCACACGGGATATACTATCCCGAACTTGGAAATTCTGTGTCTTCTAAACCCTCAACATACTATACATAACAAAACTTAAGTTCACACCAGCAAGCTAAAAGCTTAAACTCAGGGTCCTATGTTCTAGACTCTTGTTTCGAAAGTTCAATATTTTTTTACTCTCCTCTCATGTTGCGGTGGTGGTGGCGGAGTATTATCCCGCCTATCCTTCACATCACACTCTTGATGACATCTTTGAGGCATTTTTGAAATCACAAAAGGAAAACTCAACTCGACCAACGCTCTAAGCATCCTCAAAACTCAAGTTCAATTTACTAACTCAACTTTAAGGAAAACCCTCACGGTCACTTTAACATTCATCTGTAAGGCAATAAGCACTCACGAAATGCTAACAAAAAGACCACTCTGGTCAACCTAATATATCCATCAGTAGAATGCCTCTTTTTAGAGGATTTACATAAAGGGGTTATATAAACCCTACAAAAACCATAGTATCTATCGTAATGTCCCTTCTAAACCGACACCATTAATAGTACTATGTCTCGGTCTGAACCTCTTACAGTAATTGCTACCAGTTAACTCATCTAGTTGCTACTTTAGCACACTAGGAACATCCATCTATTTAACATCAGTAGGGTACTATATTCGCATGCTTATCTATCAGCATGTCAAAAGCTCAAGTATCAGTATCTCCTAAGTAAGTTATATACATCGCAATGTAATTGAAACTAATCAAAAACAAAGGTGTACTGCTCATACTCTCAAGATCATCCTTAGCTCTAGCCTACATCGGATTCTCTTCTCATCCTCATCAACTCTAGCCCTCCTCGGCTACTTCTCATCCTTTCAACCCTAGCCTTCCTTGGCTCTTTCTCATCCTTTCATAGTTTATGAACATGTGTTTGAAAATCTGCTAGGGTATCTCTGTACCACATACTGTACGCCTCGTCCTCGTATCTGATCTTCCCTGAGTTCGATCTCACAACAGTCCTGGCCAACCTATAAGGAGAACTTAAAGGTGACTCTAGGAACTAACTCTACTTGGCTCCAGCAACAGAAATAAACAAAACATAACTTAGCAAAACTCCTACTAAGTAGTACTGTTATCTTAAAACTCAAGCTCAAAATATCTAAATTCTCATCTCGTCCCATCTTTACTTAGTAGGGAATCTCTCTAAACAATGATATTAGATCCCTTAATCTAAATCATCGTGACTCAGTAAGACAACTCAACAATTCTCTCTCAAAGCCATCTCCAAAGACTATGACTCATGATACCTCCTCAAGTACCATTAAGGTTGCGTGAGCAAAACTCGCGTCACCAAACAACTCAACATATCGTACAATATCTCATTGCAGCATGCTAATAACTCATCATTAATCATGCTATTATACTCAAGCTCATAACTCAAACTCATAACTCAAACCAACAAGTACTTAAAGCAATTGCTAATTCTCTCAAGCTTTAGCTCTAAGTTCTCATTTCATCCTTCTACTTAGTAGAAAATCTCTCTTAACAATGACATTAGATTCCTTCATCTAAATCATCGTGACTTATCACAACTGCTCAAACAATTCTCATCACAAAACATCTCAAATACATCACATCATAACTCATAATTATGCATCTTCAATCATATAACATCATATGATATAAACGCTCTCATGATTCATCATGTAACGTCAACATATGCTCTTACAACATAATAACTCATTATTAATCATGTTGTCATCCTCAAACTCAAACTATGCATCTTCAAAGCATAACATCATAACTCATCATATAACCTCAACATCGTGCTCTTCAAAATTTAACGTCAAATAAACTTTGAAATTTTACATACCTCGTTGAGCCTGGTGTGATGGTGCGCTGAGCTCACGGTTGTTAATAACTATTAGTCTAGTGACTCATTCTAGACTAAACTCAAGACTTCTAATTCAGAGCTTAACCTTCGCTCTGATACCACTCTGTCACAGCCCGCCCTAACTATGGATAGTTAGGCCGAGTGATCCACGACTAGGGATGGGGTTAAAGAAGAAGGGGAAGAAAAGGGGCGTCATTTATAGCCGTAAAACTTACTCATCTTAATAAAACTCGTCATTTTTATTCATTAATACTCAATTGAAAACAGTCTATGAAAGACAGCATAAAACTTAATTAATATCATTAATCAAGTTATACATCGTATGAAACCATTCTCTTAAGACTCAAAGTATGACATAACATACTATAACATCAACAACATCTTGCAGCGGAAAGTAGCTAGACATATGTATGAAGACATATTCTAGACAGGTTAACTATTTATTAACAACCCTGGAGACTCCGCTCATTGCAGCACCATCATCACATCAGCTCAACCTGCACATTTAGAAAACATATGCAGGGCTGAGTACAAAAGCACTCAGTGGGCACGTATGCCTAGGTATAAAAATACATGCTTCAAAACTGTAAATTGTCATGCCATCATAAACAGTACAGCAAGGGAGTTTTTCGCTAAAAAGGCCCAAGCTTACTAAGTTCATTTATGATTCTTAAAGTTCGTCTGATCAGACTAAGTTCTTTTGTAATCTATCATATCTGAAACTGTGTGCCGGAGAGGTGGCCACCTCTCACGGTCACTTGACCGGCCAACCCGCTAGATGACTCACGGTCACTGGTGTACACTAGCCCTGACAGGATAGCTATCAACTGCTCAGGACCCGAATTCGATTGCATCATTGGCAAAGCCAAAGCAGATAGATATCATACTAAAATTTAAACATTTTATGGCAAGACAACAGTTGTAATATTTTCCAGTTCAAAGATTTGTAACGAAATAACTTGTTCAAAGGTAGCATTAAACTCGTTTGATAGATATATAAAACTGAAATTAACAGTTAAATCATCTCATGCATTCATTCGTATAAGAGGCCTACGACACGCAGGGGATCTCTATATACGTATAGTAAAAGTAATGCCCACCTCGTTGTGTCTCTGTATCAATGAGTAACGTCACTCTCTCCCTCAAGTCGTTACTTCCCAAAAGGACCTTCATCGTTATGAAGAATTGGTGAGAAGTTATAAAAGAAACCTCGATTAATAATCTAATCTCTTTTATGAAACATTAGTATCTCTAATGTTCATCTCTCTTGATTGTTAATCAATATAACAATTATTATCTCTCGTCATTACTCATTAATTATAACATCCTTATGTTATAATTAGCAGCGCTTCAATTAAAAGAAATATTTAACACATCGAAAAGTCCACTTTCTTAGCAGATCTATTCGCTCTCATCTCGTCTAATTAACCAATTAGAAAGTTAAACTTTCCATTAGGTATGTATTTGAGTCACAGGTCAACAAGAATTGACTATGCTCAAATTCTAATTTCACTAAAAATTTCGACATGACCTATTCATATATAATGTCAGCCACGAGATTTCAACGCGTGAATCTCACTACGTGAACTCGTCTCTCGACTCAAAACTTAACATCTTGACATCTTTTCAACGCAAACCAAACAATTCAAAATCATCAAAACTCTTTATTAGTAAACTATCATTTATACTCGACACCAATTGTTCGAGTGTCAGATACCAACATTTATGTGCGTTAATCATAACTCTCACAACTCACACCATTTAGTCATATCGTATCATCCATCAAAACAAATATAATCAAGTTGTTTTCTAGAAAGTTTTGCTGTTTTTGTGTCATCTTTAAAAATTCATAACAACCAACTCAATCATCATAAACTCTCATACCAATTGATCTCAAAAACTCCATGAAGTGTAGTTCACTCTAAAAATGGTAGTTAACCAAAAAGGTTAAAGGTTTTTGGAGATATTGCTCTTTTAGTGCAGGCTGTCAAAGATTGACAGTTTCTGCCAATTTTGTTTAGGCCATTAGAAACCAAGGCAAACCTTAATAAAATTCCATCAAATTTAATCAGCCAAAACTAAAGGTATCCTTGAAGATTTGGTTAAAATTTCACAAGAGAAAACGTTCATATGATCTGCCAAATAAACAATGAAACTCATACACTTTTACTGTTGGAAAAATATGACAGCAGAACAGGGCATTTTTGAAATAATAAACTGCTCTGTTTCAGAGGTCATAAAAATCGAAATCTTATGTTTTTAGAAAAGTATTGAAGTCTAGTTTCGTTTAAAAAAAACGGTGATGCAAAATCCTTCATGGATTAATAGATATAAACGTTTTTGTGAAGTCTACCAACAGTTGACAGATTCTGTCAAGGATTTTTTTAAAATATCTTTAAAATACCAAACATCATCCAAAAGACATGAAATTTTGCAGCGACGAAATACACATATCATAGATAAACATACTAAAATTTCAGAGCCATCAAGCAATGAAAACTCATCGAAACATAAGCTTGAAACTGCTGTAAAATTTTGACAGAATTCCAGTTTTAATTTCGTTCAACAATTATCATCCATAAATTGTAAATCAATTAGCATGCTCATGTGATATCGTAGAACACATATACGCAATAATATTCATTATGCAACGTTCCAAACTTCACGAATTTAAATAATCATACTCTAAAAACTTATACAATTTTCGTGCTTGGAAAAATACGAATTTAATATATATCGATTCTAGCATACCCTTAAGCACAAATATCAAGTCAAAACGATCAAACAAAAATCGAAAGACAAGCTAATATGTGAAAAACAGGGCTGCCCTCATGGGTTTCATAGCTACGGTTCGTTCCGTTCTTACTCCCTTCATTAAACATGCTCAACATCTACCCAAGAACAACATACTAAAATTTCACGACGATCCGACGTCGTTTCAAAATAAAGTCGAGAATCGACGTTTTTCGACGTCGACGAAAATCGAAAAGAAAACCATCAAAACGTAGGTAGAGATCTTACCTACTTAGATACGTGATCGAAAAGATGATCGGCGCTCGTCTCGGTACTCAAATCGGAAGTCAAAAGCTTGAGCTCAAGCTAAAATGAAAATGGCGTGAAGTGTGTGTGTGTTTTAGGTGTTGTGTGTGTGAATGTGTTTGTTGTTGTGTGAGTTGGCTGATATAGCCGTGTAATAAATGTGAGTGGGTGGGTTTGGTTGGTTGGGGGGTGGTTTGGGGTAGGGTAGGTTTAGATATTTAGGATATTAACCCGTTAGTCGTTAAATATCTCGTTTCGTCTCGTTTTAACGACTAACTACCCATACTCTTCGTTACTCGCCCTCTCAACCTCTACTCACTTTCATTGCACTCGTAATTCTATATAAATAAAGAAAACGCAAGCTCGTTCTCGAAATTCTGATAAACGAGCTCATTTCGTTTATCGAGAAATCCTGATTTACTATTCACTCGTCGTCCAAAAATAAAAACTTTCATTATTGGACTCGTATCGAAAAACTAAGAATATTTCTCGACGACGTGCACATAAGATTTTGAAAGTCGACAAAAAGACGAAATAGCAGTATTTTACTATTCATCGTCAAAAAGTCAAAATTTTGAAAAACGTCTTAACGGACTCAGATCTCACTTCCGAGTTCATCGTTCTCATTCAAATAATTATCTCGAATTATTCAAATACTCAAACTCAAATACGGATATAAAATCTCACATCATTCTCACATCATCGAAAGAACATCTCAACATCTTAAAAAAAATAACAAGAAAACTTCATATAACTCCTCATCTCTTTACAAAGTAAATCAAACAAGGGATCTAAACCCTAATTACTCAAACTCAAGAAATTAAACACGTCATCAAAAGCCCGGGTATTACAGATTATCTCGAAACCAGCTCCCTTTCTCACCCTGACTCAAGTCCAAAACCCTCTTCCACCATCCCGCTTCCCTCACTCTACACTTTTCAAGCCTAAAACCCTCATCGTCCCAAAGGGTATCACCCCTACACTTTTCATGTAATCCCGTCTATTCTTTCATTTAATTTGCTCTTCGTTTTTTATACTTGTCTATATTCATAACATGCACTTTTAATGATATTTAAAAGCCGGTGAGGCCTTGCTTTAGTGGCAAAGTTGAGGCACCCAAAGACTCTCTTTTGTGAGAGGTCTTGGGTTCAATTTCGCTTGGCGGCGATGTTTTCCCACTTTAGGTGATGATGTATTGTTGTTGTATTATATTGTTTGATGTTGTAGTCTCACACGCAGGGCGTTCTCGCCTACGTGGCGATGTTTTCCCACCGTTGAGTGGTGTTGAGGTTCTGCCTACATGCGGGCTGCATAATTGATTGTATTCAGATATCTCTTGTAACTTTAAAAAAAAAATGATATTTAAAATGTTATAATAATATCACCATCTTTTTATTTAGTATCAAATTAACATCCCAATTTTTTCGATCACCAAAAACTTGACGCATATCGCCAAATAATAGTTGCACGGCTTAACTATTGTTAATTTGAATGTCATTCCACTCGATATGTTTCAATTAAGGAAGTGTTAATTTTATTATAAATTGAGAAATTGTGACATTATTTCAACATTTTGTTAAAGTTATAAAATAAGTGGAACTTCGTGCACTAATTAAAAATTAACTCTAAGAGAATGTTCTTGATAGATAAAAACAGTAAAACTAATTCATTATTTACTTTGATAGATTAGAACTTTGGGATATCTTGAGTATTTTTTATCATTTAAGTTAGTTTTGTTGGATTCTTATCTCATTAAAAGGATGTGATTAGAGAAATCCTACTTTTAATGATAAAAATACTCAATCATGCATTTTATCTGCAAAGTAAACGCCCCTATCTGGATAGAAAAGTAGGGGTATTAAATTCTAAAAATATTACTTCAATCATTTTGTAAAATAGTGAAATTGTCGGTAACGAAGTATTACTATCAATTGAAAAATTGTGACATTATTTCAATAATTTAAAAATTGTGTTAAAGTTATATAACAAGTGCAACTTCGTGCATTAATTCAAAATCAACTCTAATTGTATAGAAAAGTAGGGGCATTACATTTTAGAAATAATAATTCATTCACTTTGTAAATTAGAGACATTATATGTAAGTTTGTAACGATTTGCCTCCAGGTTTAAAGGCTGTACAATCAGGAGTCTTTTTTAGCGTTTTTTAACTTTATATTTTCTTTCAGGTGGCTATTACAAAAAAACTGCATTTTATTGGTATGCGTAACACCTATTTATTCCGTCTCACTCTAACAGCACTCACAGCGGGATCCGATAGGGGGGGACTCGAGTCACCCCTGAAATCGGATCGCCCGCTGCAGGTACAAGGGACTCGAGGCTGACCTGTTTTATCAGGCTTGGCCCGATTGTTGTTGGAGTGCGCTAAGCACACACCTATAATTTTTTTTTTTGAAATTTTGAAAAAATTCGACCGTTAAATACCTTTATCTTTAAATACCTCTATCTTTTTCTTCTTCTTCACACATCTTCTCCTATCTTCTTCTTCTTCTTCTTTCTTCTATCTTCTTCTTCTTTTTCACAAAAAAAAAAAAAAATGGATCCACACAATCCCAATTGGTACGACTCAAATTGGGTTCCCGACCTCTCCGGTGGAGACGATTATTATCCCGATTTGGCGGGTATCAACTTGGAGGAGGAACCTCGTCCAAGCGGCGAGGAGGAGTTGCCGGCCGCCCATTCCGCGTCAAAGCCCAAGAAAGGAGGGTGGCGGAAGGCTATGGCCTTCAAAGAGAAGGCGCCGGCTCCTATGCCAGAGGAAGGAAGAGCCACTCGGCACACCTACACCCTGGAGGAGATGGACCTTATTGCCCGTGTTTAGGCAGAGGAGACCAACGATGCCGTCCGGGGTGTCGATCAATAGGGAGAGGCCTAATGGGGTCGTATTCTAGAGCGGGTGAACTCCCTCCTCGGCGTCACCTGCAAACCCTGCCAAATAAAGGGACACTTCGCCCGAGTGGCTGCGGAGGTGAAGTTGTGGGAGAATGTTTGGGTGGAGGTTTGCGCGAAGTGGCCTTCCGGCCATTCCGACGACATGCTCCCACAAAAGGCCCAAGTCATCTTCCAAGGTAGGAGCCCCACTTCTGGCCTCTTCAAGCTACTGGAATGCATGGAGGATGCTCCGCATCAACCGGAGGTTCAAGTCCATGTACTTTGAGGGCGACGTTCATTCCTCCAAGAGGACGAAGACGTCGGAGACGGGCGACTTCACCACCTCGGAGTTGGGCGAGGAGATCACGTCTTCCCGGCCAATTGAAAACAAGGCGGCGAAGGCGGCGGCGAGAGCGGCAAACGGAAAGGGGAAGACGTCGCAAAGCTCGGAGCCTCCACTGCAATACAAGGAGAGGTTGGATAGATCGGACGACAAGTTGGAAAAAATCTCATCGGCGAGTACACCAAGAAGAACGAGCTGAAGAGAGAGATCCACGACGATCGAGTGATGTTCATGAAGACTTCCGACATGACTTCGGAGTAGCTCGAATGGCACAAGCAATGGGTGGCGGAAATCATAGCTCGGCGAAGAGCCGGTGGAAACTAAATAGGTTTTAAATATGTAATTTTTAATTATGTTTTAGGTTTTAATTAAGTAATTTTAAATTATGTCTTTAGGTTTTTTTTTTAATGTAATCTTTAGGATTTTTAAAATTAATGAAGTTTAATTTGAAGTAAATTGTGTTATTTAAATTTCTGCAATTAAAATTAAATGAAAAATACAATAATCAAAACTAAAAAGATCAGGTCAGCTATCATGTCATCCCATTGCAGCCTTCTTGACCCAATGTGGTCCCGCCTCTATCAGGTCAGCTATCAGGTCACCTCCACTATGGATGCTTTAATAGACTTGTTTTTCTTTTTGAGACGTCTCACTGGAATAAGCTCGTTTTTTTATTTTAAATAAAAATATATATACTTAATTGGTGTGAACTACCACTTTCCTCCTAAAAAATAAGTTTTTTAATTTTTGTGCCAAAAAGAAAATGAGTCTATTAAAATGTGACAAATGAAGTATTAAATTATTTAAGCTCTCAAGAAATACGTAGTCTCATTCCCGCATATTATTAGACCGAGTCAAGAGAGTGGTTGAAGGAAAATATTTACTGGTTCTTTTCTTTATAGTGTATTTAACAATAAATTCTCCTTATATATTATTCTCGTGTAGGCCCAAAAACATGTTAATGGGCTGTCTTACAACTCAGCTAGCTCAGTACGCTGTAATCTCGAACCTATGTACACAACGGTAGAGAATTTTAAAAAATAAATTTATTTTTTCCTTTTTGAATCATATTTCTTCATCTATAGAGAAGCAAATGAAATATTTAATTCACCAAAATTGGAAATTAAAACGAAATATATATATATATATATATATTAAAAAATATATATACTTAATTGGAAATATTTAATTCACCAAAATATATATATATATATATTAAAGCAAATGAAATATTTAATTCACCAAAATTGGAAATTAAAACGAAATATATATATATATATATATATATATATATATATATATATTAAAAAATAAATTTATTTTTTCCTTTTTGAATCATATTTCTTCATCTATAGAGAAGCAAATGAAATATTTAATTCACCAAAATTGGAAATTAAAACGAAATATATATATATATATATATATATATATATATAGGGGTGGGCTACCGTGAGAGCACATCTTAAAATAAGAAATAAGAGCAATTTTTAATGTATTAATTTTATGTAGAACACGTATGAATTCGCTGTATAGAGGTATGAATTGTGAAAAATAAAATTTTGCTACCTTTGGGATTCGAACTCAGGACCATAAATCCATCCAACAGGATTACGAATCAACCGTAGATCTTGATGATCTAAGGGCTGAAAATGATTCTTATTTTATATCTTAAGAAATGCTCTTATTTTAGCTCTTTCATATATATATATATATATATATATATATATATATATATATATATATATATATATAGGGTTGCATTCTATGACAACCACTCCCCTAGATAGAGAATAAATGCCAAATCAAGGCCATTCATTTCACTCCAATTAAACGTTCATATAATTTTCTGATTTGATGATTTTTCATGTAATTAACTATTGGTTAATTACATTTATTTAATTCGAAAAGGGCAAATATGTCCACTCAAATCCACCGAATTATGGTATCCCGTTGAACAAATCTCGAAAATTCCTCTCTTCCCATTCTGGGACTTGATCCGTAGATGAACATAATAAGTGAACATTAGTATGTTTATTTGTTTTCCTACAAATAAATCGACGAACATTGGTATGTTCATTTGTTTTTCTACGAACATATCGATGAACATTAGTATGTTCAATATTTTCTACGAACACAACATTATTGATATGCAGATCTGCAGATCCAGCGGCGGCGCGGTGGTCGCCACCACAAGCATCCACGTGACAGCCCTGGACGGCCTGGTCAACGTGAACGTCCTCTTCACCATCATCGTCTTCGTCGGCCTCTCCCTGACGACGTTGGGGCAGCACAGCCTCGAGAACCCCTCGACCTGCGACGCCGGTGGAGATTGGGGAGGGAGGCGTGGGAAGAGGGAATGGAGGGGATGACGGTGGAACAACAGGAGGAGGAGGAGGAGATGGAGGCGAGGAGCAGCAGAGAGAAGAGATGGAGGCGATTGGGGAGGGAGGCGAGAACCAATATTATGTGAATGCGTTTTTTTTGTAACAAACGAATTGAAAGTACTTTTATTACGAATTATATTCTGTGCACGAATCTAAAGTTCTTTTATTACGAATTATGTTATGATAAAGCAAATTTCAAGTCACAATATCAATCAAGATCTAATGAACATGTTTTGTTCTTATTTTATACACTTAAAAGTATTCTTATTTTAGCCCATATATATAATTGCGTATGATCAAATATGTGCCAAATTGCGTATGATCAAATAAATATGTGCCAAAAGATTTTATGTACTGTGAGTCGTGACACAGACGCTAGTTCAATATAATGTCCACATATACTTTTTTTTTTTCTTGAGAGGGAAGATAAATCTTATTATCGTGAATTAAATACTCCATTCGTGCACGAAATGAGTACTCATATTTCCTTTTTAGTCCGTCCATGAAATGAGTACCCATTTCTCTTTTTAGCAAGTGTGCCCCACACAACCCTTTAATTAATACCCTCAAAAGGTGGAACCCTTATTCCACTAACACTACATTCAATACATTTCTTAAAACTCTGTCGTCCACAAATGGGTACTCGTTTCGTGGACGGAGGAAGTATAACAATGTCAAGAAGCTAAGGAGGCAGTTTCGACTTTTACTTATTTAATTTTTATTATTATTAGAGTTATTAGCGTCTAAATACATTAATTTTGGTAGTTTCATTTTATATATAAACTTTGAAAATAGTTAAAAATAGAGTGGATTTTAAAAATAGTCATTTGAAATAGTAAAAATAAAAATTGCCGACTAAGATAAAAAGTTTATAAAATTGGTCACACTTACCATTTTATCCTTCACATAAAAAAAAAATTAAAAATTATCCATGGATTCACAACCAAGTTGAATTCACAACTAGCACTAATTTTAGTTGTGAATTCAAGCTTTAAAACTCGAATTCCCAACTGAATAGCTAGTTTGGTTGTAAATTCGAGTTTTAAAATTTGAATTCATAACTAAAAATAGTATTAATCGTGAATTCAAGTTTTAAAGCTTAAATTCACAACTAGAAATAATGTTAGTCGTGAATTCAAGGTTTAAAACTCAAATTCACAACTAGCAATATAGTTGGTTGTGAATTCAAGCTTTAAAACTTGAATTTCCAACTGACACTAGCAATTCAATTATGAATTAATCAAACAGTTTGTGAATTCTAGTTTTAAAACTCATCAATTGTGAATTAATCAACACTAACGATTTCATCGAGCTTGTTCTTAATTCTTGTTTTAGTTGTGAATTCAAGAACATTAAGCTGTGAATTCATAAATCTGATTGTGAATTCAAGGACATTAAGTTGTGAATTCTTAGATTTGGTTATGAATTTAAGAACATTAATCAATCATCCAAAATTTATTTTTATTTCAATTAATCAAATCTCCCCAAAAAATTTCACGAGTGTCTCGCAACATTTCTTCAAGAATTTGACTGTTTTCATAAAATTCACATATGTTTTGATTAAATACTAGAATTAGTGTCACGACCGACCTTAATTAAGGATAATTAATCCGGGAAAACCATGACTGGGGAAGGGAAATTAAGAAGCGGTTTAGAAAGGGGTGCATTAAAGAATACTCAAAGAGCTTGAATACGCGTGAAATATTCCTTAAAAAGGAAAAAGGCATCATTAGGGGCTTGGCTAAAACATTATCAGAGTTTGCAACGGAAGGCGTAACTGAAATAATCAGTGTTTACAGCGGAAAGCATAACTGTGATACATGTATGAAGACATGTATCCTTTCTGAGCCTACTTTAAGTTCGACAAAAACTCCACTCAGCAACAACACTTCATCGCCCATCACAGCTCAACCTGCACAAACATAAACATCGAAGGGCTAAGTACAAGAGTACTTAGTGGGCAGTTGCCAAGCATATAACATAACATCATTAACAATCATAAACAAGCATCGTGTCGTGGAGAAGGCCTTCCCCAACGAACACGGGCATCGCGCCGTGAAGGGGAGCCTCCCTCAGCGGTCACGGCATCGTACTATTGAGGGAGGCCTCCCCCAATAGACGCTGTAACACTGGCATACTGGCATCGCGCCGCGAGAGAGGCCTCTCTCAGCGGACACGGGCATCGCGCCGTGAGGAAGGCCCTCCTCAGCGGACACGGCATCGTACTGTTGAGGGAGGCCTCCCCCAACAGACGCAAGCATCAATCACAGGCATAAACTTATCAGCGTAAAGCATTCAAGCGTAATCAAGCGTAAATCATTTAGCGTAAAGCATAATAAAGCATACCACACTTGAAGATCCAATTTGCATTTTAAAGCATAACACATGCATAGCATTTTATTTACGCGTAAGAAATTGCCCACCTGATAGCAAGGTTTTGCTAAGGTATTTTGACTCCTTGAGTAGTTCTTACTCTCGCGCTTGACCTTAATCACGAGAATATAAAATAAGACATTGCTTCGAGGAAAATTCTCAATTAATGAGAAAGCATAATTTAACTGTGCATGAATCTTGTATGCATGAACTAATATTCTGAGCGATAATCGGAAATTCTACTATTAATCCTCGTTAATAGATTTAACTAATTCTCATCTAACGCGGTCGAATAAAGCTGTGATTCTTCCTTTCCCATCGGAATATTCTAATTGTAAAATAAATCTCGCATTTGTACTTGATTGAAAAATGACTAACTCGGCTTTAAACGAGGTGTGACCTTGTAGAAACTATCGGGCTTTTCGATAGAAACATAATTACTAATATAATCTCAAATAATTAATAGGCTCAAAAGAGAGTAGCCAATTAATTAAATAAAACGAGTAGCTTAACTCAAATAAATAATGGCAGCTCAAAATAATAATTTGGCCTTAAGGAAACAATAATATAAGCTCAATAATTAAGAGGCTCAACAAGGCAGCCTGATAATTAATTAAGTAGAAGTGGGCCTGAATAAATAGTACGAAAGCCCAATCGACATAATTCATTGGCTTAAGTAATTAAATAAATCTTGGCCCAATGAATAAATAATGAATAGCTGGGCTAAGTTAAATAAGTATGCAAGGCCCAGCTGCAATTAAATAAGCCTCGGCCCAAAGAAATAAAATAATAAGGCCGATATTAAAATAAGGTCTGTTGGGCTCAAATAAATAAATCATGTAAGGCCCAACTAAATAAAATTTCAGTCCATAATTTAAAATTAGCCCAAGAATAGAATGAATTATTCTGAGCTTAAAATTAAATAAAACTCGGCCCAAGTGATGAATTAAACTGGCCCAATAAAATATAAATGGGATTAGAATAATAACCCATCATAAATATATGCATCAGCCCAACTCCTTAAATTAATTCAAGCCCAATAAAAATAATGAGAAGGACCAATTAAATTAAAGACTGACCCATTTCGAATTTATAAGTGAAGCCCAAACTTTTTCTTAAATAATTCAACCCAGTTCGAAATTATTATATGGAAGCCCAAAACCATTTAAAAATCGGCCCATCACTTATTAAAAATCGGCCCAAGACTCGGCCCAAAATAAAGAAATAGAGGCCCAATTCGAATTAAAGTTGAAGCCCAAGACATAGCCCAACTTAACAAAAGGCCCAAACCTTTACTTCTCCTCCCCCTCGCTCGGTTATCTCTCTCTCAACTCTCAAACCAGCCGACACTCTCCTTCTCTCTCAAACCAGCCGCACGCCTCTTCTCCCTCTCACTCTCGACTCGCCTTCACACGAGGCGTCCGCCGCCGCGACTTCAGCCGGCGTCATCTGTCGACGCGCCTCAGCCTCGGCGCCGTCCTCTTTCCTCCCCTAACATCGAGCCCTGATTCTCAAGGAATTAGCGCTGCTGTTGCTGCTACCCTTTCGAAATTGGGCGGCCGGTCGCCGTCTGGGAGCGGCGTTGCTCCGGCCTGGAGCCCGTCGGCCTCCTCTCCTTCCGGCCGCTCTCTCTCTTTCTCGGCCAAGATCTGATCGGCCCTCTTCCTCGGTTGTTCAGCGGCCATCGGTTCCGGTCTCTCTCCCTCACGCTGAAGTTCCGCCGCCGCCTTGTGAAGGCCGGCGAGCAGGGGAGTGTCCGACGCCCTCATCGCGCCGCTGCTGCCCTTGGAATGGTGCCGCTGTTCCTCCCGGCGGCAGGTGAAAGGCTCGCCGATCCGCTGCTGTCCTTGGATCGTTGTTGCTGTTTGGGGTCCCGATGAGGTTCGAGTTGCGTCACGCCGCCTTCTTCCTCCGTTCCGGTCCCGATTCAGATGTCAAAGCAGGCGGGGAGTCGAGCCTTGTTTCTTTTCCGCCTCTGCCGCCATGGTTCTGCCGCCATCTCCACCGTTTGTGGAAGATCAGCGATTCAGCGCCGTTGTTTCGTTCGTGACGCTGCTGCTGTTGTCACGCAATTTCCGCCGAGGCAGCAGGAGATGCTGCTGAAATCTGTCCTCTGCTCAAGAACCGGCTCAAGCCTCACTCTCTCCCTTTTTCTATTGAATTATGGTATTTCTATAATTGATTATGCAAGAGATAAAACTAAGTTCGTGGTTTACTAATGTATCAAGAAATTTCCTTGCTTGCCTCGTGTGATAAGAAAATATAGCATAAACTGATTTCTGCCTAAAGATCATATGAGTTTGCTAAGTCTCTTTATGAATATACTCATTGTATGCTTAGTATCCTTTAATCGATCATGCTTGTTGGATGAAAAACGAATGGATTGAATGAGCTGAGCCTAGTGTTTACCTTGTCTATTTGTGCTTGATTGGCTGATCTGTTTTCTTCTTCTTGGTGAAAATTTGTTGGCATATACTGTTTGAATAAGGAGATCTCGGAGATTATAGATGTTATTTCGGGTGTTTTTTTTTTCTGTGTGAAACTTGGTTTTGATGTTGGCATGAGCTTGCTGTAAACATTCTGTTGGAATATACGAATTGGATTTTCTTAAACAGCTCCACTGGCGATCTATTGAGTAAGAAGGGAGAAGGATTTGGTGGGGAGCAAAAGATAATGTAGTTGGTGGAGTGGGATGTTTGGTGAGGTGGGGTTGGTGTTGGTGCTGATACTTTGAGTGTGGTGGGGAAATTGGTGGAGTGGAGAAGTGGGGAGTAAAGACGTGTACATCATTAGCAAAAGATTGAAATAATAACTGTATTTAAACTCTAATTGATTGAAGAGCTTTTGTTTTTGTAATATACTAAACGATTTTCCCCAAGCTGGGAACTAGCCTGTAATCTGTGAACTGTAAATAAATACTGGCTTCGATTTTCAATCATCGCATTTCTGTATCTTGCTTGATATCTTTTTCCTTGCCTGCTAACTTAATAAACTGTAATATAACTTAAATTAAATCCGTAGATTTAATCTGCGTTGCAGTCGGAATAATTCATCGACTTCTAGTAGATAATAGAAATAATATTTCTATCGCATATAAATTAATAACTTGACTTTGCTAAGTCAGTTATTAAACTGGGTAATAAATTTTTGAATGACTGAATAATCCTCGTCGCGTTTTTCTCATACGTTATAAAGTATAAAGCTAAAATAATAACTTCGTTTCTGATAAAAAAAAAATCAGGACCATAAACTGGATTCATTTATAAAAATTTTTGCATTTACTAGTTTTAATCATAATTAAAAGAGCGGGCTACTACATACTACCCCTCTTAACAAAAATTTCGTCCCGAAATTTGCATATCTCTGCTAAAACAGTTCGGGATATTTTTCCTTCATCTTGTCTTCAAGTTCCCGCGTAACTTCTCTTGTCTGCGATGTCTCCATAAGATTTTCACTGATGTGATTGAGGCTGATTACGCAAGTGTCCGCGTATTGCTGGCAAGGGGGTGTGGGTGTTCTCAATTGCTGAACCTCGTTATTTGTGGGGGCATTGCGTGGAGTAGTGACCTTTTTGGCCACAATTGTAACAACCGTTAGTTCCAGCCCGACAGATACCCCTATGCATCTTACCACAATTTGGGCAAGGTGAAATTCCTCTCTGACCTTGGCTATCCCCAGTTGGCTCGAGGTTAGTCTGTGCCTCGTGCCTTGGTTGAATAAACTGTTCGGCCCGTTCCTTTTCTTGCCACACTTTCTTACTAGTCTGATTGATATTGTTTTCGTTGTTGTCCCACTTGCGCTTCCCTTTGAGAGTATGTGAGGCTATTGGTAAGTCTTTTTGCGTCGAGATCAACAATGGGGCTGACTTGTCCGACGGCATTGCAGCTTCAATGTCAAGTGCCCTGTTCAGAGACTCCGTGTATGAGAGTCCTCCGTGACTTGCTAGAGCCATCCTGATCTCGTGTCGCAGACCGGCACAAAATTTCTCTGCCATCTTCTCATCTGTGTCCACTTGTTGCGGAGCAAACCTAGACAGGTTGCAGAATTCCTTGTCGTATTCAACCACAGATTTCTTTCCTTGCTTTAACTCGTAGAACTCAGCTTCTTTCTTCTTCCTATAGCTTTTCGGAATATATTTATCATATAATCCTGTCTTAAAATCTTCCCAAGTATAACTTGCCCATTGTTCAGGTGTCAGAATTTTTCGACGTGCTTCCCACCAGAAATCCGCTGATCCTGTTAGCTGGAATGAGACGCAAGATAGGCGCTCCTCATCAGTACAACGTAGGAAGTTAAAAATGCGTTCCATTGCACGCACCCAAATCTCAGCTTCAGCCGGTTCACTCGTTCCGTCAAACGTAGGTGGGTTCTGCCTTAAAAAGAGTTCTTCGACTCTCCTAGTCGGGGGCGGAGGGGATGGGTTATGTCCTCGAGCATCTTGTGGTTCTTCGGGTACAGCGTTACGGTTTCTGCGATTGTTATTGTTTTTCGCAGGGCGTCCTCTCTTAGGCGGCATTCTGATAGCAAAGATGTGCCAATTAGTACACTCTAGCATAATCTAATACAAGCCTCATAAGAATTCTTGTAAATGTCAACTTAATATAACTTGTAAACAAGTCATGACTCCAATGACATCATTGATCATTGATGTAGTAAGCTTTAAGGGTCCTTAGCATCTCAAATCTATGAGTCATAACAATCCTTAAGCATATATTATCACATCATCTAAACTGGATACTTAAGCATAAGTCATGGAGATTTATAGTGGCTATAATATCATCAGCTTAAGAAATTTTTTTTTCTATACGTATCACTTATCTTGCTTCCTTCACTATAGCCACCAAAAGATACAATCTAATTTTTTTCTATGTTTGCTTCTATGTTCTGTCGTAGTGGTGATCTCATATCTTAATAGCTCTATGTTCATAGGGATTCATTCCATAGGCATACTTAATCGCGCTTGCGTAAATCATTTCATTCAATAACAACATAACATAGTTATTAACAGTTACTCACTTTGCTATTACGATAATTTTCACTTTTTGTAAACATTAACTCAAAACTTGGAAGAGCATACCATTCTGCTTCGTTGAGTGTGATACGATGAAGTGCTGAGCTTTGTCGATTGAACTCTAGACACTTTAGTGATCCATTCTAAGTTTGGCTTAAATAAAATCTTAGGCTCAGAGCAAATGATCTGCTCTGATACCACTCTGTCACGACCGACCTTAATTAAGGATAATTAATCCGGGAAAACCATGACTGGGGAAGGGAAATTAAGAAGCGGTTTAGAAAGGGGTGCATTAAAGAATACTCAAAGAGCTTGAATACGCGTGAAATATTCCTTAAAAAGGAAAAAGGCATCATTAGGGGCTTGGCTAAAACATTATCAGAGTTTGCAACGGAAGGCGTAACTGAAATAATCAGTGTTTACAGCGGAAAGCATAACTGTGATACATGTATGAAGACATGTATCCTTTCTGAGCCTACTTTAAGTTCGACAAAAACTCCACTCAGCAACAACACTTCATCGCCCATCACAGCTCAACCTGCACAAACATAAACATCGAAGGGCTAAGTACAAGAGTACTTAGTGGGCAGTTGCCAAGCATATAACATAACATCATTAACAATCATAAACAAGCATCGTGTCGTGGAGAAGGCCTTCCCCAACGAACACGGGCATCGCGCCGTGAAGGGGAGCCTCCCTCAGCGGTCACGGCATCGTACTATTGAGGGAGGCCTCCCCCAATAGACGCTGTAACACTGGCATACTGGCATCGCGCCGCGAGAGAGGCCTCTCTCAGCGGACACGGGCATCGCGCCGTGAGGAAGGCCCTCCTCAGCGGACACGGCATCGTACTGTTGAGGGAGGCCTCCCCCAACAGACGCAAGCATCAATCACAGGCATAAACTTATCAGCGTAAAGCATTCAAGCGTAATCAAGCGTAAATCATTTAGCGTAAAGCATAATAAAGCATACCACACTTGAAGATCCAATTTGCATTTTAAAGCATAACACATGCATAGCATTTTATTTACGCGTAAGAAATTGCCCACCTGATAGCAAGGTTTTGCTAAGGTATTTTGACTCCTTGAGTAGTTCTTACTCTCGCGCTTGACCTTAATCACGAGAATATAAAATAAGACATTGCTTCGAGGAAAATTCTCAATTAATGAGAAAGCATAATTTAACTGTGCATGAATCTTGTATGCATGAACTAATATTCTGAGCGATAATCGGAAATTCTACTATTAATCCTCGTTAATAGATTTAACTAATTCTCATCTAACGCGGTCGAATAAAGCTGTGATTCTTCCTTTCCCATCGGAATATTCTAATTGTAAAATAAATCTCGCATTTGTACTTGATTGAAAAATGACTAACTCGGCTTTAAACGAGGTGTGACCTTGTAGAAACTATCGGGCTTTTCGATAGAAACATAATTACTAATATAATCTCAAATAATTAATAGGCTCAAAAGAGAGTAGCCAATTAATTAAATAAAACGAGTAGCTTAACTCAAATAAATAATGGCAGCTCAAAATAATAATTTGGCCTTAAGGAAACAATAATATAAGCTCAATAATTAAGAGGCTCAACAAGGCAGCCTGATAATTAATTAAGTAGAAGTGGGCCTGAATAAATAGTACGAAAGCCCAATCGACATAATTCATTGGCTTAAGTAATTAAATAAATCTTGGCCCAATGAATAAATAATGAATAGCTGGGCTAAGTTAAATAAGTATGCAAGGCCCAGCTGCAATTAAATAAGCCTCGGCCCAAAGAAATAAAATAATAAGGCCGATATTAAAATAAGGTCTGTTGGGCTCAAATAAATAAATCATGTAAGGCCCAACTAAATAAAATTTCAGTCCATAATTTAAAATTAGCCCAAGAATAGAATGAATTATTCTGAGCTTAAAATTAAATAAAACTCGGCCCAAGTGATGAATTAAACTGGCCCAATAAAATATAAATGGGATTAGAATAATAACCCATCATAAATATATGCATCAGCCCAACTCCTTAAATTAATTCAAGCCCAATAAAAATAATGAGAAGGACCAATTAAATTAAAGACTGACCCATTTCGAATTTATAAGTGAAGCCCAAACTTTTTCTTAAATAATTCAACCCAGTTCGAAATTATTATATGGAAGCCCAAAACCATTTAAAAATCGGCCCATCACTTATTAAAAATCGGCCCAAGACTCGGCCCAAAATAAAGAAATAGAGGCCCAATTCGAATTAAAGTTGAAGCCCAAGACATAGCCCAACTTAACAAAAGGCCCAAACCTTTACTTCTCCTCCCCCTCGCTCGGTTATCTCTCTCTCAACTCTCAAACCAGCCGACACTCTCCTTCTCTCTCAAACCAGCCGCACGCCTCTTCTCCCTCTCACTCTCGACTCGCCTTCACACGAGGCGTCCGCCGCCGCGACTTCAGCCGGCGTCATCTGTCGACGCGCCTCAGCCTCGGCGCCGTCCTCTTTCCTCCCCTAACATCGAGCCCTGATTCTCAAGGAATTAGCGCTGCTGTTGCTGCTACCCTTTCGAAATTGGGCGGCCGGTCGCCGTCTGGGAGCGGCGTTGCTCCGGCCTGGAGCCCGTCGGCCTCCTCTCCTTCCGGCCGCTCTCTCTCTTTCTCGGCCAAGATCTGATCGGCCCTCTTCCTCGGTTGTTCAGCGGCCATCGGTTCCGGTCTCTCTCCCTCACGCTGAAGTTCCGCCGCCGCCTTGTGAAGGCCGGCGAGCAGGGGAGTGTCCGACGCCCTCATCGCGCCGCTGCTGCCCTTGGAATGGTGCCGCTGTTCCTCCCGGCGGCAGGTGAAAGGCTCGCCGATCCGCTGCTGTCCTTGGATCGTTGTTGCTGTTTGGGGTCCCGATGAGGTTCGAGTTGCGTCACGCCGCCTTCTTCCTCCGTTCCGGTCCCGATTCAGATGTCAAAGCAGGCGGGGAGTCGAGCCTTGTTTCTTTTCCGCCTCTGCCGCCATGGTTCTGCCGCCATCTCCACCGTTTGTGGAAGATCAGCGATTCAGCGCCGTTGTTTCGTTCGTGACGCTGCTGCTGTTGTCACGCAATTTCCGCCGAGGCAGCAGGAGATGCTGCTGAAATCTGTCCTCTGCTCAAGAACCGGCTCAAGCCTCACTCTCTCCCTTTTTCTATTGAATTATGGTATTTCTATAATTGATTATGCAAGAGATAAAACTAAGTTCGTGGTTTACTAATGTATCAAGAAATTTCCTTGCTTGCCTCGTGTGATAAGAAAATATAGCATAAACTGATTTCTGCCTAAAGATCATATGAGTTTGCTAAGTCTCTTTATGAATATACTCATTGTATGCTTAGTATCCTTTAATCGATCATGCTTGTTGGATGAAAAACGAATGGATTGAATGAGCTGAGCCTAGTGTTTACCTTGTCTATTTGTGCTTGATTGGCTGATCTGTTTTCTTCTTCTTGGTGAAAATTTGTTGGCATATACTGTTTGAATAAGGAGATCTCGGAGATTATAGATGTTATTTCGGGTGTTTTTTTTTTCTGTGTGAAACTTGGTTTTGATGTTGGCATGAGCTTGCTGTAAACATTCTGTTGGAATATACGAATTGGATTTTCTTAAACAGCTCCACTGGCGATCTATTGAGTAAGAAGGGAGAAGGATTTGGTGGGGAGCAAAAGATAATGTAGTTGGTGGAGTGGGATGTTTGGTGAGGTGGGGTTGGTGTTGGTGCTGATACTTTGAGTGTGGTGGGGAAATTGGTGGAGTGGAGAAGTGGGGAGTAAAGACGTGTACATCATTAGCAAAAGATTGAAATAATAACTGTATTTAAACTCTAATTGATTGAAGAGCTTTTGTTTTTGTAATATACTAAACGATTTTCCCCAAGCTGGGAACTAGCCTGTAATCTGTGAACTGTAAATAAATACTGGCTTCGATTTTCAATCATCGCATTTCTGTATCTTGCTTGATATCTTTTTCCTTGCCTGCTAACTTAATAAACTGTAATATAACTTAAATTAAATCCGTAGATTTAATCTGCGTTGCAGTCGGAATAATTCATCGACTTCTAGTAGATAATAGAAATAATATTTCTATCGCATATAAATTAATAACTTGACTTTGCTAAGTCAGTTATTAAACTGGGTAATAAATTTTTGAATGACTGAATAATCCTCGTCGCGTTTTTCTCATACGTTATAAAGTATAAAGCTAAAATAATAACTTCGTTTCTGATAAAAAAAAAATCAGGACCATAAACTGGATTCATTTATAAAAATTTTTGCATTTACTAGTTTTAATCATAATTAAAAGAGCGGGCTACTACAATTAGTGTGTGTTTGCTTTTTATCCCTCTAAATAGAGGAAGAGGTGGTCTTGGGTGCAATCGGTTGGACCCTCACTTGAATCATGATCCGTACCTTAACTTGAATTCACATCATGATCCTAACCGTATAAATAACATTATTTTAGATGCGGGTCAACCTGATTGCACGGTACAACTGGTTGCACTCAAGTTTTTGTGATGGGGGAATAATATAATGAGGTATAACTTATCACTTAAAGTGGAGATCACATTTGTTATATCTTATTTGGTTTGAATGATAATATATTTATCCACTTCTTATAAAGTGGTATAAAATTATACCACCCTCTTTTAGGTATAAAATTATTCATTTCTCAAAGAATAAGGGGCTGCCCAAAAAATTATACAACCTGGCAAAAATAAATTATAATCAAAATAAATAAAGTATAAGTTGATAAATGTATTTTATATAATCACTTCATCTATATATATAAGAGTGGATTTTTAAAATGGCCACTTTCATATTGTAAAGATAAAAAATGTCCACTAAGATAAAAATATTAAAAAATGGCCACTGTTACCAAAATACCCTTCCACATTAAAATTTAAAAAAATGTCCACTTTACATCACCCCTTTAAAAAATCCCGCAATTCACAACCAGTGTGAATTCACAACCAAAATTTTTTGGTTGTGAATTCACACTGGTTGTGAATTGAGAATTCACAACCAGTCGAATTCACAATCAGAATTTTTTGTTTGTGAATTCACAACTAGTCGAATTCACAGTCAAAATTTAATTCACAACAAGTCGAATTCACAACCAAAATTTAATTCACAACTAGAATTTTTTGGTTGTGAATTCACAATAAACGAATTCACAACCAGATTTATGTTGGTTGTGAATTCACAATCAGTCGAATTCACAACCTGGATTTAATTCACAACTAGAATTTATTTTGGTTGTGAATTCAAGTAGTTGTGAATTTGAGTTTTTAAAGTTTGAATTCACAATTAAAACTGTAATTTATTTTGATTGTGAATTTATAGATTTGGTTGTAAATTCAATAATATTAAGTTGTGAATTAATAGATCTGGTTGTGAATTCAAGAATATTAAGTTGTGAATTCATCGAGCTGGTTGTGAATTTAAAGACATTAAGTTGTGAATTCATAAATCTGATTGTGAATTTTTAAAAAAATTAAGTTGTGAATTCATAAATTTGGTCGTGAATTCAAGAACATTAATCAAAATGTTTCAGTTTCACAATCAAAATCAAAAACCACACATTAAGATCAAAGCTAAAAATTCTCATAAGAACCTAAAGACTTCAAATTGAGTTCGACTAAATTATCCATGTCAACTTCTCAAGACAAAGATATTCACAACAGATTGAGCCAATTTCACCAGAAATTCAGCGCAAGAGTACACGCATAAAACTATGAAATCTACGAACATCAAAACTCAGAGGTTTCAATATGACAACTTATCAAACCTTATTTGTGTACTATACACAAATAAGCATCTAACTCATGCTCAAAAACCCCTACACAATAATTAATCATCTAAAATAACTCCTCGGCAGCAACAACTGGGAAGGCCTACTTGACCCCTTAGACCTCTCCCTCCGCCGCTTCCTCCTCCACTGCGGCGACCTCGTCCAGTGCGTCAGGGACGAAAACTCCCCCTACGTCGGCAGCAGCCGCTACGGCGAGAAAACCTTCTTTCGCAAGGTCAAGTTCCCCTCCGCCTCCGCCTACCAGATCTCCTCCTTCCTCTACGCCACCGCCACCCTCGACATCTCCCCCGACATCGAGACCAACTTCATCGGCTACGTCGCCACCTCCACCTCCACCATCCCCGGCCGCGGCCGCGAGATCTACGTCGCCTGGCGCGGCACCGAGTCCACCCTCAAGTGGCTCGACGACGCGCACATCGCGCCCGTCTCCGCGTCCGCCATCACCCCCGGCGCCCCCGGCAATATCATGGACGGCTGGATCAGAATCTACACCTCCTCAAACCCTAATTCCCAATTCGGAAAGCTCAGCGCCCGCGACCAGCTCCGCGCCCAGATTCTCCAACTTCGGGATCAATACAAAGATGAAGACCTCAGCATAGTGGTGGCGGGGCACAGCCTGGGCGCGGCGCTGGCCGTGCTCTCGGCGTTCGACCTCGTCGAGAACGTCGTCCCCGACATCCCCCGACACCGAAGCACGCTCTGAACGGCGCCACCGCCGCCGTGCTATTGATCCCCAAATTCGCAGACCTAGAGAGAGAAAGAGGAGAGATAGAGAGAAAGAGGGAGAGGAGATGAAATGGGCTATTTTAGGCTGAGGGGCATTTCGGTCATTTCAATCACAAAGTGGACAGTTTTTATTATTTTTATCTTAGTGGACATTTTTTATCTTTACAATATGAAAGTGGACAGTTTTATATATTTACTCTATATATAATAGCAAAATAAATCATATCCTATGTGGCGTCATATAATCACTTTATTCTAATTTTCCTCTCATTCATTCTTATTTTTTTTCTAAACTTTTAATCAATTTCCATATCAAAAAATTATTAAATATCTAAAAATCATTATATTAATATTCTACATCTTTGGAATATTGGGTTAATAATTTACATCTTCTTATATATAATATGATTATGAGTCCAATTCTATGTGATTTTTTCTCTATTTTTTGTGCTTATTTTTCTAAATTCTCATGGCTTTGACTTTTTAATCAATTCATTTATCTTAAATCCCACATCGAAATTTTAACAAACTTCACCAATTGTAGTCATGTATTTATTAGGATCAGTAAATTCACCAACAATTAAATTTGACCAATTAATTAGTTGGTCAGATATATAGTTATATTTTTTTAATCACTATACGAGTTTGGGAAGAGGACAAGCAATAAAATTATTTTTTTTTAATTATGAGATGCGTACGAGTATATAAATTCTAAACATTCTTTGTAAATTGTATAATTTCCTACTTTATGAAATTTGATGATACAAGTTTTAAGAAATGTTCAGTTGATAGTGTGTTGAGTAGAAACAGGTACCGACCACTTTTGAATTGTGGGGTTATTAATTATAGAGAAAGATACCGATCACTTTTATTATTTATACTAGGTATTATTAATATTTACTTTGTAATGTTTTGATTTTCAATAAGACAGATAGTCAATTATTGTAAAATAAGTATCCGTTAATTATCCAAACATATTTATAATAATTAATTTCCGTCGAATTTCGACCGGCAACAAACTAGTTCATTTGTAAATTGTGTCACACAATTACTAACGAGATATTGGCGTCGGGCAGCATTTCTTCGTGAAATTCTGATTGAATTTCGTGATTTGGAGATGGAATTCCACGTTTGATGTTTTCTTCTTGTAGCTTAGTTGACATTCTGAATGGTGAGTAGCGATCGGTTTCGAAGCACATGTCAAATAGATTTTTTTTTATTAAATGACGATTTTATATAAAAAAGAAAAAAAAAAAAAAAAAACCCTTGAAAGCACAGGAGGAGCAGACTAAGGGCGGAGCCTCATTAAAACCTTTTCACGGAAAACCCATTGGGAAAAACCGTGAAAAGGAAAGAGAGTACTCGTCTAAACACAAGACGAAAGTAGGGAAGAGCTGAAGGAGAATCAACTCTGAGATTCAGAATTTCAACGAGAAAAAAAAAAAAAAACAACTGAGTCCCCTAAAGAAAAAGTCCCCGAAAAAAACATAGCCCCAACTACCGTTTCTGACGCAGATGGCTATGCGAAGCCATGTCAAGGCGAACCGCAGCCCTAATCTCCTCAATCTCGTGCGTCCACCACCCTTCCGAACGTTGTTGGTTAGCCATTATATCTGCGTAATAATGAAATCTCTAGGTTTATCTCCTGCTTCCCAAGCTTTGTAAAGTTTGTTTTTGATGAAATCTTCAGCCTGTTGATTAGGTTGCTGGTTAGGTTGCTGCTCCACCAACTTCCGGGGACGACTCTTGATACTATCTTCCCCACGAATCATCGGTTTCTTTGCCGCCAAATCTTTCGGCGGTCTCCCCCTTTTTTTCACCTGCGCCTCCGCCTCAGAATTCCTGAAAGTTTCCACTATCCGCTGAGCTTTGATAGCGCTTTCCATCATCCTTTCCTGTTTCTCACAATTTTTATCCCGATTGACCGAACTTTCAAAAATGATGATCTGTTGTGAATCTGCTTCAGCCTGTGTATTGCCACCATCCGACTGCCCATCAGACTCCTCTCCCGAATCTATCTCTTCCGTAACCTGCACAGTGATCGCCTGTAAGATATCCGGATCCGACGTCAATCTATCTTCATTGACATCCTCAAAATCAACATTCCGATCAGTTAAAGCCAACGACTGATTGTGGTTCATTGTTCCCCGCGGTGTTTGAATCTGCTCTTGTTCAACAGCCATCTGTTCCAAAACCCCCAACTGATTTAGAATCTGCTCTTCTTCGACAGCCACCTGTTCCAAAACCCCAAACTGATTTTCAGTGATAATCTGCGGTCTGTGAGCTTGTGCAGTCCTATTCTGGTCCCAAGATTTTGGCTTCCAGTTAGGTGCCCTAACCTCCTTGGCAGCTCCCTTATTAATTATTTCCTTGTCTTTACCCAGCGACATATCTTTGGCCTTCCCATTCTTGCTGTCCTCCTTGGCTTTGTTCTTCATTCTATTGCAGTTATCAATAGAATGTCCAATGATCTTACAGTTAGAGCAGAAGGCTGGAGCACATGTCAAATAGATGATACAGAAGAGAGTGGTTTATTTTTTAAATTTTTATGTTAGAAGTAATTTTGTATTTTTGCATAAAAATTGACTAATTTTTTATTTTTTATGTTAGAGGTAATTTATATTTTTGCAAAATCAATTTTTAAAGTTTTTATTTGATAGGTTAATTTTTAAATTTATTGTTGGAAAGTGGCCAATTCCATATATTACCTCTAAAAAATACATAAACTTTAATGTTGTAGCAATTTTTATCACAAATTCATTAATAGACGTTTGAACTCTACAGAAACCCTACGATTTTCAGGTTTTAGAGATGTCTTATACGATATCTTTTAAAGATGTTCTATATGATGTCATTTTTTAAAAACGTCTGATGATTACAAATTGACATTTCGACTTGTTACGTTAATTTTAATTTCAGTGAAAATTGAATTTGTGGTAAAATTTATAATATTAAATTTCATGTACTTTT
The DNA here is from genome assembly GCF_028751815.1 of Salvia miltiorrhiza. Taxonomy (NCBI): domain Eukaryota; kingdom Viridiplantae; phylum Streptophyta; class Magnoliopsida; order Lamiales; family Lamiaceae; genus Salvia; species Salvia miltiorrhiza. The sequence continues at coordinate 108,182 of NW_026651511.1, forward strand.
TAACTTCTTTCAAAATTATTGTGCAAAATCAAACTATTTTAAAATTGGTGTATTTAGTCGTCATCGTCGTCGTTGTTATTATTATTATTATTATTATTATTATTATTATTATTATTATTATTATTATGGTAACATTAAATCGACAACAACAGTCTACAATATATATGATCTCTCACTCGTCAGAAGCAAGTAAGAAATTAATAATGACAGAACTGAAAACGCATATGAAGGCACATGATACATGATCATGTGTTTAAATCAATAATGGACATCAATAGTTAATGCTCTACATGTTCTTTCTGTGCCCATATAAAATATATATTCACACATAACATACATCTATCTCTATTTATACTGAAAACGAAATGCCCACTAATAATGAGAAAAGTATTATTTTGTCCAAATATAATAATTGAAAACTGTGTTTTCTTCATTCTTTAGATTTTGCTATAATAATTAGAGTTGTGTGTGGATTAACTTTTCTATGTTACAAGGTAACGTAAATGAAATATTCCAGTAATTCGTTTATTATATGCAAATTACGATGTCTTGATTTGGGATTGTATTGGTTAATGAATGTACTATGAGCTAGTAAGATAAGCAAGTGTGTGTGTTAATAAATTTGAAATTGAACATGCAATATAATTAGGGGTGATGAACGGGCCGGGTCGGGTACGGAATAACCATACCCAAAATTCGAGTACCCGTATCCAAAATTTAGCATTTATGTTACCCGTACCCGAACTCAAACGGTATTCGGTTACCAGTTAAACGGGATGGTTATATGGGTCGGTTAAACGGGTAACCGAAATACCATTAAAAAAAAGGGTTAATAGCCGAAAAATACACGAACTTTAACCGAATTTGCATATTGCACATGACCTTCAAAAATAGCCCCAAAATACACCACCTATTAATTTAATTGCAAATTGCACACGATGAAAGTTCCGATCACTTTGAAGTTTGACCGGCGATGACGTGGACAATATTTAACGTACATGGCATTACACGTGGATTTTTTTTACACGTGTAGCTCCACAATACACACTTTTCTATTTGACATGGCACTACTCTTAATATTAAAAAAAAAAAAATTGAAAAAAACAAAATTGAAGACGCCGAAAACCCAAAACCCCTTTCCAAAATCTTGCTCCGACCTCTCACCTCCGCGACAGATCCGCCTCTGCGGCCCTAACCTCCGGCGCCGCCTCTGACCTTCGACCCATTTCTTCTCTCCCTCAAACTCTGGTGGAAATCTTCTCCTAAACCGAGCCCTAGCTCTCTCTCATTCTCCGTCTGTAGAGAACCGTCGTCGCTGCCGAGGGGCCGATGAGGACCGGCGATTGGCCATCATTCCACGCCCTCTTCCTCCGCCCCTCTGTTCCTCTTCAAATTCTTCTTCTCGTATCTGAAATTCTTCTTCTCTTATGTTCCTCCGCTGCAGCGGCCTAGCGGAAGTAGCGGAGAATGAAGCGAGAGGCGCACCAGATCTGGGCTCGTGTGCAGATCTGAGGATTCTCCCTAGGTTCGCGCGATGACTCCGGTGATCTCGCTCAGTGGCTCCAAGTCTGCACCGACCTTGAGAACTTGAAATCGGCGACGGAGGTTCATTTGCCGTTCATTTCCTTCTCTATTTGCAGATCTTGTGAGAAAATGGAGTCTTGTGAGGATTTGATTGGGGTGGCTGATCAGGCGGTGGTTGGATTGGGGTGGCTGGATTCAGGGTTCGATTGGGGTGGTTGGATGTAGGCGGCGGTGGTGGATTGGGGTGGCTGGTTTCAGGCGGTGGCGGTGGTTTGCAGATTTGGGGATTTTTTTTTGAATAGTTATAATCACTCAAAACGACGTCGTTTTGAGCGTTAAATATAACTACAAAACGACTTCGTATTACTTGAACGCCGGTCGTCCACGTAGGAAAATTTCGGGAGCCACATCAGCAGAGATTAATGTGTTGGTCAACACGTGTGCAATTTGCAATTAAATGAAAATGTCATGTATTCTGAGGCCATTTTTGAAGGTGATGTGCAATTTGCAAATTCAGTGAAAGTTCATGTATTTTTTGGCTATTAACCCTAAAAAATTTAGCTAGTTAGAGGGTAGCTATTTAGTAGAACTTATTTAATCAATTTACCTTCACTATTCCTCGTGTGATGATACGATGAACAAGTTAATGATTTCATTGAGCTAAGTTAATGCTTTAATAGAGTTTAATAATTTATTATTAATTGTTCTATTATATTTAACTATTTATAAGTCTATTTAATTATTAATTTTTACATGAATACATTTCCTTTCACATAAAGTTGTTGTTATATTATAAATATCAAATTAAATATATTTATATGAATAAAATTATATTTTATAATTTTAAAATTAATTAAATCGGTTAATCGGGTATACCCGATCGGTTAATGAGTATACCTGATAACCAAAAACTCTCAATACTCTTACCCATAACTAGAGGTGGCCAAAAAAACCGGAACCGGGAACCGAACCGGAAAATCAGACCGTCCGGGACGGTTCTGGAACCGGAACCGTGATACACGGTTTCGAACCGGAACCGAAACCGTGCTCGGCCGGTTCGGTTACGGTTCCGATTTCTCAAACCGCCGGTTCTCGGTTCCGAACCGTAACCGGAACCGGGAATCGGGAACCGGGTTGGAACCGTGCCAGAACCGTGAATCGAAGGTTCCACGGTTAGAACCGGGAACCGTGGAACCGTGCCTAGAACCGCCTTTTAATTTTAGTTATTTGGTCAAATAATTATTGTCGTAAGAAACAAATAACAATTGATATGAACAAATGTAATATTTTTAGAAAAGATGAAATAATTGGAAAAAAAGAAAAAAATATAAAAAATGTGAAAATAAAAAATTAACGAAAAAATAAAGAAAATAAAGAAAATCATTTACTAAAATAAAATAAAGAAAATATTTGGTCAAATAATTATTGTCGTAAGAAAATCCTTTACTATTAATATGATGAAAGGTAATCTATAAAAAATATTACTACAATTTTTCATATTGATAGTTATTTTTTATCATAATAATAATTGCTTTGAAATAAATAAAATAAAATAAATATTGTAAAAAAAGAAGAATAGAAATAAAAAAAATGAAATAGAAAAAAATGAAAAAGAAACGAGCAAAAAATGAAAACAAAAACGAAAAAAAATGTTGTAATTTGTAAATTTTATTTACAAGAGTTGTAAGGTATAACTTTGAATTATAAGTTCAATTAAGAAAATAATGTATATGAACTTTATATTTTCTTGTGTCACTTATTTATTTTATTAAAGCAAATTTCATAAAATTTTACACAACAATACATAAAATAATAAAAATTACATTAAAAAAAAAATGGACGGTTCTAACGGTTCGAACCGCGAACCGAACCGTGGCCACCTCTACCCATAACCATATCATTTAGCCAAATATCGGGTATTGGTTACCAGATAACCGGCGGGTTTCGGTTCAATTCGGATATAACCAATACCCAATATCCAAATAAGCAGCGCGCCCTAAATATAATATTTCGTTCTAAAAAGAAATTGTTCAATTTTCGCGAGACGGAAGGAGTACATTTTAAATTATCAATATAAGCAGAGTCTTCTTAATGATGACCTAGCCATGGAGTCAGTATTTTTTAGGTTAAAAAGAGTTCGAGCATCATTAATTAACATTTTGTACATCGAGCCCATCACATGGTTGCATGCTAGATCTATCGGAAATGGTTTATTTAGTGTACACCCCGTATAGCGATTGTGCATATAATCGTTATTTAAAAAAAATGGATAAATACTATACACCCCGTCACATCTTGTATTTTTTTTATATAGATTCAAATTTGAATCATACATTGTGTTTATGTGGACACATAAAAACGCGACATGCGATAGATGTCTTCTAAGAAAAGTAAAACATGGAGAAGTAATATAATAATACAAATTAATATATATATATATCCGGTGGCTGTAGGAACCCAACGCTCACGTGAATACAACTCTCTCTACTGCTCACCGCTCGCCGGTTTGATTATGCATATAGTAGACCACAAATATGCATTGATAATTCTTAATTTGGACAATCTGAGAGCCTCCTGGACTCAACAAGAGTTGCATCAGGCAACCCATCGAGTAATAGATTTATAATTATCTATATATGCAGCATCATGCATATTTGTATGTGACAACATGCATTATTCGTGTTTAACTATATTCATATTTACGCTGTAATTAAAGTAGCCACCGAGTACAACTCTTGTCACGTCTTTGCGAAGAAGCTAGCGACCCAGCGGCCATCGTTTTTTTTTTTTTTTTGTCTGAAATTTGCTCCTTCGTGGTTTTTATCTTGAAAAGTCTCTGTCACGTACTACATTTTTAATGTATTACATGAACAAAATGTGTGATTCAAATTTAAATATATGGGGATGCTCTAATAAAGTTAAATTAACAATTAAAGAATTTTTAAAAAATTAATACTTCCTTTGTTTCATTAGGCTTGTCCCTTTTTTTGGGCACGTGTATTAAGAAGAGTATAATTAGTGTAGTAAAAATGTGGAACTATATTATTTGTAGTATATAAAATCATTATTAAATATAAAAACAAGACAATATATCAGTGAGATAACTAAAAAAAAAAAAAAAAAAAAAAGTCTTTTTTAGCATTGTTAGAGAGAGAGAGAGAGTAAAGCTAGCGGAGAGAAGAAGAAGGTAAATACAACCCGCCGCCCCGAGGCCCCGCCGGCGCCGCGCCTTCTGCATCAAGCCTCGCCGCCGCCCAGGCCTAAGCCTCTGCCTCGCCGCAGCCCAGGCCTAAGCCTCTGCCTCGACATCGGCGCATCACCCACCAGCGACAGGGCCCCTCCACGCCCAGGTCCTCCCAGCCGAACTGACCCGCGACGCCACCGCCCAGGATCGGCTGTTCCTCGCCGTCGCCCAAGCGCCAAGCCTTGACTCGCCGTCGCCCAGGCCCGCCGCCGCCGTTCCCCTCACTAAACCCGTCGCCCAGGCGCCGATCTGCCCTCGGAACCGCGCTGCTATCCAAGCCCAGGCGCGATTCGCGGCGCTGTCCGGTGGAGTCATTAGCTGCGCAAGCCACCTCGCCAGATCCGCCCACAGATCCGCCACCCAGAAGTAGTCTGCCTTCGACTCCAGATCGGCGACACCTTGCTCCGGCGAAATCTGCGGTAGCTATCTTCGACTCCAGACCAGCGAGACTATTCACTCCGGCGAGACCACGCCTCCAGGCCACAACGCAGCCCTCAAGTCCGGCGAGAACGCATCCAGCTTGGCCTTCCGACTCTTTTTGAAAGATCAGCGTCCAGATTCGCAAGTCATCCCTTTCTATTCAAAAGCTAAGTTCTACTTTATCTCGGGTGATGTGCAGTTTGATATGGATGCGAACTGAATTTAGTACTTGAGACAGTGAATTTAGTACTTGAGACAGCAAATTACCTTGAAGGTTTTCAAGCAGATGGGTTGTTGTTGGGGTTGAATGTATTGTAGGATAACTGTAATGAATTGAATGTGCCATGGTGAAACGAATGGACAAGACTTGAACTGAAATTAGCAAAGTTTAAGGACAGAGCTTATCTTACAGTTGTTTGGTTAGATTGTTGTATTGTTCGTTGTAGATGATTACTTCATAAAACAGGTGATTTTCTACAATGGAGCCTAGAGAGACCGAGAGAGAGTGGAGAGTGGTGAGAAGAAGAGGGATTGGTCCAAAACATGTCGAGAGAAAACAGGCAAGAAGCTGGAATCGGAGCAGTTTGAATGGGAGGAGAGATTGGAGTTCGAATGAACGCGATGACACTACAACCTTTTTCTTTAACAACATCCCAGAGGATTGCAGCGTTGATTTTCTCAGACGTAAGTTTGAGACGGTTGCGAAGACGGTGGATGTATACTGCCCAAGGAAGAGAGATCTTTGGGGAAGACCGTTCGGCTTTGTTCGATTTGAAAGGGTGGAGAGGTCTGAGACTTTACTGGTGGACCTGAACAAACTTTGGATTGGCAGTTATAAGGTTAGAGTTTATAAGCCTAAATTCCAAAGGGATTATAAACCTAAATTCGAAAGGGTTGATGAGAAGAGACGGAATGAGCAGAATAGCGTCAAAGAAAAGAAGTTGGAACAGATACAGCCATGCAACATGAAGGTGTATAATAGGCACGCAGGTGTCTCCTTTAAGGAAGCTCTTACAGGTGCTAAAGATGATAAAGAACTTGATGATGAAACATTACAGTTCCAGACGACGGAAGAAGACTTGGTTTGGCTTAATGGGGCTTTTACAGGTTACATTAAATCTGAGTTTCTCTGGGAGGAAGTTCGAGAGGAAATAAATAGTGAATGCGCAGGTTGTTTTAAGCTGAACTCCCTCGGTGGCAACATGGTCCTAATCCAAAGCAGCAACGAGCAGACGACCGAGGAAAATCTCAATAAGCTCAACGAATGGAGAGACTTCTGGTTACAGTGGTGGAGGCCTTGGAAATCTGTTGATATCAACTATCAAAGAGTTGTCTGGACTAAATGGACCGGAGTCCCGCTACATGTTTGGAATTCCCGTTTCTTCAGTACGGCAAGCGCGAGGTTCGGGTTGCTTCTGAAAATTGAAGAAAAAACAAGAACGAAAGAGAGGCTGGACGTGGCTTTTATACAGATGTCTACTGGGTTTAACTCCATCGGAAACATACTGAAATGTAAAATCGACGGTGCTTCGTTCCAAATCCGGGTGGAAGAAATGCCCTATAATTTCGTTTCCCCGGAGGAGGAGGTGTGGTCTTTGGACGAAGATGCTGACTCAGAATGTTCTTTACAAGATATCTCACAGTCTCCGGCGAAGGCTTTCATCGTCGAGTCGGAAACAGAGGACGGTGAAGGAAACGATTCGGTTACTCAAAAAAACGTCGTCTCGGAACTCGAGAGGAAGGTTGTGGAAACTAATGGCCCGTTCTCACATTACTCTGACACAGATAAAGGAAGCCAAGTCCAGCGGGTTTCCTCCGAAGGGACTGATAAATCGCCTTCAAATGAGCCAGAGACTAGAGGTAGAGAGATCAATGAAGGGAGTAGAAACGAGAAAGAGAAGGAATTTCAAAATGAACTTGAGGGGGAGGAGTGCGATCCCTCGAGGGTACCAGATTCTCTCACTGCGGGGGTTGTTTCTAAGAAAGGAACGGCGAATAGACGAGGAGGAGTTTCGAGGAAGAAAACTCAGAAATCAAAAGTAACCGAAAATCAGCATCAAGTTTGGGGCAATTTCATTGCTGATATTGAATCAGAGGGTGAGATGGGCAAGAATGGAAGTGGCTCGCGATCTACTGAGGCGGATTGGGAGAATTCGGAGAGAGATGAAGATACAAGAACATGGCTCTTTGCCAAGAAGTTGGGTTTGTCGAGCAATCACCAAGACGCGGTCATGATCGAGCAATTGAAGGAGCAAAGAGCAAAGGCAGGACATCCGAAGGTCGTGGGTGATATTGAAACAGGTTTTTAATGAATATTTTATCTTACAACATTAGAGGCTTGGGGAGTTTCATTAAACAGAGTGATATCGGAGAATTGGTTAGGAAAAATGCTTTAGATTTTTGTTTTATTCAGGAAACCAAAATGGAAATTTTCTGTTCCTCAATGTGTGATAAGTGGTGGGGGAGGAGTAATTTTGATTGGGCTGTGAGGGAGTCAGAAGGCAGATCGGGTGGAATACTATCGGTCTGGAGCAAGGATAAGTTTGTGGCAACTAGTAAATGGAACGTGACGGGGGCTGTTATTGTTAATGGGATTTGGCTACAAGGAGGCTTGCATTGTTGTTTTGTTAATGTGTATGCGCCCATGGGAACCACCGAAAAGGAATCTTTGTGGGATACATTACAGCTCATTGCTCTTCAAAACAAAGACTCTTGCCTGTGTTTTCTTGGCGACTTCAACGCAGTGCGTGATCCGGGAGAAAGGGTGGGGAAAGGTGCTGTCTTTAATCAAGCAGATGCAAGGTCTTTTGACGCTTTTATTCGGCAAAGTAATCTGCTGGAAATCAGAACACAGGGGAGAAAGTTTACGTGGTATCAACCTGGTGGAGGATGTAAGAGCAAACTAGACAGATTTATGGTCAATGAGAAATGGATGCAGGAATGGCCGGACACAGTCGGAAGGGGGCTTCAGAGATCAGTGTCGGATCATTGTCCGATCTTCCTGACTACAAAAACCAAGAACTGGGGACCCAAACCTTTTAGGTTCCTCAATTCTTGGCTCTCCCACCCAGATTTTTGCGCGTTGGTAAGGAAATCTTGGGATGAAGCTAAGATTGAAGGATGGAGCTGCTTTGTGTTCAAAGAGAAATTGAAATTGGTGAAGAGTGCGTTGAAAGAGTGGAATCTGAGGATTTATGGCAACATTGACCACGGATTGACAGATCTTAAGGATGAACTTCAGGAGCTGGACATTTTTGATGACACCTTTGGTCTTGAGGAGAGTGAGACAATCAGGAGAAATGAATTACGAGCAAAGATTTTCCTTAAATCCAAAGAAAAATGTAGTCTTCTCCAACAAAAGGCGAAAGTCAAATGGGTCAAGGAGGGCGATCTGAATACTAGTTTTTATCACAAAGCAATTGTTGGGAGAAGAAAGAAGAATGAAATTGCAGGGCTTGATGTTGGGGGCTGCTGGATTGAGGATCCAAAGACCATTAAGGAGAAAGTCAAAACGTTCTTCGAGAATCACTTCAAGAAGACGCCGCGCGTCCTTCCTATGATACCGGGAGATTTCACTGCTCGGAGAGTTTCTGCAGCGAATAATGCGGAGCTGATCAAAACTTTTTCAGAATCAGAAATTAAAGAGGCCATTTGGAGCTGTGACGGTGACAAGAGCCCGGGACCGGATGGCTTTAACCTCAAGTTCTGGAAAGCGTCATGGGAGATTATCAAGAAAGATTTTTTAAAGGTAATGACTGAATTTCACTCCAATGGCAAAATCCCTCGGGGATGTAACTCTTCATACATCGTTCTCATTCCTAAAAAAGAAGGAGCTTGCTCACTTGAGGAGTTTAGGCCTATTTCACTTATTTGTAGCCTCTATAAAGTCATTGCGAAGGTTTTGGCGAATAGGATGAAACAGGTCATGGATTCAGTTATTTCGGATAATCAGAGTGCCTTCATTGGCGGCCGTTACATCCTTGATGGGGTCGTGGTTCTAAATGAAGCAATCGCGGAGGCTACTAAGAAGAGAAAAGGGAGGATTATCTTCAAGGTGGATTTCGCGAAAGCATATGACTCCGTCGAGTGGGATTTCTTGGATTTAATGCTTGAAAGAATGGATTTTGAACCATTATGGAGGAAATGGATCCGAGGTTGTATCTCTTCGGCGACGACGAATATTTTGGTGAATGGATCTCCATCTGGTGAGGTGTGTTTAGAAAGAGGATTACGGCAGGGAGATCCGCTTTCCCCATTTCTCTTTCTTATTGCAGCGGAGGGGCTCCACTCTTTGATCACGAGAGCTGTTGAGAAGGAGCTGATTAAGCCGGTAAAGGTAGGAAATGATTGCATTTCAATTCCGCACCTCCAATACGCTGATGACACGGTCTTCTTGATGGAGGATGATGAAAGAAATGCAGTGGCAGTTAAAAGGATTCTCAGAGTGTTCCAGCTACTGTCAGGGCTTGCTGTGAATTTCAAAAAATGTTGTCTCTTTGGAGTTGGGGTCGAGGAGGATAAGATAGAGAGGATGGCGGCTGTTTTGGGTTGTGATGTAGGCTCCTTACCTTTCAATTACCTCGGTATTAAAGTGGGTAGCAAGGGCAAAAAGGTTGCTGATTGGAAATACTTGGTTGAGAAGGTGAGAAAGAAAATCGATTCGTGGAAAAATGGGAAGTTCTCTCTCGCGGGCCGAGTTACCTTGGTGAAGGCTGTGCTTCAATCTATACCGATTTACCAGCTCTCTTTTACCTGTTTACCAAAATCAATTGTGAGTTCCCTAAATGCTTTACTTGGTAATTTTCTGTGGGGAGGGGGGTTCTAGTAAAAGTGCGATTGCTTGGGTGAAATGGAAGGTGCTTTGTGCTTCAAAAGATGAAGGAGGCTTGGGGCTTAAAAATATTGAGTGGTTTAATCAGGCACTTGTCGTTAAATGGTTGTGGCGGTACCTTACTGGAAGGGACATGCTTTGGGCTAAAATTGTTAGGTCCATTTATGGTGAGGTTGAGTGGGGAGAGACAGGTCTGGAAAACGCGGGGAAAGGTAGATTTAGAGATGGGTGGTGGCCGAAGATCGTTTCTGCGGCGGGAGGGCCGAGCAATTTTTGGTTTGTTCAAAATTTGAAGCCAAAGGTGGGGGATGGGAAGACATTTAAATTCTGGAGTCAGTGGTGGGTTGGACAAAAGCCGTTGAAGTTTACTTTTCCTAGACTTTTTCAGTTGAGTGCTAATAAAGAAGCTGCAATCTGTGAAGTTGGGGAATGGACTGATACTGGATGGTGTTGGGATTTAAGGTGGAGAAGAGAGTTATTTGAGAGAGAGAGGGAAGGAGTTTCGGAGTTGCTTAGCCTTGTTTCTGGTACTAACCTGTGTGCAGGTAACAAGGACGGATGGACATGGAGTGGCGACATCGGGAGAGGCTTTACAACCAAGTCCGCTTATGAAGCTATTAAAGATCAAGCAAAAGAGACTACGGAGGCGGTGGAGGAAACTGATATGAGTACGAAGGTGTGGAAGATCCCTATTCCAAACAAAGTCAAGCTTACCGCATGGAGAATTTTGAAGAACAGAATTCCGACGTGTGACAATCTCTCGAGAAGAAATGTGATGTTGTGTGAAGTCGAGGTGGGATGTAATGCCTGTTTTCATCGGCAGGAATCCACGAATCACTTGTTGATCCACTGTCCAAAGACCTCAAAGGTATGGGAAGCAATCTTTCAATGGCTCGGAGTTAGCATGGTGCAGCCATATGACGTGTCCTCGCACTTTCAGTTCTTTACTAGTTTGAGTGGCCGGAAAAGAAATAAGAAGCTCTTGATGGCTCTTTGGTGTTGTACTACTTGGCTTATTTGGAAAATGCGTAATGAGAGTAGATTTGAGAACAAAATATGGGAGAGTGCAAACTTGTTTGGAGAAATCAAAGCTAGAGTGTGGAGTTGGGGTAGAATTTTTGGTTTTGTTAATGATGGAGTTGGGATTCATAGGTGGATGTCGAATGAGGAATCACCGATGATTTTGTAATCTTCTTGGTACTACTGGTGCCTTTTCGTTCTATAATATTTACTTTCCTTATCAAAAAAAAAGAGATAACTAAAAAACGAAGGGAGTATTATTTTATTGTATCAAATTTAAATCTTAGTCTTGGGCCATAATACAATCATGGCATGAATAGTTATCAAATGGGTATTACTACATAGTCATCATCCACCGTCAATAATGCGGTATGTCTCCACATTAATTTCGATAAACTCTTTCCATACAGTTGTGTATATTTTATTTTAAGTGTGAATAATTACGTAACCAAATTAATTTTCTATTATTTTAGCATCTAATATCAAACATTCCATCCATGAGATGTAGTAATAAATTAATCTGATACATGTTTCGTGCCATAAAGTATATAGTTACTTTTTTATACTATTCTAAATATAGATCTGGCATTAATACTAAGGTATGATATGGACAATGCTACATATTCGCGCTATCTTTGATGAAAAATGGTGGAAAATATACATTTTTATTCTTTTTATATATTTTATATGATGGATAATTTTTTTTTTGAATAGAGTGAACAAAAATTCGAACAGTTCATTTTCACTTGAATTAGTGATGTGATAATATTTTCTAATATTTTCTTCATAAGGAGTATGAGTGGTCACTAATTTCCTAACAATAAAATATTGCAACTAAACGATGCAATTGTAAGCAAATATCAGATAAAGTATCACATTCATAGGGATCAAATACATAAATACAATAAGTAATCCAACACAATTATTCAAGCTAAATGCTCAAATTGAGAATTTCTATAATTAGGCAATAAATCTATTAATCTAATTACCAATTTAATCCAACCTAAATGCAAGATCACATAGATAATCAAAGACTCTCCTTTCGAGCAGTTTATGACAGTAGATTAATAAATTTACACTCTCTATTAAAACTTAAGAAAAAGTTACTAACTCCCAACATAGAAAGAATAGCTTCCAATGGTCCACCCATCTTCGTTCGGACTAAAGGTAAAATCATATTATGCATTTCTGAATCGACCGAACAATTATCACATCAAAATCTCAAAATTAACAATGACTATATATGCAAAATATAGATAAAGTATTTCACAACAAACAAGTACGGGAAATCATAAATCTTAGACTGGAAGGTAAATTGGAATCAATAAATCAAAAGCATAAATTTAGATATAAACATATACAAACCCTGAAATCAGGTAAATGACTAGTCAAACATAATAAAATAAAAATAAGATAAAATTTGATTGAACATAATTATATTAAATAAATAAACAAAACTCATAGGCGAATTCACGATAAACAACATGAAACTTTAATCTTCAGTCTTGCTGGAAAATAATTCAAGTTCTAGAAACTTAAATAACTAAGAAAACAAAAATAAATCTAAAATCTAGGAATTTAGTTGTGTACTCCTAAAGAGTTACAAAAGGCCCTATATACAGGCACAAGAGAAAAATCCAATTCAAAATTCGAAAAACTACATTGGAAAAAATGTAAAGTACTGAAGTCAATCAAACTCAGTAACCAGGCGCGTTTATTTGCTAATTTTTTTTAGCATGCTGCAAGTGCACGAGTGCAATTACGTTTAACAACAAGTAAAGTTGTATTCAACAGACATTGAAAATACTACGATGAACTACTATCCCAAACTATACTCCTCTGTCAAGACTTAGAAATTAGAGTTGGTTTAAATCTAAAAGCATGCAAAATAAATAAATAAGCACTACATAGACAGTGAGAATTCAAACGGAGGAGAAATTATCATGGGGCTTTGGTTTCAATATATTCAAGAAATCAAACAACTTCAAATCTAAACATACTTACATAACGAGTAAACCGTAGATTAGAATTGATAAATCAACATAATTATCATGCGTGATCAATCAATTAAACAAACAATAAAATTTAAGAACATGAAAAGGAAAAATAAATTTAAATTGATAAATCAAATATGTTCAATCATCCATCATTTGTTTACTCCTTAATCCTAGAATAAAAGATTATTATATATCCACAAATAGACAAGTAAACTAGGAAACAATAAACAATGAAAAATAAAATCATTCAATAATAATAAAAAAAAAACGTAGGAAACTTCGCAGAATCTCACTATCTCTTACTTTGAATGCACAAATCTTCCATTCTGTTGTATCTCAAGCTCCACAATGCAAAAATTTAGAAAATAAAAGCTAAGACCTTTTCTTGAAGCCTTTCAGTTTCAGGTGGTATTTATAGGCCATAGTGTAAAATACTGAGGAATTCAAGTAAAGATCAAATTCAGGCCCAAAATCCGTCATGAATCGTCAAAGCACGTGGCGATGCATCAAAGACTCATGCAACCGCTCTCTCCTGCCGCACGCTGGAAACAGAGCACACGGCCGCGTAGTCTCCCAAAACCTTTTGCCTCGCGCAATTGGCCGCGCGATCATCCTTTGCACGGGTCCTGGATGCGGCCGCGTATCACCTCAACACGCACACTTCTTTGTATTACTCCCTCCGTCCCACTCCTCCGTCCCACTCCAATAGGCTCGCTTTCCTTTTTGGGACGTCCCACTCCAATAGGCCCAGTCTAAAATTGGAAATAATTAGGGCTTTAATAAAAATCAATAGTTACTTAATTAAATGAGATATACCCCTTAATGAACCCTAATCTATTCATTGAAAAAAATTTCATCCCAGATTTTTTTCACTCTCTCTCTCTCTCTCCGGGAAGCCTTCCCCAATCCATTCCCAACCGCACCCACTGAACCAACTATCATCAGCAGTTTATCCACAGAATCAGCAAAGGGACACCGTTTGCCCTTCTTTTTCCGGCGGTGCAGAACTGGAGGCCTCTTCTCCTTCCCCTTCCATTTCGCCATTTTCGTCACCGCTTCCCCCTCCCCCCTCTCTCTCTCTCAACGACGAGCGGCGCCGCTGACTCTCCAGAGCTCCGGCCACACAGATCCGCCGCCGCCTCAAGACTACAGCCCCTGCTGTGCCGCCGCCGCCTCTCCTTCATCGGTGGACAGTTCGGAGCCTATCTCGACGGGAAACCTTCCCCTTCCCCTTCCCCTTCGCCATTTCCGTCACCGCCGCCCCCTCCCCCTTCTCTCTCTCTCAACGACAAGCGGCGCCACCGACTCTCCAGAGCTCCGGCCACACAGATCCGCCGTCGCCTCAAGACTACAGCCCCTGCTGTGCCGCCGCCGCCTCTCCTTTGTCGGTGGACGGTTCGGAGCCCCCACCGCCGCCGTTCTCCGTCTCCGCCGCCGCCTCTAAGCTCTTGATTTAGGGTTTTTGATTTGGTAGAAAGTTTCTGAAAGTTTGATTTCTCAGTTCTTGATTTAGGGTTCTTCATTCTCAGTTCTGAAAGTTGAAGAAGAACGAAATAAGGGAATTTTTGTTCTTGATTTTTGGAATTTGTGTGAATGGCTGTTCAATTTGTGTGAATCATACGCAGTGGCCGTTCAATTTCTGTGAAGCATTTGATTGTTGCTGAATTTGTTTAAGTCTGTTCAATTTCTGTGAAGCATTTGATTGTTGCTGAATTTGTTTAAGTCTGTTCAATTTCTGTGAAGCATTTGATTGTTGCTGAATTTGTTTAAGTCTGTTCAATTTCTGTGAAGATTTGATTGTTGCTGAATTTGTTCATAAGTGAACAAATGTGATTAAGGAAAATAAGAGAACATTTAAAACATTAATTGTTGGTGGACCACACCATTTACCTACCAAAAAGTGACTTTCTTAATCTCCGTGCCGAAAGCAACTGGGCCTATTGGCCTGGGACGGAGGGAGTAATTTTTTCTTTATTTGGGGTCCGATTTTCACTTTATTTTCTCCCACTTGTAACACAATAAACTTCTTACTCATCCAACACAAAACTAGCAAGATGAGCCTGATTTGCTATAAAAATAACACGAACACTAATGTGTAGTTTATTCGAGAAGTTTATTCAAATTAAGTTCAAACTACAAAACATGCAAATAATTTCCAACAATATAAGCATTGTAAAGACCAAATAATCAGAAAAAGGCACATTTATCAACCCCCGACCAAACTTGAACTATTGTTCGTCCTCGAATAAAAAAAAAGACTAGAAATAAGAGAATCAATGTGATATAGGAAAAATGATGGCTAATTGGCTTCAGAAATTTTCAAAAACATCGAACATGCACATATAAAAATCAAAATCTTGCACAATTTAAAAAAAATATAAGTAGTAGCCTCTTAAAATTTCAATCTTCACCATAAAGATAAATAATATGTGCGTTCATCTCTCGAGTGTTTATGATTGTGACGTGTTTACATTCAATTCAAGAAAGACATGAAGTCAACCATATGTTTGTCAATCGGCTTACCTCTTTACCACTTAAATATATGCTCCTATAACAAAGATAAAAAGGCGTTTCAATTTGGTTGTAATGTAGGCTATTTAGATTGGTAGGATAATTTAGGCTATGCGACTTATTTGCAATCAATCAATCAACAACACAATCACTAACTTTATCACTCCAAAATAATCACTCCATCCACCTCTCCAAAATCATATTTGTAACAACAATCCTCCATGTGCAAACAACCAAAATTTTCACATTATCAAGCCTTTCAACTCATACTCATTCATATTCAATAACATTTTTTCCAAGAGCTTCACACATTCATTTTTTTTTTGCAAAGCTTATAGGGTATGTTGAATTTTCAATAAAACTATGATTATATTCTTCTTCTTTCAACTCATTACTCAACTTCAAAACACCTCTCACCCCATGCAAAATTCTCCAAGTTTATCCCCCACCCCAATTTGGTTAAATCAAATAAACGTATATCAAAGCTCAAAAGGGCAAACTACGAGGATCATATAAAGTATTTGGACAATAATTGGGATAAAAAGGCTAATAACTTCTAAGTTATTAAGTACATTGATGTGACCTTGACGTAGAAACTAAAACAAGTTCTAGTGATACGCATGCAAGCTCAAATAAGTCGCTCAAGAAAGAAAAATAAGACTGCGAAACTCGTATTCATCAAATTATGCTCAACTTATCATGTAGACTCCACACATGCATATTCATTCACAAATTTGATAGAAACCGTCACTAGCCAAGTCATCAATTCCCAACAATCAAGATAATCCCTTTGAACCCCACAAGAAAATCTCAAAAAACATCCAACAAGCGAGACTCAAACAAACCAACAACAAAAACAAAAGCTAACTCTAAAAACCAAACAACTAATTAAAAAAACAAAGAAAAAACAAGCGAAAAGAAAAACTCAAAGACAAGTACAACTACACTTATATATCTCTCCAAACTTATTCAATCACAAGGGAGAAATAGTTTGAAAAAGAAAGTGTGGGACACTTTCTCGAACTCACGGAAAGCTCAGGATGGAGGCGCAAACTAGCCTTGCCACGCTTGCATCATACGCGTTTACTTCTCATGCTGGCGCATGAGCTCCTCCTACGGCTGTAAATGAACCAAGCCGCTCGATAAACTATTCGAGGCTCGGCTCGAAAAAAGTTAGTTCGAAATTCGTTCGTTTTCTAAACAAGCTTAATTCGAGCTTGTATATGTTTGGCTCGTGAGCTCACGAACATGTTCGGCTCGTACCTTCGCGAACATATTCACAAATAGGTTCGCAAATAGGCTCACGAATAGGATCATAAATATGTTCGCGAATATGTTCATTAAATAATAATTTTATATATTTCATTTGTTAAATATTTTCTGAATAATAAAAATAATTCTCATAATTAAAAAAATAATTTACAACTAACTTGACAAATTATAGATTTGTTAAAAATAAATTATAAATTATGACTCATAAATAATTTAGAAATATATGAACAATTATAATTTTTTATTTTTATGAAACCTTAATATATAAATAATTCGAACCGAGCTCGAATTCGAGCCTAAATTTGAAATCGAGCTCGAAATTCGAGCTAAATTCAAGCCGCGCTCGAGCTCGAGATAAACGAATAATTAACGAGCCGAATTCGAACCAAACTCGAGCTTATTATTATATAGGCCAACCGAGCTCGAGCTCATTTTAATGCTCGAATTTGAGCTCAAGTCGAGCCAAATTTACACGAACCAAGCCCGAGCCTGGAGGTATTCGGCTCGGCTCGGTTCGTATACAGCCCTAGCTCCTCCTGCCTACGTTGTTGCATGACGCACATCTCCACAAAATATGAATCAGACTTACTTGCTGATGAGCTTTGAAGGCGTTGAAATGTGTATCCATGTGCCTCAGCTGCGCAATCACCCTCCGTGCGAGCCTTGCATACATCCTCGTGTCACCTCGACACACGGACTTCTTCTTGTCTATTTTTCATTCGGGGTCTGATTTTCACTCTGTTTCGCCCACAGACTCATAACTCAACAAACTCTTTACTCATTCAACACAAAACTAGTAAGGCGAGCCTGATTTTACGTAGAAATAACACAAACACCAACGAGTAGTATATTTGAAAATTTAATTCAAATTTTGCTTAAACAACCTAGCACGTACATAATTCCAAACAATATAAGCATTGTAAAGACAATATAAATAGGAAAAATGTCAGCGTTACAAACTCGGCGATCATTAAGTTGGTCGCCAAGATGGTCCAAAGTCGACAATTTTTTTGACGATCTTTACGGCATTGTCGTTTATTTTCTTTGTTGCTTCAAAAACTCGACGACCTCAATGTCGGTCGGTCGCTGCTCTTCTTACTTTTATAGCTTTGACTTGTTTCTCTTTGACTTGACTTGTTTCTAGCTCATTTTCTCATTAGCTCACTTTTCTCCATTCTCAACCCTCGAACATGTATGTGCCTTGTAGACGCTCCAGAGCACTCAATCTGCTTAAATTGGTCAAAACAATACTCCAACGTGACATTAACCAATTATAGAGAAATCAAATCAAAAGACATCACATAAGTACCCAATTCCAACTCATCAAGCTAAAATAATATAAGTTAAAATAATGCAACATAAATGTTAATCAATAAGATGGTGTGGTAGAATCTTCTCACTGACATTTATTCCTTATTTTCTCATAATAAATTTATAATAAAAAAATAACTCACCCTATATGTACGTGCAAGTGTCATGAAACCAATGGAGTTTCCCTAAGAAACAATAATAATGTACTGTTTCTCTAATAATAACATCTCAACTTCATTATGAGGTACGATTTAAGCTGCAGTTTGATCGAGTAATTGTACTAACAACCCTTTCAAAAAAAAAAAAATACTAATAATTAATTGTACTACTTAATCATACTCAACTTGAATTCATCAGTCACCTCATTTTTCTCTTGAGAAGGAACATGATATCTCATTTTTCTTTATATATATACGCATGCTATCTCATTTTTCAACTTGAATTGTACTACTTATTTGTTCTGATTTCTCCTCTCTCGCATGAAGCTTTTGTTGTTATTCGAATTATTTAAGGCGACAATTATTGATAAATAGTACTACTACTTAATAAATAGGCTTCTAGAATGATATTTCACGGAGCTCAAGAATTTATAATAATTTCTCCCACTTGGTAAAAGGATTGCTCTTAATGCTACAGCATAATTTGTGGCTAGCAAGAAATGGTAGTAATTAATTTTTTTCATGGAATTTTTTTATCATCATAGGTTGACCTCTGTCTTCCAAGTTTTATTAGATAATTTTTGTGGTAGTCTTTTCTATTTAATTCCAAGCATTCTTTATTTAATTGTTTTCATATTTCTTATCTTACTCGGGGGAATTAATTATGGAGCTTTTTACCAACTAATTTCATACGATTTTGTTCGAATAGACCCCTTTACTATAATTCTATGTTTAATTATTTTAATTTTATTTACTTAATTGCACCGCCCCTTCCCCCAAAATAAAATTATAAAATAAAATTATCGTCGCACAGAAACGAGGTCCCCTACCCCCGTACGCAATATATATGGCCACATGCACCATTAATCGGCATTGATACAATGATCAGTTCAATTATGTGATTTAATTAATCGTGTTTAATCAGCAGCAACTAATAGAGATAGGTTCTTGTAGAAACTATACCCTAGTCATTCGAAATCATTCTGGACATTGATCTTCCACATGATTTAAAAAAATTATACTACACTGATCTAGCGATGGAATTTCCGTTGCGAAATACCGGCCACATGCCGACGACTAGGGGTGTAATCGAGCCGAGTCGAGCCGAATAGTATCTTGCTCAAGCTTGGCTCGTTTAGCTAATCGAGTTGTTAATTTGCTTAATTATCGATCGAGCTTTAATCGAGTCGAATACAGTGCCGAGCCTAATCGAACTTTTTAAATTTAATTTTTTTATTTAAAATTTTAGTTATTTTCCTAATACATAAATTAGTTTTCAAATATATAAGTTATTTTATTCACAAAAATATACTATATTTACTATTTTCTTGTAAATAAATGATGTTAATTAGATACTTAATCCAAATATAACTAATTATAGTATAAAATATAGTAAGATATTGAATGAATAATCTTATATTTTTAAGATAAATCACTTAATGAGCCGAGTAGCGTCATGCTCAAGCTTGGCTTGTTCATTGAGTTACCGATCGAGCTTTTATCGAGTCGAACGTCGAATAGCTCACGAATAGCTTGACTCGTTTACAGCCCTACCGACGACAACAACGGCCATGGGCAACCGTAACGACATAATAAAGGTCATCGCAACTAGTGATGGAAAATCCATCTCAAAGGTTGTCACCTGATTTTCAGGCGACGACGACCACGATATGTTTTGCGATGGATACTCCGTTTCATGTCCGTCGTAATATTTGCGACGGGTACTGAATTTCGTCGTAAACCAATTTTACGACCCCAATTTTAAAGTCCAACGCATTCTGTCGTCTTTGTGCTGCAATTTTATATTTTCGATGGAAAAGGTGGGATTTTGCGACGGAAATTTTTCATCTTTAGAAACGTGCTTGTTATTTCCTTTCATGAGAATTGTAGATCATGAGAAGATCAAATATATAGCTGTCTATATGATTCACTTCTGCAATTAATATTACTATGCATGTGTATGTTCACATCCACACAATTTGATCATGGGTTAGTTATGAGCTTCATTACTTGTACACTTATTTTGACTAGAAAACTGCAATATTTCATATCCTATAGTAATGCTATTGGGTACATGTTATGGGGTGTAAGTATTACTGTATCAACATTGGTAAGAAAGCTATATATATTGAAACAAATGAATAATATGAGATGAATGAAAACACAAATTACAATGTCCGATGGAAGTGAAGAATAGGAAACGGAAATCATTCTTGAGAAACAAGCCCCTATTGAAAATAGCAAAGGGGTAGTAATTACAGAACTGGGACATGAGTAATTTCCACAGTAATACGCATGCAAAACTTAATTGCATGATGTATGAATTGAGCAATCAATAAGAGAGAGAGAGGGAGAGAGAGAAATTAGGGTTTATAATGGGGAAAATGAAGGTCATTGAATGCCACGCGGTTTTGGTGAGGCAGCAGAGGGAAACAGAAGAGGCAACGCACACAGCTGACTTTAGAGGTTCCATGGCCCTAGTTAATGCCCTTGCTGTCACCTTTTGACTCCTTTGTTTTTTCTACTCTCTCACTCTCTCCTTCCTTCTATATATCCACTTCTAACTATCCCATCCTCTCTCAAATCAACAACAATCTTTCTCTCTCCTTTCTCGTACCTAAAATTAAACCATCAAAAATCAAGAAACACAAGTCTAAAATTTGAGTGTAGTGAAGAAGAAGAAGAAGAAGAAGAAGAAGAAGAAATAGCAGAATTAGGGCAGATGGGAAGGCCTCCTTGCTGCGACAAAATTGGTGTGAAGAAGGGCTCATGGACTCCTGAAGAAGACATCATCCTAGTCTCCTATGTTCAAGAACATGGCCCAGGAAATTGGAGGGCAGTTCCTGCTACCACAGGTGTGCTTCATTTAATTTCTTCACTTGTAATTTTTTTTTAACCTAATTCTTTTTTTGTGGAATTTTACTTATATGTGTTTGACATCATTCAATTTTGTAGGTTTGAGGAGATGTAGCAAGAGTTGCAGGCTGAGGTGGACTAATTACCTCCGCCCAGGAATTAAAAGGGGCAGCTTCACACTTCAAGAAGAGAAGATGATTATTCAACTACAAGCCCTTTTGGGCAACAAGTAAGTTGTCATCAAATATATATATATAAGAAAAAATAATTTCTAAAGTTAGGTTAATTAATTAATTAATTATATAATTCTGTAGATGGGCTGCCATAGCTTCGTATCTCCCAGAAAGAACAGACAACGACATCAAGAACTACTGGAACACTCATTTGAAGAAGAAGCTCAAGAAGCTACAAAACGGCTCAATCGATCAATCCAAAGCCAGTAGCAGCAATAACAACAATTTAATCTCCTCGAAATCACACTCGATTTCGCGAGGGCAGTGGGAGAAGCGGCTTCAAGATGATATCACCACCGCCAAACAAGCCCTCCACGACGCATTGTCGTCGGAAAACACCCCCAACGGCGCCGCCGCCGTCTACGCCTCCAGCACTGAAAACATAGCTAGGCTGCTCAAGAACTGGGTGAAGAGCACGCCGGATTCCGCGGAATCCAAGTGCTCGAGCAACGTTTCCACGACCGTCGATTCAGTCTGCAGCAAGGAGGAAGATATGTCTGGGGCGTTCGAGTCCATTTTCGGCTTCGACAACACTCTAGAAACTTCGAATTCCGATGAGTTTTCGAGATCTGCGTCGCCTATGGTTGTTGGTGGTGAGATCAAACAAGAAGAGAATTCAACTTCTTCTTTGTCGATGTTGGAGAATTGGCTGCTGGATTTTGAAGTGAAGGATTATTTGACTAATGTCTCATTTGATGAGGGTTTAGTTTAGTTTAGTTTTTGGATTATTTACAGAATTATTTATTTGGAGGTGGAAAATTTTTATTCTTGGTTATTTAATTAATCATGCCCCTAACACTACACAAGCACTTCATCTTAATTCTGATTTAGCCCATGTTTGGTTGGGCTTTTTAAGAGCTGGGAAAGGGATTCATTTAAGGTAATCCGTTAGCTGCTGTTTGGTTTAGACATTGGCTTAACCATTACCCTTACCTAGGGTTAACCCAATCCATCAAATTGATTCCCCTTAGATTAGGCTGGAAACAAAATTCTTTCCGCTCTATTCCCCATTATTTTCTGAACTTTTTCTCGCCTTTCATGTTTTCTCTCCCTTTCCCAACATTTCTCTTTGTTTCCGTCGAGCTCCATCAAAATCTCCATTTTCGTCGAGCTTCATCACGATCTCCATTGAAGATTCCATCGAGCTCAGGTCAGATTTCATTCAAGTTTTACTCCAATTTTTCCATAACTTCCGTCGATCTCATCCACTTTTCTTCCAATTTCTAGGGTTAATTACTGATTTTCTTGGTGTAGAAATATTTGGAGAGGGTGCCTGATCTGTAAGGTGTGTTTTCTAACCTTTTCTTCCTGCCCCTGCTGTGTTAGGGGGCTTGCTTTCTTTTCTCCCTGCTGTGTTAGGGGAGCTTTTGTTTTGTGATTTGTGATATTGTGCTATTAAATTTGAGTTTGCTGAGCAAGTGTGACTGTCAAATCTAAATGAGGCAGACGATATGTAATACTGCTCTAATACTGCTTTGACCGAAATTGAAAGATATGAATTGAAAGTTGGTTTTTGGTGTTTCTTTTTGTGTGTTGAATTGGATGTGTAATGTTGGAATAAGAGATGCAGTAGACAAATTCATTGGTGCTGGTGCCTTAAAAGTTAAAATGGGGGTCATTAGATTGATTCATGCAGTAGACAAATTCGTGTATCTCAATTCTTATAATTAATGCCATCTCAAAATAATACTATATAAAAAAATATTTACACAAATCCAATACTAAATATTTTCAAAGTGTGACTATCAAATCTGATTTGAGTTTGTCTTTGACTCTTTGTTATTCAAGCTGTTATTCTAGCCCTGCTTTATTAGGATGTTTTATCTCCATTTCTTGTCACCTTTACCACTGTTGGGAAGTAATGTCTTTCTGTTAGACTTGAAAAATGTTATCAAATATTGAACAGAATCAGCATCTGTTTGTGTGAGCAAAATGTGCTTCTGTTATTCCTATTGATTCATGTCTCCCTGCTCATATAGTAAATTCAGAGACTAATGTCTATGCAATAGAAAAATTGAAAACAATAAATCCACTAAACAAGAAAGAAATATACCCCTATATTTTACTATGAAATAAACAAGAAAACTTGTTCTGTCTTTATGCCCACCATGACTTGTGTGGTAACTTGTGTGATAACTTTCTTATTAGGTTCTCACTATGACTCGTCTTATGCGATCGGTAAGGAGGATATAGGGGAAGGAGAGTCAAGTTCTGATGATGATTCCAACAATGATTCTGATTCTGATGATGAAATGGAATACATTACAAGTGTCTCAGCTTCAGATCATTGGAAAGATTTTAGAAACAAATTAGCCCAAGATATGTTTAATGGTTGGAGAGCGAGAGGTAGACTGAATTGTTAGTGGGAATTGTATATCCCGACCTTTATGTGAATTTTATTTTCTTTTAGACAGATTTGTTAATGGCTGAGTTTGTTGTTTTCTCTAGTTTATTTATAAATATTTATAGATTTTTCATGTATATATTATGTGGCTTCTTGCATTTATTTCCTTGGTACTTTATCTTGTTTACTATTTTCATGATAGAATCATGAAGCAAGAATGGTTGCACTGCATCAATGAATCAACAATGCTTACTCTAATCATTAATATTTGTAATCTGACTCATCAATGAATCAACAATGCTTACTCTAATCATTATGTTTGTAATCTGACCCATCAATGAATCAACAATGCTTACTCTAATCATTAATGTTTCCTTAACTCTTATCAGAAACAGAATAGATCAGATCCTGCATATTCTTGCATTACTTGGCATGTGGTAATCAAAATTTTATCATTCACAATTCACAATCATTTTGCATACATGAAACGTGTACAGGAATAATATGATGGAAACTGATAACTGTATCAGATCAGGGTAAATATTGACCTTGATGTGTTGAGATCATTAGGCACTTGTATTCTCCTGTTCTTATGTTACTAACAAATGCTGTAATGATTTTGAAATATATATATATAGGATGGAAAATGACCGAGCTAGTCAAGTTAGCGAAGAGGGAAGTAATCGAGGAAGAGGTAAAAATAAACGATTTTGGACATTTGAAGAAGATACCGTGCTCTTAAAGTGGCTACATGAGTTGTCTTGTGATCCTAAATGGAAAAGTGAAAGTGGTTTCAAAAGTGGTTACATGAATAAGCTTGAAGAGATGATAAAAGTTGTGCTTCCTACAAAGTGCTAGAAGAAGTGATGAAGTTAGATGGCCTTTCTCCTTCCGAAGCTTTGGAAGTGGCTACAATTCTCATGGCGGAAGAACACAAGCGTCACATATTTTATCAAGCTCCAATGAACTTGAGGAGGCAATATGTCATTGATCTTCTCAAGAAAAAGTAGAGCTAGTATGTAATTCCTAGTAGATCTTATGCCTAGCAGTTAGATATCCTATTTTTGCTTCTTTATGTTGATATGGGCAGAAGTACAGTGCTCTTAATTCAGAATTCTGCTGCTTTCAGTTTGATGCAATGTTTCTTGAGAAACAGGGAATTCATTTGATAACCTTTATATCCCAAGACTTTGGTATACATGAGAAAGAGACATTTTTTCATTTATTGGAAGTCTTATACTATAGTCATCATACTAGGATTTGTATGAATACTTTCTTTTTTATATGCTTATTCATGGCCATTTCTCCTTTATTCTCTAGTGGTTTTATATATATATATATATATATATATATATATATATTAGTTAAGCTAGAAAGTTTGATTCCTTATTTATGAAATTTGTACCAAACAAGAAGAAAGGGAATCCCTTATTAGTGTTTCCTTTCCATTGTTGAACCAAACACACAATAAAAGTAACACTTATTGTTACCATTCCTCCATTTTATTTGATTCCATTCCCTTTCCATTCCTTTACTTGAACCAAACGACCACTTAGTTGTTTTGCTATATCGATGTAAATTCTGTATTTTTTGCTGTGTTCATTAAATGAAAGTAAGGTCCCTATCCATTTCTTGCAATTTTTATGTCTGATATTATTACATTATCTTTTAGTTGGTTTTTATTAGTAAGTGTCACATGTATTATCACAATCAGTATTTGCTAATGCACATGTATTGAATAGGACTGATGATAAAATTTTGCTTCGTGTTTCCAATAATTACGGCAATTCATTTGCGACACATATTAGATGCCGAATGAGTAGCTGGCATTGATGTTTAAGTGAATTCAATTCGATTAATGATTAGGTTTTGATATTTTTTTTTATGAACTAGCTAGTTTCGATTATATGTATAGATTGAATATTTTTGGTTTGGTTTTAATTGAAAAAAATTAAATAAAACAGCTAGAAGAAACTAATTAAACCCGTTTAATGGTGCTTAATTAGAATTTCTAGAGGTTAAAATGGTATGTTTAAATTATATTTATTTCCATCAACTTTTTTTTAAAAGTTGATGTTGAGGTCATATTATGGATTTAAGCTGGCGTTTTTTATTTTCTTGAAAATTTTCCAATTTCTATTTGTTTTATTAATTCATCGATCGACGTCAATCAAGCGAAAAAAATCCAAAGAGAACTCAAACTAATCTTGTTTCGGATAGTTTTGGTTACTTTTGGTTGGTGTTCATGAATTAAATTATTCAATATATACCACATTTAATTTTTTTGAATTAACCAATAAAACCTAACCACCGGGAATTTAATTAAATGAAAGGACATTGATTGTTGTTCAATAACCAAACAATTATATTCGTATCAATTAATTTGTATTTTCTACAAATTTGAATTAGTGCTGATTTTATAAGAATTCGCAACAATTATATTCGTATCAATTAATCGCTAGCATTTTTGTACAAAAGCTCCATCATCAAATTGAATCATAAGAAATTGACATAAAGTCTCGACTCAGAATTTTGAAAAAATAATTAAAATAATGCATTATAAGGATACGTTAGGGTTTTGCATTCTGCTGTACGCGAGCTATAAATAGCCTAAAAGTCTATGAAATTTCTCCAAAAATCTTTGCTTGAAGAAGTGCAGATTGATTTGCAGATTTTGAAAGTCTAATTATTAAATTGGCGTTAGAGTGCATTTCCACCAATTATTTAATAAACTTTTTCTACATGAGCTTCTAGCTAGAAAACCATTTATTCTTATAAAGTCCATCTTAAAATGGAATTGCATTTCGAAGAACTGGTCTT
Organism: Salvia miltiorrhiza; assembly: GCF_028751815.1. Classification (NCBI taxonomy): domain Eukaryota; kingdom Viridiplantae; phylum Streptophyta; class Magnoliopsida; order Lamiales; family Lamiaceae; genus Salvia; species Salvia miltiorrhiza. The sequence goes on from NW_026651511.1 coordinate 134,723, forward strand.
TTTTCCTCAACTTTTTTGTTTTTTTTTCATTAACATTTCATCATAAATACATCAAAAAAAAAAAATCATAAATTGATGAAGCACAATTATAGCAACGAACATCATACGATCTTTTTTTTGCCTCTTTGGCTCTTTCCAGAAATTACCATAAAAACATGGAAGTATTCTTCGCGAAAAGAATATATATATATATATATATATATATATATATATATATATATATATATATATAGGGGCGCGCTCCAGTGAGACCCCCTATTTTTCGTCTAACATGAGTACAATGAATAAGACATATAACACTAATGAACAAAACGTATATCTAATGAACAAGATGTATATACTGATGAAAAATAAAATTTAAAAAATTCGTAATGAATAAGACATATATACTGATGAACAAGACCGTATATACTGATGAACAATGCAATATTTACTGATAAATAACAAAATTTAAAATATTCTGCTCCCTCCAGGATTCGAACCCTGCGAAAAAAAATCACCCTCCAAATACAATATCAGCCATAGGATTGATAAAATAAACGCACCAGATCGTGCCCTAGATCTCACTAAAATTAGGGGGTCTCATTGGAGCGCCCCCTATATATATATATATATATATACACGCAAATATTTGCAAAGATGAAAGGAGAAGCAATTTCAGCCATTGATCTTATTTAGTCTAACGGCTGAGATTGATTCGCGCCATGTTCAACGGGAATTTGTGTTGAACATGAACAACCATCGAACCCCCTACTAGTCCCCAAAAGTTTATGACATGTTCAACTGCTTCTCTATTTTTCTACTGATATGTTCATGACATGTTCAGTGCTTCTCTATTCTCTACTTTTTTTTGCTTCTCCATATATACACAAATTAGGAGTTTCTGTTTTTAGTTTAGTTAAATGTGCTGTTAATTAAATGTAATTTGAAGCCCTGATTATTTTCTTTTTAAAAAACAAGAAATTTATTATGGAACGGCTCAAAAAAAATGCTTGTTATGAGACGGAACTTGGAAGTACTAATTATTCATATTACTCAATATATATACACACACAATTACACAAGTAAACATAACAAAACCGTTTGTCTACATAATGAAAAACTTAATAAAGTGTATATAGCATATACTAACAAGCACAATACTAATAATAAGTATTTTTAAAAATAAAACCTGGTTAATTTGAGTATTATCGAATTCAATTAAACTTAAGTAGCTTATTATTGAGTCGAGCTCAATTTTTATTTACTGAATATTTTAAGGCTGGCGAACTTAACGAAACTTAAACAAGTTTTCTAAATTTAAATATTAATGGCGAATTTGGTGAAAAATAACTCATTTTATCCACAAAATTATAAAACACTTATTACCCTTCATTGTTTTCCAATAATAAATAAAGTTGAATAGAGACTTCATACACTTACTAATAATAATATAAAAATATAACTTGTAAAAAATTAATATATTGTTCTTTTTTAAGCTAATTTACTGAACTTACTCGAGCTAACCAATTGTGTATTGCCAAACTTCTTAGTTTTTTTTGTTATAAAGGACTTCAAAATCAATTTGAACAAACTTTTAATGAATCCATATATATACATTCCAATATAGCTTAATTATGAGTAGCTTGATTCATTGAACAAACTTTTAATAAATCCATATATATACATTCCAATATTATAGCTTATGAGTAGCTTGATTCATTTGCAACGCTAGCTAAAATTAGATGAATACAACATAAAAAAAACATGCATGAAAGTATTCTCTTTATTTTTTAACAGTAAAAGGTGTTGAAGTTCAAGTAAAAGATAACTCCACCCAAGTTTGTGGTCCTACAGAAGACTATAAGAATATTTCTTCACAATTTGCACATTAATTTCCTTTAACTTTGCATAGTAAATATGTTTTTTTGGACCTAACTTTCCACTATATATGTTTTTAGTTTTTTCCTTAATATTTGCACAAAACATTGCTAACAATTTCAATGGACAGAAGCATACATGAAATCAAGCAGACATGATTTTAAGCACAGTACAAAAATTAGGTGGAAATAAGAATTTCTTTTACTTTTCAAAAAAAAAAACGAGCCCTTCAAATTTAAGAATGTTTGTAATTGCATTATAGTATGATATTTACAAATTTACACATAAAAAAAAATTAGGTGGAAATAATTTCTGAAAAACTCGCTTTAAAGACTAGCCCCAATCAAATTTAAGCAGATTCCTATTTGTACAGAGTACATATATATATATATATATATATATACTAGCCAAATTGTACTTTAATGGTAGCATTTATATGTATAATTAATGATGATGATAATAGCGGCAACAACAACAACAACAACAACAACATAATAATAATAATAATAATAATAATAATAATAATAATAATAATAATAATAATAATAATATGTAGATTTTTTCTAATACTAATTTTTTCTTGTTCAGTTATTGAATTATAGATTTAATTAAATCTATAATTCTATAAATTATAGAATTTTTTCTTGTTCAGTATCTTCATAAACTTACATGATTATTTTATAAAGAAAATAATCATCTTGAGAATATTTCTGCTATTCTACAATTCGTAAACCATTATCAAGTCCCATGGATTATTAGATGGGATTATAACCTTGAAAATCAACAGTTCGATAAAATCGAAACAAAGATGACCACTACCATACTTAAAAGAAGAATTCTTCTTAAATGGTGGCCAAAAGAAAATTTCTTTGATGAAGGTAAAACCTATGACAAAAGAGGAATTCTATCCCTCAAACCATCTGCCAACATCATGAAAAATATGAATGCTCAGGCTCCTTCTCATGATACGTTGCTCAAAGAGCTACTTCTAAAAATGAATAAAGAATCTGTTAATTCTTTGTACAAAGAAGTTTTTGGAAAATCCTATGCAGATAATGAAGAAATTCCCTTGACATCAACATCTGAAAACGAAAGAAGACTTGTTGTTAAAGAACAACAAAATTATGAAGAAACTGAAGCAATGGATGAAGATGAAGATGATTCAGACTTCGATCTTGAAAAGTATCAAGAAGCACAAGACCCGAATGCAGAATGACGGAAGCAAAATGCAGAATGACGCAATCAAAGATGCTTCACTTATTGCTACTATACTATTACCTTTTAGAAAAAAAATGGCCAACATTTTCCTTTTTGACTTCTTGGACAAAATGTGTCGGAAGTCTCATTTTCCTCCCTGTATAATGCCTATTGTAGTTTTGAAGGAGAGTACGCTTGAGTTCGCTCGCCCTCTTCTTCCTCTCCCTCTCTCACTGTCAAATATTTGTGTTTATTGTACCTGTTTGAAGTTCTGAAGAAATTCTTCTTATGTAAGTTTTATGTTTATATAAGCTTTCTTATCATGAAAAATCATGAGTTTAATTCCTTCAGATCGTAATTATATTTTTTATGCTCCATATGATTATCTTATTAGAGGTAGCAAATATGCTCACTATTTTAAAAAATTAAACGAAAAAATTAAATCTACTAATAATCTTATCGATTTTATTAATGAACGTCTTGAAGATCCAAATATTAGTGAATTCGTTAAAAACAAAATTTATATTCCTCAGTTAAAAAGTGCTACACGAAGCCTTAAGGCCTTTGAAAAACAAGGTTCTTACATATCCGCTGCATAATATCTGAATAACATAAAATGTTTATTCTGTACCACGCATAGTGGTATCAGAGCCACGTAAAGTGGTAGTAGTAATATATTATTTGATATAACATGAAGTTAAACTTCCTTACATCGATAATTTCGATGAAAAGTCTGTTTCCACAAAAGCAAGGCCTATTGCTATGGGAGCCAGGTTGTTAAAAGTCTGTAAAGAAGAAATTGATAATCTCTTAAAAAAGGGTCTAATAAGACAAAGCAATAGTCTTTGGAGCTGTCCAGCTTTTTATGTTGAAAATGCTTCCGAAATTGAAAGAGGTGCTCCTAGACTTGTAATAAATTATAAACCACTTAATAAAGTTTTAGGAATAATAATAATAATAATAATAATAATAATAATAATAATAATAATAATAATAATAATAATAATAATAATAATAATATCTATTACATTATTTTATAGAGTCAAAGATTTTTTAGGACAATAACTTAGGTTGATTTGAAAATTAGGACAATAGCTTTTGGACTTGTAAAAATAGGACATTAATTAATAATTGTTGCACCCGCAGGACATTTATGAGCCAATTATCAAATTTTCGAACTTTTCCACACAGACCAAGCACATGACAACCTGCATGAAGGGGTTGATTATGTGGCAAGCACGTCATTTTTATAGCTTGACATGTGCTTAGTTCGTGCGGAAAAGTCCCAAAATTTGATGATTGACCCATAAATGTCCTGCGGGTGCTACGCTTATTAATTAATGTCATATTTTTACAAGTTTGAAAGTTATTGTCATAATTTCCAAATCAATCTAAATTACTGTCCTAAAAAATCATCTGACTCTTATTTTATACCCCCGGCCAGAAATTGTAGTACTCTCTGCGTTCCATTATAAGTGGCTCAAAACTTTTTGACACGAAAATTAATAAGAATGTGTAAATTAATTAAAAATGGTAGAACCTAAATTTTTATAAAGGTTAAATTTTTTCATTTATGAAAATAGATTATTTATAATGTAACAACCTAAAATAAAATACATGTTATTTTTAATGTGACGGTGAGAGTATTAAAAAAAATTAAAAGGTTATTTACTCTGTTTTAGAGGGAACATCAGTATTATTGCTCACGAATAGTCATTCTTAATCTCTTCCAATCAAATGGGGAAGTTTTCAGTCGAACAAATGGACTGAACATTACTCAAAGCAAACTATGCTGAGGTTATTTACTTTTTAACACACAGGGGCGGATCCTGGATTCAATGTTAGGGGGGGCTGAATCTATTGGACTATGGTGCTTGAAAATATTTACACGGGGTCCGCCCCCGGAACAAATTTTTTTGAGCATTCCGTACACTTTATTTTCATGCATTTTTTCAACAATCACTTAATATAATAAGATAATTGTTCGCAATTCAATTAATTCAACATCAAGTAGATTGAAAGCATATAAAGATGTACTTTTATTCATTTTTCTTAAAAAAAATTGTTTCATCTTCCAAAAAAATAAACTAATTTTCATTGTTAGTAATTAGTAATTTTACTTTTACCTTTAGAATTGACTCAAATTTAATATTAAAAATTAACTAAGAAAGAAAAAATGATAAAAATAATATAAATGTAACAACTCAATGTGTTGAGCAATTAATATGGATAGTTGGATACTATAAATAATGTATTACTATATTTTTTCTTGTATTTTTTTATTTATATACACATATATATATATATATATATAGATATAAAACAAAATAATATATATATATATATATCTATATTTTAAAAAAAACTCAAAAATTGGGAGGGGGCTGAAGCCCCCCTGGATCCGCCACTGTTAACACAATATTAATGCTTTTATTTTTGAAATGTTCTACACTTTCAACATATATTGACATATCTATACTTACATTGTGCTTGCTTTTTATCCCAACATAAAAATAATATAATGAGGTATAAATTTATCATTTAAAGTGGAGATCATTTTTTCATATTTTATTTGATTTGAATAATACCATAATCCCTTAAATATAAAATTATCTCTTTACCAAAAAAAAAAAAGATGCTGCTCGAAAATCTATATCATCTGCCTAAATTTTTTATTACATTAAAACAAATAAGATATAAAATAACAACTTATCCCTTCCTTATACCTCAAAGCCATCCTTAATAATTATGTTTTCAAAGCCACCCTTAATACAGAGATTGAAATAAGTGGAAAACATGGTTTAGTTCATGCATCAAGTTCTGAAGGATTGAAGAATAAATAACCAAAACTTGCGGGACTTAATTGCAAATAATGCATTAAGTTGTTAAGTTTTTTAGCCTTGTTTCTTTAATCGGTTTCATCAGCTGTTTCATCAGATCATATGGCTTAGAAACAGATCAAGATAGTTTTGGTGTGATCGCGTTTCCTGTCGTTTTGCTTCAACTGATCGGAGAAAGATTCATCCCAAGAAAAATGAAATTATCAACAAAAGTCAGATTTGTAGGCTGAATTCGAAATGGCAAGATTTGGGTGATGCTCGAAGAATCCTAGGTATGGATATATTCATATATAGAATCATATCAGAGATAGTTGTTTAACCGATTTAGGAATGTATAATATAATTTTAACATTGAGACGAAATCACCTTGAGACGTAACGAAAATAAGTGAATCATAGGAAACCATTATTTATGTATTTCTGGCCGTTGGTAGATTTTCTTTTGAGCTAGTAAAGATATACTTCCTCCATACATAAAAATTATGAGCTTATTATCATATCAGGATGTCCCTGAAAATTGTGACAGTTGCTTATTTGAAAATGACCCGTCAAACTTTCCCTCTTACTATTTACAAAAAGGTGCGGAGCTCAATCTCCACTCAAACACAACTACCATATTTTTTCTTAAAACATGTGCCACCTCTATTAGATCACAAATTTTAGGGACAAAGTCAGTAGAATTTATTAACCAACTTTCATAAACTGCTTGAGAAAGAGGGTATGATTAATTGAGTGATCTTTTATCAGGACTGAATTAAATTGGTAATTGAATTAATATGTTAAAATGTGTAGATTTAATTGAAGTAATTACATTCCCTAGGATAAGTATTTTATCTCTAGTTTTATTTGTTTTGTCTTGTGTCTAGTTTTAGTTTATCATCATTAATTTGTTTCTTTGTCTGAATATTGAGTGAGTGTTTGTGTTGGATTACTCATTGTGATTTCGTTTGTTAGTCCATGTAGATTGGTCTTCATTCCAAATCAGCAAGAACTTCTCTTCCATATAAGTATATATGAACAGTCTTATACCTCTTGGTCATATATATGAAAACTAACAAATTGGCGGCAAGATAAGTATTATTTTACGGTGAGTGTGGTGCATGCTCATGTGAATGTATGTGAAAACATAGTAAGGTAAATGTTGCTAATAATTGGAAGAATTGAATCTAACAATGTTTCTGACTTAAGATTTTTTCTGCACTTGCTTCCTTGGCAGGGGAGGCATGTGCTGATTGATTCTCAGCTGAGTCTCTTGAGGTCATTTGATGAAATCAGCATGTTCTAGATTTTTAAGATCAGATCTCATGAGTATTTCAACATCCATAGTACCTTTGTTATGTTGGATCGATGGCCTTGTTTTGTTGACTGTTTTTTCATGCATGGCCTTGACGCGATTTCCACTATTCACATTTTGGAAGGAATTGAATCTTTGTCGAGCATTTTCTCTGGTGAGTGCAACTTTGAGTTGAGCTTTGGCTGTTTGTGCTTCATGATAAATAACACATTATTTGTCCACGAGCTTCTTCTAGGCCCTTTCCTTGTCACTGTTGATCTTGTCACCTAGCTCGATCTTGTATTCCAGCTATGAGTTCTCTTTCATAAGCTCTTTGACTTCCTCAGCATAATTGGTTTCAATTAGTAAAAGTTTATCCTTCAAATAACCAATCTCATGATGAGCTTGTTTGTGCAGGTTCTCATGTTCAAACATGATTAACTCAATCTCTTTCTTTTCAGGAAGGTTCCCCTCGATTTCGCTTCATGTTAAGATATAACAATATTTTTTAGATATGGATTTAAAATAAAGTTTGGAAGTTACCTTTGAGTAATTTAGCTTGTATCAAGATCAGTTGAGCAACTGTCTTGATTGCTTAATAGATCATTCGTGATTGGGCTGCCAGAGATATTTTTGCCTTCATCAGTTGAGATTGATGATTCCTTGGATAACTTGTTGATCCTTAAGGGGTTGATTGTGATTTTCTTGATGGAATCTTTTGTTTATCTGAGATTTGATTCCATCTTTTAAAATCGTTTGACCATGAGACCACATACTTTATGCAATGTATATGTCTGTATCTCAGCAAACTCCTTGGATGGAAGTGTTGGGAACTTAATGAATTATCCTAGCCCTAGTTTTGATGATACCAAAATCTATAAGTTCTCCTTGTAATAGACTAGAACTTTGTGAACTCAAGTGTTGGAGTTTCTTTCTAGTTTAGCTAGTGTTCTGAAGACTGAAGACTGAAGACTGAAGACCGGAGGAATGAAGAATGAAAAACGAAGGACTGAAGACTGAAGACTGAAGAACTCGACTGCTGTTCGCAACTAAAGGCAAAAGTCAAATACTGATATTTGACTAGAACGAGTTTCTCAACTGAAGAATCAGTTATGACTGATTCATCTAATGCTGGCTACGTGGAATCAGCGGACTGATACTAAAGTCAAGTATCAGTTGACATTCTTCCTCGGACTAAACCTCCAAACGTTAAAAGGAAGCCACGCAATCAAAGTACAACTTCATTAAATGCAGAGATATAGAGGATCGTCCTTTCTCTATAGAGCATTTCTTTATGGTGATTACCTTTTCAGAAGTGCCTTACCTCCTATACCTGAGTAGCTGTTTCTCACCATACAAGGAACCTCGAAGATTGAAGCCTCAGCAAAATTCGAATTACTCTCCAATGGATGAATTCTTGAAGACCATATCCGCCAACAGATCTATTCAAGACCTTTCCTATAAATAGAGCTTGAGGATCACTTCAATCTTCACCGGTTCAAATACACAAGCTGAAACGCTGCCGAAATCGTCATTCAGTCAATCAAAGCCTTCCAGAGTTTGAATCGAAGAAGAGAATCACAAAGCCAAAATCAGTCCATTGCTGATTACATATATTCTCTTAGAACCTTAGGCAAATATTGATTATCCAAAGCCTAAGTTACTGATCACAGAGAGTCAATTCTTTGTGATCTAGTTGGTAGTTTTTGAACCTCATTTCAACTAAGCGAAAAGAGTGTTTGAAGTTGCGTGGAGTTCAAACCAATGTTCTGACTCCAGAGAAATCTTAGTGCCCAGTGCGCGCTAAGTGTGTTTGAGAAATCCAACCTAGTGTGTTGGTGCTGAAACGTGTGGTTTCAGTTCAAGGTTTGCTGTGCACCCGTAAGCATAAGCCGAGAGTGTTTGTCAGTGTGATCTACTGACCGTGGATGTTGGAATTGGATTCCAAACCACGTAAAAATCCCTTTGTCGTTTATCGCTTTCAGTTTTACTTTCTTATCTGTGCACAAACGTTCTTAATTGAAACTGACTAATCGCAAAGTGAAACATAAACCTGACAACATGTTAATCTCAAAGGCTTTTTCAAATGACAAAGTTTTTCGTTGCGTGTGTTATTAGTCTAACTGATAAATCTTCAGATAGTCAGTAAGATTCATAACACTTCTCTGTTCAATCCAAGACTGAAGCTCTACGAGTGTATCAGTTAAAGTCACTTTAACTGATTTCTTTACTGAAGCGTTTTTCAGTATCAGTCTTCAACCTTTCGTTAACTGTTAAAGGTTGTATTGTTTTTGAAACTGCCCATAGGTGTATTCCCCCCATACACCTATTCTAGACCTTCCGGGACCTAACAGGAAGCATTTCCATAAAGCTTTTAGTTTCCAGATTAGCGATTCTATTGGATGTTGTCGGAGCTTTCTTTTGAATTGATGAGCTTTTGGTTGGATGATTTTGAGCAATGTTCACCAAAAAGAGAGCTCGGTATCTGCATGCATGACAAATGTGAGTTCATAAAGACAGTTTATGCATTATATATGAATGAATACACTTTTTTTAAAAACATTATTCAAAAGATCAATTCAAGAAAACATGATATACAAATGCAAAGGTCTTTTGAACCCCTGCTCTGACACCAATTGTTGGTTTCTAGCGAGTGCATATTGGTGTATGGGGGTGAGGGAAATATACCAACTACAATTTTTTCGTATCTTGATCATAGTTGTATCTAGGAACAGGTCCAATTGATAATGAGACAACTGTGTTGATCCCAATCAGCTAACTGGTAGATTGATTGAAGTCAAGATATCTATATTCACACTAAGTGATCAATTAACAATCCTACTGACAACGGTTCAGATGATCAATTGGACTAGTAGCTAATGTGCGTGCGAAAGACATAATCAGCTGTATGAAAACTCGTTTTACGAACATCTCTATTAGTCAACTGTAAGACATAGTTAGCATTTTTTAAGAAATAAGAGATGAAGCATGTGTTGACTACTTCTGGGCTAACTAGATGTCGAATAGTTGTATTCAATGCTTTAACAAGATGAGAGATAACAATAATATAAAGCATAAAGTAAAACACACAAAAATTTAACGTGGCTCAGAGCTTACTGCTCATATGTCCACGACCCTGTTGAATAGAGGAATCCACTTCGCTTTAGGATTTCTTGTTTTATGGTTGCAAGTAGGGATGTCAGTGGGTGGGTATTACCCGGACCAGAATCGTTAAAATCATTACGGTTCCAGATCAAGAACCGACCCATTGCTTATTGGATTCGAGCTAGAACTCGACCATTAAGTGATAAAATAAAATGGTCCGGGTAGGTTAATTACCCACGGATCTGATAAGACGCATGGACCCAATAATACCCATTACCAAACCCAAAAAAGCCCATGGGTCTAATGGTTTGACTAACACCCCCCACCACCCACCGCCAAGCCAATTTTAATTTTTTTATTCAAAAATTTGATTTTCTGACTGCCGCCCACCATCCACCCCCAAGCCAATTTTTTTTTTCTTCCAAAAATCTAATTTTCTGACAGCCCCTCTCCCACCTCCCACCCCCAAGCCAAAAAAAAATCCAATTTTCTGAAACCCCCCCTACCATTTTTTTTTTTTTGAAAATTAGATTTTTGAAAAAAAAAATTGGCTTAGGGGTGGGTGGTGGGAGGGGGGGGTCAGAAAATCAGATTTTTGAAATAAATAATTAAAAAAAAATTGGCTTGGAGGTGAGTGGTGGGGGATGGAGTTAAGGGGTGGGTGTGGGGGAGAGGTCAAAAAATCATATTTAAAAAAAAACAAAAATTGGCTTGGTGGTGGGTGGGGGGTTGGGGGAGGTCAGAAAATCAAATTTTTGAAAGAAAAAAAAATGGCTTGGTGTTGGGTGGTGGGGTTGGGGGGTGAGTGGTGGGGGTGGTCAGAAAATCAGTTTTTTGAAAAAAAAATAATAAAAATTTTCTCTTGGGGGTGGGTGTGGGTGGTGGAAAGGGCAGTCAGAAAATCAAATTTTTGAAATAAATAAATAAATAAATAAATTTGGCTTAGGGATGGGTGATGGGGGGAGGGTCAGAAAATCAGATTTTTGAAAAAAAATTGACTTGGGGGTGGGGGGAGGGGTGGCAAAAAAAACATGACTCGTAATAAAAAAAAATCGAAAAAAAAAGTTTATGGGTCTAGTCGGACCGGATCGGGAACAAATGGGTCGAATTGGGTCTGGACCAATTAGGTTTTGGGTCTGAGCGGATAAGTCTAGAACCAGCATTCTTGCTTTATAGCTCAACGGGTAATGAACGGTTCTGGTTCTGATCTGGGTAATACCCACCCACTGACATCCCTAGTTGCAAGTCAACCGATCAAATAATTATGTTAAGCTGGTCCACGAGTTATGCGGTTGTGATCGTAAATGATAATTTATGCAACTTGACTTCGTATGTTATTTTCTGGTAGCAGCTGTTACTTCCCCAACTTTCAGACTACTCATACATAGGTTACTTTCGGACTTCTCCTAACTTCAACACCTATCTTTTACAATGGGTGAGATGTTTAGAGGGGATCTCCAACTAAGTGAACACACCGGTACACTGAAAAATAAATGGGTATATTGCAGTGTGTTTGGATCTAGGTTATTGATGTTTACAATGAAGAACTGCCTAGTGTAGGAACTTTGTATAGATTCACAAGTGTAAACTTGGAATGTTACAATAAAGAACAAGATCCTCTTCGAGATGATCTACAACTTTCATGAGACCATGATTCCAAATTTGGCCTTAAAATTTATGTAAAATCCATCAAAGTTCGAACAAGTATCATATTTCACAAGATAAAGCAATATAAGTACAAAATAATCATCAAACTCTCAATTCCCTATAAAATTGGCATAGTAGGAACATTAAAAATCATAGAAAATTAACTGTTATCATCATCGGACTCTTCAATCTATCTATGATTAGCATATCGAAAATTTAAGTATGAATTTTTCTCATGCTGATATCGTAATGATAGTACGGTTTATCATATCGAAAGTCAATATACGGTACTTTACAATATACTGAAATTATTTGTATATCGTTTCATGCTTAAATTATCAAAATATTACAGTATATTGTGTATTTGTAAACGCCGAAATTTCATTAAACAAATATAAATAAAATTTTCTAACAAGTCTAGAATTATACATAAAATCTTACTCCTCATTCACGATATCGTTTCCACTTTTGCCATTTTGGTAGGTCCACAATATCATTTTCACTTCCATTTATAGTAGTAGGGTCACTCCACTAATAACAATAGTGAGACCTAAACTCCATTCACAACAATACCCACTACAATCAACTATACTACCCACCACTATCAATTACTACCCATAATTTTTTAAAAACTCGTGTTGTCCACAAAGTGGAAACGATATCGTGGACGGTGAGAGTAATATTTATCATTTGATTATAGTTATAGTCTATATATTATTCTATTTAATATTATTCAATTGTATTTACTACATTCATTTACTTTGCGAAATTTTATAATTACTCAGTTATAACATAGATGTAACTTATTGTAAAATTATATTTATAGTCTATGAATATCTCAGTAGCTCATACTTGTATAATTATATATGTATTATAATTGATTAAATTGATATTCTAATTAGTCAATTAACTTAGTAGATCATGCAACTCTTGTTTGAGTTATATATTTACTCCATTCATTTATTTTTCAAAATCTACTTATGACTTATTATTATCTTTATCTTATAGTTAATTTTTTATGTAACATAGATGTAACTTATTCTAGAGATATAGTTATTCTAGAATTATAATTATAATTATAGTCTACAGATATATAAATATAGCTATATATGTACCTCAAACTTGTATATTTATATAATATATTATTTCTTTAATTACTTTTCAAAGTCCTTTAGTTAAATAATACTCCCCACGTTCCACTTCAAATGAACAAATTTTTATTTTAGGTTGTCCCACTTCAAATGACCCAACCCAAATTTAGAAATAAATTAGGCTTTGTTAATCAGTCCAGCTCGGCCCATTTAACATTAATTCCACCTATTTTAAAAACAAACCCACATTAGGGTTTGTTCTATCAGCCGCCCCATATTCCACCTCTAACTTTCTCTCTCTTCGCCGATTCTCTCTGCAACTCTGACCTTTTTTCTCACCGCCGTGATGAGTTCGGAGCCCTTTTCCGAGGCGGTGACCAACACCTACTCGTTATCCCTTTCATTTGAGATCTGTGATGACATATCCCCGATTAAAACAGAGAATTGCGACGCCCTTTCTCATGCCATGATTAAGATCGTCGATTCTACTCTTGCCGACGCTGCCTTATTTTATATTTACTCAATTTGTTTTACATGTTTTTAATTATTAATAAATATATATGTTATAAATTGTCATTAATTTTTTAGTAATCATGGAAAAATAATTTTTTAAATAATTTATCACTAATTATATATATATATATATATATATATAATTTATTTCAATCGGTACCGTATACCAGTTTTTTCGATATATCTATCGATACCATGGTACCGATACACTGCGGTAGGATGAAAATTGATAGCATTGTCGTACCGAAATTTTTTGATACGGTACAGTATCATACCGAAATTTACGGTATACCGAAACTTTGATATTTTCAATATATTTTTAATACGATAAATGCGGTATATCGAATTTTTGATATTTTGGTACACCTCTAAGCATGGATAATAAAAACATAGACTATTTAACAATCCCTCCATCTCCAAATTACCTCAATTTCTTTTTTGGGTGTTCTCAAAAAGTTAATCCCAAATTTCTCACTTGAGACATACTCGTTTTTTTTTTTAATGACTTGAGGAATACTCTTGAGGGATAAATGGATTATTTATTAACTTAAATATTGATGGAAAAAAGTGAAGAGACGTGGACCGCTTGGAAATCTTGAAAGGATTAGCCTTAAATGCAAGCATGTGCAGTAGTTAAATCCTTTGGTGCGTAAAAGCTAGGCGTGGGGGACGTACTCTATCAATTACTATCGAGTTTAAATTTAATTTGTTTATTATCCAACATTTTCTGATTCACCAATGTGCTCAAATTTTATCGTGTCTAAACTAATTTTTCAATTTTACAACTAAGTTTAAATATTCATAATTCAAAAAAAATATTTTAATCTCAATAAATATGATCTATATACTAAAACTCCTATAACTGATAAAGTTGATTAATTAAGATTTAATAAATAAATATTATTAATAAATCTTTAATTGGGGTTCCCGTAAAATTAGGTCCTTTGTGTTATAACAAAAAAAGTGAGGACCTAACTTTAGCATAAATGAAAGTGTTTGGATTTAGCTTTTACAAACAAAAACTTTAAAACCCAAGAGAAAAGCGAAAGTACATGGGCCCTAACCCATCTATGTGTTTAATTAAAAATGAAGATATATAGAGTGACAATTGTAAAATATAGGAACCTATCCTATACATGCATATAGATAGATAGATTTAAACAAAACATGTAAGTTATGATAATGTGATTGGTATATAGGAACCTATCCTACAAAGCGAATTCAACCCTTGTTCACGTATGGATTAGAATCTTTAACTTGCCACATGAATATTGACACCCAGAGGTTCTTTCCGGGATCGCACGAGAAGTGGGTACGCCTATCTTGATTGATGGTCAGTCTGCACAGGCTCATGTGGGTCACTTTGCTAGAATTCTTGTTGAGTTAGATGTTTCGGCTGATATTCCTGAGGCTTTAGATATTAAGTGTGGCGACATTGATTTTACTGTCAAGTTTGTATATGAGAATTTGCCTTATTACTGCTCGGTTTGCAAGGTTGTGGGACATATTTCTAACGAATGCAGAAGGAGGAAAACAAACACGACCGAGGAGGGCTTTACGGAACATCAGGGCCGGGAACGTGGTCAGTCCAAGGTAGATGACCACAGGGTTCATCCTCGTCCCTACACCGGAAATCAGGAATCTCCAGCAAGGGCTGGAAAGGCTTTTGCTGAGGTTGGACAGAAACTGAACTCTTCTTCAGACTCTCCTACCTCATCCAATCCCTTTGCTGTGTTGGTTTCTCTAGAGTTGCAAGATGAACATAGACTTGTTTGTGATGATAACATGGAAAAGCCGCCATCTGATGGAGGCCGAGCTTCAGATGCTTGCATCTATCAGGACAATCAGGATAGAAAGGATTTGGAACAGCTTGAGTCAGATGACGAAAAGAACCAAATTGAGGTAGTGGACCAGGAACACGAGAGGACTTCTGCACCTTTGGTTGTTCAGCCGCTTGCTGTGATGACTGACAACAACGATTTGCTCACTTTGACTGGGACGACAGGACCCATTTCTCGTAGACGAGGGCGTCCGAAAGGGGCTATCAACAAGAAGGGGAGAGTTTCTGATTCTTCTATCAAGCACAGGCTCCGTCGTATCATAATGAATGACATGTCCTCGGATTTCCAAAACTCAGCACGCCGTGATGATATGCAGGGCCCAGGTCTTGACACTTCTTCGCCTGTGGAGTTCCTGAATAAAGTGAAGTATGCTCAGTCTAGAGGACAGATTCTGCAAAACTTTGTGATCAACTCCGATAACTCTACCGATGCAGCCCATGCTATGTCGGTTGTGGCCTCTAAAAAATGGGGCGATATGTTGGACGATGAAGATGACGATGTTTTAGACGAGGACGACCCTCTTAAAATGTTCTCTTAGTCTTGGTTTCTATTTTTTGGTTACCCGGGGTTTCTTGCGGGTGCTTTTGCTTGTTTCCTTTGTCTCTGGTCTCTCTTTTTTCTTTTCTTTTTAATAAAATTTCTATTTCAGCAGTATGATAATGTGATTGGACTAAACTTCATATATATAGATAGATAGATAATCAAAACATGTAAGTTTTATGATAATATGATTGGACTAAACTTCTTATCTTCTGCAACTTCATTGTCATTTAATATTTTACTAGTGTACCTGCGGTGAATGTGAACTTAGACTCGCATAAAATATACATATATATATTTTATAATATTAATATAAACTAATAAAATTAAAATTTGATAAAAAAATTATTTTTTGCAAAGTGATATAATATTTTAATATAAGCATTATAATTTATACAAAAATATAACATGTGTTCATATACAGATATTGTATCACCTATATAGGGAGTTTCTATAATTATACAAATGAAATCATATTTATCGCGTAAAATAAGTTGTGTATAAGTTTGTTATGTAACATTATGAATTTGGTATGAAAAATAATGAATTAAAAAAAGTAAACTTATGAAATTTAAATTCTGGATCAAAAATTCATTCAGCAAAGCTATAATTTCACCAAAGATCTTCATAATTTAAGGGATAAAAATGATTGCTATATATAAAGGATGAAAATGGTTGCTATTAAGCATATTGGTCCTTGTGTTAGTTGGTCATTGGTCTGATTTTTGTGTTTCCATGTGATTTCTGTTGGGCGTTGTCACTTTTGGACAATGTCATATATGAGATATTGGTTGATGCTTTATTTACAGGTTGAGGGTCTGCCTAACCCCTCATCCCTTGAGTGTTTTTTTAAGCATATTGGTTCTTGACAGACCATATCTCACCACATATTTTTGAAATATTAATAAACACGTAAAGATATCCGAACTTAATTTAATACCTATCAAAGATAATTGTATGGATACAAAAAAAATACATACATTAATAAAAAATAAAGAAATTGTCATATTTAGAAAGCAACACTAATTTTAAACAAATTAAGTAAAACATGTAAGCTTTTATTTATATCTTATAACTTTTGATTCAATAAAAAATAAATTATTTAATCTTGAATTTAATTTTCATTTATTTGATGATGAAGCAAATATTGAAAATTAAAATTAAAATTAAGAAAATAATAATATCTGATAATATGTTTTTAAAATATTTTTTATGTAAATAATTTACACATAATTTTAGACTGAAGTAATAAAGATTATTTAAATATTTAACATATTCAAATGGTTTAATAAAAAGATTATTTAATATTGAATGAGTTAGCTTATTCGGGGAAAACAGTTAGCAGCACATTAAAAAAAATTCAATTATTTAATATTTATATTTAATTTTATTTTTGAAATAGGCGATCATTTAATTTTTTGTTTCGGCACAAATCATTTAAAATTGTTTTTGCTAATATTGAACTCATTTGTCAGTTAACAATTTTCGACATTTTTGTAGGAGTATAACCGACGCCAGTTTTGTAGGAGATGTTTGTTAGTATAATTATTTTCTCAATTCCAATTATGTCCTTCAAATTGAATTAAATTACATTTACTTTGCTTTTTATATATATAAAGATAAAGATTATGAACGTGAACGTGTTATGTGTATATTTACGATGTTATCTAAATTTAATATGACATGAAACTGTAATATGTTATTACAAATTCTTTACCATAGCAATGCTCGTGATAATTCTCGCTTTTTTTTTTCTTACAATTTGTAAAATATAACATCCTTTGATGTGAAAAAATGAATTTAAAAATATGCTATCCATATATATTAGGAGGAGGTTTAAATGAATGCTCTTATTTAAATTGAGAATGTGAGAATTGAAGGGTTGTATACTGAAAGCAAGACTTTATGCTTGTATATATTGATTCCTTAGTTCACTGCGATTCTTCTATCTGAAATATTGTTATTTCATAATTCTATTATAGTCCAATTTATCTCATATTATAGATTATATGGTGTGTTGTAGATCACAGAAAATCATATATTTGAAAAAAGTTGAGATATAAATTGAGTTCACAATCGAGGCAACTAGCATAAATGGATAAATAGTTTGTATTGGTTATTTATTTATGCTAGTACCTTCGCGTATTGAACAGGATCACAGTGAGATGAATTCTTATATTCTGACTAATTAAGAATCAAGATCTCGATGACTTAAATAGTCTTAGTCTTAATTGAATTAATGAGTGTGAATAATTAATTGACTATTGCTTTGATTTATCATGGGTGAAGCTCAATATACTCGATACTTTGGGTGATAGCAATTATTATTTGACATGAGATTATATTGCAATAAGGATCCGTGTCCTGCTAATAACATGATGATAATATCCTCTCGAGGAACTTAATAAGTTTATCGTATTACACCCTGCAGGTGGAATTAGTTCCAATACGATAATAAGTTTAAGAGGTAGCACTCGAGATGTCGTTTATAATTAAACGACTAATTAATTAATTAATTGATCGTCAGAAGAATTAATTAATTAATGGATATTGGATATCTTAAACACGAGGATTAATTAAGTCTAATGCTAGCCCTGACTCATCTAAAGAATAAAGAGATAATTCAGTATTAATTTTTTAGTGCTGAATAAGAAAATCGAGCACTGGGAGGCCAAACTTTATTCGAGCTAGTAGATCCCTGCTTGGCCCAATAAATGCTTCACTTCTTAGTTGGGCGTTCGCTCCTCTCACTCTCTATAAGACTTTGGGCTTTGGTTAGTTTAATTAAGTTTATGGGCTTATTATTTAGGTATGATTAATACCTAGTATAAATAATAAGACAGTCCTAAAACCTAATTACTTCTGCATTTACGTGAAATCAGAAAAGAGAGAATTATGTGAGAACAGAAAGTGAGAGAAGATCGGCGCCTACGAAAAGGAGAGGACTTGAAGCTCGTTGCCATCAACGTCAAGTCTTGCCGTGGGAAACAAGTCGGAAGATTCACTTTGGAGTCGCTCATCGCTGGATTTGCAAGTAAGATTTGTTCTTTTGTAATAGGCACGAATGATTTTTGTATGTATTCGTGTGGTATCCGAAATAGATCACAGGCACGTGAATCATACGTCAAAATATGGTTCCTGCAAGAATTATTTTCAATCATTTGATCGTTAAGATATATGATAAGTGCATAATCTTGATAGATAAATGCATCATCGGTTTCGAATTTCATGCGAGAAGAATATTTCATATTTTCTAAAGTGCAATGAATTTTATTACAAGTAAAATGACTTTATATGTTCAGTACGAAAATCTCATGATCTCATAAAAAAAATATAATTCTCACGATAACTAATTTAATATTTATATTATATTTACACGTTATTTTTGTTCATAAACACAAATTTGGATAGAGGGTAATTATGATCACATGGTTTGGGACCCTTGTGGAAATCGCAG
This sequence comes from Salvia miltiorrhiza, assembly GCF_028751815.1. Taxonomy (NCBI): domain Eukaryota; kingdom Viridiplantae; phylum Streptophyta; class Magnoliopsida; order Lamiales; family Lamiaceae; genus Salvia; species Salvia miltiorrhiza. The sequence continues at coordinate 154,086 of NW_026651511.1, forward strand.
TCGATGACTGTGCACACACACCTCCAACACAGACAAATACATGTGCACACTTTGCTTCCAATTCTAAGCAAACCGCTTTCATCTATACATCGGTGGTGTGACTCCATAATTAAATATTGAAAAGTTATAATAGTTTATGTAATAATTTCCACTTTATATTACTCCCTTTCATATATCAATTTTGTGAATTCTAATCCCACCATCTTTAGCTTATATATATGTTCAACACATCTAACATTTTCGGGATTAAAAATGACGTTATTTCAAAAGTTAAACGTTGGTGTTTTGGAGTAGATATTAAAATACAAATTCTCTTGTACGAACATCAGCGGTCAGCATGGTGCAAACTACTCACATACTTTAATAGGACATTTATAAGTATCTTGTTAAAATATTTATAAATATTTTGTTAAAATATATGAATGATTCGTATCGTGTATTTTCGAAGCACTTTGCAATCGCACCGTGCAAAAAGTGTCAAATGTTGTGATTTATTTGATAATTATCCTTAATTATTTATTAGTATTATTAAAAAAACCAGATTTTTATTTTAGGCGGTGTTTGGTTCTTTTTCCATTTCGGATATCACACGTGGATGATCACAGATTTCCAATGTGGAGACCTAAATAAGATATGGGCTTTCTTTGTATGGAGCCCATAACTAAATTGTGACGCTGTTGTTAATTTGCGTAGTTTGGAGTAGTACTGCAATCCACGGTGAAAATTCATACTCCGAGAGTAAGAAACTTTAAATAAAATAAGAATAAAGAATTACTTTTAATCATTTGATCATTAATATCTATGATAAATGCATCATCATGAATATGAAGAGTAAAAATTTTAATTTTGTCACACCCCAATTCTTGAAACAATAACTATAACTGGGGCACGACTCATCATTTAAAATGAACAAGGAAAAAACCTTGTGAAATCCGAATAAAAGGGATAACAATCGGGCTTAGCCCCTTTGGATGAAGAAAGACGGGTATTAAAGTGATACGAATCCATCAACAAACATAATAACTTCAGGATCACAAGTTTAGTGTCATGCTTCAGATAACCAACATTTATAGAATGAAATACTTGCGAATTAATAGTTTCGGCTCAACAAAAGATATTGTTTAGAGTCACAACATAAAGGTCTTAAGTTAAGGAAACAAAAGACATATACTGGCTAGTTCTACAGCAGAAGTCAAAATAAGGAGTTGAACTCTAGCCTCAGCTCGTCCCGTCAGCACCAGCCATTAACCTGAAAACATTTGAAGATATTTTTGGGCTAAGTACTAAAGTACTTAGTGGGCTGCAACTTTAAAACATTTCATAATCTGTAAGAGCAGTTTATCCAATCATACTGACATGACTTAGAAGGTTTTAAAGTTAAATAACTTCTAAGCATGTTAAAAAATTTCATATAATACTTAATTATTTTGCGCGCGTTTGCACACTCCATTCTGTTACACTCGCTGTGATCCCGTACCATTTAGTCACCGACGGATCTCTGTCTCCCGCTGACTTGAACTGAGGGCGTAACCCAGCCAAGTAAAATAAACCTCGGAAATTAATCCAGACAGGTCTATCATAACTATGCTCCGGAACACATCCCGTCGAGCACCCTTATAACGCCTCTGGTTAGTGCCCGATGGAAATCAACCCACCGAGTCAGCTAACAAGTGTACACAATTCTCAAATAACGTGTTAGGCTATAAGAGAACCTCAATTGATTCGTTGTGGCGAGCCTTAAACAAGGTAGAGTGCACAAAAATATTTATTGGATAAACAATTTGTATTTCACGAAACATTTAAGCTCATTAGCTCAATCATACATTTGGAAAATAAGCCCACCTGAATAGGCAATGCCTGTCGTTTATATCTTATCTCTGAATCGGAATAGCAGTGCTAATCCTCTTGATGTTCAAGGCCTACAAGAAATCTATTCTTAATAGGTCTCTTAAATCTAAACTCAAGTCACGGTAAAGTGCTTAACATTCTATGATTCACTTAGCCGGGTTTTCAAAATTTAAAGAATAAATAATTGAAAACAATTCTCTTGAGTTAAGAACACCAACAATATTCTTACTCGTCTTTCTTTTGTAATTGGAATTATAAAACCAATTAAATCATGATGCAATGCAGGACTCATTTCATACTCAAGCATATAAGTGTTTACTTAAAATGCACAAGCCCAAATAAATAATAAAGGCAGCCCACGGCGAGATCGCCGCCTCTCCCCCCTTTCTCTGCTCTGTTCTACTATGCTTTACTATACTCTGCTCTACTAGCTCTGCTCTCCAGCTCTGCTATCCAGCTCTGGCCTATCAGCTCTGTCCTCTCAGCTCTGGTATCTCAGCTCTGGCCTATAAGCTCTAGCGTCTCAGCTCTGGTATCTCAGCTATGCTATCTCAGCTCTGGCCTCTCAGCTCTGGCGTCTCAGCTCTGGTATCTCAGCTCTGCTATATCAGCTCTGGCCTCTCAGCTCTGGCATATCAGCTCTGGCGTCTCAGCTCTGGTATCTCAGCTCTGCTATATCAGCTCTGACCCTCTCTACTCTGCTCTGCACTCTCTCTACTCTGCTATGCACTCTCGCTCATCTCCCAACTTCCGAACACCCGCCGTCTCTCTCTTTCTCAGCCTACCGGTATACCTCACGCCGATCACCTCCTTGGCAACGGCGAAGCGCCGTCACCTCCCTCTGTTTATCCGGCGACCGCAGCAAGCCACGACCGTTAGCCTCACTCTCATCTCCTCCAGATCTGACGAAAGCGCCACCAACAGGCCATGCCTCCGCCGAGCCCTAGATCCCCAAATAAGCAACCGATCTCCCTCCCTTTCTCTACCCCTGATTCTCTCTCACTCCGGCGACAAACGATGAGGTTGCCGCCGACAGCAACAACCCCTCCGACTCGGCACCTCAGACCCAACACATAAGAACACCTACTTAAAACTCTACATTTCTTTTTTTTCTTAACACAGACATCCTTTGTATGCAAGCATAAACATAAACAGAGTATGCACAGCTCAGATACACATGTATGCGTGTGATTCTTTTAAAAGTTATGCAGCTAAAATATATACATATACACAGATACATGAACATGAATTGGGATTCTTAATCGAAATGTGAAGTGAAGTAGCAGGGGAGTTAAAGGTGGAACCTTTAGAGGTTTACTCAAATTCTGATGGTCGGCTGCTTGAATTTGCTGGGCTGCTGTTCTTGAAGCTCAGTCCGGGGTGTTGGAACGAGAGAGAGAAAGTGAGTGCATTGAGAGAAAATAACTTGGCTATTGTTTGAGTGAGCTTGCGGAGGAGTTAAAGGTGAGGAGAGAGAATATAGTAAGGCGGCTGTAGGGTGAGCGAAAATATCAGGAAAAAATATCTTAGGATTAAAATATCAGGACTGTAATATTCGTCAGGCTTTGCTAAATAAATAGCTCGTATAAATGCTAGAATGCTTAATTAAATAAATATGCAATGCATATAAATTTAATAACTAAATTTACAAATGCTTTTGTAAATCATTTTTGTTGGAATTAAAATAAATTCTTTTTCTCAATCCGGCGTGAATCATCTTAAATCTAAGTTTAACATTATTCTGAACTTAGCTTGAGGAAACAAAGTATTACAAATTTTTTCGAGTGCGCTAATTTTAACAACGAATACATTAATTTTTACAGTAAATATGTTAATTATACTGGTTCTCACATCCTCACAAAAAAATGTATTGTAGTTCTCGAATCTTATGACTGATATTTATTTAGAGATCTGGGCGAAATTTTAATCGAGTTCAAATTCTGAAGTGAGCGAAAAATTTATCAATTAATTGAATTTCGTTATGCAATCATTATAAGCATCTTATGCAACATTATGTACTAACTTATACATTATTACTAGCGTCAAACCCGTCGAAATTCGACGGGAATCATTTTATGTCATCATTTATAATTATTTTATGTTATTTTTATTACTATAGCATACGAAATAGTTTATATATAAATTATTTCTTTAATTAATTTGATATGATCAAATTAAATTAGTATACAATATTTGAAATAATATTAATCTTAATCAGTTTCGCCAATTAAATGTAGGTTGTGATAATAGAAATACATTTTTATATAAATATTTATTTGATGAACATTATAAAAAGTTGATGTGGGATTGAAGATTTTAGAAGAAAAAAATATGTAAATTTAAAGTATGATATGATGTACGATTGATGTGTCGCATCTGCTATTAATCGTATATCTATAATATTTACTCTCTCTGTCCCTCAAATATTTTCCTTTTTTTTTTTGGTTTGTCCCCAAAACATCTTCCTAACCTATTTTTGAAAACAATTTCACTAATTATTATTCTTACAATTTCACTTTTTGTGGGACTCGTTCTCCACTTTCACTCTTATAATTTCACTTTTTGCGGGACTCATTCTCAACTTATCAAATATATAACTAACTTGGGTTAAGTACCAAATCCCCCCCCCCAACGTTGGGGCCCCTATCGCGTATAGGACCCTATAGTCAGGGTAAGCGCTGTTTACTACCTCAACGTGGCTAAACCTAAGCAAATCCCCCCCCCCCCGCGTTTTAACGGCCACAAACGCCGTTATTTAATTTTTTATTTTATTTTAATGAAGGTGGGCCCCATTTCACACGTCACTACCACCAACCTTCTCCCCCCATCCCCGCCGCCGCCCCCAGACATGTTCTTCCCCAACCTCCGCTGCCGCTTCCCCCGCCACCGCCAGCCATGCCTTCCACCGCCGCTCATCGGATTCTTCACAATTCGAGAGACAAACAAACCATGAGAACAGATTCACCCAAAGACTCACGTTTCAATAAAATTCGAAAACAACTCAAGATTCAATTTTTTTTTAAATCTGAAATTCCTTTACTTATCTTGGTTTGGGTTGTTGAGAGTCGAAGGGTGGGGAGGGTTCCTTTTCGTTTCTGGGGTTGCATGTCCGACTGGGAGAGGCGGTGACACAAGGCGGCGGCGACTGGAGCTGGGCGAAGGCGAGGCGGCACAGACGTCGGTGGCGACGAGAAGCGGTGCAGGCGTTCGAGGAGCGAGGGCAGCAGCCTCTCCTTGACTGCTGTTGCCGAGATCGTGAGGAGAAGAGAGAGATCGAGACACCGCCGAACGGGACGGCGCGGCCGAAGTTCAGACGCCGCCGGTCGCGAAAGAGGATGAAATGGCAACGGCGGCGGTCTTCCATGGCCGCTCATCGACTGATATGTGCTGGAGAGAGAGAAGGGCTGAGCTGGCGGTGGCGGGGGAAGCAGCAGCGGAGGTTAGGGATTTGCTTAGGATTTGCGGAGGTTGGGGATTTGCAGGAGAGAGAAAATGGGGCCACCTTCATTAAAAAAATGGCGTTTGGGGCCGTTAAAACGCGGGGGGGGGGGGGGAAGGGGGGGATTTGCTTAGGTTTAGCCAGGTTGAGGTAGTAAACAGCGCTTACCCTAACTATAGGGTCCTATACGCGATAGGGGCCCCAACGTTGGGGGGGGATTTGGTACTTAACCCAACTAACTTTTATTAAAATCTGTGTCATCCTCTCTTAGGAAGATGTTTGGGGGACGGAGGGAGTATTAAGTTTGTTCAAATTCTTTAAATTTGATGGATAAGAAATAATTTAACTAAACATATGTCATCTGAGTATCATCTCATATGGACCTAATAAGACCAGATAATCATATGAAGCTCTAAAGACCACATATGACATTTGAACGTCAAAATTTTGAAAATCGTATTCTTTGGAGTTTGAAATACCACATCTGAATTTTGAGCATCATCTTGTATGGAGCTTGAAGATTATAACTTACTTGTGAGTATCATTTTATCTAGAATTTGTGAAACTCTAATTAAGTTATGAGAATAATCTCGTCTCAAACTTTAAACAACATCGTCAAATTTAAAATTATATTCAATCATATATATATATATATATATATATATAGTTAATTATTTAAGTAAATACATCTATATATAAACGTATTATATATATATATATATATTAATTTGTGAGTATGATGTGATAAACTTAAACTAATATTATATAATAAAATAAAGGGTTAATTGCATCAAAATACCTGACCTTTTCCCAAAATTTGGTTTTTTTGACAAACTTTTTAATTGTAGCAAAAATTTTAGCTACGTTTCAATTTATTGCAATGTCCATCCCGCGTATATTTCCGGCCAAATCCATGCTGAGGTGGACCTCCGTAAAGCTTAGGTGGCATGTCGTGCCGGGTAATGAAACATTGTTGTCTCAAATCCATTGCAATAAATTGAAACGTAGCTAAAATTTTCGCTACAATTAAAAAGTTTGTCAAAAAACCAAATTTTGGAAAAAGGTCAGGTATTTTGATGCAATTAACCATAAAATAAAATACAAATATAATTTTTTTTTAGATATGAAAATTGATTAAAAATTTAGAAAAAAAAATTAAGAATGAATGAAAATTGAGGAAAATTAAAATAGAGTGATTATACGGCGCCATGTAGGATAGGATTTATTTTGCTATTATATATATAGATAGATTGGGTATAGGCATGTATTTTATTTATTTATAGCATTTAGTTGAAGAATATCTTTTCTAAAAAATGAATTGACATTTGAATTGATTGTTTTTCGTGGATTAATTTATTGGTATACTTTATTTAGGTTTTAGTCACACTTGGAACGATCTCAATTAAGTGGGTATAAGGATTCCTATTCTGGATGCCATCATTTTATTAAGTTAAATTTTTCGAGAGAAAAAAAGAGTGGATTGTGAGGCATGATGAGTTCTTGTTGGTCATTGAGTTTATATATATAAGAAAAGTTGGTATGAGGTTGAGAGGAATTTCAGGAGTTTGAAAACAGACGAATGAACCCTCGAAGTGCTAATGTGTTTTAATTTGACTGGGTTCCGATAATCAAATGGATATGTAGGATTTATAATTAAATGGATATGTTGGATTTATCTAATAGTTTTATACAATTATTTAATAGTACAGACTTTATCTAATAGTTTTATACGATTATTTAATAGTATAGAATTTATCTATAAATTTATATGATTATTTAATAGTTTTTAAATGAGAAAATTGATTAGAAATGTATAAATAAATAAGAATGAATGAGAATTGAGGAAAATTAGAATGAAGTGATTATACGATGCCACGTAGGATATGATTTATTTTGCAATAATGTAAAAATTGATTAGAGCATCAACAACCCTTGCACCCATAGTGGGTGCAATAGAAGTGGTCCCACTTCTATTGCACCCACTCCAGCAATGGTATTGCACCCACTTGGGTGCAATGGATTTTATTTTATTTTTGATATAGTTTTATTCTAGTTTCCATTTTAAATTTACAATAATTGATAAATTAAAATTTCATTGAATTCAAATTCAAATCCTACATTGATTGAATTAAAGTTGCAATACAAGAAATTAAAATCCTAAATTACTTAAATTCAAACAAACATAAAACAAAAAATCCTAAAAATCTAGCGGATGTTGTTTCGTTGCTTGATCTTCGCCACCTTGCACATGTGAAACGCCAATTCGTCCGGATTCATTTGAGAGGTGTCCCGGCTCATCAACATGCTATCGACGAGGTCACGTTGAACTTGGGAGAACGTTTCCATTGCAGTCACCATATTCGCCATGTACCCGAGAGCTTTTTAGTTATCCTCCGACGTCTCTTCGGCCTTTTTCTTGCCTTTCTGTTTGTCTCTCTTGGCCGCCTTTTGCCCTTGGGGCCGGGTGGAGATACTCGCGTCGCTAGAAGTCATTGTGGCAAGACCGTCGGAGCCCTTGGATCGTTTGTCCGAATGGACATCGGAGTGGACATCCTTGCCGAGACTTGCAAATTTCTTGGACTCGCGCAAGATCTTCCATGCATGCGGATACCGGAACGAAACACAGAACTCGGCTAGCCACATTGCCTCTGCTTGCTCCGTGATTTGACCATCACTCATGCCTGATTTCCATTGATCGTGACATTTTTTGTGCATGGCCTAAAACCTCTTCGAATCCTTCGCCACCCGTTGAAAGTGAGATTTGATTTGCGTGACGTCGCGTGAAATAGATCCTCGGGTGTAACACCCCGTACTTTTCCTATGATGTGAGATAGTGTCTTAACACTATTGAGAGAACTGAGATGTCGAGATGCGAGATTATTTTTTTTATGACCAAGATAAGACAGATTGTTTTTAAATAGAGATACGAGTGACTAAACCGAGGATAGAGTTAGAATGATGAGATTCGAGAAATGAGCTGAGATAGAGATGCTGATTGAATTGAGTTGAGATTTTATTTCCGATTACCGGGAATAAATTTAACAGATACTGAGTTATCAGAGTTTGATTGACCTATTAAAGAGAATAGGTATAATGAGTCTGACCTAGAGTCGAGGAAGAAAGAGTGAGAACCCTGATGAAAAGAGTCGGTCCGAGAGATGTCTAGTTTGTTTGTTTGCCGACTGCTTTGATGTGACATTATGTGAAATTACGTGACTAATCGATTATGTGATTTTCGTGATGTGTGTCACTGTGACCGAGTTATTATGATTTTTATTCGAGACCTCAGCATTCGGAATTTTGATTAAGTTTCCAAAGCAAGTATGGTTTATTTTTTTATCGAGAAATCGAATGATGCCGGTTTATGAAATTTTTTCCGGGCATAATATTTTTAAATTATTTTTCCTACGAAGAGGAATATTATGATTGAGTGAGTGCACTAATAATAGTGCTATGATCATTATTTTGGTCACATGAATAATTATACTATGGTATTTTATTAATGAGTGACTTTACCATAGTTTTGTGATTTTTATTTAATCACCCTTCTCACACTTTATTTAATTTCCCATACCATATGTTATATGTCTCAATTTTGCTAAGTATGGAATTGAGAGAGTAAAGAATTGAGAGTATGAGATGAGAGAGTGTAGAGATTAGAGAGAGATTAGAGAGAGAAAGATCATTCATTAATTAGCAAATATTTCATAAGATTTGCAAATCTCCTTTAAAGATTGCAAGATCATTCTCAATCTTGCAAAGCCAAATCCCTCTCTCCCTCACTAAAATTTTCGGCCATCTCTCTCTCCCTCACTACAATTTTCGCCCAACACACACATACACTCATCTTCTTCACCTCACACTTCCACCATTTTCCTCCATTAGAGCAAACCTTCGAAGCTTCCAATAATACTACTAAACACCTCACATCACTCTAAAACTTTCCATAAACACTATCTATCCTCATTTGATCAAGAGATTCCTTGAAGAAGAGCCTCAAAAATTTAGAGTGAGAAAGTGTAAACTTTGGTAAGAACTTGGGTAAGTAACCATGTCTTTCCTAAAATCTTGTTTGAAAGATGTTATGTGAGTGTATTCTTGAAAGATGAGCAAGAAAATCACCCCTCCCTTTTCTTTCCCAAATTTTCGAAAAAAAGGGTCTTCACCCCTTTCAAAATTTTTCTTTTTCTTTTCTTGTTTGGGGGTGAAAAATGAGAGTTATGTGATGTGTATTGATGTTTGATATATGTTGTGAAATATGTGTCATGAGATGTGAAACTTTGATGGAAGTTAGTTTACCCCAAAAATGGTAACTTTTGAGTTAATGAGTTAAATGATGAATTGATGATATAAATGAGTCTATGAGGTGTAGATGATGATGATTGATGGATTAATTTAAGTATATGATGTCAATTGGAGTTTTTGATGTGGGTTAGTTTGCTAAAATTAGGGATATGTGTATATATGCCCCTATTTGTGAATTGATGGTTTTGATGTGAGATTAATTGGTTAAAAATGAAAGATCTATGAGTAGATTAAAGATTTGTATGTGTTTGTAAAAATTTCAAAGAGTTAGTTAGTAAAAATTAGGACTTTTTAGTCTATGTGTTATTTAAGTGTTTTTGCTTGGGATATATGTTTTTAAGCATGATAGTAGTGTCTTTGTATTTTTGATTAAGTCTATTGTAGGCTAAATAAAATTTTGGCTAAGTTTAGTTTGTATGAGTCTTGAGTTTTGTATGAGGTGAGTTTGATGCTTGACAAAATGAGGTTTATTTGCTCTATGATCATTATGAGAATTTTATCCATGTTTTGCTAAGAGTTTTATGTTGATACATGGATTTTCATAAAAATGTAATAAATATAGTTTTTATGATAAAAAGAGAGTAAATATGAGAATAATGAGTTATATGATGTAAATGATCATATTTGAGTATTTGAGAAATTTCGAGCATGAAATTGAGAAGGAATTTGTTAGATATGTTCGTTGAAGTGTTTTCTATGAGATTTGAGTGGATGATGTAAGAGAAGAGTTGAGATTGAGTATTACGAGTATTTTGATGTATTTGAATGTTTTTAAGTGCTTTAAGTGCTTAAAATGAGTTTTGATGTGTTTGCTTTGTTTAAATGTTGAGTTGAGCATGTTTGCTTGTGTGTATGTTTCGGAGTCGTTTTTCACGACCCACTGACCTACTGTTTTCGAGGGGTTCTTGATACCCAAATGCCCTGAAAATTTTATGGTAGGTATTTGCGAGAGTCTTGAGCACACCGGTAACATTTCAAGTCATTTGGACTTCGTTTGCTATTTTTATAAAATGTAAAACTAAAACTGCTACATTCTGCCGAATTGTTCGGTGAGTAGCCAATAGAGTCGTCGTTTCCAGTAGCTTTCCTTAGCTTTCTGGAACCCAAATTTTTATGGTTGAGACCTGAGTGTCCTACCTAAGTACCCACAAAATTTCAGACCGTTTTGACAACGTTTACTATTTTTCAAAAATCAAACTTTTCGGTTGCTAAAAACTGCCGAATATGGTAGACTGTAGTAAAACAGTCATATCTCCTAAAATACTTGGAGTTTTTGATCCTACTTTTTTTTAAATGAAACTAGACTCGAAGAGGTTTCTTTTGGTATGAGTTACGACCCCAGGAGAGTTCTGTAAAGAGTCTGGTGAGGTTTTAAAGTTGAGTCAGTGCAGAGTAAAGCTTGTTTTCGACTTGTCTATGTGTGTTTTTAATATGCTTAAGTGTTTATACTTGTTTATGTGCTTGTTTGCTATAAGTTTGAGTCGAGTTGAGAGTTAAGTCGAAATTGGACGTGTGAATCCTTAGAAGCCAAGTATACCTAGGGATTGAGTTTTAACGGGTAAATAGATGTTGAGTGAGAAGTTAGAGTAAAGAAGAGATTGGATTTAGAATTTGAGTTTCTGACTAAGGTTTGTTTTATCACATGAACCTTCGATGACGATGACGATGTGATGATGACATATGAAGGCCCGAGCGAGACGAAGAAGTAAGTTGCCTGATTTCTTTCCAGAATAAGCGAAGGACTTCAGGTGGGCAATATTTTGAGTATACAAATATTATCCGAGCTTTCTAAAATGATTTAATGATATAATGATGTTATGAGATTAACAAATGTTTTGAGATAAATGATATTTGAGAACTGTTTGACTTGCCAATTTTTTTTATGTTGAGCTTGTGTGTTACCCTCTACTGATGAGACGAATTCGGTCCTGCCACAAGTGGGATTTTGTGCACAGAGGTGACTGTGAGCCGTCTTCGGGTCGGCCGGTCACGGTACTTGAGAGGGAGGCCTACTTCTCAGTACCTTAATTATGATGATGAGTTGTAGATGCGGTACATACATGATGATTACTTTGTCTGCAGACACTTATTTATGATGTTGATTATGAAAACTGCATGCACAGATTCATTTACGCTAACTTTATTTCTGTGTGTTGCTGAGATGTGGCAAGTTTCAAACCTATAGCTCTAAGAGCATCTTTCTTGTATTTCGGCATTTGCCCACTGAGTATTATGTACTCACGCCCTGCATGTATTTCTAAATGTGCAGGCTAAGCTGGGAGTGAGATTGGACTGGTGCTGATGGGGGAGAGTTTCAAATGATGTAAATTAAATTACTATTTTGCCTCTATGATAATAGAGTCTTGATGTTTGAATTACTTAGTTTCTTTTGAGATCAAGCAATACACTCACGGTTATGTGTCTTCATACATATAATCGGTTCGCCTTTTGCTGCGACACTCTGCAAATTATGCTTCCTTATGAAAAATGAACTATACGCGTTTTGTTTTTGTTCGTGAAATTCCTAATAATTAAAAAGTTATGACAATGTTGACGATTTTACCCTTGGGCTAATTTTATAAGATTTTCCTTAGCATGCTTTTACGTGAGCTTCCGCATGACGTTCACCTAGTTCTTCTTATCTTTTATTCTTTAAAAATAGTCGTATCGATACTCGTACCCCACTATTACTAGTGTCGGGTTTTCGGGCTGCGACATCGGGGCTTTTCAGCGTTGTATTGGGTGCAGAGAGAGCCCCAAAACTTCACCCCTTTTTGGTCGACACCCACCACAGAGTCGTGGGTGTGCTCGAGATACAAACGGCAAATTAGTACCGTTTCTTGCGGATAATAGTTGCTACGTTTGTTGGCCGCCGGCATAGAAGCAATCTCCTCCACGTCGGGCTCGGGGTCGGCAACGGCGGCAAAGCGGGGGTTCAAATTGGTGGCCGCCGCTTGAAAGGCATTCGATTCTTGCGTGAACGGCGAGAATCCTTGCCTGGAAGCATTTGATTCGCCGGGGGATGGATTTTGAGGGTGGTCACGCCAATAGTTGCTCCAATCGCCTTCCATTGCTATTTGTTGAAATAATATAAGTAGAAGATGAAGAAGAAAATGAGGAGAATGATGAATGCTTTTGGTATTTGTTGATATATATTACTCCCTCCGTCCACGAAATAAAGGCCTACCTGCCAAAACACGGGTTTTAAGAAAAAGTGTATTTTTATTAGTTGAGTGGAGAAAGGGTCCCACAAAATGTATTGTTTATTAGTTGAGTGGAGAAAGGGACCCACCAATTAATGTATTGTTTATTAGTTGAGTGGAGAAAAAGTATAGTGGAGAAAGGGACCCACCAATTAAATATGAATAAAAACTTTCCAAAAATAGAAAGTAGAAAGTAGGCCTTGTTTTTGTGGACATCCCAAAAAGGCAAGTAGGCCTTTATTTCGTGGACGGAGGGAGTATTAAATTGAGATTTAATATAAAAGAAAATGAAAAAATCCCTTGAAAGCACAAAGACGCAGACTAAGGGCACGAAACTCGAAAGGAGATCGTAAAACTAAAAAAGACTAAACAAAAAACAACTCAATCAGGAAAATCTTCCATTTCATCCGACCAATGTCCATGAACAACATTATTCATTGCACGCATACTTGGACTATTGCTATGATCAACCACGAAGTCTCTCGGCTTGTAACCCATTTCCCCCGCATTCCTGAGACGACTTTTAATGCTACCTTCCGGAGCTGTATACACAGGCTCCTTGCTCATGCCTTTTCCCGATCCCTTTGGACGACCACGTCCTCGTTTTGGCTCAGAGAGCAACTGCATCCCTTGATTAACTTGCTCCTCTAACCGACTAATACGATTAGCAATATCCCCCGGAACAGGAGTGGACTGCCTATCAAAACCAACCCCATGGCGATCCCCCGGCTGCTGAATAACCGGCGAAATAACCTGCTGACTCTCTACAGCCGCAGACTGCTGCTCCTCCAAACTACCAGCCTGTCCTCCAGCCTGTTGCCGTTCTGCAGTCTGTCTCCCAGCCATATGTATCTCATCAACAACTCCTCCACCCTTTCCTGGAGTATGAACTTCGTCATCATCCGATTCATGAAAAACCTCTTCAACCTGTCCTTCCTCTAGTATAGCTGAGCCATCTTTATCCAAATCAGGCCCTCGAATGTCCTCTTCTTGGTTGTCTAGAACCGCAACCGATTTTGTTTCCCAACGTCAACCATCTCACGATGCGGTTTAGGCCTCCAGTTATTGCGTGGTTTAACATTCTGAAATTCATCACGATCTTTCGTATGCTTTTCCTCATTCACCGTATGCTTTTCCTCATTCACCACTACTGCTCGAGACACCTCTAATTTTTTAGTTTTCTTACACTTGTCCATTGTATGCCCCGTGATCTTGCATTAATTTGTAACAAAACAACGGAAGTTTCTCGAATCCAAACTCGACGTTAAAGGATTTGTCGGGACAATCAAAGAGAGCAAATTCCGGCAAAGGAAGGGCCAAATCAACCTCTATCAAAACTCGGGCATAATGCCCGAAAACTCCGGCCGCCGTATCCCCATCCACCTTAAGAGGCGTTCCAACAGCTTTCCCAATAGTCGTGATAATCTCAGTTGTCCAGTACTCCACGGGCAAACAATAAATGCGCGTCCACACCTGGCAAAGAGAAGAGATTTCTTTGTATGGATCAAAATGTCGAACCCATTCTCGAATTCTCAAGGCGCCATACGGCAAATCCCAAACCGCACGTTGTTTCACTTTATCTTTATCCTCAGCAGATGCAAAACGAAAAATATAGAAACCCTTGCTCATAGGAATTATTTGCCACTCAGAGGCAACGCTCCATAAAACTTGGAGCTCCAACCGAATCTCCTCAGTCAATTTAGGCTTATCGCCTTTGCGAAGATAAAGCCGCCCTATGACGGCATGCTCAAAATCTCTAACACGATGTTGATACATAGAAGCAGGAATAGAAATAGTAATAACCTCGCCATCAACGATCGGGTCAGGTGTATTGAGACGATGTACCAAAACATCAGGCCTACGGGTTCGAGACCTTGGACGAGAGATGTCCGCATAAGAACAACCATCCTTACCTGCAACAAAGGCGGCAGTAGGAGTCTCTTGTTGACGACCTTCGCTGTGAAAGTTCGGAGACACCCTAGGCGACAGTTGGCGTCTATGGCTGGGCGAGGAAGGAGGCGAAGTAATGCTGCCATGGCTGGGCAAGAAAGCCCTAGGTGAGGGACCACGCCGGGGCTGGGAGAAATTAGAAGACACCGGTGGGAGGTTGAGGCCGGATTTGTCCGGAGTCGTCAGTAGATCGCCGCGCACAGACGCGGACGGAGAGACGCCGGACTTGTCCAGAGGCATCCGGCCATCGCGCGCTGCAGAAACAGCACCGCCGCTGGGGAGGGGAGGAAAGATCTCCATCGCTCCAGAAGGAGAGATGTGGCCGGACATCGAGCGGCCAGCGCCGTCGGATGGCTGCGGCGCAAGAGAGGTTGCTAGGGCTCAAAAATCCCCAAATTTTGTTCTCAGATCAGGTATTTGTTGATATATATATAGGTGCTAAGAATTAAAAAAAAAAGCAACGAATAGATGTCAACGGTAGAAAAAAAAAACGGCTTCTGCCGATTTATTTAAATTTTAATTTTTTTTTCAATTTTCCTATTTTTTTTTTGGTTTGAAAAGGGGCGCGTGTCAACACGCCCCCTCCTTCGCTCCCGTTCGCTGCTGGTGCGTTCCATCGCCCCACCCCCATTGCACCCGGGTGCAGCAACGCCGGCGGGTGCGATAGGCCGGGTTCGATCCCGCCATTGCACCCGCCGTTGTTGATGCTCTTAGAAATATATAAATAAATAAGAATGAATGAGAATTGAGTAAAATTAGAATGAAGTGATTATATGATGCTACGTAGGATAAGATTTATTTTTCTATAATATATGTAGGATTCTTATTTCTTACGAAATATAACATTTTTAGTAGAATTCATCTGTATACATAAATAAAACACAAAGTAAAAGTATGCTTGCATCTATTATAACAGTGATGGACAATATATGATGCATATTATTTAGGAGAATTAAATATTTATACTAGTATTTACACTCGTGCAATGCACCAAAAATATTTTTATATTTTTGTATTTATATAAAATTGATACTAAGAGCATCCACATCACCCTCGTTTGTGTGCCGAAGCGTGCCAACACGCGTGAAACTCGCCGCGCTGGAGTGTTGCTGTAGCTCGTGTTGGGCACGGAAGTTGGTGACAGGCACGGAGAGGAGGAAATGCATTCCCGTGCAAATACGTGTGGAAAATAAAATAAAATAAAATAAGAAAAAAAAAACAAAAAGAGAGGAGAAAAGAGTAGGGAAGAAGAAGATAAAAGAAAAGAATGAAGAAGAAAATGGTGGGCGGCTGGGGAAGAAGAAAAACAGGGGTGGGGCGGTAGGTTGAGTAGGTTTTTAATATCTTGTGCTTTTTTTAAATATCTTTTGGATTTTTATTTTTTTTTAATTTTAAAATCTAAAACTTTTTAATTTTTTAACTTTTTTTACCTAATTTTTAATTATTGTAATATTTTTATTTATTGTATTTTATTTTAATTAATGTAATGTTGAAATTTTAATTTTAATGAAATATTGAATTTTAATATAAAAGAGTGAAATTATCTACTGCAGTTCAACACTTTTGTTCCGTTACCTTCTTCGTCGTCCACCAATCTCTCTCTCTCTCTCTTCCTCGACGATCTCAACATCGTCCTTGCTGCCCTAGATATTCATATTTTGTGATGTGACTAATCCGGGGGGCGGAGGATGATCTGGGTTTAGCGGGCGTTTGACCACCCCGCCTTCGCTGATCTGCCACCAGTCCGGCGTTGCTCGCCGCACGCCGCTGAACTGAGATCTGCCGGAAACGAGATCTTTTGAACTGAGATCTTTTGGCTTCTAAATCTCATCCTCGGAAACGAGATCTGCCGCTGAACTGAAACGAGATCTGCCGCTGCTGCTGCTGTGTTCAGATCTGCCACCAGCCCGGCGTTGCTCACCACCAGCTGCTGCTGCTGTGCTGTGCTCAGATCTGCAGAGAAATCCTCGCATTCTTGGCAGCGCCGCTTTCAGGCCTCTCCGTGCCGCCGCCCTTGCCGGCTTGCTCAACCTTCTTTTGATGCGCCGCCGCCCTCCCAGACTCGCCCAGCCTTCCCCGTCGCCTCGCCTTCCATCATCCGGCTGCTCTGCGTAGGCTGAACGCTCAAGCGCCGAGTTTCCGATGGCTACGACGGCAGAGTTCTCCGGCAATGTTTCTCCACGAACATCGGGCGCGTCTCCCCAGCAGCGTCCCCCGAATGTTCTTTCTCCCCAGAAGTTCCCTCACCCTGCTGCTCTTCGTGAGGCTGAAGACTCCAGCGCCGATTTTCGGGTTGCTGCGCCGATTGCTTCCGCTCCGACATCAGACAAAGGAGCCCTCAATCTCCCCTTGGTTTCTGCAAATTTTGAACAACATTTCAAACCCTCGAATGGGGTTTCTAAGCAAAACTTTCAAGTTAATCTCAGGAGCACGGTGGATGTCCCTGCTGCACCTGTTTCTGTGAATTCAACTGAACAACAGAACGTTTCATACGCTCGGATTACTGCCCCTCCAACGGTTCGACAGCCGGATTTACCAGCGCATAATTTTCGTGCCCTCCGTCCGGTTAGGCATGGTGATCAAGGTACTCTTGTTATACCACGTGATATTCAGGATTCTCAATTGAAGAAGTTTAAGCATGCTCTTATAGGCAGACTTTTGTTAAATAAAGGCGATAAGCCGAGGCAATCTCGTGAGTTAAAGGCGGAACTTCAATCGCTTTGGAAAATTTCTTCTCCCTGGCACTTGATGCCTATGGGAAAGGGTTACTATACTCTTAGATTTCAGTCGCAAGAGGATAAAGCCACTGCCAAAGCTAATCTTTTATGGAATTTATCTGTTGGATCGCTTCGGTTACGTGATTGGGTACGTTACTTTAATCCCTACAAGGAATCTTCTTCTCTCGCTCAGGTGTGGGTTCGGATTTATTATTTGCCTGTGGAGTTTTGGCATCCTGAAATTATTTCGGGTATTGGAAGTTGGCTTGGACAGCCGCTGAAAATTGATGGAAATTCTTTGACTGAAGATGTAGGACACTTTGTGCGTATGTTGGTTGAAATTGATTTGGCACAGCTTTTGCCGATGAAGCTTAATATTGATGGAGGGGACAACGAGTTTTCAGTGGAGTTCAGTTATGAATATATACCTATTTTTTGTCATCGATGCAAGATTACGGGCCATTCGATGGAGAAATGTCGCAAGGGTGACAAATCACAGGGAAAGACAACAGATGAGGTGGAAAAGAGGGACAACGGACCGGAATGGCACGCTATCGGGAAGGCGGTGGTACAAGCTTCGGTGTTGAATAACACTAAGGCTTTGGAAGCGGTAGATAATAATGACTCTTCGGATCATTTGCAAGTTACATCTGTTAAAGCTGTTGAGGTGAAGTCTGCTCTGACGGAGCGTGCTCAAGTTGAGCAGACCACGGGAGAGCAGAAGTCTGGGAATTCCTTTGCCCCTTTGGTGACGACGGAGCAATCAAGCGAGATGGCTGACCTAACAGTTTACGGGCCGGATACGGCTGTTTTGAAGCAGATTATTCAGCCAGCTAATAGTGACGAGGAGGTGGACGAGGATCTTGAGATGGAGACCCCGTCTGGGAAGAATGTTAAAGACTCTCCTACTCCAGATTTTGCAAGTCGTATTAATCGGTTAGAGGAGCAGGTTAGCCAGGGAATACAATTTCTTGTTGACCAAGCACCGCCTAAACGACGGGGACGTCCTCCAAAGGGTATGGAGCGCCCGCGCGTCCAACAACCTTTGGAAGATAGCATAAAGAATCGACTCCGTCATGCGGAGGAAATGGGTTATAAGCCGAGGGAGTTTGTTATAGATAATAGCAGAAGTGCTAGTATCTGTGCTATGAATAATATCTCCAAAGGACGTTGGTCGGATGAAATGGAGATGGACGACTTCTGCAACAACATGGATCATTCTTGAGATTGAGTTTCTGTACGCTGAAGTTTTAGGCTTCTTGCGTTTCCTCTTTTTTGTTTTTTTCTTTCTTTTGACAAGCTCCTTCTCGAGCCTCGGGCACCTTGTTTGCGTACTTGTGCTTTCACTGGTTTTTCCTTTATCTTTTTAATAAAACTACAATTTAATAATATAAAAGAGTGAAAATAGGATTAAATGGAAATGAAGATTATATCGCCTCTTATCGAGTCAACGCACTGGAGAGGGGAGGCGCTAAAGTGGGGACCCACCTTTTAGCGCCTCCCCTTAGCATCTTCCACTGTAGATGCTCTAATTCAATGATCATATTTATAAATATAATAAAATATTAATTTTAACTAAATATATTTGAACTAAATATCTCAAAAATAAAAAATTAAAGAAAACTTCACAATGATAAAAATTGATATTATGAAAAGGCAAAAAAAAATTAAAAAGTAGTAATAAATACTCCCTTTCCCTCCATCCTTTAAAAATAATCTTAGTTTTTCTTTTTGGGTGTCCACAAAAAAATAGTCATATTCTATTTATGCACACTACCCCATAATATAGTATCCTATATATATTAACTTATTTACCTATTCTACCAAATGGTGGGACCCTGTCTCCATTCATAATATAATTAATTATCATTATTAACACTACTTTATGGTGGAACCATTTTTCAACTCATAACATATTTAACCAATTTTATTAAAATCGGTGCAACTCCCTCCTAAGACTATTTTTACAAGATGTATGGAGTAATTGAAAATAGATTTATTCAAAAGAGATGAGAGAGGAGAGAGATTTTTTAAAAATTTTAATCTTTAAATAAATATAATTTTTATATTTTAAATCAAATATATAAAATATCTCAAATTAAAGCTTTTATCGTGATCTATAATTGATATGTATATTAAATATTTTAGAATTAGTCGAATTTTAAAATTTTATAAGGAAATAAAAAAAGAAAAAATATATAATTTACAAATAAACCTTCGATCTACTATTATAACTACAAAATTGAGTAACAATTTTGAAACCAATTTGAAATGGATTTCAAACTAAAATCTTGACTTATATAATATAGATATATTAGGAGTATATGCTGTATTTATTTGTGGGTATATATCTTTGTTGATGTTTTTAATCTACGTCAACATTTTTTTCATTGTCTGTGTATGTTTTCTAAAAGCATTCACAGCCGTCGAGCCTCATCTCTGACTCACAGGTGCCCCCTCCTCGCCCCGAGCTTTACAACTGTCAAGTATCACCTCCGCGTCAGGCTCACCTCATGCACCACTACGGTGCAATCACGCGTCTCTCTCTTTCCTCTTCCGCGCTTGACACACATATGCGCACCTCAACCCAAGTCCCACCTCTCGACAGTGATATACAACGATATGCGGCTCGCTTAAGTTCGCTCCGCGAGACGAATTGTGGATGCTCTTAAGACATTGTGACTTGGATCATTAATGTTAGGTCTGGAGGGTCTCGAATAGGTGTATGGGGGGGAATACACCTATGGGATATTTTTCTTTTTCTTTTTTTCCTCTAAAAACAGAGGGATCTCAAGATAGTGATCAAAATGAAACTTTACACGCAAACTACGACACCTGTTGACTGAAAACAATTTTGACCAAACAGGGTTAACGACTGATATTGAAAACTCTTCAGTAAGGAGTTATCAGTTAAGTTGCTAGAACTTAATTGATGCACGTAAGGGCTTCAGTCGAGTTTGCTAGAATAGAGATGATATAAGTCTTCCTGACTATTAGAGGATAGATCAGTCAGACTGATATCACACGCAGCGGAAATAACTTTGTTTCGTAATAGCCTCGATTGAGCACGTTGTTAGTCTTAGGTTTTGCTTTGCAGTTATTCAGTATTCAGTATATCAAGAGTAAGAACACAGATAAGTATGTAAAGACTAAAAGCTGTAAATAACACAAAGACTTTTACGTGGTTTGGAAAACACTTTCCTACATCCACGGTCTGTTGATCAGACCAACAATCCACTCCGCAAGTGCTTAACTGGTGCACTGCAAACTGAACCGTGTGCTTGCCGGGTGCACACAACCGTTTCACTAAAGAGTCCACTCTTCAGACCCACACTTCATTCGTGTCGGATTTCTCACTCCTAGCACAACCTTGCACTAGGATCTCACGGAGTCAGAGTACCTTCCTGAACTCCTTTTTCACTCAAACACTCGATTTCTTTCTTTTGAAAAGAGGTTTGAAAAACTTGCCAACTAGACTTCAAAGAACAAATTCTTTGGAGCAAGTTTTGACCTGGGCTTCTGGGTAAACAGATAAATGCCTAAGGTCTAAGAGAATGTGTGTAATCAGCAGTGACTGATTTTGGCTTTGGAATTCTCTTATTCGATTCAAGCTTTGGGGAGTTTAAGCTTTGGGCTGAGTATCAATTTTGGCAGAGCTTCAACTTATGTTGTTGAATCGGTGAAGATCGAAGTTGATCCTCGAGCGCTACTTATAGGAGAGATCCTGAATAGATCCGTTGGCAGAGAACGTCTTCAAGATTTCTTCCGTTGGAGAGCTTTTTGAATTTGGGCTGAGGCTTCAATCTTCGAGGTTCCTTGTTTGGTGGGAACGACTATCTTGATGAACAGGAGATGCGACGTCTCTGATAAAGTAGCCACCAAATAGGAATGACCTCTGCAGAGAGGGATGATCCTGAGATCTCTGCATTTAATGCGGCTGTACTATGTGAGTACGTGGCTTCCTTTGAACGTTGGAAGTTCAGTCCTAGGAAGAATGTTTAACTGATACTTGACTTTAGTATCAGTCCGCTGAGTCCATGGAGCACGCATTAAGTAATCAGTTCCGAACTGATTCTTCAACTGATACTTCAGTTGGTAACTTCAGTCTTTCGATCTTCAGTCTTCAGAACCGCAACCTAAACTAGAAACGAACTCTAACACTTGAGTTCAAAACAGTTCTAGTCTATTACAAATTAAACCTAAGGATTTTGGTATCATCAAAACAAGACATGATATTCCATGGGGTTCCTAACAATTTCCCCCTTTTTGATGATGCCAAAACCTTACAACAGTTCTGAGCAAAACAAAGACCGAATTCATAGTACAAGTTCTAAAACAGGGTGAATACAGTTCCCCCTTAACAATAAAACCTAATAACTTGTACTTAGAGTTATGAACACAACAGTTCAAAACAAGAACGAGGAAAATGACATAAAACCATAATCAGAGCCTGGACAAAACATTATTGTCTTCAGGTTGAGATCAATAGAAGTTCTTTTATTTCAATAAACTGACTGATGAGACATCAGTCGAGGTACAGGGCAAACTTACATTGGAGTACAGAAAATGAAATACAAAAACTCATGGGAAACCTATGGACTCCAGCAGTCTACTTGGCTGCGCCTTGAACTTTCTTGATCTTCATCTTCTGTCTTCAGTCATCATGTTCCTAAGCTTGTTCCATTCCCACTTGTTTTTCTTGGACTTGAGGTCTCCCTGGCTAATCTTCCTCATGATCATCGTGATGATCATTTTGCTTAATCGCCTTTAGTCTTTTGAGAATAAGTCTCTAAGAACTTTCTCCCTTTTTGGCAACATCAAAAAGGTAGAATTGACTGAAGGATGCAGCTAAGACCATGCGAGGAAACCAAATCGCAGAATGGTCCAGAGAAAGATGCCTTGGGTAGGATGGAGATGGAGAATGCGGAGGTTTAGAGAAAGAAAGAAAGATGGAGAAGAGGAGAGAGAAATGAGGAAGACGGAGAAAGTAGCAGGGGTTGATTGCATGGCTCTCAGAATGGGAAGAGAAGAGCAGCTATCATGCAAACCAAAGGAGGTTGAGGGGAGGGTTTTTGGGGAAGAGAAAGAAACATATGAGGAGATGTGTGTGGTAAGAGAAGATCAAATCAGTGACTATCGTGAGGATAGACACTGTCGATGACCCAGCACTTGTGCAATGGGTTGCGCCGGTTGACAACGAGCTCCTGCTCATTGCTGTTGCACCACACGGAAGCTTTACAAAAAGGTGAGAAGCTCGCCTGAGGAACATGTGAAGTCCGTCTTCTTGAGACAGGTACTTCAAACCGTATGGTCCGGGCATGAGGATGGAAGACGCTCGCGTCGATGGATACAAGTGAGAACAACGCAAGCTTTAACGTCGGAGAGACGTTGAGATCCAGTGGAAGGGGCCGGTGAAGACCAAGTATGTGAGCGTCATTCTCCCACTCCATGACTTTGCAGTCATTGAATTCTCCTATGTCGGAACATAATTTTCTCTGCAAATTTTGAAGGAATTTGAATTTTTCTCACAGTGAATGTTGTGGAGATTTGTTAGTGGATGCAAAAAACTATTGAAGACATCGTGGTATAAATAAACACAATTACCAAGTGAGAAGATGAAAGATTTTTCGAAAACTGTGCCTAAAATGTTTTTGAAGAAAAATTCACGTCTACCGTCACTGCAGGGGACAGAAGCTTCAAAAGGCGAGATATATCATATCAATGAGATTCTCAAGAAGTTTGACCACATAGGCAGAAAGGTTGGAAATATTTTTGGTAAAGATCAGGGCAGATTAAATCAAATCAAATCACATCAAATCAAATCCCCGTCTTCCAAAGATATTCCATGACCCAACAATAAAAACAAATCAGTTAAAGATTTTGAAAAGAACTGATCAGTCAGAGAAAGATTTTGAATTTGAAAGCACAGATCTATAGACTGAAATTAACTGATATTAAATAGTAAGCACAAAAGAAAATACTTACTGATCGACTGAGCATTGTAGTCAGTCGATACCACTTGATTCTGAATAACTCATTTCGATGAGTTTTCTTCATTGCTTTCCACGTCAGCGGTTGTAGAATAACAATTGGTTGACCACCAGTCAGCATGACTATTTTAGAGAAATCTTCAAACACAGCATCACTCTTCTGGGTTGATGAGGTCGATCCTTCCACACAGATCGTTGAACCTTTCTTCTGGAAGAGCTTTGGTTAGCAAGTCTGCTCTCTGAACTGTGGTCGGAATCCATTCAACAGATATATCCTTCTTTTCGACGTGATCACGTATGAAGTGATGTCGAATAGCAATATGCTTGACTCTGGTGTGATGAAGTGGATTCTGGGATATTGCAATAGCACTGGAGCTGTCGCAATAGATTGGGACTTCCTTTTCTTCGATCCCATAGTCTTTCAACTGTTGGACTAACCATAGGAGTTATGAACAGCAGCTTCCCGCAGCAACATATTCAGCTTCAGTTGTGGAGGTGGCGACGGAAGTCTGCTTCTTTGAAAACCAAGAGATGAGCTTGTTGCCTAGGAATTGACAGGTTCCGAACGTTGATTTGCGATCAATTTTGCATCCCGCAAAATCTGAGTCTGAATATCCGGTGAGCTTGAAGTCGTCGTCAGCTGGGTACCACAATCCTAAATTAGGTGTGCCTTTAAGATATCGCAAGATTCGCTTTGCTGCATCCATGTGAGCTTCCTTTGGATCTGACTGATATCTTGCACAAACCCCGACTGCAAACGCAATATCTGGTCTGCTAGCAGTCAAATGCAGCAATGATCCGATGAATTCTCTGTACTTGGTTGAAGATACAGATTTCCCTTCTGATCCTGGATCTACTTTCCAGTTTGTATTCATTGGAATCTTGACTGATTTCATGTGCTGAATACCGAACTAAGCGATCACACTACTACAAAAGTTTACATACATAACAGTGCATAGATAACGGTTTTTTTCAAAAACCGTTATGTATGAGCGCACTTTTAGGAATAGATAACGGTTTTGGAAAAATCCGTTATCTATGTAGTGTTGTCTATATGCATAGATAACGGTTTTTCAAAAACCGTTATGTTTTTGCGTTATCTATTAGTTGCATACATAACGGTATTAGAAAACCGTTAAGCCACCGTTATCTATGATCATCTTTTATAACGATTATTCATAACGGTAAAGAATCGTTATGTATAAGACTCATTTACAACGGTTTTTGAACCGTTATATATGAGCGTTTATAAAAACTGTTATGTATAATTTTTTTTATTATTTTTTTAAAAATAATATTATATTATATTAAAAATAACAAATAAATTATTTATCCTAAAATCTGAATTTATTCCTAAATATAGACTTTGAAAAATAAAAAAATCATAACATTTTTTTTATTTTATCATTAAGTAACACTTATATAAAATCTAAATTAGAAATTTAAATATCAAGAATTGAATATTAAAAGTGAAAAAAAAGAAAAGAAAAAAGGAATAGATTTTATTTAGGAAATTTAGAAATTAACCCCCAAAACTACAAGCCCTAGTTTTTGTTCGTCTGTCTCTCGACTCTCTCTCTTCCCTCTCGACTCCGCCGCCGGCGCCGCTGCCCCGCGCCGGCCCGTCGCCGCCCACCCTCGCTGCTGCCTCGCGCCGCTGCCGCCCACCCTCGCTGCGTCTCATCTCCTCCCCAAATCTCTCTCTCTCTTCGCGATCTCTCCCTCTTTGAGAGATAGTCGCCGCCGCTGCCGAGGCTAGTTCTGGCCATAGAAGCGCGCCCCCCCTCTGTCCTCCACGGCCGCAGCAACGTCAGCCACCAAGCTCGTCGCACTTCCCTCGTCTCCCTCTTAATCTCCTCTCTCTCTGACTCAAATGCACGCACACCACACTGCCCCTGAAATCCTAGATCTATAATCTACAGCCACCTCCCTGTCGATTCCCGTCGACCACACGGCGGGAAGGCCGCCGCCTCCGAGCGCAGCCCAAAGCCCCCTCTTCTCTCCATACTCCGGCGACAACAGCGCAGCCCAAAGCCCCCTCCTTTCTTTTCTTATGCATATCATTCTTATCAATATCTACTCTAATTGTGGAACTCTGATGGAAGATTAAAAGGTTAACGATGATTTTGTATTCTTATCTAATCTCTGCTGCTTCTTTGTTATATATGACAGGCTTACATTGAAAAGGAGAATAGTAAGAAGTTGAAACAAAAGCAACGTGAGAGAATGCAGCCTAAAATGGGAAAGATGGACATTGATTATCAGGTATTTAAGTATATTAAGTTTTTAACCCGACATACCTGCTTCTAATTGCTGATATTGGAGGGTGAATGGATTGTTTAACTTGCCAGATTTTTTTTTTTTTTGGCTTTGTATCTCATACATGCTCCCCTCTTTGTAACGGCGAGCATTTTATCATGATTTTGTCTCCATGTAATTCATACCGACTGATTTTCAGGAAGAACCAGTTGATAAGACTAAGCACTGGGGTGACTTGGAGGAGGAGGAGGAAGAGGAAGAGGAAGAGGAAGAAGAAGAAAAGGAGGAGGAGGAACAGATGGCAGAAGAGGAACTTGAAGATGACATTCAGTCTGTTGACAGCCTTTCAAGGTGAAAGACATGCTTTGCTCTTTTGTGTTGAGATTATAGATTCATTTCAGGTTCAAGAGATTCTGCCTGAAGTATGGTTACAAGTCTATTGGTGCTAGAAACATTGTATGATAGATTTTTGTTTTAGCTATAAGGTTGTTGGTATTTTTAATTTTGAATCGGAATATGCAATGATGATGTATACTTGATATTTGGTTCATTTGTATAATAATGTATGAATTTCTTGGATGATATATAATATTGTTATCGTTGATTTTATCATTTTGTCGTTTTATAAAAATTGCAAAATTTAAAAATATACTACAATTATATAAAGTGCAAAAAACTGTTATAAAAGGTGCAAAAAATTGTTATGTATTCTAATTAAAGATAACGGTTAAAATCGTTATAAAAACTGCAAAAATCGTTATAAAAAGTGCAAAAAATCGTTATAAAAAGTGCAAAAAACCGTTATGTATTCTATCAAAGATAACGGTTAAAACCGTTATAAAAAGTGCAAAAAACTGTTAACTATGATAAAAAAAAAATAAAAAAAAATTAATACATAACGGAAAAATCTTAATACATAACGGTGAAAAACCGTTATGTATTCTATCAAAGATAACGGTTAAAACCGTTATAAAAAGTGCAAAAAACTGTTAACTATGATAAAAAAAATAAAAAAAAATTAATACATAACGAAAAAATCTTAATACATAACGGTGAAAAACCGTTATGTATTCTATCAAAGATAACGGTTAAAACCGTTATAAAAAGTGCAAAAAACTGTTAACTATGATAAAAAAAAAAAAAAATTAATACATAACGGAAAAATGTTAATACATAACGGTGAAAAACCGTTATGTATAACCGTTATAGATAACGGATGCGAACCGTTATGTATGACACATCGTACCGTTATCTATGCTACTATACATAACGGTTTTGAAACCGTTGTCTATGACGTATAGAATAAATAACACCACTATACACAACGGTTTTTTTGCTTATAGATAACGGATAAAATCCGTTATCTATGAGCGTTTTTCTAGTAGTGTCAGTTCCTTGGCGTACTTGGACTGATTGATCAGTATTCCTTCGTTGGTCTGCTTGACTTGCAATCCTAGAAAGAAATTCATTTCGGACATCTGGAACTTATTGGTCATGATGTCAGCGAACTTCTTGCACGTGCGTTCGGATTTGGATCCGAAGATTATGTCATCGACATAGATCTGAACAAGTAGGAGATCTTCTCCTTCTTTGAGAGTGAACAGTGTTATGTCCAATGATCCTTTCTTGAACCCTGGTTCAATGAGATACTCAGAGAGAGTATCATACCATGCTCTTGGAGCCTGCTTCAGTCCATAGAGCGCTTTCTTCAGCTTGTACACCTTTTCTGGACCTACAACCTCAAACCCTGGAGGTTGTTCAACGTAGACATCATCTGTGAGCACTCCATTGAGAAAAGCGCACTTCACGTCCATTTGATGTACCTTGAATCCTTTGTGAGCTGCAAAGGCTAAGAAGAGCCTGACTGCTTTCAATCTGGCCACCGGTGCAAAAGTTTCATCGTAGTCGATTCCTTCTTCTTGACTGTATCCTTTTGCAACTAGCCTTGCTTTGTTTCTCACAACGTGACCTTCTTCGTCTTTCTTGTTCTTGAAACTCCATTTCAAGCCAATCACCTTTGCATCATCTGGTCAATCCGCAAGTTCCCAAACTGAATTCCGATTGAATTCATTTAGCTCTTCTTGCATTGCAATGACCCATTCAGTAGACTTCAGAGCTTCTTCAATATCCTTGGGCTCTGTGGATGATAGGAAACAGCTGAAATTCTTATCTTCGTTGATGCAGTTCTGGTTAATATCAAAGACGAGGTTGCACATTGATATTCGAGTCTTGACACCGTCTGATGGTTCTCCAATGATGTTCTCATTTGAATGGAGTTCAAACCATCTTCGATACTTCTTGATCTCTTCTGGTGATGGATGAAGTTCTTCAGTCAGAATGGTTCTGAGGTGTTGAGCATTGTTCTGAACTGGTGAGAGATGAGTTAGATCTTCTTCGGCTGGTTTAGCTCTTTCCTCATCAATAGGAGTTTCCCCTTGACTGATGCCATCTGCATTGGCTCCAGTCTGAACTTCTGACCTCTGACTGATCTTCTGATACTTAAGCTTTTCAGTATCTTCATCTTTTTTGGGTCCCCACACCAGGACTGTAGAAGGTTCGGTCTCCTGCTTTTCAGTTCTGGAAACTTCAGCATTCTCTGTTTCCTGTTTCCTGAATTCATCAGCAGACTCATCAAAGACAACATGAGGTGTTTCTTCAACGCAGAAAGTTTGAGAATTAAACACTCGATAGGCTTTGCTAGATTGTTCAGTTCCAGAATATCCAAGAAAAATTCCTGGATCAGCCTTGCTATCAAAAGTATTTAATCTGCTCTTATCATTGTTGTGGATGAAACACATAGAACCGAAAGCATGAAAATAAGAGATTGAAGGTTTTCTGTTCTTCCATATCTCGTATGGAGTTTTTCCATGTCCTTGGGTGAGGAAGGAGCGATTTTGTGTGTAGCATGCGTTGTTGACTGCTTCGGCCCAAAACTTCAAGGGGAGTTTTGATTCGGCTAGCATTGTCCTTGCTGCTTCCTTCAAAGACCTGTTTCTTCTTTCTGCAACTTCGTTCTGTTGAAGAGTCCTCGCTGCAGAAGTTTGATGACTGATTCGATGTTCCTCACAATACTCACGGATGACAGTATTGAGGAACTCAGTCCCACGATCTGATCTGATGCTGATGATGTTGATTTCCTTTTCAACGCTTAGCCTTCTCAGCAGCTTTGGCAATTCCATCAGTGTCTCCTTCTTGCTGTAGAGAAAGATGACCCAAGTATATCGTGAATAATCATCCACGATAACTAAGGTGTACTTTCTGCCATTGTAGCTTCTGGGAGAGATAGGGCCAAACAGATCCATGTGAAGTAGTTGAAGAATCCTTCCAGAGGAGTGTCCTGACTTTGACTTGAATGATGTTCTTGTCTGCTTTCCTCTTTGACATGCTTCATATTCTTGCTTCTTCTGGAATACAATAGAAGGCAGGCCTTCTACCAACTGGTGTTTAGCAAGCTTGTTGATCGTCTTGAAGTTGAGATGGTTGAGTCTCCTGTGCCACAGCCAGTTGAGCTCTGAGCTGTTCTTGCTGATGAGACATGTTTTCGGAGGGCTGTCTTCCCATGAGACAACATAGGGACTCCCTTGTTTGAAACCTTTCAGAACCACCTTTCTTTGATTGTTTCTGACAGTGAATTCATCCTTTTTTATTTTCACCGTGAAACCGCTGTCACAAAATTGACTCACAGACAATAAATTATGTTTAAGACCAGAAACAAAGCTAACATTACTGATACTGGCGTTACCCATGTCGAGCACACCATAGCCTTTTGTTTCTCCGATTGAGTTGTCTCCGAATGCAACTTTGGATCTAGCTTTCTCAACATACCGAGTTAGATATTCTTTGTAGCCCGTCATGTGCTTCGAACAGCCGCTATCAAGATACTATGTTCTGATTGAAGCCTTGACTTCTTCCTTCTTTCTAGATTTTCTGCATTTGACCTGCAAGGAAGAGTCAATTTAGGTACCCAATCAAGATTTGGGTCCTTCAATGTTAGCTCGAGTTCCCTTTGGAACCCATATCTGCTTTAGAGCATTCTTCTGTTGAGCTTTTCTTCTGAAGGCCTCACTCTTGTAGGAGTTCTTTCTGATGAGGGGTTGAGGTCTTCTGTGCTCTACAAGGTATCTGCCTTGAGATACTTGAGTCATCCTTGACTGATGGAGACTTGACTTATGTTGAGCAGTATAAGTCTTTGGATATCCAGTCGCATGCTGTTGTTGATGATGTTTGCCTTGTCTGGATTTGTTACAACTTTGTCTCCAAGGATGTTCTTCTCTTCGGAACTGAACTGGTTTCAGTTTCTGACTGATGTTGGTGTTTTTCCCCCTGGACTGATGAGGAAGAGTCTTCTTGATGCCTGATGTTTCTTCCCCGATCTTTGACTGAAATCTGCTTTCCAGTCTTCTTAGTAGGATGATCTGGTTGGGGGCCTCCTTTGCTCGTCTGTAGCTTTGTGGAGGTGAAACATTCGTTCTTGTCATCAGCTTGCGTTTCCGAAGTTCTTCCATATCATGATCTCTTGATCCTTCTGAAGTACTGTCTTCAGGAGCATCAGTTGACTCGTTGATCATGATACTCATTCATTTATCAACTGCAATATTTTCTCTGATGCTTTCGACAAGACCTTTCGATGGAAAGTTGCTCATCATGGGAGATTTCATCATGCAGTCCTTGACTGTTTCCTCCAGTTTGTGATTGAGTCTCTTGATTTCATGAGATGCTCTGTCACATTCTGAATTTGTGATTCTGAGCTTTTCTTCCAGTCGACTGTTCTCCATGATCAGTTGATCAAAGACACGTTTCATTCGGAAAGTAGATGACTGTCTGATTCTTGGCTCGTTCATCATTAATCTCCTTTTCCATTTTCTGATTCTTCTTGAGGAGATCTTCGAACATTTTTCTCAACTGACAGTGATCAGTCATGAGCTGATCCAGCTCGTCAACTTCAAT
This sequence comes from Salvia miltiorrhiza, assembly GCF_028751815.1. Taxonomy (NCBI): domain Eukaryota; kingdom Viridiplantae; phylum Streptophyta; class Magnoliopsida; order Lamiales; family Lamiaceae; genus Salvia; species Salvia miltiorrhiza. Next base: position 184,744 of record NW_026651511.1, read on the forward strand.
GATTGAGCCTTCTCCAGATCCTGAATGATCACCTGAATACACCAGGGAATAATCAGTATAAGGAGTTTTTGAGTGAGAGTTTACTTCTGAGCCATTCATTCCATTGTCGTAGCTGTTGTTAGCCACACTTTCAGTTTCGTTGGCCATCAGGGCTTGACTCTCATCCTCTGAGCTGGTAGAGTTGAAGTCGGATGATTCTGATGTGTCTTTGGAAGATTCAACATCGTCAGTTACCATCACCTTCTTCTTCACATACTTGTGATCTTTCTTGGCTTTCAACTCTTTGCGCTCAGAATGCGTCAGTTCAGGGAATTCACTTCGAAAGTGCCCTTTCTTTTTGCATCCAAAGCATTCCATATCTTTGATGAGCGACTGAGTAGATCTGCCAATCTCCTCGTGGCAGTGCTCGAAGAATCTTCAAGTTGATTTCTCGTTGAGTGTACTTGTCCTTCGAGATGGATTGAACTTCATTCAGGATTTGATTGAATCTAAGTTCCATCTCTTCGACAGATTCATTCTTGAGCATGAGGAAGGAGTCGAACTTCTGACATGCTATGGATAGCTTATTCTCCTTGATTTTCTCAGAGCCAACGCACATACTTTCAAGAATGTCCCACATCTCCTTTGCACTTTTGCACTTGATGATCTTTGTGACGTGCTTGTCAGGTACTGTGCTGGAGATGATACTTTTGGCGAGATTGTCAAGCTCATCCTGCTTCCTTTCTTCTGTGGTGTAGTCCACCTTCTGCTTGATTTAGACGTCATCGAAAGGATCCCGAGAAGGATCAACGAGAACCCTTTTTATGATTTCGGTGATGATGATTGGTCCGTTAGTGATGACTTTCCACATTCGACAATGTTGAGCGATGAGGAAGCTTTCAAGCCGAAATTTCCATATGTCGTATTTTTCAATACTAAACATAGGTAAAGAAGATAACCTACCATGGTTAGTCTCCATAACAACAGATAATCAGCAGATAAGAGCAAATAGCAAGCACAACTTGAAAGAGAAAAGTTTCTCGAGACCTTTGAGAAAAAGGATCTAGTTCAATTAGAACCTAGTCAGAAACAGACTGTTCTTGCGAACAACCTGCTCTGATACCAATTGTTAGGTCCGGAGGGTCTCGAATAGGTGTATGGGGGGGAATACACCTATGGGCTATTTTTCTTTTCTTTCCTCTAAAAACAGAGGGATCTCAAGATAGAGATCAAAACGAAACTTTACACGCAAACTACGACACCTGTTGACTGAAAACAGTTTTGACCAAACAGGGTTGACGACTGATACTGAAAACTCTTTAGTAAGGAGTTATCAGTTAAGTTGCTGGAACTTAACTGATGCACGTAAGGGCTTCAGTCGAGTTTGCTAAAACAGAGATGATATAAGTCTTCATGACTATCAGAGGATAGATCAGTCAGACTGATATCACACGCAACAGAAATAACTTTGTTTCGTAATAGCCTCGGTTGAGCACGTTGTTAGTCTTAGGTTTCGCTTTACAGTTATTCAGTATTCAGTATATCAAGAGTAAGAACACAGATAAGTATGTAAAGACTAAAAGCTGTAAATAACACAAAGACTTTTACGTGGTTTGGAAAACACTTTCCTACATCCACGGTCTGTTGATCAGACCAACAATCCACTCCGCAAATGCTTAACTGGTGCACTGCAAACCGAACCGTGTGATTGTTGGGTGCACACAACCGTTTCACTGAAGAGTCCACTCTTCAGACCCACACTTCACTCGTGTCGGATTTCTCACTCCTAGCACGACCTTGCACTAGGATCTCACGGAGTCAGAGTACCTTCCTGAACTTCTTTGTCACTCAAACACTCAATTTCTTTCTTTCGAAAGGAGGTTTGAAAAAGTTGCCAACTAGACTTCAAAGAACAAGTTCTTTGGAGCAAGTTTTGACCTGATCTTCTGGGTAAACAAATAAATGCCTAAGGTCTAAGAGAATGTGTGTAATCAGTAGTGACTGATTTTGGCTTTGGAATTCTCTTCTTCGATTTAAGCTTTGGGGAGTTTAAGCTTTGGGCTGAGTAGCAATTTTGGCAGAGCTTCAGCTTATGTTGTTGAATCGGTGAAGATTGAAGTTGATCCTCGAGCGCTACATATAGGAGAGATCCTGAATAGATCCGTTGGCGGAGAACGTCTTCAAGATTTATTCCGTTGGAGAGCTTTTTGAATTTGGGCTGAGGCTTCAATCTTCGAGGTTCCTTGTTTGGTGGGAACGGCTATCTTGATGAACAGGAGATGCGACGTCTCTGATAAAGTAGCCACCAAATAGGAATGACCTCTGCAGAGAGGGATGATCCTGAGATCTCTGCATTTAATGCGGCTGTACTATGTGAGCATGTGGCTTCCTTTGAACGTTGGAAGTTCAGTCCGAGGAAGAATGTTTAACTGATACTTGACTTTAGTATCAGTCCGCTGAGTCCACGAGCACGCATTAAGTAATCAGTTCCTAACTGATTCTTCAACTGATACTTTAGTTGGTAACTTCAGTCTTTAGTCCTTCGATCTTCAGTCTCCAGTCTTCAGAACCGCAACCTAAACTAGAAACGAACTCTAACACTTGAGTTCAAAACAGTTCTAGATCTTTTGGATTGTTGCACTGATTGGATTAATTTTCTAATAAAATGTTAAAATAAGAAATGATGAAAAATAACTGTTAGAATTATAATAAACAAAGCAAGAACCCAAAACAAATCTCCTAATTATATCAAATGCCAATGAACATGAAAGAATTTCATGATTTAAGAGTTTTTTTTTTTGTCAAATAATGATTCAAGAAATAATGCGTCTACAAATAACATAAAACGAAATTTACTCCATAAATTATTCTTTTCAATTATGAAAGTAATACAATCAAATAAAAAATCAACAAAAAATTAAATAATATACATTTATAAAACAATATTACTGACATAATATTCGATTTCACCGATGGAAAATTCCGTCGGTATCCAACCAATTTCTTGTAGTTAGATCAGTTATTATTCGCAGACAAATAAAGACTATACATTTACTTACGAGTAGTGCTAATTGGACAAAATATTTTCGGACAAGAAAATGTTAAATACTTTAAAATTTTGATTTATTTAAAAGTTTTGTTCAAATTTAAAAAGGATTTAGTTAGTTTTATTGTTTTCTCCACATGATAGTTTTTTTTTGTAGTTTTTTAATAATTTATATACTTAAAAATATAATGTGTTGGGTCCCGAAGGGTCACTGAACAGGTGTAGGGGTGGTAAACCGGTTACCGGTTAACCGGAACCGGTTAAGCACAATCTTCCTAACCGATAACCGAACCGGTTTTTTGATCGGTTAACCGATTAATGCATTGTTTCTCAATTTGGCCGAATTAATCGGTTAACCGGTTAATTCGGTTAACCGATTTTTATTTAAAAAAATTCAACTTTGTAGAATATGTGCAATAGGATTTGAACTCTTGACCTTTGAAAGAAAGGATAAGGTCTTATCCATTGCACCAATTCATAATTTGTGATAATTTAGAACCAAAAATAAATTATAAACACATGTAATTTATATTAAAAAAAAAAAGAACAATGAAATATTCAAACACAAATTAAAAGTAAAAGAACTTAACAATGGCCGCAACTCATGAACTTTTTAAATTAAACCATGCCTAAAAAACTAAAAAAAAGGAAGAAAAGAAAAAATATTAACCTCACAGTATTTGCTCACTACCACTAATTAATTCTAACTTTTTCAACAATCTTTGAAAATTTAATTTGCATGAATATGCACAGCTACGATGCATCACTTACAGCCATTTACGTGGCATGATTTTATCTTGGTTAAAGTAAGTGCTTTATAATTCTTGATTAAAATATTATGATTTAAAAAATGAAAATAAAATTGTTTTTGTCCGACATTCACAGAATATATATCCTGATATTGCACAATTTATGTTTTGCGTAGCATTTTCAGCACTCAAATTCTTACAAAACTGGAACAGCCGTGGAGGAGTCCTAAATGCGGCTGGATGCAGAACAGGAACAGAACAGGAACAGTCCTAAATGCCTAAACGACTAAATCCTAAATTAATATATTAATTAATTTTTAAAAAAACCGGTTAACCGGTTAAACCGGTTAATCGACCGGTTTAACCGATTAACCGGTTTACTATGAGAGTGCTAACCGATAACCGAACCGAACCGGGAAAAACCGGTTATCGGTTAACCGATAACCGGTTTTTCCGGTTCGGTTACGGTTTTAACCGAAAAACCGGCACCGGTTTACCACCCCTAAACAGGTGTATGAGGGGGGGGGGGGGGAATACACCTGTAGGTTAATTTTCAAAATTCTTTGTAAATAACTGAAGAAGTATCGACTGATACTGAAAGAGTATGACTGATATGAGCAGTTAAAGAAAACTTCAGTTAACAAGGGGTTGTAGACTGATACTGAACAAACTTCAGTATATTGATTTCAGTTAGGCTCAAGGCTTTAACTGATATCCACGTAAGGCTTCAGTCTACATTTTGTAAACATAGGAGTATTATGAATCGTACTGATTATCCGAAGATTTATCAGTTAGACTAATAACACAAGCAGCGAAAAATTAAACTTAGAAAATAGCATGTGTGATTATCACGTTGACAAAATAAAGTTTCACTTTGAATTAATCAGTTTCAGTTCAGTAAAGTGTTTGTGCACAGACAAGAATGTAGAATTGAATGCGATAAACAACTCAAGGGATTTTACGTGGTTCGGAATAAGTTTCTACGTCCACGTTCAGTTAAACACACTGACAATCACTCTGGGCTTGTGGTTACGGGTGCACAACAAACCTTGAACTGAAACAAAGTTTTAGTGCCAATACACTGGATTGGACTTCTCGTCTCCTCCTTCACTCGCAGGTGCAAAGGCTACACTTGTCTTGCGTGCGGTGAGTTCAGACCACTGTCTCGAATTCTCTCAAAGTACTCTTTCTTTTCGCTCAGTTGAAAAGAGGTTCGAATTACCAACTAGATTACAGAGAACAGACTCTCTGTAATCGGGAACTTAGGCTTTGGATAAAACAAAAGATATGCCTAAGTAACTAAGAGAATGTGTATAATCAGTGAGCTGATTTTGGCCTTGAGTATTCTCTTTTTCGATTCAAACTTTGAAGGTAGTGAAAGACTGAGTTGCAATTTTGGCAGAGGTTCAGCTTGTGCGTTTGAATCGATGAAGATTGTGGTGTTCCTCGAGCTCTATTTATAGGCGAAGTCTTGAATAGATCTATTGGCAAGATGGTCTTCAAGAATTCGTCCATTGTGAGAGCTATTTGAATTTGGCTGAGGCTTCAATCTTCGAGGTTCCTAATTTGGTGAAGAATGGCGTCTTAGGTACAAAGGTAAGGCGCCTCTGAAAAGTTTGCACCAAAAAGGAATGATCTGCAGAGAAGGACGATTTTCAAAATCTCTGCATTTAATGCGGCTGTACTTTGAGTGTACGTGGCTTCCTTTTAACTTAAGAAGTTCATTCCGAGGAAGAATGTCAACCGATACTTGACTTGAGTATCAGTCCGCTAATTCCACGTGGCCAGCATTAGATGAATCAGTCATAACTAATTCTCAGTTGAGAAACTCGTTTAGTCAAATATCAGTATTTGACTCTGCCTTTAATCGCGAACATCAGTCGAGTTCTTCAGTCTTCAGTCTTTAGTCCTTCGTTCTTCATTCTTCATTCATCCGATCTTCAGTCTTTAGTCTTCAGAACACTAACTAAACTAGAAGGATAACTCTAACACTTGATTTCGAAAGGTTCTACTCTATTATAAAGAAAACTTAAAGATTTTGGTATCATCAAAACTAGGGCTTGGATATTTCATTAAGTTCCCAACAATCCTACTGACGACTCAACTGATAGTTAGAGAGATTAATAACTATACTCTGTTCTACAAACTAGAATGAAGCCTTACGTGGATATCAGTTAAGCCAAGTGCTCGACTGATGTCAAATTACTGAAGTCCTTTCAGTATTAGTCTACAACCTATTTCGAACTAAAATTTGGTTAAGTTTGTTTTGTTTGCGAAAAATAGCCTACAAGTGTATTCCTCTCCCCCATACACCTGTCAGTCAACCCTAACTAATTCTCAGTTGAGAAACTCGTTTAGTCAAATATCAATATTTGACTCTGCCTTTAATCGCGAACATCAGTCGAGTTCTTCAGTCTTCAGTCTTTAATCCTTCGTTCTTCATTCTTCATTCATCCGATCTTCAGTCTTTAGTTTTCATATCACTAACTAAACTAGAAGGAGAACTCTAACACTTGATTTCGAAAGGTTCTACTCTATTATAAAGAAAACGTAAAGATTTTGGTATCATCAAAACTAGGGCTAGGATATTTCATTAAGTTTCCAACAATCCTACTAACGACTCAACTGATAGTTAGAGAGATTAATAACTATACTCTGTTCTACAAACTAGACTGAAACCTTACGTGAATATCAGTTAAGCCAAGTGCTCGACTGGTGTCAAATTACTGAAGTCCTTTCAGTATTAGTCTACAAACTATTTCGAACTAAAATTTGGTTAAGTTTGTTTTGTTTGCAAAAAATAGCCTACAAGTGTATTCCTCTCCCCCCATACACCTGTTAGTCAACCCTCCGGGACCCCAACATTAACTAATGCTGGCCACGTGGAATTAGCGGACTGATACTAAAGTCAAGTATCGGTTGACATTCTTCCTCGGAATGAACTTCTTAAGTTAAAAGGAAGCCACGTACACTCAAGTACATCCGCATTAAATGCAGAGATACAGAGGATCGTCCTTTCTCTGCAGAGCATTCCTTTTTGGTGATTACCTTTTCAGAGACGTCTTCTCTCATGTACCAGAGTAGCTGTTTCTCACCAAACAAGGAACCTCGAAGATTGAAGCCTCAGCCAAGTTCAAATTTCTCTCCAACGGATGAATTCTTGAAGACCATCTCCGCCAACGGATCTATTCAAGACCTCTCCTATAAATAGAGCTCGAGGATCACTTCAATCTTCACCGATTCAAATACACAAGCTGAAACGCTGCCGAAATCGTCACTCAGCCAATTAAAGCCTTCCAAAGTTTGAATCAAAGAAGAGAATCCCAAAGCCAAAATCAGTCTACTACTGATTACATATATTCTCTTAGAACCTTAGGCAAATATTATTTATCCAAAGCCTAAGTTACTGATTACAGAGAGCATGTCCTCTGTGATCTAGTTGGTAGTTTTCGAACCTCCTTTTAACTGAGCGAAAAGAGTGTTTGAGTAGTGTGGAGTTCAGACCAGTGTTCTGACTCCAAGAGATCTTAGTGCCCAGTGCACGCTAAATGTGTTTGAGAAATCCAACCTAGTGTGTTGGTACTAAAAAGTGTACTTTCAGTTCAAGGTTTACTGTGCACCCGTAAGCATAAGCCCAGAGTTTTTGTCAGTGTGATCAACTGACCGTGCACAAACGTCTTTAACTGAAACTGATTAATTACAAAGTGAAACTAAAATTTTGACAACGTGTTAATCACAAAGGCTATTTCAAAAGATAAGTTTTCCGCTGCTAGTGTTATAAGTCTAACTGATAAATCTTTGGATAGTCAGTAAGATTCATAACACTCCTCTGTTTTATAACTAAGACTGAAGCCTTACTCACATCAGTTAAAGTCTTGGACTTAATTGATATCTCTTTACTGAAGAGAGATTCAGTATCAGTCTTCAACCTTTGCAATCAAAGTTTTCCTTAACTCTTTCTATAGTCAAAAGGTTGTGCTTGTTGTTTGAAAAATAGCCTATATGTGTATTCTCCCCCCCCCATACACCTATTCTAGACCTTTCGGAATCTAACAAAAGGGCTCGGGAAAGGGAAGGGAGCATGTGCATGCAGTTCCGGAAGGTAGCATTAAAAGTCGCCTCAGAAATGCGGAAGAAATGGGTTACAGCCGAGGGAATTTGTGGTTGATCTTAGCAATAGTCTCAGTATGGGTGCAATGGATAATATTGTCCATGGACGTTGGTCGGAAGAAATGGAATACTATCCTGAATTTCGGTATTGAGATATTTATGTTGAGTTTTCTTTAGTTTTACGATCTTTTTTCGAGTTTCGTGCCCTTAGTCTGTGTGTTTGTGCTTTCAAGAAATGATATTTTTCTTTTTTTATTTTATAATAAACTTTAATCTAATAGTATTACATCGACCTTCTAATTTCTATACAGAAAATAAAAAGAAAAACTCATCAATCCCTTGACTTTGAAAGTCAAGATTTCATGACCATCCGGTCATGACTTTAAGTTTAAATATAGTATGATTATTGCTCTAGCTATTTAGACCATCTTTATCAGCAACCATCTAACCATCTTTAATATTTTCTCTCTCTTCCACATCACTAATATTCATCTCAACCCAATCACCTCTATTTTTATTCATTTATCAATGACCACCCCAACCATCCAACAACCCAACCACAACATAATTTTATAATTATTTTATTATTATTTTTAATCGTAATAATTTTAATAATATTAAATATAAATTAAAATATTATAAAAAAAAATAAAATGAAAAAAATAACAAACTAATAAAAATTTAATTACGACAAACTAAAAATATAAATTACAATAATCTAAACTCGAAAAAAAAAATAATACTCCCTCCGTCCGCCAAAAGTAGACCACTTTTACTATATTGGGCGTCCGCAAAGAGTCGACCACTTTCCTTTTATGAAAATGGTCCCACCACCTACTTTAATCTTTTATCCTTACAAACACTCTTTATTTACAAAAAAACTCACCCCAAATTCAATCTCAACCACACATCTTATAAAGTGGTGGGACCCTTTCTCCACTACATCAAAATCATCACCAATTTTATTAAATCTCGTGCCCAACCAAAGTGGTCTACTTTTGGCGGATGGAGGGAGTACATGCTACGCATTTAATTATCATCTCCAAACTTTTGTCATATATGTTCGATCAAGTCATGTAATAGAGAGCCGTGATCTTCTCTATTGCGATGTTGGGACCTAGTTCTCATATAGATCGCTAAGCTTGAAATCATATTCGTAGAGTATACGAAATCATTAGTTTCCTCTCCATCTTCACTTCGACGAGTATTCTGTCTTAGTCGATCTTCGATGAATTATGTAGGATCATGATAGTTAAGGTAAATGCTTCTTTCATCTTCCACTATCATATTATGCATGATGATGCAAGCAATCATTATTTTCCCCATAATATCACGATCCCAAATAAGACATGGCCGCTTGATAAAAGCAAAACGCGCTTGTAAAACTCCAAATTTGAGCTGCTGCGACTTTCGTCAACACTGTCTTCGTTGTCTGGGTAAGAACGTCGTATGTAATCAGTACTATCCAATTTCAGTTCCCAGTTCGGATAGCTGCTCATAACTTTTTCAAACACCTCATGGTGAGTAAACTTAGGTTTACCATAAATTGCTTGAGTTGTTTTCTCGATATCCTCTTTGGATTGACCGCTCGCTCGTCGCTCATATGCTTTCTTGTATGCAGCAACCCGCAAAGTTACATTTTTGTTGAGGCGTTTGTAACGGTTCCTCAATGATTCCACGCTCCTTCGACCTCCAATTTCTGAATTATCTGCTCGACTTTACTCATACATATCTGCAACAGTTTTTCAAAACGACTTACTATTTCGGTTAGTGCCAACAATTGGATTGTTACTGACAAAGCACCAAGCAGACATTAGTGATATATCTTCTATATCAGTCCAACTTTGCGCATTGTTGGAAGGGTTTGCAGAAAAAAAATTCAGAGGTTTGGTGATATTCAGAAATAGGAGAATCAGTTGGATTATGCGAGAATTATGAATTCATAGCATAATCAAACTATGGGAATTCATTAGAGCTTGGAATATCAGCAAGATTTGGATAATAGTCTTGGGAGGGATTGAAATTTTGAGAGTTGAAGAAAGAATTATTGTCTCGATCCATTGAAAAATAGAGAAACAAATAATAGAAGTTATATGTAGAGAGAATAAATGAGAGAATTTGAAGGTGTATTGAAATATAACAAGAGTGGTCTCTATTTATAGAAAATAAAAAAATATATAAATTTTGATATTTTTAATTATTATTTTTATATCCTATATAAAAGATATACTAATTTTTATTAATTATCCTAACAAAACCTGCTCAACCAATTACATATTGACAAATGTCAATGCATCATTCATCCAAATTAGATGAGAGAGAGAGAGAGACCACCCATGGTCTCATTTTCATCTCGGTCAACCAGGTGAAGTCACCTCCTCTTTAATTTTTTTTATTTCATTTGATGATGTGGCGGTCGACCTTGAGTAGACCATCCTACCGATAACCATAGCCTAATTAGGAGCAAGGTATTTGATTTGAGTGGTTTGTATGATTCGGCTTTTGATGAATAACTTGATTACTTTAATAATCTATTTGAATAATAATTTATCACTTTAAAATTAAATGAATTGAATAATCATCCTCTAATTCTATTATTTTTAATGATTTCATCCCCAAAATAATGGGGGCCTTACATGATAGCTAATTATTGTATATTATTAATCATTAACATTAGTTGAAGGCTTACCATAAGTAGCTAGGATTAATAATTAAGAATGTCTACTTCTGTATTGGCATATAGCGGAAACACTGCATTATTGGTAGAGTCCTTAACTTGTAGCGTTGCATATAATTTTAAAGTAATCATTATTAATTTATATATATATATATATATATAATATTAATAATTACCAAATCTCTAACATTATGAAAATGAGGCACAATTAATCAAATCATCATTTTCCGTCTCGGTGGTCCATCAAAGTACGAATTCGTCGCACGCGAGATTCAATAATTTAATCATATTTACTTTTTCATTTTACCGTGTGTAGTATAGATAGTAAATTTATTTTATATAGCTAACATTTTTTTTTTACTTGGGGGAGCAATGGGGTTTGAACTCGGGACCTCACTGTTTACACACAGGAGGCCGCACCGCTTGGTATCTCATTGGGGACTGTATACATAACATTTAAGAATTAGTTATCATCTTATAGAATTAGTTATCATTTGAGATTAAATAAAATTGGACCCTACTAATAAAATGATTAATGTTCTAAGTCAAATATTTCGAGTCCGAGTCAATCGTCACGTGCCCTTTAAAATTTATGTTTATCCTATGAAAAAAAGGCCAAAATAGTCTATAACTAATTCATAATAAAAACATATGAATTCCTAATTTTTTGTTATTTGATTCATCCCAAAACTTTCTCACATTTCATTCGGAGATCCTCATCCCGAGAATGTTTCATATTTCATTACTCCCTCTATCCCTGAAATAAGGACCTGTTTTTTTCTTTTTGGGACGTCCCCCAAATAAGTTCATCTTTCTTTCTTTCCATTTTTGGACAACTACCCCACCACTAATAATACTTTATTTATTCTTACTTTTCACTTTTTTACCACTCACAATACTAATTATAACACATTTTCACATTTTCACCACACTTAATATTAATTATAACACATTTTTCTCCACTATCAATACATTTTACCACTTTTCCTTAAAACTCGTGTCGTCCCCAAAGAGGAACTTATTTGAGGGACGGAGGGAGTACGTGTATTCGTGTAATTCATGTTGTTCGCTATTTTTGGAACATAACGTAAATAAGTATATAGAATCATTTATTAGAGAAGAAAATAGTTACCACTAATTATTCTTGGCCATTAAATTAAATTATAAAATACTCTAAGAATCACATTGCTTAAAAATGTTATTCTCATCTGATCCAAATTCTACAAATATATGTGTTTTTGTACCTAATTTACTATATATACCGTTGTCTATTTTTAATAGATATATAGCGGGTTTAGTTACACAAGATTCGATTGATCCAAAATTATTTGAAATTAAATTGTTTAAGATTACTCAATATTAATTTTGTCACAGGAGTGGTCAAAACTAATACTAAGTGACTTGTTTCCAGATTATCGGACAGAGTCCACTCAATCAAATAACATATGATGAGATTAAATCATTCTTAACAATGACGGATTCAGAATTTATTAATAATAGGGTAGGTTGAATATTACTTTGGTCTAGAGTGATGTCAGTGCCTTGGTGGTGATTGAAGGAGCAGGGAAAGGGAAGGGGAAGGGGAAGGGGAGGAGAACGGTATTGAATTATTCAATTGGTTTCTTCACTGGCATTGCAAAAATTCACAAACACAATTGTAACGCTCTGACTCTAGACTTGACGACGGTCCCCACATACTAACACAAGTATTTTCTAATATGTTTTGTCCTCATTCGCACACTGCTTGAGAAACTTTTCAGAGGGCCACCCATCATATGAAATTTCTCAAAGCCAAGCAAGCTTAATCTTAAAATTTCTTCTACGTTAGACACCAGAAAAAAAAATGCATTTTGCTGATATGAATAACACCAATCAAATTATTTACGCTCTTCTCGAATATGCAGTCTCATACGTGCATATTCTTGGAATCTCTCATTCTTGTGTACTGTTTCAATTCGTTCTTGTAGCTCGTGCTTCGAAGCATTCATAGGAGTCGATCTTCCGTGTCTTCTGCTCCGACGATCACTCTTTACTTTTGTTCTGGGACGTCACAACAATAACTTTGTTTTAATTTTTTTAATCATTTTTAGGCTAGATTAATTTTAAATCACGGTTATAATTTTTTAACCACTTTTTGGCTAGATTAATTTTAAATCGCGGTTAATATAATACACATGTAAAAAAAATTAAGACTTGCACTAGAGAAATTAATACTTGCACTAGATTGGAACCCATTATAGACCTTTAATAGATCCGCTTTAATACACCAAACCAAATACCCATATGAAAGAGGACCTAATTTTAACCCGACCCATTCCTCAAAAAAAAAAAAGAATTTAACCCGATCCTGATATTCTAATGGCAGGGCTTGATTAAGTGATTTTTCTTGACCAATACTAATAAGAAGTTTAAGGCCCGACCCGACGGCTATGGTAGCATATCTCCTTCAATGTTTTACTATTTTTAAATTTTTACAAATTCACTCCATGCATCCCTGGAATATCTTTCTAAACGGAGGCGACACGAGTTTTAATAAAAATTAATTGTATATTTAATGAGTGAAGAAGAGATCCCACAAAAATTAAAGATATATTGTAAGATTAATAATTAATGAAATTATTTCAAAAAATAGATTAGGAGATGTTTTAGAAACGAACGAAAATAAAAAATAAAAATAAAATATTTCAAGGACGGAGTAACTTTTTACCTTACTTTTTTTTACTTCTTTTTACACATGTAAAATAGGTGAAGGTACTCGAAGCACTACAAGAAATTGGGCGATTAGCGACGAAATTTTTCGTCGCTAATGCCCAAAATTCCATCGCTAAAAACAATCACCAACGGATGACAGACGAAAAACGTGAGTCGCTGTAAACGTGGTCGCTAAGTCGAATACCGACAGAATTATACGTCCATCGCTAATTTTCCGATGGAGATGACGACGGTGCGGCCGTCGGCGGTGATTGACGACGAAGGCGTCGTCTGAAATCAGCAACGTAATTTTCCGTCGGTATCAGCGACAGAATTTATTTTCGTCGCTAATTTCTTTTTTTTTAATAATTCTTTTAATATATATATATATAGGATTAAGTTCTTTTGAGAAACTTATATGTTGTGAGAAATGAGAAAGATTATTATCCTTTAGATTAGTTTAATCTAACGGATCATATTAAAAGCAATATTACACGTAAATTTATTGATTAAGGATATTAAAGTCTTTTTAGTTGTCAACATATTTGGTAACTCCGCCAATTTAGCGTAACAATATAACGATTTGAGTTGGAAGATTTATTTGGAGATATTTTTTTTGACTACATGTAGCCGTTTTTTTATAACTACAAGAAAAACCTAATATATGCAAACCTCTTCATTGCAATTTTCGCAGAACAAATTTTCGCTGAACATTAAGTAAAACAAGCATCATATCCGAATGACGATGGGATTACCAGGTCAATATTCATTATTTGTTAAACGTAATTGTAAAGTTCTATTATGTTTTCATGATATATTCTAATAAATAGGGAGAGGTTCAATTGAGAAGTATAAATGTGTTGAGAAGTGAGAAGCTAACTAAATAGGTGTGAACAAGTTATTTTATTTTGATGAACCTGTCAATTAATTTTTATGAACGCGTATTTGTTCTGGGGTTCGAAACCTGGCGGTAACGTGTTTTTTCGACAAATTAAATAGATTTGTAGGTGCATCAGTTATATTGGTATGTTCAATGAATTTATTGATATGCTCATTAATCTAATTACCAACTTCTCAATAGAACCTAACCCCATAATTATATGTATAAATATTGATGACGAATGTATTTGTTGGTTGACATAGGATTTATTTTATTGAACGTTGAACATGTCAATAATTGTTGAAGAACGTATCAATATTTCCATTGAACGTATGGGAATGTTCGGGGATCAATATTGGAGTGCAAAAGTTAAAAAAAATAAATGATTTGTGGAGAAATCATTATTTTTGATGCACATGTCTGCTATTATTTATGAACTGACGTAATTGTTGCTAAAATATAGTTGTTTAAAATTTAGCACTCCATTATTCAATCCTAAAACTGCTAATAAAATATGGATAATTATATCGGTAGTATAATCTCTTCCTTAAGTTATACTTAAGTGAAGAATATCCGTTGTAAATTTACGAATATTATGACGGAATTGCAAATTTAATATGAGTTTGACCCAATTGGATTTGTGAACTTATTTGTGCTCAACATGTTTATCAAAAATATTGGTATGTTCAACAAAATTACTGAAATGTTCAATCATCACATCTCTTGAAAAAATCAAATGTTGAATAGAATTTAGCCCCTCTAAATATAATATAAATATTAAGTGTCTAAATATGCTTTTACTCGCCAAGAGTCTCAGAGGTACTGCTAATAAAATTATTACTATTATCATAGAAAACAAATTAATGTATTTAACGTTAACAACCTTTATGAAAAAGAAAAGTTATTTCATATATAGAACTTTTTACCGCTTCTAGATATATTCTAATAAATGGGGAGAGGTTCAATTGAGAAGTACAAATGTGTTGAGAACTGAGAAGCAATCTAAATAGGTGTGAACAAGTTATTTCATTTTGATGAACATGTCAAATATTTTTTATGAACCTGGCGGTAACGTGATTTTTTAACAAATTAAATAGATTTTTAGGATTGATTTTATAGAACCTAACCCCATAATTAGATGTACTGTTAATAAATGCTATTTACTTATATTTCGTCAACTACTTGAAGTTCAGATAATTTCCAATTAACAAACCTAGTATCTGAACTTCAAGTTTTCCTGCATATGCCAACCTGAAATCATTACACGATTAATGCACAACTCAGTCTCTTGCTCTATACTTTTCTTTGACAGTTTGGAGCAAGTAAAATAACTTGCACCAACACCTCTATTAAATTAAAAACTGCGTCATCAAACACGTAACAAGCATACAATATGGTTCCTAATACATGCAGGTCAGACAACTGAAATTCATCTAACACATTTTGTCAAAAAATAAGTTTGTTCATTCAAAAAAGGCATATGTTCATCACAATTATTGATACGTTCATTAAATGAATGTTGTTAGCAAAGGACGCTACGACTCGTACAATAACAAATAAAAAGCTAGCGATAACATTGCCACATATAACGATTGGGATATAAAAAAGTAATTTCTTACTTTTAAAAGTATAAGACAATGTAATAAGAAAATACAAAATAACCACTCAATTATTGAAACCCACTCCTATCTTAATCTTGTCTTGTCTCTGCTATCCACTCCAAAAATTGAAACCCACTGCTCGAATAGATCACTATTTGACTGTCTCTCAAATATCTCGATAGATTGATCCCCACTTGGGAATCCAAAAACCCTGTACACATCAGCAGGTGTGACTGCAAAACGTCTTCTTGCATCAACTTCGAGCTCACATGTATCAGCATTGAACTTGTTATGCACCCAATATGCCAGCCTCAATGGTAAATCTTTTACTTTCAATTCTAGAATTCTACCAAAACAAATTTCTCTAACAGCAGATATCTGTGCATTGTTCAACTTTAGTAATGCATCGTGGAATGATGCTGGAGTTGTCCTCGTATTTAAAGTTGGACCCTTTTGTCGTCTGCGGGAATAAACCTTCGTCACCTCTTGTGTAAATCGATCTCTAGATATTTGAATGACATGTGGAGTTGTTAAATCCACAACATTATTTGAATATTTCCTTGGAACTGCATCGAAGTTGTCTGATAAAGAGTGTACAACATCTAAAGAGTTCAGCAAGTGTTCGATATATAGCATATGTTATACCGATTGACAGAAATTTACCATTTTTAGTGTTCCTCCTCATACCTGCAGATGATGAACCACGCACAATAGAAAACATAGGAACTTTCGACTTTCCTGTGTATTAATTTTATAGTTTAAGCAAGTTATTGGAAATGTCTAACGAGATATAATTAGATTAAAAAACTTTAGTGCAAAATTTATTTATTCAATAATACTTTTCAAATATAATCTTAATTAGTCAAAGCGAGGCATAGAGAGATTTGCTTAATACCTTTATCGCTGAAAGAAATGCCCGGACATGTAATCTTTGTCCGCTTCCTGTCCGGCGAAAGGAAATTGTTTGTAACAGCATCTGTATTAAAATATAAACCGAGATGGATGACTGTAATTATCTCACAAATTTTCACTATTTACACAATTAATGGAGCATTCTATAAAAAACTGAACCTATACAAAGATTGAACATTCGTACAGACAAGTTACTATGAACGGTTTGAAAGAATTGAATTTTAGTTAATATACATACTCATCAAAATAATTGCTGAAAATCAACTGCATACCATCAACCTATGTAAACTAATAACATCAAATATTGTCCAGAACAAATACCCACCTGGGTTTGATTCAACTATAAAACCCTATTAGTCTAACAAAAAAATAAGATGAATAAGGTGTTTAGTACGTAGATCAGTGTAATTACATAAAACAAACCAAATTATATTTTTTTCGGTATAACAAATGAAATCAGCGATAGTTAACGATTACATCAAACTAGGACAAATTTCTAAAGAATAATAAATATTACCGCTCAAGATCTGGAATGTTTTCGTCGAAGAATTTTACCTTTTTCTTTTTGCCGATCCATCGTGTATTTCTTCAATCAAAATCGGTAGATGAAACAAATTTGATAGAATACTATCCTCTTAACAAACTGGACGAACAGATTCGTTGAAATATCCGAGGATCAACATCTACAAGGTAAGAGAGCGAAATTCGGGATTTGATTAGGATCCTGAATTCAGAATTTGATGAATTTGACTGATTTAGCCCTACATCGAGTAATTATAATTTTCTAGGTTTTCTCTAATTAAAAAAATTATAGCTCCGAAAATTTCAGAACCATCGGATTTATACGAAATCAATGCTCAGGATTGTTTCTTTTTTCTTAGACTAAGAGTGTTTTCTAGTTGAATCAAACCCTATATATATATATATATATATATATATATATTGGATTAATAGCCAGAAAATACATGAACTTTCATCATATTTGCATATTGCACATGACCTTCAAAAATAGCCCCACAATACACCACCTTTTAATTTAATTGCAAATTGCACCGCGTTGACTATCAACTTGATCGGTGGTGATGTGGCTGTCGGATTTTGTTGACGTGGGCGATTTTCTGATGTAGGAATACGACATCGTTTTGTTGTTACATTACAACATCCAAAACGACGTCGTTTTGTGAGTATAATTAAATAAAAATAAAAAAGGAAGAAGAAATCTGGGTCTTCGTCTTCCGAGCAATTGCCGACTCATCGAGATCCATCCACCTTCATCTTCCATCTCCGACATCGGCAAACGAAGCGCCACCGGGCTCACGGTAGACTTGGCTAATTCCACCATTTCTTTATCCCCTCTGTAAGAACTCTTACTTCCTCAACTCCATAACTAAGCTCGCACATTGCTTGATGTACCTACTTTTCACTTGTTGATCAACAAAATACAACCAACATATCATGGGTTTCCCCGCAACCAAACTCTCCAGCGTTGGATTCCATAGATTGTGCCTCGGGAATCCACCAATGGCCGAATGAGCCTAACTCACTACATAATCTCTGTACTTGCAGCTACCATGTATAGATGCTTGTCTCACTAGATTTTTCCAACTTGGGCGCTCTTAGTTTTGATGTCTTGAATCAGACGGTCCAAGTGAGAGTAGGAAGATCCTCCTTCACTCAGAGATGCTTTAGCTGAATTCGACTTGCCGAGATCCATCCGCTACCTCACCACCATCCTCCATCCTCCATCTCCGCCCATTTCCCCGAACAATGGCTGGCCAATTTGTGCATTAGGGCTTTCGTGAGATTTGGAACTGTAATCAGAAATTTTGCAAATCTGGCAAACGAAATCAGGGCTGCCACTAATTTGTCCAGACTCGCCGCGCCGGATCTTAGAAGGAGTGCGGCGGACCGACGCTCCAGTCAAAAAACAAAGACCAAAATCCCCAATCGATTTCTCATCTCCATCGACTTGGGCGCCGTTGTACAAATCGATGGCGGATTCTTGCTGCTGGGTTTCTCAGAGGGAAGGCGGGACGATGGCGGATTCTTACTGTTGGGGTTTCTCAGATGGAGGGTGCGGCGATGGCGGAGGCCTTGGAGGCACTTGATATGTGTTAGGGGGTGGCGCCGAATTCAGCGAGAAGGGAGAGGAGCTGGGGTCGGGATGAGGCGGCAGAGGGGTTCTTCCAAAAAATTTCAGTGCTGGGAAGAAGGACTCTGCAATTTTATTTTATTTTATTACTTTTTTTTAAGAAAATTCTTCAAAATATCAAGAAAGAAGACAACTTAATTTTTATTCAAAACGACGTCGTTTTGAACACGTGTGTTGCCAGCGTGTTAAAAAAGTCATGTGTCATGCCATGTAATCTTTAATGTTGTCCACGTCATCGCCGATCAAACTTAAGAGCTGCTGGAACATTCGCCGTGTGCAAATTGCAACTAAATTAAAAGGTTATTTACTCTGGAGCTATTTTTGAAAGTGATGTGCAAATGCAAATTCGAGAATAGTTCGTGTATTTATCGGCTATTAACCCTTTTTTTTATCAATCTAGCTTTATTCCCCACAAGTATTTTGATATTTACAGTGTATTTTGAACTTAATTGCATACGTTAAGACGAACTTCCCATTGGGTCACCCATCTTAGTTGTGCTCTAAGTCAAGCACGCTTAACCTTGAAGTTCCTTTCGAGTGGTCTCTACGCTTATTATTGATATAACTAACACCTATTAATTTATTTAAGCTTTATTTCAATATATAATACTCCCTCCGTCCACCAAAGATATGTCACTTTACTTTCGGCACGGGTTTTAATAAAATGTGAGTGAAGTTGGTAGTGGAGCAAGGGTCTCACTTTAAATGTGAGTGGAATGGTGTGGACCCTACTACTAAAAATGGATGTGGCATATTTTTTGTGGTCGGACCAAAAAAGAAATTGTGACATATCTTTGGTGGACGGAGGGAGTACCATTTATTCGTAACCTTAGAATATGTCGAGATGATATCTAAGACTTGTGGTGCCGACGAAAGAATGACAGAAAATATACGATCGAATTTAAAATAATAAAAAAATTAATATTATCGTTAATTAAAAAAAATATTATTGTTGAAAATAACAATAAATTTTAAAATATTCTCAATAATTTAAAAATAAGAAAAAAAATGGAATATTAATTAAAAAATAATAAAATATTTTTTTAAAAATAAAATAAAAATAACAAAAAAATGAATAATATTTACCGACGGATTATTTTTCGTCGCTAACTGAAATAAAAAAAATAAAAAAAAATAATATTTAACGACGGATTATTTTATGTTGCTAATAATTTCGTCCTTATTTGGTCGGTAAGACTAAAAAAATAATTAAAAAAAATATTTAGCTAATAAGTTCATCGCTATTCGGTCGGTAAATCTAAAAAAATAATTAAAAATAAAAATAATATTTAACGACATATTATTTTACGTCGTTAAAAATTTTGTCGATAATTCCGCCGATAAACTTTTAAAAATATTTTCATCGAAATTTCGCCGTTGTTCCTTCGGTAATCACTGACGGATTATTTTCCATCGGAGTCCGGTAATTTTTTTTGTAGTGAAGGACACCATATAGAATATTACGAGTGTGAATTCTTTTTTCTTGCACAACTTTTATAGTGTAAATGTAAAATTGAATTTAGATTTTATATAAATAAAGGAAAGAAAAACCTAAAACACATAAACTATAATGTGAATTATAGGTAATCTAATAGTATTACCAGGCTTAATATATCAGACAAAATAATAAGAAAAATAAACATAGAAACCAAGTCTAAAATCTGCGAACTTATTCAACCAAATATGAAATATAAGACCATATTGTTGGGAACCTAATGAAATATCCTAATCCTAGTTTTGATGATACTAAAACTCGTAGTTTTTCTTTGTAAATTGTAATAGTGTTAGGACAAAAAAAGATATCCAACCTCCTAGTTTTGATGATATCGAAACCATTAGAATGCTTCGCTTGTCTTTATTTCTCTTGCAGGTCCAAGTGTGCTGGTCCTCATTTGCCTTGATTGAAGCTGAGAAGACTGAAAGTCGAAGACAACACAACTGAAGCATACCCAGCTGGACAAACAAAAGGACGCATCCGGACTAAAGTCATCAGTCACCAGTCGAAGATATTTATGCAATGCAATACCAGCATTAAACTGAAGCATGAGTCAAACACCAGTCGACTTTCTGCATTTAACTGAAATAAAAGAGTACCAGACACGCCGCATTAAATGCTCAAGTACAACAACATTAAATGCCAAAGATTTGCAGATCGTCCTTGCAAGTACCAGAACTTCTCTTTGCGTGTAAAGATGCAGAAACACCATACTCTAAGGACAAGACAATTCAAATATCTGTAAAATGGAGTATCCGAAGATTGTCACCTCAGCTCAAGAAGCGACATCCTCTCACAACGGCAGAAATCCTGAAGACCATCTCTTCAAGATTTCGCCTATAAATAGAGCTTGAGGAACGACTGCAATCTTCATCGAATCGAAGACATACGCTGAAGCTTTGTCGAATTAAAGAGCCAATATTTCCATAGATAGATAGATTTCGAATCGAAAAAGAGAGTAATCATTGTTGTAAAAACAGTCTAGCTGATTACCTAAACTCTCTTAATAGACGAGGCACTCTTGTTTTATCTTAAGCCTAGAATGGATTACTCGAGAGCCTGTTCTCAGTAGTCTTAGTTGGAAGAGTCCAAATCCCTTTTCAACTGAGAGAAAAGTGAGTTTGAGTGGTTGTTGTTTAGTATCAGTAAACTAAACAGTTCGATCCCTTGGCACCCGGTAAGCCAAGTGGTTGTTGTTTAGTACCAGAAAACTAAACAAGAAGGTTACCTTGGCACCAGTTAAGCCAAGAGGGAGTTCAAATTAAAGGTTCTGTCTCCAAAGACCTTGGCATTAGCTGATTGGACACGATAGTGTCAGGGTGTGCTAAGTGTTAAACCCAATTCAGAGTGGATTGGTAGGTTTGCTGTGCACCTTTAAGCATAAGGCCACAGACTAATCATCTGGCCGTGGAAGTAGGAAAGTTGTTTCCGAACCATGTAAAAATCATTGTGTTTTTTATTTGCTTTAAGTTATTTCCTTACTTGTGCTAAACTGTTTTCAACTGAACTGGTTAACTGAAAAGTGTAACTAAGGATTTTACAAGTGGCAAATTCTTTTTTAAAGGCTATTCGCATTAAGTTTAAATTTCGTTGTTGAGTTATTAATCCTACTGACGACTCAACAGATAGCCAGAAGAGATTAATAACTCTACTCTGTTTTACAAACTAGACTGAAGTCTTACTTGGATATCAGTTAAGCCCAGTGCTCGACCGATGTCAATTTATTGAAGTATTTTCAGTATCAGTCTACAACCTATTTCGAACTAAAATTTGGTTAAGTTTGTTTTGTTTGCGAAAAATAGCCCACAGGTGTATTCCTCCCCCACATACACATGTCAGTCAACCCTGCGGAACCCCAACAAATAGACTAGAACGAAGATCTCATTGAAGAATCAGTTATGACTGATTGATTAATGCTGGCCATGTGGAATTAGCGGACTGATACTCAAGTCAAGTATCAGTTGACATTCTTCCTCGGACTGAACTTTTTATGTTAAAAGGAAGCCACGTACACTCAAAGTACAACCGCATTAAATGCAGAGATTTTGAAGATCGTCCTTCTTTGCAGAGCATTCATTTTTTGTGCTAACTTTTCAGAGGCACCATGTTGCTGCAACCTAGAGACGTCGTTCCTCACCAAATCAGGAACCTCGAAGATTGAAGCCTCAGCCAAATTCAAATCTCCCTCACAACGGACGAATTCTTGAAGACCATCTTGCCAACGGATCTATTCAAGACTTCGCCTATAAATAGATCTCGATTAACATCTGCAATCTTCACCGATTCAAACGCAGAAGTTGAACCTCTGCCAAAATCACAACTCAGCCTTTTCACTATCCTTAAAGTTTGAATCGAAGAAGAGAATACTCAAAGCCAAAATCAATTCTCTGATTTCTTACATTCTCTTAGTTTTTTAGGCAAATCCTTGTAATATTCAAAGCCTAAGTTTCCGATTACAGAGAGCATGTTCTCTGTAATCTAGTTCATAATTCGAACCCTTTTCAACTGAGCGAAAAAAAGAGTTTGAAAGAGAGTTCGAGACAGTGGTCTGAACTCAAGAGTTCTTAGCCCCCGCACGCAAGACAAGTGTAGTCTTGGCAACTGTAAGTTAAGAAGGAGACGAGAAGTCCAATCCAGTGTATTGTCACTGAAACTTTGTTTTAGTTGAAGGTTTGTTGTGCACCTGTAAGCACAAGCCCAGAGTGTTTGTCAGTGTGTTTAACTGACCGTGGACGTAGGAACTTGTTCCGAACCACGTAAAAATCCTTTGTCGTTTATCGCTTTCTGTATTTACCTTCTTTATCTGTGAACAAACTTTTATCTTAACTGAAACTGATAAATTGCAAAGTGAAACTTTAATTTGACAACGTGTTAATCACAAAGGATTAACTTAAGTTTATTTTTCGTTGCTTGTGTTATTAGTTTAACTGATAAATCTTCGGATAATCAGTAAAATTCATAACACTTCTCTGATTTCAAAATTTAGACTGAAGCCTTACATGGATTATTAGTTAAAGCTTTAAGCCTAACTGAAATCAAAATACTGAAGTCATTCTATATCAGTCTACAACCCCCTTTCAACTGAAAATATTTTTAACTGCTCATATCAGTCCACTTTCTTCAGTATCAGTTGATACTATTTTCAGTCATACAAAAGTTTTTGTTTAAAAATAGCTTACTTGTGTATCCCCCCATACACCAGTTCAGTGACCCTCTGTGACCCAACACATATATTTATAGCTAACACCTCATGAGTCTTTGCCAATACAAATACTATATACTAATGTTGGGGTGATAAAACGAGTTGGTTTTTCGGTTATAACTATAACCGAACTGAAATTTCGATTAATCGGTTAATCGATAACAATAATTTACGAATGTCGATCCAAAGGCTCTCGTCTATTAGGGCGACATCTTCGCGATATGCAACGACCTCCCAACACCATTTTCACGCGACGTGAAGCAAATCAAGTCATATTTCCAACGCGTCCAAAAGGATGTCAAGGTGTGTGAGGCCATATAGGACAAATGCAAAGTGAATTGGGGCTCCAGCATGAGCAATTATCAAATCATCAATCAAGCTCAAAAGTTGTATGCCTCTGAGCATGGGGTTCAATTCAAATATCCTCACGCTTGTGCTCCGCGAATCTCCAAGTTCCGCTTCTATCGGCGAGGATGTTCATTCTACCAAACTTTCAAAGGGATCGGACGGTCTCAACACAACAACTTCTAGCGATCTAGGGCAAGCAAAAAAAAGCAGTCGCAGCCATGGAAAACATGGTGAAAATCATGGATATAACGGGACCTCACCGACTCCATTCTCATAAGCAAAGATACGTCTCAAATGAAAGCCGAAGAGTTGGAGTTTCACATGACAGTGGTTGCGGATATCAAACGTCACCAAGGACTTTAAATTTTAGTATTGTAGAATTTTATTTTTATTTTAATGTTATTTAAATTTGAATCAATGTAAGCTTTTATTTTTATTTTAATGTAATTTTAATTTTTAATTAATGTAGTGTTAAATTTTTAATTTAATTGAAAAGTATATTAAAAATAAAAATAAAATAAATTAAAAAGCCCAAGTGCAAAGAACCTCACTGTGAAGGAGCCTAGAAATGATGGCCCCCTTAAGGGGCTCTAGGCTGCAAATACTCCGAGTGTTTTTATGGTTGTTGTACCGCCGTAACATAATGTGCTTCCACCCAATAAGCTCGAGACATTACACATTCTATGCTCTTAAATCGGATTAAATATAACACTAAAATACCTCAGAAAATAGTTGTATCCGATTCGAAACACAATGTATATTGTATGCAGATGAATGAAGTATAAGTTGCTTACACGAAACGCATTGGTATTGAATGACAAATTTGCAGGACAATTTGTCAAGTTGCATCCGTCACCACCAAATTTCCCAATTAACCTAAGCACTTCCAAAATTAAGACCACCTTAATTGTCGTCCTCTTTTAATGACATAGAAATGTGGTCTCTCTCTCTCCAAGCTCAAATAGGAAAAATGTGTTAGTCCCTAGATGCTCTTTAGAAAGAATGGGCCCCACCCATTAATCTTTGGTTAAGATGGGTTGGGTTGGTAAGAAGCAAAGGCTCATCTTTCATTATCCATCTGCAAATTAAATTAAAGCTTAGTCCCATCAAATCAACGTCCAAGACTAAATTAACTCGTTGATTAAGTGGTGATTAGTGACCACTCAAAACTAAAGAGGGTGTTTTATGAAGACACTTTTAGCCTTTTTTTTCTTTCTTTCTTGATTTGACTTGTATGAATATCACCCATTAGCACCAACTTCATGCACTAAAATTAGTCATAATCTCTTGTTTATGGTGCTATTTGTAACATCATGTAAAATCGCATAATTTCTAGTTGGGATCTTGGGATCGTGGTGTAGGTCATGATAATATTGGAATTTTGTGAATTTGTGATAGTGAGATTTGAGCTAGATTCAAATTATCGTAGTGTTGGAAAGAAAAATTAAAGGAAAGAGATCAAAAGAGTCGATTTCATTTTCTCAGTTGTCTGCTGTGTTTTAGGTATAAGTATTATTATCTTACAAGTTATGATTAGCATCGACCCAACTCAATCTACCATGTTGTGTGAATTCATATAGAATAATAATTGTTTAAAAAATTAACGAAGATCATAAAAATTTGTGATGTGTGTTGGTATCAAATGAATACAGCATATTGGCCTTTTAATTATCACCCTTAAAAAATTATCATTCTGTATTTATATATAACTAATAAAATAATAATATTGGAAAACCACGTTCATTTCAAATCTATTTATGACAATGTGACGAATTTTCTCTCTCTCTACAATTTACCAAGAACAACTAAGCAGTGCTACTCAGTGGACTTAATTATGCAGATATAGGATTGGTCGCACTATATTTAGTTTCCCTTTTTCAAAAAATGAAAGTCTTTTTTGTGTACGTAATGTCATACTTCTAGATATAATTTTGAAATTTAATATCTATTTAAACATTTCCTCCGTCCACGAAAAATAATATATTTTTACTATTTTGAGACGTTCACAAAAGTTAATCATTTTCTATTTTAAAAAACTTTTCATAATTAATTATCATAATTAATACTTCCTATTAAATGAGACCATTTATCCATTCACAATATACTAACTATTTCTTTTCTATGACTATTTTTTATGGACCAGGGAAGTATAAACTTTTCGTGTATTCTTGAGTCTTCCTTTATTCCCAAGTTTATTCTTCCCTTCCATTTTCCAACTTAATTATAATATACTTGTTTTTCATAAATTCTTTCGAAAGACTCTCTTTCAAGAGATCATTATTTCAAATCCCACCGAGAGCATGTGAATTGTATGTTATTTGAATGTTGAATTATATTTATATTTGTTTGGATATTTCGTCTAATTTGTAAGAGCATGATTGTTATTTGATTAATTTAACTGTAACATATATGTATCTTGTATTTTTTCAAAAAATACTCTCTCGTTTATGAAAAATATGACACTTTTCTCATTTTTATGTCCACCAAAAGTATGAAACTTTTCTTCTTAGAACATGGTCCCACATATTTTCCTTATCTTTTTTCCTTATAAATATTCCTTATTTATACAAAAATCATCATTGATTCAATTTTAACCACTAATTATTTTTCACTATATAAAAATCAACATCCATTTTATTAAAATATGTGCTTAATGTGTGCGTGTGTTGGCCAAGCGGTAAGGGGTTAATGCATAAGGTCAAAGGTCTTAGGTTCGAGTCCCATGTGGCGCGGTCTTTAAATTTCTTTATTTAATACTGTTAATTTATCAAAAAAAAATGTGCTTAATTACCAAAAGTATGGTGTGATTCTAGTGAGATTATAATTTTTTAAGAAGGTGGGAATAATTAAAGTTATTGCATTCACTGTAAAAATTAATGCATTCGCTGCTAAATTTACTACACGCAGAAAAAATAAAAAATTTACTCCCCTCGAGATTCGAATTTAGGTGTTGCATTCATCCACACCAAGATGATGCATTCTACCGTAGATTTTGATGATCAAAAGGCTAAAAATAATTCTTCGTTCTTATTTTATTTAATGGTTCTTACTTCTTACTTAAATCTCTCCTCGTGCGTGTGTGTTTATTTTATTTTAGTTTATTCGCAAAGAATCTCTTCAAAACAATATGACTTATGAGCTCATGACTAGTCATTTTCAAGTGTTTCTTAGCAACCGTGACAAAAACGAAACGCTGCACTTACACTTCTATTGAATTTAAAGGTTGGTGTTGCTCTTTCTTCGGAGATTGTGATTGACTATTTGTGTAGTTAATTATCGGGAATTAAACTATTTTGACTAAAAGAATTTTCTAATTGTTTTGAAAAGTAGTGAAATATTACACATAAAAAATGTGAAATATTCAGGAACTTTTTTCCCAATGTTATAAACTAGAGAGAAGCGAGATGTTATAAACTTGAGAGAAGCGAGAGAATCGATTAGAGCATTCAAATGAAGTTCACAATACACCCATATTTATAGGTGTTAAACCAAGTGTGAACGTCCGGTGTGAACGGAGGACAGTCAACTCCGGCGGCTTGAAGATGTCAAGTGTTATTCTCCCTCTAGGTTTCTTGGTCAACACACATAAGATATATCTAGAAGATATATTTACAACACTTCCCCTTGATTGACCAATCCCTAAAATAAAAGATGTTGCCTCATTAAAACCTTGCTAGGAAAACCCAATGGGACAAAACCTAGTCGAAGGAAAAAGAGTACAACTGCTTCCCCTGAACTTTGAGATCATTGAATATCTTTGAGTCGACGTATGCCGATCTCGTGTGCCAACTTTCTGAATGTCGATGTTGGTAATGCCTTGGTGAATAAGTCCGCCAGATTTTCACTTGAGCGAATTTGTTGCACGTCGATATCGCCACCCTTTTGAAGGTCGTGTGTGTAGAAGAGCTTTGGAAAAATATGCTTCGTCCTATCTCCTTTGATGTATCCTTCCTTGAGTTGCGCGATGCAAGCAGCATTATCTTCATATAAAACAGTTGGTTTGGCCTTTGATAAAGCTAACCCGCATGACTCTTGGATATGACTCGTCACATTTCTCAACCATACACATTCTCGACTTGTTTCGTGGATTGCAATGATTTCAGAATGATTTGAGGATGTTGCAGTCAATGTTTGTTTCACAGACTTCCATGATATAGGAGTTCCACCATATGTGAAAATATATCCAGTTTGTGACTTAGCTTCATGTGGATCGGATAAAAATCCTGCATCCGAATACCCCACTAGATTATTATCAGAATTTTCTTGATAATATAATCCAAGGTCAATGGTACCCTTTAGATAACGTAGAATGTGCTTAACACCATTCCAATGTCTCAAAGTGGGTGCAGAGCTAAATCTTGCTAGAAGATTAACAGAAAAAGCTATATCTGGTCTAGTATTATTAGCCAGATAAGTAAATGCTCCAATTGCACTTAGATATGGTACTTCAGGACCAAGTATCATTTCACCCTCTTCAATTGGTCGAAATGGATCTTTCTTAGTATCAAGAGATCTAACGACCATTGGTGATGCTAATGGATGTGCATTATCCATATAGAAGCGTTTTAACACTTTTTCTGTATATGTGGATTGATGGATAAACGTACCTCCACGGATACGTTCCATTTGCAAACCAAGACAAAACTTTGTCTTTCCCAAATCTTTCATCTCAAATTCTTTCTTCAAATATTCAGCAGTTTTATTGAGCTCTTCAGGAGTCCCAATTAAATTTAAATCATCAACATAAACTGCTATGATTGCAAATCCACTTTCGGTTTTCTTAATGAAAACACAAGGGCAGATATCATCATTCTTGTATCCTTCTTTCAAAAGATACTCGCTCAGTCTATTGTACCACATACGATCAGACTGTTTCAACCTATACAACGATTTTTGCAGTTTAATTGAATACATGCTTTTGGGTTTTGACTGCAATCCTTCAGGCATTTTAAATCCTTCGGGAATTTTCATAAATGTCATTATCTAATGACCCATATAGATAAGCAGTCATTACATCCATAAGGCGCATATCAAGCCTTTGTGACACAGCCAGACTAATCAAAAATCTAAAAGTAATAGCGTCCATTACTGGAGAGTATGTTTCCTCATAATCAATTCCTGGTTTTTGTGAGAAACCTTGTGCTACGAGTCTTGCTCTATATCTCGTAACTTCATTTTTCTCGTTTCTCTTTCTAACAAAAATCCATCTATATCCAACAGGGATTTTAGATTCCGGAGTTAAGGCTATAGGCCCAAATACTTTCCGGTTATCACAGGAATTTAATTCCCTTTCTATAGCTTCTTTCCACTTTGGCCAATCAAGTCTATGTTTGCATTCTGCAACAGACTTTAGTTGAGGATCCTCATTTAAAACATGAAGAGCTATATGAAAGGCAAATATATCATCAACAATGATATTTTCTCTCTCTAGTATCTGATGTAAATAATTTATTGAGATCTCATGATTTTCAGATACTTGTAATTCTTCAGGAATTACATCACTTTCATTTGATTGATTAGTCGTTTTCGTCATTGTTTGGTTTCCATCTTGCCCCTTTCTTTTTCTAGGCATAGAATCTTTGGAACCAACTGGTCGACCACGTTTTTGACGAATTTTGGACTCATTTGCTGCCAAAGCTATCTGTCCTTCAGGGACATCAATTTTAGCTGGAGTATTTGCAGCATGTATGTGAGATTGTGTCACTTTTCTTGTATCTACAAAAACATCAGGAATTTGATTTGCAATATTTTGCAAATGAATGATCTTTTCATTTTCTTGTTCACATTGATTTGTTCTAGAATCAAAATGTGATAAGTTTTTCTCATTTCAAGAGATTTCCTTGTGCTTTTCTGGATGTAGATTTATTCCTCCTAATGTTGGAAATGTCATTTCATCAAAATGACAATCTGCAAAACGTGCAGTAAATAAATCACCTGTTAAATGTTCTATATACCTTATAATCGATGGTGAATCAAATCCAACATATATCCCAAGTCTTCGTTGGGGACCCATTTTTGTTCGTTGTGGGAGTGCAATTGTGACTTGAACCGCGCAACCAAAAGTTCGTAAGTGAGAAACATCAGGTTCTCGGCCAAAGATAATTTGCATTGGGGAGTATTCATGATTTGTTGATGGCCTTAGTCGAACTAATGTTGCAGCATGTAATATGGCATGACCCCAAACAGTAGTTGGTAGTTTTGATTTCATAAGTAATGGTCTAGCACTAATTTGAAGACGTTTAATAAATGATTCCGCTAAACCATTTTGAGTATGGACATGAGCTATTGGATGTTCAATCTCAATTCCAATAGCCATACAATAGTTATCAAATGCTTGAGATGTAAACTCACCAGCATTATCAAGACGAATTCTTTTAATTGAATTGTCTGGGAATTGAGCTCTTAATTTTATGATTTGAGCAAGTAGTCTAGCAAATGCTGCATTTCTAGTAGAAAGCAAGCATACATGTGACCATCTAGAAGAAGCATCAATCAATACCATAAAGTATCGAAAAGGTCCACAAGGTGGATGTATAGGTCCACAAATGTCTCCTTGAATTCTTTCTAGGAAAGATGGAGATTCAGTATTAACCTTCGTATATGAAGATCTAATAACTAACTTGCCTTGCGCACAAGCATCACATGGGAATTCCTTTGTAGAAAGAATCTTTTGATTCTTTATGTTGTGCCCATATGAATTATTGATTATTCGGCGCATCATAGTCGCTCCAGGATGTCCAAACCTATCATGCCAAAGCTTAAAGCTTTTTGTATCATTGAACTTTATGTTCATGACATGGTTTGTCTCAATTGCTTTTATGAATGTGTAATACATTCCAGAAGGTAGTGTTGCTAATTTTTCTTTTGTCAGCTTATAGCCTGAAACAAAAGAATTTATGTAAAGATATTCATTGCTACCTTCTGCAATTGTCTCTATGGGGTATCCATTATTGCGGATATCCTTGAAACTTAGTAAGTTCCTTTTAGACTTACTAGAGTACAGGGCATTTTCAATATCTAATTTAGTATCATTTGGCAAAATGATACAAGCTCTTCCGGAGCCTTCAATGATGTTGGATGCACCTGATATTGTGTTAACATTATTCTCATCTAATGTCAACTCAAGGAAATACTTCTTCTTTTGAAGAATAATATGTGTATTTATTTTCCAAGACAAATATCACAAGATTTCATATGATATTAATGTATATATATTCATGCCTTGTTAAAAACCTCTCCGCAAAAACCCTATGGGAAAAATTCGGTAGAGGAAAAGAGTACAAGATATATATATTTACTCATATATTACACTAGTTGTCTCGTTAAAAACCTTAACTAAGAAAACCTCGTAGGAAAAAACTTAGTAAGGGAAAAAGAGTACAACCATTCGACCTTTAGGGCCGTTTGACCTTCAAGGTCTAATTTTCAAGAGCATGTAATATGGATTGCTCTTGAAGAGTATGTAATATTCTTCATGGAATATTGATTGTGCTACATCGGGAGCAACAATATGAATCAAATAGATAAAGATTCAAGGATATGTTATCCAAATATTTAATTTACTTGCTCTTAGAGCATATAATATTCTTCAGGAATATTACTTGTGCTACTTTAATAGCATCAATTTAAGATTTTGAATGTAATATTCTTCAGGAATACTACTTGTGCTATTTGAATAGCATCAATGAGTTTTTCAAGATTATTTAAAAAAATACGTTGTATATATATAATATACAAAGTATATATCCACTATGAATTAAAAAAAATTCCCAATACATGATAATATCAATAGTGATTCAAGTAGTAGAACATCGAAGTTTACTGATTATATAAAATAATATGAAACAAGAATTGCCACGTAGTAGTAAATCATATTCAAGATTTTGTAGAATAAGATCCAATCAAATATTGCACTCTTAACAAACAAAATAAATTAAAATCCAATTATATATGTTTGTCATCTCACCGAAAGGGTGCACAAAAATATTGAGATTAAATCTATTGGCATCATATCTTTTTAACATAATCGGGCGAATCTATTATGTCTCCAATTATCAAAATAGTCTTCTATTTTGCGTCAACTTTTCATATTTTTCTTTATTATTTTTCTAAAATCTACTATTTCACATTGACTTTTTATACCACATCAAATACAAGTTTACATAAAATGACATATTCCCTCTAAGTACAGATCAAAAATTTACTTTATATCCTCCAAATTCCAATCAAAATTCACTTTTGTTTGGTGGAATGATTAAGATCAATATCATTCGAAATGCATCACTAATTTAATATGCTCAAACAAATGCTATTTTAATAGCATCAAAATATAACGTTTAGGATTATTTGTATTTCTTCAAGAATAACGAAAATTATATCATTCGTAATAAACAAATATAACATATTTGCATCAAACCACAAATATAAGGGGAATTTGCACAAATTTCAATAACAATCTCTTTTATGCAAAGCATATATGTTACCATGATTCCGTTTTCTGGTTATTTCCAAGCCAATTTATTGATATAAACTTATTAAACAGTATAATATTCTAATACTTCAAAGTTTCTTTCGTCTGGATTTAGATGATTACTAAAATTATACGGATTGAAATTCAGATGAAAAGAAAATTAGTCGTACCTTATTGGAAAGACACAATTCTTTCCTAGGGCATACCTCCAATCCTTTTACGATCGAAGGAAGATGAGAGGACTAGAACTATCGTGCTGATAACGTGTTATAAACTAGAGAGAAGCGAGATGTTATAAACTTGAGAGAAGCGAGAGAATCGATTAGAGCATTCAAATGAAGTTCACAATACACCCATATTTATAGGTGTTAAACCAAGTGTGAACGTCCGGTGTGAACGTCCGGTGTGAACGGAGGACAGTCAACTCCGGCGGCTTGAAGATGTCAAGTGTTATTCTCCCTCTAGGTTTCTTGGTCAACACACATAAGATATATCTAGAAGATATATTTACAACACCCAAGTCTTATTAATTAAATATGTACTGTGCAGATTCTGTTGAATGGGGCCATCTAATGGAGAAAATAGTGCGTCGCACAGCTGCACCAACTATTAATCTTAATTACATTCCCAAAATTATGAGGGTGAAATGTATGAATTTACTTGAAGGGGAAAAAGGAAAAGAAAACAAAAAGAATATGAAAGGAAAGAGATGACAGCAAATCATCAATGACAGGTAAGATCGATTTGCTTTTATTTAATCAAATGCCCCAAAAATAAAATATTTTTAAAATTAGAGGCTACCCCCATGTGCACTGCACTATTTATATTATTGGTCCAATAATCTTCCACGGATTTCATTTAATTTTGATATCGAATAAATCATGTGATTTCCGAATGTGGTTTATTTAATGCATCATATAGTAGTACCATGATTGCTATGATTATTGGGATTGGGACGTCAATTTAGCTCGAGATTGTGGATTGATCGGAATATATCGATACTTCGATAAGGTTAGACCTAAAATTTATATGAAAAAATTGCAATTCAAATAACTCGTAATCGAATAACTCGCACTCTGATAAGATTGGCCCGAGTTTGTTAGGATTCAATAAGATTTTTTTTGCCATGTGTTTGTGAAATGTATTTCAAAATAATATTTTATAGTTACACTCATCATTTCATTCTTTATGTTTTTATTTTAACGCTTAAAATAAAATGTTTAGATGTAAAAATTAGAAAATGTTAATCATTCAAAAAAAAATATGTGCGTCCTTGTCTCTGTAAAAGTCACCTATTAATCATTATGTAAATCGATGTTGAGATACTCATTTCATGTGGGCATTCATTTGTTACAATTATATATATAATAAGATAATTATATTAATTATTTTTTATATAAATTTTTGAGCTTGATAGACCCATAGGTTAGTTTGAAACCTAAAAGATTAGGATTAAGATTGAGAATTTCTATACTAAAAAAATTTGATTTGAGTGACCCATATTCGAATGAATGGGTCCTATTGATATTTCATTAAATTGAACTTGGATGTTTTCTTTTTTAATAACCTTTATTTACGTAGGAGTGTATCGGGTATTTTCAATTCATTGTTTTATTTTGAGGAAATTAGATCTTTACTATATATGGAAAGTGCCGTTATATATTTAATTTTATAGTTTTATTATAGTATTGCAACGAATCGACTCTAGAGTTATGGGATGGTTATAATACAAAAATAAAAGGTCTCCATAGAAATTATGAACCATGTATATATTAATAAAAAAACGTTATGAAGTAATTGTTTGGTTAAATGTTGAAGCCGGTTGAATTTGGCAATCAATTGAGTTGGGCTGAAAATATACATGAAAAGTGTAGAGGAATTGTCACACACAATAAAGATCCACATGAAGTTGCCCTACTAAATTATATTGTCAAACAAGCTGCCTAATTTTCCTCTTTCCCAAATAAAAAACAAAAATACTTTCACTAGGAATTATTAATTTAGATTAATACACGTAGCATGTCTATAAATAAATGTATTCGCGTTGGATCCAATATTCTTTTTTTTTTTTTTTTTAGGGAAGGATCCAATATTCTTAGATACTATTCATTTTGTGCTTTATATTATGGCCCACAC
The DNA here is from genome assembly GCF_028751815.1 of Salvia miltiorrhiza. Classification (NCBI taxonomy): domain Eukaryota; kingdom Viridiplantae; phylum Streptophyta; class Magnoliopsida; order Lamiales; family Lamiaceae; genus Salvia; species Salvia miltiorrhiza. The sequence goes on from NW_026651511.1 coordinate 219,192, forward strand.
TAATGAGAAAAATGAATAAAAAACAAAAGATACAAAAGGACAATTAATTGCGATAATAATAATAATAATAATAATAATAATAATAATAATAATAATAATAATAATAATAATAAACGATGTTACAACTTCACGTGCTCAATTGTTAGCTAATTAATATAATATTATATTGGACTAATGGTCATAATTTTTTTTAGAACTACAAGAATTATCTATAATATAATTAAATAAACAATTCGCACGCATGTGAGATCTATGCACCACGCAAAAATGAGAAAATTACTCGCACGCAGGCGGAATCACTACCTACACAAAGGTGGAAAAATTACTCGCACGCATGCAGAATCACTACCCACACAAAGATGAAAAAAATTGTCTGCACAGATAAAATTGAACCCAAGATATTTTATAAAGGAGAGCCTTTAAATATCTCAATTTTACGACTTGAGCTAGTCTTTATTGGCATGGTCATAACTTCTTAGTACTACTAAAAGCACACATATTTTTATCTGAACTATTTTACGGATTTTAAGATATTATTAGATTTGAATAATTCAATTTCACGAAGTGTAGTGTATATGTGTAAAGAATCATTGATATGCACATGCGCACAACATATATACTTAATATATATAGAGTGTGGCTAACAACTTGCTTATTGTGAGAATTCGTGAGAAGTGAAAATACTATACTTAATTTATAAAATTATTGCATTTGATAAAAAATTAATTGCATTTGAAAAAAAAAATTATAGAATTCAAATCGGAGTGTTGTATATTCATCAGGTGATGCATTCACCATAATCGTGGTGATCCAAGGATTGAAAATGAGAGTCTGTTAAAATGAGAGACCTTTCTTCAATTTTATAAATGTAACTGTGAGAACTATTTTCATCCTTAAATTGTGAAGATCTAAAGCTGATTTATGACTTTGTTAAATGAATTCATGATACAGGGTTCGAAATTCGTAAGTGGCGAAAATAATTTTTGCTACCCACATGGTTCTAACCCTAAGCCGTGAACTTATTCATCAAAGTAATGAATCGATCTCATCTAAATACTGAAAACAACTTTTATTTTATACGATAAACACCTACACCCATTTAAATATAATTTTTTACAACAATAATGTTTCATAGCAAATTCATAGTGTATTCTAGGGACGTGCGTGTGTTGGCCAAGTGGTAAGGGAGTTAATGCCTGGGGTCAAAGGTCTTGAGTTCGAGTTCCCTGTGACGCGACTTTTAAATTTCTTTATTTAATAATATTAATTTATTAAAAGAAAATGGTGTATTCTAGGGACTTGGACTCATTTGAACCACTCCATCTATACTATATGAACCATATGCTAAAACTAAAAATTTATTTTAAGATACAAATTATGAATCATTTTCAACCATTAAATCATGAAAATCTACGGTGAATTTATCACTTTATTGAATGAATTAAAAGGATTTGGTTAGAATCTTATAAAATTCATCACAATTTCATGATTCGTAATTTATATTTTAAAATAGATTTATAACCTAAAGCACCCCCAAATTGAATGAATAAAATATGAACATGTAATTTATTAAGGAAATCTCCTCCAACAATTATGGTGGACACCGACAAAAAATTCCATCGGTATCACTAAAGAGTCCGTCGCAAAATTGAACAAGTCCGATGATAGTTCTTGTAGTTACAAAAATTTCAGTAAGTAATTTTTTTGGTACATGAACAACAAGAAACAGAAAGTCCGTTATGAGTCTATGAATTGATATTTCAAATTAAAAGAAAATTTGATTTCTTGATCTAATTAGCTAGCTACCTATATAGATGATGACGATGATGATGATGATACACACTAAATTGTTTGTATGAACATTATATAATCGACTAGTTTTATACTTGCTGATATTTAACATCCACAAAAAGAAGAAGAAAGAATGGTTTTTGTTATTAAGGTTCTCCTACACCTATTATGGATCGCCAAACAAGACGTGATAATCCCAGACGGATCCAAGCCAATCAAAGTTAGTTAACTTTTATATCATATCTTTGAGATCATATAGAAAAACTTTAATTTACCCTCACTGGAAGTAAGAATAATACTTTTTTATATATGTAGTAATACTTTTTTATTTCATTAATTATAGAGTATATACAGTTTTATTATCATCATGTGACGCGTCAAGATCCGAATCCAAACTCATATATATTTAACGATATTTTATATTTTATAACTTAAACATGTTATTGAAGATGGCTATTGAATTCGAATCTTGACTCCTCCCATGGTGGTCTCACGAAACTCTCCTTACGAATACCACTTCTTTTAAGATAAGGTTTATAATTAACAAGGCGCAGCTTAAATCAATATAATATAATATATTATTTTATTTTATTTGAAGGAAAATCAACATTATATGTTACTCATGAAACTGTGAGAGGATATTCCACGTCCACAATGAACGTGGAGTCTATATATAAATCCAATAAGAGAACACTAAGTGGGAACTAATTCCAAACATCATTAACGTGGAGACCATATATAAATCCAAAATAAGCGAATACTAAGTGGGAACTAATTCCAAACATCATTATTTTAGTCGAAATCGGCTGTGTCTGTATGTCTGTCTACGTATCTAATTAACGTAAAGAAAAGAAAATAATAGAATCAAATTCAACCCCTCCCAAATTTTGAATTTATTCAAATAAGAAATAGAAGAGATAATATAATACATTGTTTAAATAATCGTAGTATTCATGTTAATTATTTAACATTTTATAGTGATTTTTTATATTATTACTTTGTTAAATTTCAGTTATTTTTATCTCATTTTCCTTTCTTAGTTAATTTTCAATGTTGAATTTGAACCAATTTTCAAGTTAAACTAAAATTACGAACTATTAATAATGAAAATTATTTTATTTTATAAACAATTTTTTTAAAAATCGCATAGAGGTAGGTTTTTAAAAAACGCATAGGTATTTTTTTTAAAGATGAAACAATTACTTGTGTGTGTGTTTATATATATTATAGCATGCATGAAAATAAAAAAGAAACGTGGAGATAACAAAAGCGATTTGCTTACAGTTTTTGGCAATGTTAGTTATCAAAATTCGACGCAGCTTTAGCCTTTAGGGGCCACGGAATATTAGGTTTTCTCGTAGGCGTGTTAGCTGACTCATTTACTTTTGTGAAAAACGAAACATGTAATTAAATTTTTAATTAGTTACTGGGCTTCCTAATCAAGAATAAAAGTACCCTAATGAAAAAAGATAATCCTTTTTTCCATCGTAATCTAATTAGTTGTTAGGAAGTTGAGCCATCAATTCACAACCACCATTCCACAAATTTAATCTAACCTTAATTGTGTTGGATGACATATATATAAAGTACATCTCAAGCATGTGTAGCAGTATAGCACTAGTCGTATATCACTAATATAAATTAGTTACGATGTTAAATTCATACAAATTCGGTCGTGAAATGGTTAATCTTTTCACACATCAAATAAATTTTGAGATATATATATATATATATAACTCTGTGCTTAATCAATAACACAACATAAATAGACATTAATTACGTCGAATTATATACAGATGATTTATATTAATGAGACGTAACGCATAACAGAAGATATATAAAAGTTGTTAATAGATAGATACTTTTGCATTGATAAAAAATATTAAATTTGACTTTATATTGCATATTAAACTAATCACAATTAATCCATGGAGAGAGAAGAAGCTCCAAGTCTTATATTCCAATTAAGTTAAACATGCTTTTTGCAATCATAATTACATCACCATCATATAATTAGTCATGCATGATGCATAACACCTGATAATAAAAATGATTAGATATATCTTTTTCAAGAAAAAAAAAATGGAAAAGAGAGAATTAGAAACCCACATTTTGGCAGCAATTAAAATAATTCATAAGTAGCAAAAACATAATCACCATCAATCTAGATTATTCCAAGATAAAGTTTGGTTGAAGCTAGCGAACCACGAAAGATACGATGAATACAGCCTCGAAATAAAAATGAGCAAAAAAAAATAAAGATTCGATGAATTTAGGGTAATGAAAGATTGATATATACGGCAATGCTGAAAAGGGTGGGAGCAGTAAATAAAATAAGTTTGTTTAATTAAACTGCAAAAGGCAGATTAGTAATTAAATTAGTAAAAGGTTAGTGTAGGTGTATAAATAGAGGGTCCTAGGGTTAGGGTTTGGCCCTGCACCAAAACAAAATGACCTAGCTTTCCCACTTCCTTTCCCCATCTCTCCTTATCCTAATCCCAAATCAAATTTCTCTAACATCTAATTATCATATCCTTAATTTCAGACAACACCCCCACTTTTTCCTAAACTATATTTATTTATTTTTTATTTATAAAGATGAAGAAGAGGCAAGTAGTGTTCAAGAGAGGTGGCGATCAGGGGCACCACCAGTCGAGCAACTCGGCGAATTCGTCGTACGCCGTGAGAGCCGTGAGGTACGGCGAGTGCCAGAAGAACCACGCGGCGAACGTGGGCGGGTACGCCGTGGACGGGTGCAGGGAGTTCATGCCGTGTGGGGAGGAAGGGACGGCGGGGGCCCTCACTTGCGCCGCCTGCGGCTGCCACCGGAACTTCCACCGCAGGGAGGTCGAGGGGGAGATGGCCGCCTGCGACTGCGCCTCCTCCCCGACCTCCTCCAGCAACACGTAGAAGAAAAGGACAAGGTATGAGGGTGTGGTGGGATGAGCTAGTTTGTTTTTTTTCTCAGTGTGTGTGTGTGTGATGAGGTTTGGTGGAGGCGTGAGTCAGGTTAATGCAGTGGAGAGAAAAAAAAAGAAATTCTAGGCCTTTTGTTTTGTTCTTTCTTTTTTTGGGGGGTGGTCTTTTTTTTGGATTATTTTTGGGTTTTTTTTTGTTTTGGTTTGTGTAGGTGAGATATGAGAGGTGGATCTTCGTACTTGTTTCTGTTCTGGTTTGATTGATATATGAAGAGATGTAAATTCTTATTGATGGTTGTGTTTTTTTCTGTTTTGTGTGTGTGTGTGAGTGTGTGAATCAGTGGATTGTGATTGGTGTTGTTTTTTTTAAAACATATGCATGTAAAACATGCTGCTGTAAATTCTTTCATCTCCTTCTTCCCTTTTATTATTTTTGTTTGTTTTTCAAAGAAAATATGCTCGTTTCTGTAATTTTATCTGTTGATCTTGTGCATCCCGAAAAGGGATTCATGGGTTTTTGAATATCTTTATTTAAATTCTTAGTTTGAAACTAGTGTGTGTGTGTGTGTGAAGACATGCACAGACAAATAGCTCGAAACGACAAGTGAAAGAAACCTAATTAGATTAAGTGATATTGATATGGTAACTTTGATTTACTGCTTTCTATTTCCTAGGAAAATTACCAAGACATTGTTTTAGATGGAATTTACTAGTTTTATCTGATGCCAGACATATTTACTATAAACAGCAAGATTAAATATATCATACAGCAAGAGATAAAAATTGAAGAATCAATCTTCTGCCAAACTTGTCTACTACATTGTAAGATAAAAAAGAAAATAATTTTATGATTTTCAGCTCGATTATTGGCTGCATGCCGTTGATATATACCAACAATTATATATCAGCAAAAAATTAACTTTTAATATTGCTAGTTTGTAAAAGCAGTTTTGGTAGCTTTGTTGGTCTATTGAACTGACTGATAAAGAACCCAAGGGAACATGACTAAAGCAAAATCTTGACCTAGCTAATTAATTTTGTTGTGGAATTTTGACTAGATTAGCCTCTTTAATCTCCCACTCATTTTCCTCTTTATTTGGGGACCTCTCGATTGAAAATTGGTTTGGGTGATTTAGAAAATATACACATGCACTAATCTCGTCTTAACACGAGATGGAACATCAAATGTGATACACGGAATAAGATCGTTGGAGGGGGGACGCGTCGTAGAAAACACTAAGGTGACAAAGGGATCATATTTATAGTAATGGAGAAAGAGGAATGCGACTGCACTTAACATTGTGCTCCTCCAAAACGATGCTCCATTTACTCTCATGTGCCGTGAGATGCTCTCGTTGTTAGGTATTGAGTATGGAGGGGAGCAAACCTTTAGGTATATGTTAATTGTTTTCAGGTATATGTCAAATCCCTATCGTCACATATTTCATCGTTTTGGAATCTAGTCCATATTTTCAATTCCAACCATAAATTTTCAATGGAAATTTTGTGTGCTCAAACCATCCATTTGGAGAGTGTGTGGATAACAGACCATAAATGAAATGTTTAATTGGGTTGATAAGAGTGTAAAATTAAATGTACAACTTGGATTTGAAAATTCAAATTTTGATTATTTGGCAACAAATAATTGAGCAAAATTTTGTAATTGATTTTACAAAACTGAACTTGGTTTGACGCCATCTTTAACTGCCGGAAAATTGACCATCGCTGGGGGCGACGACAGACGGCTCGGGGCTCGCCGATGTGCTGCGCCTGACCGTCTGCCGCCGTTGGCTCGGAGCCCGCAGGTTTGCCGCGCCCGACAGCCTTCCGCTGTATGCGTCGCGCCTCGGTTCTCTGTCTCTCTGTGACTTGGTCACCGGACTGATAGCGGCTGGAGTTGGAGATGAGCGGCGAAGGCGTGCCTTAGCCGGACGTCGCAGCCACTCCTCCGGCGCGGCTCGCGACCACCACTGTGTCGACGCACTGAGGCGCGACTTCGTCGCTTCAACCACTGCATTGGTCACCGGAGCAGTGGTGATTGAAGGATGACGACGACTGGACGAGGAAACGGCCGGCGAGTCCTTGCGACGTCGTCGGCGTGGCGGATTCCGGCGGCGAAAGGGGGCTGACGGGAATTGGAGGGAGGCGGCTGCTGCTGCAAATTCTTCTTCAAGCCCTAGCTAGCTTCTGAAAATTGTTTTAAGGCTACGGTTTTTGGGCCCGGACTGGGCCTGATTACCCTAGGGCTGCTGGGCTGCGTTTTTAAATAAGGTTGGGCCTGTGTTTTAATTTTATATGCCCCTAGTTGGGCTGAAACAGTTATAAAAAAAAGGAAAAAACTTTTATTAATTTTGAATTAATAATTATATCCCATTTTCAGAATTAATTTATTAATTAGATTAATAAATTTAAACTATTATTATTAATTTTGAATTAATAATAATATTACAAGCGAATTTAATATAAATTGATTAACCCATATTTAATTAGAGAATAAAATATTAATTTGATTAATGATTTTATTCGTAGAGATTTTGTGATTTTATGTGATAAGCATGCTATTTGATTTTATGCTTATTATTTTACTATAGTAGTAAGATATCGCTTTTATACTTGGGTAGGCGGCGCCCAATATATGTAGTCTCTTATGCGATGTATGGGTAGGCGGCGCCCAATATGTGTGGTCCGCATTTTACGCCTGGGTAGGCGGCACCCAGTAATTGTTCTGCTATTTAATATTGGATATTAAATATCTATCTATTATTAAATAGAATACATATTGAAGACCTCTCCTTCATTCTCTATCCTATGTGGCACTCCCACAAGTTAGTATTTTGATCATTCTCAATTCTATATTATATGGCATTTTTACATATTTTCTTCATCCATCCCACATTGAAATTATCCTAAACTCGATCAATTCATAATCTATATAAAAGGCTCAATCTTCATATAGACATTAGGCCATCTATTTTTTCCACATTGATATTGATATTATATTTAATCGTTGAAAAATATAGATAAAGAAATACTTATAATATGTATTTCAAATAAATAGTTTTCCACATGTTTTTATAATTGCAATAGATTTTCACATTAAACTTATAATAAACTTCATAATTCAAAATCTAAAAAGTCGAAATTAAATTTCAATATTTGCAAACCTAAATAAAATATAGATGTTTCTAAAATAAATAGGTTCTTAAACTGAACTTGGTTAAAGTAAATAAAATGATCGTTAGATATATTTTAAATACATAAGTAATTTAATTTAATTTGGTCATATAAAATAAAGAAAATGATAGTAAGATATATATTAAATAAATAAGTTCTTCAATTTAATTTGATCATGTATATAATTTGAAATAATCCTCATTTTCACAATTAAACTCATAACCTAAATAAAAAGCTTAATTTTCATTTATATTTTAGCTTTTCATCATTCTCACACTAACATTCTATTGAACTTAATCACTGAAGATCTAGATAAAGAAATACTTTAATTATGTATTTCAAGCACATAGTTTTCATATATATAAATTATAATTGCAATAGTTTTCCACATTCAATTGAATTTGGCTATATAAAATAAATAAAATGATCTTGAATATATTTTAAATAAATAGGTTATTCAATTTAATTTGGTCATATGAAATAAAGAAAATGATACTAAGATATATATTAAATAAATAAGTTCTTCAAATTAATTTGAAATAAATCCTCATTTCCAAATAATCTCATAATAATATAGACAAAACACTTAATCTCCATTCATATATATTAGCCCTTCATCGTTTGAATTTTGGTTGAGATGGATGATCAATAAGACATATATACTGATGAACAAGACAGTATATACTGATGAACAATGCAGTATATACTGATGAATAACAAAATTTAAAATATTCTGCTCCCTCCAGGATTCGAACCCTGCGAAAAAAAATCTCCCTCCAGATACAATATCAGTCATATGATTAATAAAATAAACACAACAAATCGTGCCCTAGATCTCACTAAAATTAGGGGGCCTCATTGGAGCGGCCCCCTATATATATATATATATATATATATATATATATAGGGTCAGCTTCAATGGAGACCACTTCCCTATATAGAGAATAGAGACCAAATCAGAGCCATTGATCTCACCAAAATCAATGAATCAGATTAATCTGAATTCTTCAAGTTTAGGAAATCCCGTAAATTCCTCATTTTCTAATTCTGGGAACCAATGAACATTATTATGAACTTACGAACATACTAATGTTCGTATAAAAAACAAATGAACGTTCGTCGATATGTTCGTATAAAAACAAATGAACATACTTATGTTCGTAAGTTCATAATAATGTTCGTTGGTTCCCAAAATTGGAAAATGAGGGACTTTCGAGATTTCCTAAACTTGAAGAATTCGGATGAATCTGATTCATTGATTTTGGTGAGATCAATGACTCTGATTTGGTCTTCATTCTCTATATAGGGGTTTGGTCTCCATTGAACTCTTTCATATATATATATATATATAGGGGAAGGCTAAAATAAGAACGCTTCTTAAAATATAAATTAGGAACCATTTTCAGCCCTTAGATCATCAAGATCTACGGTTGATTCATCATCTTGTTGGATAAATTCATGGTCCTGAGTTCGAATCCCAAAGGTAGCAAAAAATTATTTTTCGCAATTCATACATTTATACAGTTTATTCATGCGTGTTATACATAAAATTCATGCATTTTTACTGGTTCGTAATTCTTAAAATAAGGGTGGTTTATTGAATAACCGCCCCCTATATATATATACCCTATATATATATATATATATATATATATATATATATATATATATATATATATATATATATATGGATGGGCTACCGTGAGAGCAGATCTTAAAATAAAAAATAAGAGCAATTTTTAATGTATGAATTTTATTTATAACACGTATGAATTCGTTGTATAAAGGTATGAATCGTGAAAAATAATTTTTTGCTACCTTTGAGATTCGAACTCAGGACCATAAATCCATCCAACATGATTACGAATCAACCGTAGATCTTGATGATCTAAGGGCTGAAAATGATTCTTATTTTATATTTTAAGAAATCCTCTTATTTTAGTCTTTCCCTATATATATATATGTATATATATGGTGTGGTTCTATAGAGAACTACATTATTTGTGAGAACGGGAGTAATGCATTCACTCTAAAAATTAATGCATTTGCTGTTAAAATTAATGCACTAAAAAAAATTAAAAAAAATTCTCCCTTCAGGATTCCAACTCAGGTTCTATATTCACCCAACAAGATGATGCATCCACCGTAAATTTTGATGATCGAATGGCTGAAAATGGTTCTCCGTTCTTTTTTTATTTATGGTTCTTTCTTGAACTTCTCCATATATATATATATATATATATATATACATAAACCGATATTTATATAAAGATAATTATTTATGAAATTCTTGACATAAAGGAATGCGCATACATATATATGTTTAGTTGTTAACTTTTTTTTATAAATAATATACATACCTATATATTAAAATAGCATGTTTCGTAGGGAACAAGAAACAAACAAATAAAATAAAAACAAAATGTAAAAACATGTATATTTACATGATACGCGTGTATAAATGAGAAGTTATATCATCGAGTCTATAAAGACTAAATTACATGACTCAGCAAAGCTAAGCTAATAAAATAACAGTAACTTAACTAGTATAAATAGGTTGATGTTGAAATAGTTAAATTAACACATCAAAAAAAAAAAACTACAAAATTTTTATTAATGGTCGACGATCATACTCTGAGGTAAAATTTCTAATCTTATTTTCTATTATTTTTCATACACACACACACACACGAAACACATAATAATAATAATAATAATAATAATAATAATAATAATAATAATAATAATAATAATAATAATAATAACTTTTTAAGTCTATATTTCCTTATATATTATTGTTTGATTTTATGGAACTAGGTGCAGCGCGACTAAGACATTGACTTTAATTTAAATTATTCAAGTGAATTTCAAAGCTCAAATTTCAAGTGTGGGATTTATTTAAGTACATGTTGTGGTTAATTGTTGTCCATTTTAATATTATGTGTTTGCCATATGTGAATTAAACTATATCGCTAGAGGCCCGCTCAATGGGTCCAGGACTTCATCTTCCATGGTATGCCACAATGCGATTTCATGTTACAGTTAAGGTTGCAACCTATACGCCAGGGGCCTGCTCAATGGGTCCAGGACATTAAAGTCCTTGGTATGCCACCGTGCGAATTTCAGTTATCAGTATTACAGTGCAGTGCGTATGTGTCGACCATTTTATTAACGTGAACAATGATTGCATGTTCCCACACTGAGTATATTCTATATGCTCATCCCATATTAACATTTTAAGGTATTTTGACGTTGGAGATGCCTGGAGGGTCGAATGGGCGCGTTAAGTTATCATGTAAATAATTGATTTAAATTTGTATATGATCATAGTATTTAAACTTTTCTTAGCACAAATGTTACTTAATTCTTAGACATTTTTATGATATCTTTATGTCATGATTTGGAAGAAAGATGTTGATTGTCGATTTTAAACCGATAGTTTTGTACGGTGCAATTTTCAGTCAATTTTGAAAAATGAATCAATGTAGTTCAGTTCCCGCGTTCGTTGTGCGGTTCGATTTTTAGTTCATTCAAATCAGTGTGGTTTTGCACCACACATTTAGCGGTCAAGTGGATTTTACGATACTTGAGATGTACAATGGGCAATGCATATGTTTCAATGGTAAGATTAATTGTTGAGTTGGTGGGTTATGTTGATGAAGACTTAGCGTTGAATAACCTTGATTGGATAAGAAGTACAACTAGATATGTTTTTACTTGTGGTAATCTTATATCTTGAACTTCCAAGTTGCAGAAAGTTGTTGTATTGTCTACTAGGAAGGTTGAGTATTTAATTGTAACAGAAGAAACTGAGAAGATGGTGTGGTTGTATCGTTGTAGAATTTCTTGGGTAAGCTTGAGAAGAAACAAAAAAAATAGAACTTTCTACAATGATAGCCAAAGGTTATATTCTTGGCAAAGAATCTGAGATTTGATTCAAGGATGAAGCATGTTAAGTTGAAGTATCACTACGTTCGCCACTTATTGGATAATGAACCCTTGCAACTAATAAAGATACTTAGAATTGAAAATTCAGCAAACATGTTTACTAAGGTGGTAACTTTAGAGAAACTAAAATTATGCATATCTTCAATTGCCTTAGAACTTGGAGATGATGCTTACCGATGCTAAATGAATACAGGGTAGAAGAACAAAAATATATGATTACTTGGAGTTCAGTCTCAAATTGGGAGATTGTAGGAGTATGAAGATTGTTGGGCTAACCATATTTAGGTCCACACAGAATCCTAAAGGGTTGGATTAAATTATAAATAGTTGATAGGCAGGGTTCGTTTACTTTGTAGGATTAATCTTGATAGATAGATAAAATTAGTAAGATTAATCCCTTATTTATATAGATGGATTGAAATCTTTGGATATTCCAAGACCTTTGATTATTTCTATCATTTAATCTAGTTTTTTGCTTGATTTTTATCCCATGAAAAAAGGTGGGATTGGATAAATTCTACTCTCGAAGATAATGTTGGGAACTTAATGGAATATCATAATCCTTGTTTTGTTGATACCAAAATCCATAGGTTTCATTTGTAATAGACTAGAACTGCTCGAACTCAAGTGTTAGAGTTCTTTTTCTAGTTTAGTTGCTATTCTGAAGACTGAAGAACGAAGGACTGAAGACTGAACTTACCGACTGAAGCAACAGTCGAAGAATCAGTCTTGAACTGATTACTTAATGTGAGCCACATGGAATCAGCGGACTGATACTAAAATCAAGTATCAGTTAAACATTCTTCCTCAGACTGAACCTCCAATGTTCAAAGGAAGCCACGTACTCCAGAAGTACAGCCGCATTAAATGCAGAGATCTCAGGATCATCCTTTCTCTGCAGAGGTCATTCCTATTTGGTGACTACTTTATCAGAGATGTCGCATCTCCTGCTCTTCAACATAGCCGTTCTCACCAAACAAGGAACCTCGAAGATTGAAGCCTCAGCCCAAGTTCAAATTACTCTCTAACGGAAGAAAACTTGAAGACCTTCTCCGCCAACGGATCTATTCAAGACTTCTCCTATAAATAGCGCTCGAGGATCACTTCAATCTTCACCGATTCAACAATATAAGCTGAAGCTCTGCCAAAATTGCTTCTCAGCCAAAGCTCAAATTCCCCAAAGCTTGAATCGAAGAAGAGAATCTCAAAGCCAAAACTCAGTCACTTCTGATTACATAAATTCTCTTAGACATTAGGCAAACCTTGATTATCCAAAGCCTAGGTCAAACTAACTCCAAAGAACTTGTTCTTTGAAGTTCAGTTGGCAAGATTTCAAACCTCCCTTCGACCGATAGAATCGAGTGTTTGAGTTGCAAAGGAGTTCAGGAAGGTACTCTGTCTCCGTGAGGTCCTAGTGCCAGTTCATGCTAGGAGTGAGAAATCCAACAGAGTGTGTTGGTACTGAAGATTGGATCTTCAGTTGTTTCGGTTGTGTGCACCCGCAAGCACACGTTTCGGTTTGCTGTGCACCCGTAAGCACGAGCATCGGTTCGCAGTGCACCCGTAAGCACTTGCAGAGTGAAGTTGTTGGTCTGATCAACCGACCGTGGATGTAGGAAGTGTTTTTCAAACCACGTAAAAATCTCTGTGTTATTTACAGCTTTCAGTATTTAATTTCTTACTTGTGCTCTTCCTCTCTTCAACTGAAAACTGATTAATTGCAAAGAGAAACTTAAGACTAACAACGTGCTCAACCCAAAAGGCTATTGTGAAACAAAATTTTTTCGCTGCGTGTGTTATCAGTCTGACTGATCTGTCCTCTGATAGTCAGTGAGATTTATAACATCTCTGTTTATCAAACTCGACTGAAGCCTTACGTGCATTAGTTAAGTTCTTGTGACTTAACTGATAACTCCTTACTGAATAGTCTTTCAGTATCAGTCGTCAACCCTGTTTTGATCAAAACTCTTTTCAGTAAACAGGAGTCTGAGTTTGTGTTTGTAGTTTCGCTTTTGATCTCTGTATTGAGATCTTGACAAAAATAGCCTATAGGTGTATTCCCCCCCCTCCATACACCTATTCGAGACCCTCCGGACCTAACAATTCGTATCAGAGCAGGTTGTTCGTTAGAACAATTTTATTTTGATTAGGTTCTAATTGAACTAGATCCTTCTTTTTAAGGTCTCGAAAAATCTGTCTCTTTCAATTGGTGCTTGCTATTTACCTTATCTGTTGTTACTTGTTCTCTCTTTTTGATGGAGACTAACCACATCAGAATATCCTCTCTACCTATGTTTAGTATTGAAAAATACGACATATGGAAGTTTCGGCTTGAAAGCTTCCTCACCGCTTAATATTGCCGAATGTGGGAAGTCATCACCAACGGACCAATCTTCATCACCAAAATTGTCAAAAGGGTTCCTGTTGACCCAGCTCGGAATCCATACGATGAGGTCCGGATCAAGTAGAAGGCAGACTTCACCACAGAATAAAGGAAGCAAGATGAGCTTGACAACCTTGCCAAAAGTATCATCTCCGGCACAGTTCCAGACAAGCATGTCACCAAGATCATCAAGTGCAAAACTGCATCGGATTCGAGAAAACAAATGAGAACAAGTTGTCCATAGCTTGTCAGAAGTTCGACTCCTTCCTCATGCTCAAGAATGAATCTGTCGACGAGATGGAACTCAGATTCAACCAAATCCTGAACGAAGTTCAATCCATCTCGAATGACAAATACACTCAACGAGAAATCAACCTGAAGATTCTTCGAGCACTTCCGCGAGGAGATTGGCAGATCTATTCAGTTTCTCATCAGAACATGCCTGGATTTAGTCAGCTCCCGACAAACAAGCTTTTCTCTGACCTCTTGGCAAATGAGTTCGACATTCAGAGAAATCTTGGAATCAAGAGGTCTGAAGGATTAGACGAAGATGGTCCATCAACCTCAAAAGGAGCAGCACTGAAAGCTTCAGCAAAAGAAATCAAGAAGTACACAAAGGAACCGGCGAAACTCAAGCCCGAAGACTTCTTCAGTCAATATGCTTTGTTGACTGAAAGATTCAACAAAATGGAGTTTAAATTTCGCAAGTACAGGAGGTTCCACAAGCAGCACTACAAAGGAAAGGAAAGAGAAAGCAAGTCCAGATATTCCACTGATAGAAGCGGAGAAAGAAAATCAACCGCCTTCGACTTGAAAGATGTGGAATGCTTTGGATGCAAAAAGAAATGGCACTTTTGAACTGAATGCCCTGAACTGAAGCAGTCTGAGCGCAAGGAGCTGAAAGCCAAGAAAGAACGCAAATATGCAAAAAAGAAAGCGATGGTTGCTGACGATGCAGGATCCTCCAAAGAAGCATCAGAATCGTTAGACTTCAACTTTACCAGCTTAGATGATGAGAGTCAAGCCCTGATGGCCAATGAAACCGAAACCGTGGCCCACAACAGCTACGACAATGGAATGAACGGCCCAAAGGTAAATTCTCACTCAAAAACTCCTTATACTGATAACTGCCTGGTGTTTTCAGGAGATCACTCAGAATTTGGAGAAGGCTCAGCCGATGAGACTGACGAGTTCGATCAGCTCATGACTGATCACTGTCAGTTAAAAAAAAATATTCGAAGATCTCCTCAAGCAGAATTAGAAAATGGAAAAGGAGATCAATGATGAACAAACCAAGAATCAGATAATCATCTACTTTCCGGATGAAACTTGTATTGATCAACTGATCATGGAGAACAGTCGACTGGAAGAGAAGCTTAGAGTTTCTACTTCAGAATGTGACAGAGCATCTCATGAAATCAAGAGGCTCAATCACGAACTGGAAGAAACAATCAATGACTGCATGATGAAGTCTCCCATGCTGACCAACTTTTCTTCAAAAGGCCTCATTGAAAGCATCGGAGGAAAGGTTGCTCCAACTGATAAAGGAAATAATATCATGATCAACAAAGTGGATGATGATTCTGAAAATAACACCTCAGAAGAATCAAGAGATAATGATATAGATGAAGTTCGGAAACGCAAGCTGATAGCAAGAACGAATGTTCCTCCTCCACAAAGCTACAGAGGAGGCTCCCAACCAGATCATCCTACTGAAAAGACTGGAAAGCAGATTTCAGTCGAAGATTGGGCAAGGAACATCAGGACTCAAGAAGAATCTTCCTCACCAGTCCAGGGGGAAGAACAACAACATCAGTCACAAACTGAAACCAGTTCAGTTCCGAAGAGAACAACATCCATGGAGACAAAACTATGATAGGTCCAGACGAGCCAAACCCCAATCACGACGACAAGCAACTGGACATCATATGACTCATGTTCCACAACATCAGTCAAGTCTCCATCAGTCAAGAATGATTCAAGTATCTCAAAGGAGATACTCTGCAGACCAAAGAAGACCTCAACTACTCACCAGACAAAGCTTCTACAAGAGTGAGGTTCTCAGAAAGAAAGCTCAACAGAAGATTACTCATGTGCCAACTGAAGCACCAACTACTTCAGTCAGACAATCGAGAAACCGCAAGAGATCAGCACCAAGACCAGTTCTGAAGCAGATATGGGTTCCAAAAGGAACACGATCTAACAATGAAGGATCCAACCATTGATTGGGTACTTAAATTAACTCTTCCTTGCAGGTCAAAAATAGGAAACACAAAAAGAAGGAAGAAGTTAAAGCCTCAATCAGAACATGGTACCTAGATAGCGACTGTTCCAAGCACATGACGGGCTACAAAGAATATCTAACTCAATATGTTGAGAAAGCTGGATCAAAAGTTTCATTCAGAGACAACTCAATCGGAGAAACAAAAGGCTATGGTGTGCTCGACATGGGTAACGCCAGTATTAGTAATGTTAGTTATGTTTCAGGACTAAAACATAATTTGTTGTCTGTGAGTCAATTTTTTGACAGCGGTTTCGCAGTGAAGATAAAAAAGGATGAATTCACTGTCAGAAACAGTCAAAGAAAGGTGGTTCTGAGAGGGATCAGACAAGGAAGTCTCTACGTCGTCTCATGGGAAGACAGCCCTCCAGAAACATGTCTCATCAGCAAAAACAGCTCGGAGCTCAACTGGTTGTGGCACAGGAGACTCAACCACCTCAACTTCAAAACGATCAACAAACTTGCTAAGCATCAACTGGTAGAAGGTTTACCTTCTATTGTGTTCCAGAAGAAGCAAGAATGTGAAGCATGTCAAAGAGGAAAGCAAACCAGAATGTCATTCAAGTAAAAGTCAGGACACTCCTCTGAAAGAATTCTTCAACTACTTCACGTGGATCTGTTTGGCCCAATCTCTCTCAGAAGTTACAACGGTAGAAAGTATACCTTAGTTGTCGTGGATGATTATTCACGATATACTTGGGTTATCTTTCTCTACACCAAGAGAGAGACACTGTTGGAATTGCCAAAGCTGCTGAGAAGACTAAGCGTTGAAAAGGAAGTCAACATCATCAGCATTAGATCAGATCAAGGGACTGAATTCCTCAATGCTGTCATTCGTGACTATTGTGAGGAACAAGGAATCAGTCATCAAACTTCTGCAGCAAGAACTCCTCAACAAAACATAGTAGCAGAAAGGAGAAACAGGTCTTTGAAGGAAGCAGCAAGGACGATGCTACCCGAATCAAAACTCCCTTTGAAGTTTTGGGTCGAAGCTGGTGAGGTTTAACGTTCAAACCTATCTAAACTAGTCGGAAAAGGACGTCGGAATCACCTGTATCGCAGTGTGAGAGGGGATTTGCTTGAAAACTTGCAGATGAGATTTCTTAAGGTAAAATTGCATATCAAATATTGGTTTACAGAGCGTATTTATAGGATTACATTAGGGCGAAGGGTAAAATGGGCTTTTCGTGTCGTTCACGTACTCCACATGCGGCGTGCGTGAACATTTCTCTCTCTACTAACAAACTTTCTAACTATTTTGTAGCTTTTTGTTGAACACGTGCTCTTTTCCAGCTCTCATTACTGGTTGTTTTCACTCCTTAAGTCTTCTCCGTATGTTGCTTTTAGCGTTGCACTGTCCTCTCAAGTCTGCGCAGATATTTGGCGGCGCCGCTATCTCTTATGATATGGCTGTCGCAGCCCGATATAGCCAGTGATAGCGTATACCAAGTATCGTACGACTAATAAAAATAATCATGAAAGAAATAGAATTTACGTCTTGCTTTAGCGGAAGCATTTGCAACTATACTCTTTTTCAAGAAAGACTTTAAGACTAAATTAAATTACTTGCTTGGTAAAACAAAATTCGAGACTTCGCAAGGTTTGAGAGTATTTTCCCTTATGGGATATTACAGACCAGCAATATAAATAAGAGGTTCATCAGAGTTGTGCAGCGATGCATTACTATATGTGTGAAGACATATAGCAGGGAGTATAATATCCTATAGAGTCAAAGCAATAAGATAAGCATGAGACATAGAAAGACACTGTCAACTGACAATTCCAACAGCCTTCACCCATCCTCGCGCCAAGCCAGACCTGCACATTTAGAAATATATGCAGGGCTGAGTACCAAAAAGCACTCAGTGGACACATGCCGGAAATAATTGAAATTCTGCTCTTAGAGCTATATGTCAATCTTGCCCTTTTCAATGCATCAACAGGATTTAACTGAGATTTAAAATACCTGTTCATGTTTTTCTGTCATAAACTCATATGCATCATAACAATAATCTCATTTGTCTGCAGACAATATACTCTGGGTATGTGCCAACTATGAATACTCATATAATATATATATATACTAGGTGAAGAGAAGGAGGCCTCCTTCAAATCATCGTGACCGGCCGACTAGAGACGGCTCACGATCACCTCTTGTGCACATAACCTTTACTGTCATCTGGATCAGTTAAAGGCCGATATCTTGCTTCATGAACTTAGTCATGTCTTTCATAAGGCAACATACCATACTTCTTTCTCATCAATAATAAATATGGCAAGATGACAATTTTCATAATATGCATCAGTAATGCTTCAACATGCTTCATTTTCATAATACTCATCAATAATGCTTCATCATGCTTCTTTTTCATAATACTTTGCATTTGAACTCATTATCATGGTAGCTAGCCATAATAGAGTTAGAATAAAGCCCACCTGTCTCAGGAGTCGATGACGTAACGCTCGGGGTCGTACTAACGCCGGCCGTCACTCGAACCTTTAGTGGCGCACGTGTTTAGATTGCCATGTGACAAAATAAACTCTAGTTAGAAACTCATCTAACTCATATCTCATACTTAAGCTTAAACTTTCATCATGTGCTTAATCTCATCTTATAACTTCTCCACTATTTACCCAACTGGACTTCCCAATATAATCGGATATCTTATCCAATTAAAGGACTCTCAATCCTAGGCAAATAGCATTCAAAAATCACTTAATCATACATGCTTCAAATAATCACTTATTTCACATAAAATGCATATAACTTATCTTAATAATCAAATGACTTAAAAGTCATTATATGAACTTGAAATCTTTTTCCTTGTAGGGAAAATCTCAAATATTCATATAAGCCCCGAAAAATATTTATAAAACTTTCTAATAGCATTTTCATGCCATATCATGGTGTATAATTCCACCAAAACCCTTTAAAAATTCTTAACACAAAATCAAAGTAAAAATTTTCGGACCTTCCAGTTTACCATTCTGTTTTGTCTCGACTTTAATGAATAAACTGCTTTAACTCAGGAATCTCCTGGATTCGAGACTTATACCGAGGAAAAGATCTTTGAGTCTAGTTTCGTTTTAAAAAAAGTAGACTGAAAAACTCCAAGTGGTTTAAGAGATATGGGTGTTTTCCCACAGTCTACCAGATTCGGCAGTTTGGCACGACTGGAAGCTAGGATTTTTAAAAATTAGCAAACGTTGTCCAAAAGCTTTGAAATTTTACATGAGTCTGTATAACACTTGTATCTATCTCCCATAAAAATTTGGGAGGCTGAATATGTTTGAAAATTACTGAAAAGTGTGACTCCACAGACTGCCCTTCAAAATTTCCGGTGGAAATGCGCAGTAAAAGTTTTGTATTTTAAAAAGGTAGTAAACAAAGTCCAAATGACTTGAAATTTTACCAGTGCTTACAAGACTCATATATGTACACACCATAAAAGTTTGAAGAGTTTTGGACGAGGGAAACCTCGTCGATTCATCAGTCCAGAACGTAAGAAAATTCCCGAAATGGTCGAATTTACAACATATACACATATCCTCATAGATTCATGCTTTCACTATCATTCTCATGCATTTTCTTACTAAGAACTTATCATGCTTCACTAATCATAACATATACCCCTTTCAAGGGTTCTCAAGAAACATATCTCCTCCTCTCATGTATCTAACATGGAGAGGTGTATGAGCACATGAAGGTAGTGGAAAGTTGAAAGAATTCATCATGCTTTCTTATATCAAAATTTTCGAGAATTACAAGAGTGGAGAGGGGACTATCATGCTTCTATATACTTCAATAAACATGCTTATATATCAAGGAAAATATATATATATATATATATAACATGAGAGGAGAATTGAGGTTGCTACCCACAAGATTAATGGAGGTGGAGTAGGGGATGATGTGAAATCCTCTTGGAGCTTGTGCTTAAGATTGATACACCCTTGATGGCTTTAGTGTGTAGCTAGAACACTTTTGGCTTCCTTAATCCTTACTATATTTGGTGAAACAAGAAGAAAAGTATGGTGGAGTGACAGGAGAGGGGCGGCCGAAGGGGGAGAAAAAGGGAGAGAGAGCTTGCTTGCCTTTATGAGAAGTGATGGTGTGATCTTGCTATTAATGCATATCTTGTTAGTAAATGAAGAAGTGATGGTGAGGATGTCATGAAGTGAGGGGAATAGAGAGTGAGAAGAGAGAAGAAGAGAAGAGAGAAGAGGGAGGGCCGAGAGAGAGAGATCGAGTAAAGGTGGGGGGGGGAGAAAACTTGCATGTGCTTGTGTGATCTTCTTTTAATACACTATCTTGTAGTCAAAGATGGAGTAATGGTGGAGTATGTCATCCTATGAAGTGAATAGAGAAGGAGAAGAGAGGAGGAGGGAGGAGAGAGGAGTGAGAGCCGAGAGAGAGAGATATGAGAGAGAGGTGTGAGAGCTTAAAGTTTGGGATTGTGTTTGGCTAACTAGGTTAGCCTTTTAGGTTAGGGTTTAATGTTGCATGTGTGCAACATTTATGGGGGAGAATGAAGTAATGAGGGAGAGAGAGAAGGGGGTGCGTGAGGGGAGAGAGAGACCGAGAGTGAGAGAGAGTGAGGGAGAAAGAGAGAGAGGGAGAGAGATTGAGAGAGAGTCGAGAGTGAGAGAGATTGAGGAGATTGAGAGAGAGTCGAGAGTGAGAGAGATTGAGAGAGATTGAGAGAGAGTCGAGAGTGAGAGAGATTGAGAGAGATTGAGAGAGAGTCGAGAGTGAGAGAGAGTGAGATATAGAAAAATACATACACATATGCTTGACTACTTTACATCACTAATTTAGTGTGTAGGAATATATCCCACGGAAATATATTTATTTTCGTGTGGGAAAAACTTATCTCAATTATGATATATCTAATATCATAATAACAATGTATCAAAATCATATGTGAATATTCTACCACGTAAAATATTAATATCACATAGATATCTCAATTAAAATGTAGGGCGAATATAGGCTTCTCCATAATAGGATTTATAAGGCCCGAGAAAATAATATCGCCGCCTATAAACTCAAAAAAAAAAATCTTATCTCATTTATTCGCCCTCGTGCATTATTCCTCTAGCTATTTATTTAATAACTCAAATTAAATACGAGCTAGGGCATAAAATAGCTTCTCAAAATACGGGGTGTTACATCCTTACCCCCTTAAAAAAATTTCGTCCCGAAATTTGAAATCTCACCTTCGGGAAACAACTCTGGATATTTTTCCTTCATTTTATCCTCCAATTCCCAAGTTGCTTCTTCTTGCCCGTGATATCGCCATTGTATTTTGACTAAGGCAATTGACTTATTTCTCAATTGTTGGATCTTTCTATCCAACACAGCTTCGGGTCTTTCTTCATATTTCAGGTCTGGTTCAAGAGATATATCCTCTCGATGAATAACATGCTTCGGGTCAAACACGTATTTTCTCAATTGCGACACGTGAAAGACATTGTGAACATTCGCGAAATTTGGAGGTAACGCGAGTCTATAGGCAACAGGGCCTACTCTTTCTAATACGTCGTATGGGCCTATAAATCTAGGCTTGAGCTTTCCTTTTATACCGAAGCGGTGAATCCCTCGAGAAGGGGAAACTTTCAAAAAGACTTTACTTCCCACTTCGAATTGAATCTCTGTGCGTCTAGTGTCGGCATAAGATTTTTGACGATCTTGAGCTTCTTTAATTCGTTGCCGAATTTGTCTCACAGTTATGATCATTTCTTCCACTGCGTCAGGACCTAACACTTTTCTTTCTCCTACTTCATCCCAGTAAAGCGGAGATCTACATTTTCTTCCATAGAGGGCTTCATATGGTGCCATGTTAATAGTCGTTTGGAAACTATTATTGTAGGCAAACTCAATCAGGGGTAACACTTGTTCCCATTGAGCTCCTCTATCTAACACTACAGTCCGAATCATATCTTCCAAAACTTGTATAGTTCTTTCGGACTGCCCATCCGTCTGTGGATGAAAAGCCGTGCTAAAATTCAACTTAGTACCCAATTCTCTGTGTAAGCTCATCCAAAATCGTGAGGTGAATTTTGTATCTCTATCGGAGGTAATCGTCATTGGAACTCCGTGCAAACGTACTATCTCACGAATGTATATTTGAGCTAACTTTTCAGACCCATGCGTAATAGGAATCGGTATGAAGTGAGCACTTTTCGTCAATCTATCTATGATCACCCAAACGGCGGTATTTCCTTTATTCGACTTTGGCAACGCAGTGACAAAGTCCATAGCTATGTGGTCCCATTTCCATTTTGGAATTTCTAACGGTTGTAACTTGCCATAAGGTCGTTGGTGCAACGCCTTCACTTGCTGACAAGCTAAACATCGTTCTACAAATGAAGCTATGTCTCGCTTCATGCCTTCCCACCAAAATCTTGCTTTTAAGTCTTGGTACATCTTCGTACCTCCTGGATGTGCTGCGTAAGGCGTGTCATGAGCCTCGCTCATGATTTCATTTCTTAATTTCTCATTATTGGGTACACAGATTCTTCCCTCAAACATCAATGCATTATCTGCTGCTTCTTGATATGAATCAAGCTTCTCGGTACGGATTTTCACCCGCAATCTTTCTAATTTCTCATCCTCTCTTTGCATACTAACAATTCTTGATCTTAGATCGGGGGTAACACTGAGTGTCGCCATGATCAAATCTGTGGTTTGCGGTGGAAATACCACTTCCAACCTTAACCTTTCGAATTCTCTGACCAAGTCATTCTCCTTGGTTAGGATACATCCTAACTTTCCTCGTTCCATTCTACTCAAGGCATCTGCCACGACGTTGGCCTTGCCTGGATGATAATTGATTTCACAATCATAGTCTTTGACTAATTCTAGCCATCTTCTTTGTCTCATATTCAGATCCTTTTGCTCAAAGAAATATTTGAGACTCTTATGGTCGGTGTAAATTTCACACCGTACTCCATAAAGGTGGTGTCTCCAAATTTTCAATGCGTGTACTACTGCTGCTAGCTCCAAGTCATGCGTCGGGTAATTTGCTTCATGTGGCCTAAGCTGTCGCGAGGCGTAAGCTATTACCTTTCCCTCTTGCATCAGTACACATCCTAGTCCTTTCTTTGATGCGTCTGTATAGATAGTATATTCTTTGTTTGCTTCTGGAACGGCTAGTACTGGGGCAGTAGTCAATCTCTTCTTCAATTCTTGAAAGCTTTGCTCACACTCGTTCGTCCACAAGAA
Organism: Salvia miltiorrhiza; assembly: GCF_028751815.1. Classification (NCBI taxonomy): domain Eukaryota; kingdom Viridiplantae; phylum Streptophyta; class Magnoliopsida; order Lamiales; family Lamiaceae; genus Salvia; species Salvia miltiorrhiza. The sequence continues at coordinate 242,915 of NW_026651511.1, forward strand.
TTTGACTTCTTTCTTGAGCAGATGAGTTATAGGCTTGGCTATTTTGGAGAAATCTTGTATAAAACGACGGTAGTAGCCTGCTAATCCTAGAAAGCTACGAATTTCGTGAGGTGTCGTTGGTGATCTCCATTCTTGCACTGCTTGAACTTTGGCAGGATCCACTTTGATTCCCGCAGCTGAAATGACGTGGCCTAAGAAATTGACTTCTCGTAGCCAAAACTCACATTTGCTATACTTAGCATAAAGCTTTTCAGCTCTTAGCTTCTCTAGCACTGTTCTAAGGTGCTCTTCATGTTCCATCTCATTCTTTGAGTAAATCAAGATGTCGTCTATGAATACCAACACGAATTGATCTAAATATTCGTGAAACACTCGATTCATGAGATCCATGAATACGGCGGGGGCATTTGTTAATCCAAAAGGCATCACTATGAACTCATAGTGTCCGTATCTCGTGCGGAATGCTGTCTTTGGAATATCCTCAGGTCGTATCCTCAATTGGTGATACCCTGTCCTTAAATCTATCTTTGAGAAAGCGCGTGCTCCTCGAAGTTGATCAAACAAATCGTCTATACGTGGCAAAGGATACTTGTTCTTTAGGGTCACCTTGTTCAATTCCCGGTAATCGATACACAATCTTAAACTTCCATCTTTCTTTTTGACAAACAGGACCGGCGCTCCCCAAGGCGAAGCACTGGGTCGAACGAATCCCATGTCCAACAACTCTTGTAGTTGCAACTTCAGTTCTTGCAATTCTGCTGGTGCCATCCTATATGGTGCTTTGGATATTGGTGCTGCTCCAGGCTCCAAATCGATCGTGAATTCCAATTGTCGGTTCGGGGGTAGACCTGGTAGAACGTCAGGGAAAACGTCTTGATACTCCCGCACTACAGGTACATCTTCAATCTTCACTTGTGCTTCCTCTTCTTGGTTCAAGTATACTAAATAGGCTGTCGCGCCCTTTTCTTTTAGTATCTTGTTCGCTTGCACTGCAGAGATGATAGGTGTCTTCTTCCATTTCCTATTGATGGCGTAAAAACATGTAGGTTCCACGCCTGGTGGCTGGAATGATATCCGTCTCTGTTCGCACTGTATCACCGCATGGTGTTCTGCTAACCAGTCCATTCCCAAAATGATGTCTGTGGTCCACATTCGCATTAGTCTCAACGTCTTAGCCTTAAGCTTAAGAGGTCCTAATTCGAATTCCAAGTTAAGACACACATGAGTAACTGTGGTGACCTTTCCTAAGGGAGTGGCTACCCTTAGTTGTAGCTGGGCTGGTTCTATATTCAGTTCTAACGTATCCACACAGGTATGTGAGATGAAAGAATGTGATGCTCCCGTATCAAAGAGAATAACAATGGGTACACCTTTCAGTTCCCCAATACCTGTTAGGTTTCCTTGGTTCTTATCCTGATTCTTCTGATTGATAGCATACATCCTTTGATATTGCTGTGGTCTTCCTGCTTGCGGTGCAGGTAGCTGCTTGTGAGGCTGGTTTGGACGGCGAAAAGGTTGTTGCTGTAGTGGTTGAGGTAGAGGGAGAATTCCTTCCATTGCCCTGAGCTGTGGGGTTGGAAACTGATTGGGTCTTCCTCCACTCATCCCTTGCTGTCGGTTGGGGCACTGGCTCGAGAAATGCCCTGGTTTTCCACAAGTGAAACAATTTGGGTTTCCAGCTTTGCACACTCCTGTGTGTAACCTGTTGCACTTAGGACAAGGGGATATCCCTTGGTGTCCGGGGTGTGACGTCGCTGGTCCACCATAAAAAGACTTATCGCCCTTCACGAAGGGAGGCTGAACATTCTGGCCTTGCCATGGCTTCTTGCCGTCATTTCTATGATTATCCCATTTGCGTTTTCCTTTCTGTCCTTGATTAGAGTAGGGAGTGTTTGATGCTTGCGTGTAATGGCCTGATGGAGGCGTTGGTGCGTGTGTTGCTTTCTCCGGCTGCATTGCTAGCTCCATATCTAGAGCTCTGTTCAAGGCCTCGGCATAGGAAAGTGCCGTTTGACTTGCTAATACCACTCTTATCTCTTGCCTCAGTCCGGCGCAAAACAACTCGGACATCTTCTCATCTGTATCCACTCTATACGGTGCATAGCGGGCTAGATCACAGAACAGTCGATCGTACTCCACTACAGTTTTATTCCCTTGCTTTAAGGTAGTAAACTCCATTTCTTTCTTTTTCCTATAGCTTCTGGGTATAAACTTTTCACACAGGGCAATCTTAAAAAGATCCCAAGTGAGTTCGTCTAACTGCTCTGGGGCCATAGTTTTCTGCTTTGCTTCCCACCAATAGTCGGCGGTTCCTTTCAGCTGATAAGACATGCACATAAGACGTTCTGCGTCGTTGCATCTCAGAAATCTAAAGATTCGTTCCATAGCACGAATCCATTCTTCCGTTTCAGCAGGGTCTCCCGTGCCTACGAAAGTCGGTGGGTTCTGTCTTAAGAAAAGTTCTTCCACTCTCCTATCTTGAGGTGGAGGCGGCGGCGTAGGTTCTCTGGGTTCTTCCTCATTCTCGGGTATATTTCTATTCACTCTTCGTGGAGGCATTATGTCAATCTACAAGTTTGATCAAATATAAGTTCCTCTATGTGACAAGGCTTCTCATACTCTAATCTCATAGCTGAGAAATTTACAACATATCATGCATCTCATATATGTATCATGCATCTCATGTATACACATATATATACATATATAAATATATACTTTCACATAGAGTATGCTTAATGCGTCAAAGTACTTTGCTTTCAATAAATGCTTTCAAATTGACAATTACTTCATAACAATGCATCAAAACAAGTAATCTCATTACTCATTTCGTCAAAAATGGCCACTTTGGCCCATCATGTATATACCGTGAAAATTGCCTCAGCGAGGACTTCTTTTGTACAAAATGTACACTATGATCTATAACTGCTATAGGTCAGTACAAAGTACTACTCTGTTAAAGACCTAGCTACTGCATCAATCCTGCGTCTATGTACAATCAGCCCTACAACTGGGTACAGATACTATCCATTACCCGTGTACTATAGGGGCCTAACAAAATAAGTACAAGCCCTGGCCTGGGATGGAACTATCCATTGCCAGCCAAAACTATGGGCTATCTAAACAAAGCTACTATATACATATGCATCTCTACATAATACTATCATATCAGTACCATATTCACCTATGACCTCTACCGTCATCCCGGCTACCCTCGTCACTCCCATCCTCCGTAGCATCATCACCGTCATCCTCTCGAGCGTCGCCCAATCGAGGCACATATGGCACGCCGTCCTCACTATCAGAGTCGGCACGGTGAAACGGGTCGTAAGAGGCTCTCTCTCGAAGCGGATCCCCTCGAGGAATGTCCGTCTCGAATGCCAAGCCCATGCTAGGAAGATCCAGGGGCTGTGAGACGAGAGTCCCAACAACCGGGACTGATCCTGCGTCGTCCTCCGCGTCTCTAGCCATCCCCTGGGGTCGTGAAGGCCCTGGTGCGAAAGGGTCAACATCAGTCATGGCAATCTCACCCTCTCCAACCGTAGGGAGGGGTGGAACAGGGAGGGTCTCACGAATGGGGCTCATCAACTGCTCAAGAGTGTCGATGGCCTCAGTAGTGTCAATGGTCATCGGGGTGACATAGGATAAATATCCAAAAGTCGGGGAGTACATCCCGGGAGAATACATGGGGTAGTCAGGGTCCAAGATAGCAATAGGAGGAGTCTCATCCTCGGGCAGAGTGCCCTGAGGAAGTGAAGAAATAGGGTCATCAATCGGCTGGGAGCTAAGGAGATCTAGTCCCAAGGCCGTCAAAGGATCCTCAGTCTCAGGAAGACCCTGAGGCTGACTCTCTGCCTTCCCCTCTCGGGTGTCACTCTCCGTCAGATAAAAATAGGGTGGGTTCGCATAAATCACGAACCGGCTCAACAGAATGGATAGGTACTCCGGAAATCGCACCTCAAATCCTCCCGGTGCCAACGGGCTATAGAAGTCTGGGGCGATAAAATGACACCAGGCCTACCAGTGGGGTGGCATCCTATGTGGTAGTATCTGCATGGCCTGTTGCGCTGTGACTCCGTACTCCACGGCGTCTATCCACCTGTGGTGGAAACGGGCCAAGAACTCCCCAATAGTCTCATGGTGCTCTAAAGTACAGTCGTAGAAAGCCTGTACTATATCGAATCCCTCTGCCATGCTATAAACAAAATAACAACTCTTGTTATTAAGTCAAGAATGACTTACTCGTTTATTCTCAATAACATACTTGCTTGCCTACGATTCTCGTAGTGCATCATGCACTTATCGTGCCACTTTCTCAACTTATAAAACACTTTCTCATTAACTTGCTCAATTGCATATCTCATGCTCATAAGAAACTTTAACTTACTCAAATGCATATCTCATGCACATAAGTAACTTTAAACTCAATCAAATGCATATCTAATGCATATAAGTAACTTTAAGCTCATTCAAATGCATATCTCATGCATATAAGTAACTTTAAACTTAATCAAATGCATATCTCATGCATATAAGTAACTTTAAACTTTAACTTTGCATACCTTGTCAAGCTGGCGGAGATGGGGTGTTGGCTCTTGTCAGTGACATAACTCTTTTAGTCTAAGACTCTAGCTTAGACTCAATCAAGAAGGGACTCTATAAGGGATTATGCTCAGAGCAGACGAGCTGCTCTGATACCACTCTGTCACAACCCGATATAGCCAGTGATAGCGTATACCAAGTATCGTACGACTAATAAAAATAATCATGAAAGAAATAGAATTTACGTCTTGCTTTAGCGGAAGCATTTGCAACTATACTCTTTTTCAAGAAAGACTTTAAGACTAAATTAAATTACTTGCTTGGTAAAACATAATTCGAGACTTCGCAAGGTTTGAGAGTATTTTCCCTTATGGGATATTACAGACCAGCAATATAAATAAGAGGTTCATCAGAGTTGTGCAGCGATGCATTACTATATGTGTGAAGACATATAGCAGGGAGTATAATATCCTATAGAGTCAAAGCAATAAGATAAGCATGAGACATAGAAAGACACTGTCAACTGACAATTCCAACAGCCTTCACCCATCCTCGCGCCAAGCCAGACCTGCACATTTAGAAATATATGCAGGGCTGAGTACCAAAAAGCACTCAGTGGACACATGCCGGAAATAATTGAAATTCTGCTCTTAGAGCTATATGTTAATCTTGCCCTTTTCAATGCATCAACAGGATTTAACTGAGATTTAAAATACCTGTTCATGTTTTTCTGTCATAAACTCATATGCATCATAACAATAATCTCATTTGTCTGCAGACAATATACTCTGGGTATGTGCCAACTATGAATACTCATATAATATATATATATACTAGGTGAAGAGAATGAGGCCTCCTTCAAATCACCGTGACCGGCCGACTAGAGACGGCTCACGATCACCTCTTGTGCACATAACCTTTACTGTCATCTGGATCAGTTAAAGGCCGATATCTTGCTTCATGAACTTAGTCATGTCTTTCATAAGGCAACATACCATACTTCTTTCTCATCAATAATAAATATGGCAAGATGACAATTTTCATAATATGCATCAGTAATGCTTCAACATGCTTCATTTTCATAATACTCATCAATAATGCTTCATCATGCTTCTTTTTCATAATACTTTGCATTTGAACTCATTATCATGGTAGCTAGCCATAATAGAGTTAGAATAAAGCCCACCTGTCTCAGGAGTCGATGACGTAACGCTCGGGGTCGTACTAACGCCGGCCGTCACTCGAACCTTTAGTGGCGCACGTGTTTAGATTGCCATGTGACAAAATAAACTCTAGTTAGAAACTCATCTAACTCATATCTCATACTTAAGCTTAAACTTTCATCATGTGCTTAATCTCATCTTATAACTTCTCCACTATTTACCCAACTGGACTTCCCAATATAATCGGATATCTTATCCAACTAAAGGACTCTCAATCCTAGGCAAATAGCATTCAAAAATCACTTAATCATACATGCTTCAAATAATCACTTATTTCACATAAAATGCATATAACTTATCTTAATAATCAAATGACTTAAAAGTCATTATATGAACTTGAAATCTTTTTCCTTGTAGGGAAAATCTCAAATATTCATATAAGCCCCGAAAAATATTTATAAAACTTTCTAATAGCATTTTCATGTCATATCATGGTGTATAATTCCACCAAAACCCTTTAAAAATTCTTAACACAAAATCAAAGTAAAAATTTTCGGACCTTCCAGTTTACCATTCTGTTTTGTCTCGACTTTAATGAATAAACTGCTTTAACTCAGGAATCTCCTGGATTCGAGACTTATACCGAGGAAAAGCTCTTTGAGTCTAGTTTCGTTTTAAAAAAAGTAGACTGAAAAACTCCAAGTGGTTTAAGAGATATGGGTGTTTTCCCACAGTCTACCAGATTCGGCAGTTTGGCACGACTGGAAGCTAGGATTTTTAACAATTAGCAAACGTTGTCCAAAAGCTTTGAAATTTTACATGAGTCTGTATAACACTTGTATCTATCTCCTATAAAAATTTGGGAGGCTGAATATGTTTGAAAATTACTGAAAAGTGTGACTCCACAGACTGCCCTTCAAAATTTCCGGTGGAAATGCGCAGTAAATGTTTTGTATTTTAAAAAGGTAGTAAACCAAGTCCAAATGACTTGAAATTTTACCAGTGCTTACAAGACTCATATATGTACACACTGTAAAATTTTGAAGAGTTTTGGACGAGGGAAACCTCGTCGATTCATCAGTCCAGAACGTAAGAAAATTCCCGAAATGGTCGAATTTACAACATATACACATATCCTCATAGATTCATGCTTTCACTATCATTCTCATGCATTTTCTTACTAAGAACTTATCATGCTTCACTAATCATAACATATACCCCTTTCAAGGGTTCTCAAGAAACATATCTCTTCCTCTCATGTATCTAACATGGAGAGGTGTATGAGCACATGAAGGTAGTGGAAAGTTGAAAGAATTCATCATGCTTTCTTATATCAAAATTTTCGAGAATTACAAGAGTGGAGAGGGGACTATCATGCTTCTATATACTTCAATAAACATGCTTATATATCAAGGAAAATATATATATATATATATAACATGAGAGGAGAATTGAGGTTGCTACCCACAAGATTAATGGAGGTGGAGTAGGGGATGATGTGAAATCCTCTTGGAGCTTGCGCTTAAGATTGATACACCCTTGATGGCTTTAGTGTGTAGCTAGAACACTTTTGGCTTCCTTAATCCTTACTATATTTGGTGAAACAAGAAGAAAAGTATGGTGGAGTGAGAGGAGAGGGGCGGCCGAAGGGGGAGAAAAAGGGAGAGAGAGCTTGCTTGCCTTTATGAGAAGTGATGGTGTGATCTTGCTATTAATGCATATCTTGTTAGTAAATGAAGAAGTGATGGTGAGGATGTCATGAAGTGAGGGGAATAGAGAGTGAGAAGAGAGAAGAAGAGAAGAGAGAAGAGGGAGGGCCGAGAGAGAGAGAGATCGAGTAAAGGTGGGGGGGGAGAAAACTTGCATGTGCTTGTGTGATCTTCTTTTAATACACTATCTTGTAGTCAAAGATGGAGTAATGGTGGAGTATGTCATCCTATGAAGTGAATAGAGAAGGAGAAGAGAGGAGGAGGGAGGAGAGAGGAGTGAGAGCCGAGAGAGAGAGATATGAGAGAGAGGTGTGAGAGCTTAAAGTTTGGGATTGTGTTTGGCTAACTAGGTTAGCCTTTTAGGTTAGGGTTTAATGTTGCATGTGTGCAACATTTATGGGGGAGAATGAAGTAATGAGGGAGAGAGAGAAGGGGGTGCGTGAGGGGAGAGAGAGACCGAGAGTGAGAGAGAGTGAGGGAGAAAGAGAGAGAGGGAGAGAGATTGAGAGAGAGTCGAGAGTGAGAGAGATTGAGAGAGAGTCGAGAGTGAGAGAGATTGAGAGAGATTGAGAGAGATTGAGAGAGAGTCGAGAGTGAGAGAGAGTGAGATATAGAAAAATACATACACATATGCTTGACTACTTTACATCACTAATTTAGTGTGTAGGAATATATCCCACGGAAATATATTTATTTTCGTGTGGGAAAAACTTATCTCAATTATGATATATCTAATATCATAATAACAATGTATCAAAATCATATGTGAATATTCTACCACGTAAAATATTAATATCACATAGATATCTCAATTAAAATGTAGGGCGAATATAGGCTTCTCCATAATAGGATTTATAAGGCCCGAGAAAATAATATCGCCGCCTATAAACTCAAAAAAAAAATCTTATCTCATTTATTCGCCCTCGTGCATTATTCCTCTAGCTATTTATTTAATAACTCAAATTAAATACGAGCTAGGGCATAAAATAGCTTCTCAAAATACGGGGTGTTACAATGGCTTTGCTTCTTTCGATCCGAGTGGGCTTGGGGTTTAAGCCAGCTTCTTTCTTAATCTGCGCCGACATTGATCATCGCCGTTGTGTTATTTCGGTGATCGTGTGGTGTATTCACGCTTCTTGGGCCGAGTGTGTCCCGGGGCTAAATCGGCGCCGCTATCCTTGTTCGGGGTAGGATGGCTGATGGGATCCTTACTCCTCATCAGCTACTCCCCCCCTAGTCTACGAAAAAGAGAGCTTTGAATTTTCGTAGATGTTCTTGAAATCAGGACTCCCCTATTCTAGTTTACGCCGACTTATATTGGAACTGCTACTTTGCTTTGATCGTTGTGTAACACGGCTCTGCTCTTCCGAGTCAGGTGTGCTTAGAGCTTGGTTCAATTCCTTTCTCGACCAATGATGCCTTAGATCTACGCTGTTTTCTTGTCAAATATGTCTTCTGGGCCGAATATGTTGATTTCTTCTACGCGGCGCAGGCTTTAGTCGGCGCCGATTCTCTGGTATTTCTAGGGTGAGAGGTTTTTGGATTTCTTTTTGTAATTGTATCGAGCGTTTGGTGCTTTCTTGTCTTCGTAGGGTTTCTTTCCTCTGTCCATGACGTCTTGTCATTTAATGACTGACACCTTTGTTATTCCCCGTGCACGTCCTTTCACAGCCCCAGACTCGATCTGCACCCTCCCTTTTCAACCGCCATTTCCGTGATTAAATCTGGACCCTTAGTTTTTAACCCTAATGATTTCCCTCCTTTTCTGTCTCTTCGAATCCATCTCCTCTATAAATGTTTGTTCTTTCTCCTTTTCCTTATTCTCTTTCTTCCTTCACTCTTCTGCGTTCTTCGTTTTTTCTGTTTCAGTTTCTCCTCTCTCCCCGCCGGTTGTTCCCCTTTCTCTTCTCGCCCTCCCTGTCGCTAGGTTTAACCAGGTATCTCTTCTCTCCTTCCTCTAGCTTTGCGATATTTTATTTTTTCCTTTTGACGGTTTCTTCATCCCCCTTCCTTCCCCCTTTCTTGTTTCGTACTATTTTCTTGTTTGCAACTTTGCATTATCCATGGCTGCTTCGTCTGCCCTCCCCCAATCCACTTTGTCTACCCGATCCATGAAGATGATAAGGGATGCCCTTCGTATCGATGTTGGTGATTCGGATTACAAAGTCCGGATCCAGAATCCTGCTGACCCTGATTCCGACATGCCTAATACCTTTCGAGGCATTAATCCCGATGTTGTTCCGATCTGGGTCGATCAAGTTGATGCTGGACTGCGCATCCCTCCTTCTCCTTTTCTAATTGAACTATGTAATTTGTATGGCATTCCCTTTTTTCAACTTTCTCCTTCTTCTATTCGTCGAGCCCACGTGCTACATCTAGTCTGCGCCGCTAACAATTATCCCTACAGCGCTGCCCTATTCCATAAGACCCATGTTCTGAAACGAACAGGGTCCCATTATAATTTCACCTCCAAGGCTGGGGGTTACATGGCTTTTATGAAAAAAATGACTTCTTTAGACAAAGACTTCCAAGATAAATATTTCTTTGTCCAAACCCGAAATGGAACTTGGCCAGACATTATCGGCGCCGATGCCCAACTTCAATGGCATGAGACTAAGCACCTCACCCCTTCTAGTTCTGCGCGCGTAACTGATATTGAAGATATTCTTCTGACACGGTTGGCCGAGGCCCGGGTCAAGGAAGTTTTGGACGTGAAGGTGCTGGTGACTAGACCCTCTGTCCTGGCCGGTGCAGGCTTATTCTCCCGCTACCCCCTATCTCCCGAGGGTATTAAATGTGTCTTAACATTAATATTTGTCATATTTTGCTTTTTACGTTAGTCCCTCTTTCTTATGCGTGTCGGATTTGTTCTTTGGATTGTGTTTCTGATGTGCTTTCCATTTTGTTTGCTTTGAGTTAGGTATGGATACGTGGAAAACCCCATCGGTCGGTGTCATTGATAGCTTCAACTTTTCCCAGAGTGGTGTTGTTGAACCATCTCCGGCTGCGCAGACTGTAGGCGGTGCCGCGCAAGCCATTGCCGTGGGGTCTTCCGGCTCTCGATGCCCCCAGCTTCGCGAGGAAGATACCGGAAATGCGGAAGAGGATGATCTTCCAGTTCTGAAGAAACGAAAAGGTGTCTCGACTAAGAGGCAATTGCAGCAGAAGAAAAAGAAAACCACGACGTCTGCGGCGCAGCCGGAAACCGTCGTATTGTACTCAGAGGATGCTACCTCCTCTGCTCAGATGCCCGTTTCTCCTCACCGTTTCCGTGATGCTGGGGTGTCCTTTGGAACGGGGATCGCCCCTCGTGTTCTTGGAGATCTAACTGGTGAAGAATGTCGATCTCAAATGATCGCCCAGATTGCTCCTGCTGATGTTCAAGTTCAGGAGTCCTTGAACCGCCAGCAAATAGCAGATGGCCTTGTGATGACGATTGAGAAGGTGGGCTCATTTTCGTTTATTCCATTTTCGCTTTTTAGATGTGTGTTCTCTAAGTTCCTTTGTTATATCATCTGCGCAGGCCAGGGTTGAATGTTTGGCCGCTGTTCGAAGTCTTCTTCGTGCAGAGGGCGAGGTCCAGACCAAAGATAAAGAATTTCTGGCGGCGCTGGCCCGATGTACTACTGCTGAGGAGGAAGCTCGCCGTTTGCGAGAGGAAAACGAGAAGTTGAAGGCTGAGAGGTTGTCTGTTGATACGGAGCTGGCTCAAGCTCAGGAAGAGTTGACGCGTGTGAAACGTGAGAGAGAAGAAGAACTTGCAGCGGTCGCCCAAGATCATGCGGAGAAGTTGGCTGCCCTCAGGCGAGAGATAGTGGCGAAAGAAAACGCGGCTTTCCAAAATGGTATCAAGCAACACCGACTGCGCTATTTTCTTTCCCCTGAGGGTCACGCGTTCTTGCGTATCATGTTGCAAGAAACCATCATCGCATTCAGCTGTACCCCCGAACTGCTGACTGCTGCTGCCCCCGCGTTGAAATGGCTTGTCAAGGAGTCCACCCAGATTACTCTTAACTTGATCCAAGCTTCTCCTGAGCAGAGAGCCTTGTGCGAAAATGATGCGGTGCTGCATGCCATCGATTCCAATGCTCTTGGAAAAATTTTGGGTATCCACGCTGATTCGCCACCGACTCCCGAGTGGTGGTTCCCTATCGTAGACAAGGCCATCGACTTGTTTGTGATGGGCCGTAATGCTAACCCCCCGCCTACTCTGCCGGCTCGTCCCTTTATCAGGACGCCTTACATGGACGAGATCCGCTCTCGTATCCGCTCAGTTCGGGGTAACTACCCAGGTGGCGGAGTGTTCTATGAGCCAGCTCCTGTGATCGTGGCGGCGCCGACTTCTATCGCGCAGGAACCTCCGCAGCCCGAAACTTCCGGTGGGGACAGCGGTGGCCACACAGATGAGGAGATACAGATAGACAAGCCCCCAACTTCACCTTCCAACCCTTAGATGCTAGAACACTTCCTCTTTCTCGTTTTGCAGACTTCGTATATTTGTAATGGGACCTTCGTATGAATCTTTGTATTTTGTAATTTGTTTGGCTCTCATATGAATCTTGCCTTTTTGGTATCTTCTTCTCCTTTGTAGCCGTTCATTATTTCTTGTTTGGTTTTTTTTTTTTTTTAAATGTCGTGTGTTGCTCATAAATTCTCTGTTACTATTGCGCAATGATATTTCTCGAATCAGAGTACTCTCTGAATGACCACTAGGCCCGTAATCTTGTTTGGTGCTCTACACCCCCATGTTCGTCAGAATGTTCGGACTCGTGATTCGACCATGGAAATTTTGGCTGATTCTCTGGACAAAATATTTGTCTGTGCAGACTCGAGGCCTCGTTCTGCGCTGACTGGGGGACCTGGATCATCGTGTTTTAAACCTTGCAGTTAATGCCTCAGCCGCTATCAATGATATCCTCGTATTGCCTTAGACTTTGCAATTCACATCTTGTATTGTGCAGTTAATGTCTTAGGCCTTGCAATTTAGCGTATGCAATTAATGCCCTTATTTCGTGGTTGATGCTCTTGTGGTCATCGTCCCATATTCTTATTTGTTGATCATTCGCCTCGAATCCTAGGGGTGACGTTTTGAGTGAAATCGACAGTAGCAGCGCAGATGAGCTCTTGCTAATAGTGGCCTCCTCGTGCGATCCACTGTTTGATATTTCTATGATTACTGCCCTTGTCATGTAACTTGTGCCGTGAATTTGTGCAATGAATGCCCTCGTTGTGCAATTTATGCCTTGAATTGTGCAATTTATGCCTTCGTTGTGCAATTCATGCCCTCGTCGTGCAATTTATGCCTTGAATTTGTGCAATTAATGCCCTTGAATTTGTGCAATTAATGCCCTCGTCGTGCAATTTATGCCTTAGATTGTGCAATTTATGCCTTGAATTGTGCAATTTATGCCTTGAGTTTGTGCAATTAATGCCCTGAGTTTGTGCAATTAATGCCCTCGTCGTGCAATTTATGCCTTGGATTGTGCAATTTATGCCTTGAATTGTGCAATTTATGCCTTGAATTTGTGCAATTAATGCCCTCGTCGTGTAATTTATGCCTTGGATTTGTGCTTGCGTCGTCTTCTTAACTTGTGTTGTAAATTACGTTGAAGAAAACATAAAAGGCGAATTTCCCCTAAAACCATAGATCTTTATTGATGACGACCATGGCCCCAGACCTCATTAAAACCCCTGTGGGGAAAAAGAGTATCTGGTCTACATAATGACGAGACATGAATAAGATTCACACATAGAATTTCTTGAGGTGATTGATGTTCCACGGCCTCTCGAGAACTCCCCCCTCCTGATCAGACAGATGATAGGCTCCGCCCTTTAAGACCTCGGTGATGATATATGGTCCTTCCCAGTTAGCTTCAAATTTCCCGGTAGCTTTCAGAGCATCCGCGCGCTTGAGTACTAGATCGCCTTTCTGGAATCGGCGCTGCTTGACCTTCTTATCATACCCTGCTTTAATGATGCTTTTGTACTTGGCAGCCTTGACCTGGGCTTCTTCTCGCTTTAGATCTATGAGGTCCAGTTCAAGCCTGCGCAGTTCTTCATTCTGCACCGGATCATATGTACAAATCCGATGTGATTCTAACCTTACCTCTGCTGGAATGACCGCATTTGAGCCATAAACCAAAGTGAACGGGGCTTCACCTGTGGCTGTTTTGGGACTGGTACGCAGCGCCCACAAGACCGTGTCCAATTCCTCTGCCCATCGTCCCCTGCTTCTTTCTAGTCTTTTCTTGATTCCCTCGCAGATAGTGCGGTTAGCCAGCTCGACTTGACCATTGGCTTGGGGATGGGCTACTGAGACGAATCTCTGCTCGATGTCCATCCTTGAACAAAAATCCTCGATTCTTTGACTAGTGAACTGTGCTCCATTATCTGATATTAGAACTCTGGGCACCCCGTATCTGCAACAGATATTTTTCCAGATGAATTTTTCGACGGTGGTCTCATCCACCCTTGTTACAGCCTCTGCCTCCACCCATTTCGAGAAATAGTCTACTGCCACTATCAAGAAACATTTTCCTCCCGGCGCTGTTGGCAGTTTACCCACGATATCAATTCCCCATTTGTCGAAAGGATACGCCGAGTACATCACCCCCATTTCTTCCCCAGGGACGTTAATCCTTGGCGCATGTCTTTGGCAAGATTCGCACTTCTTTACATAAGCTTTGGTATCCCTGTCGATGCCAGGCCAGTAAAAGCCTGCTCTGATGATTTTTCTGGTCAGGTCTTTGTATCCTGCATGGTTTCCACAGCATCCCTGATGGATTTCCTTTAGGGCGAATTCTGCCTCCTCCGCTGATAAGCATTTAAGGAACGGGTTCGTGAAAGATCTCTTATAAAGCTGGTTGTTGATCAAACAGAAGTTTTCATATCTAGCGTATTTTGCTGTGTCTCCCTCCATTCTTTCTCCCGTACGTAAGAAATGAATAATTGGGACTCGCCAATCATTCCCCACTTCGACGGCGCAGACTTGAGTCCCTGGGCTCTTCTTTGGTTCAAACAAGAGTGTGATTTCGTCATTCCACGATTGTTCAACGGCGCTGGCCATCCTCGCTAGCAAGTCAGCCCTTCGATTTTCTTCCCGGGGTACTTGTATTATTTTCAATTCTTCAAACTTTTCCTTGAGCTGCTGCATCCTATCATAGTAAGCTCGCATTCTGTCATCACGAACCTCACATTCGCCTCTCAACTGCTGGGCTACCAATTGCGAATCGGTCTTGATTATTGCTGTGTCTGCTCTGAGCTCCTTCAAGATATGGGCAGCCCTTATCACTGCTTCGTATTCTGCCTCGTTATTTGACAGCTTGTCCTCAAACTTGATCGCAAACTGGTAGGTTCCATCTTCTGGCGATTCAATGTATATTCCGACTCCACACCCCTCTTTGGTGACGGAACCGTCGACCTGCGCCGTCCATGGTCCTCGCAACGGCCATCTCGTGGTCTCTTGAATGAGGTCAGCTAGGGCCTGTGCCTTAATGGTTGTACGCGGTTCGAACGCCACGTCATATTCGCCCAGCTCAATGGCCCATTTTACCATTCTCCCTGCGAGGTCTGGCCTCCCCAGGATTTGTTGAAAAGGCAACGCTGTTCTGACGATAATTTTGTGTGACAGAAAGTATGGGCGCAACTTTCTTGCCGTGATCATGATAGCATAAGCTGTTTTTTCCACTGCGGTGTATCTGATCTCCGCTCCTTGGATGATTTTGCTCACGAAATAAACTGGTTTCTGCGTACCCCCTTCCTCCCGCACTAGCACAGCGCTCAAAGATTCTACCTCCACCGAAGTGTATAGATATAGTGGTTCCCCCGGTATCGGTTTGGTCAAGACGGGTAGTCCTTTGAGATATTCTTTGAGGTCCTCAAAGGCTTGCTGGCACTCGCTACTCCACTCGAATCGACTTTCCTTTCTCAAAAATTTGAAGAAGGGCAGACTTCTTTCTGCTGACCTCGATATGAACCGACTTAGTGCAGTTATTCGTCCGTTCAATGTTTGTATCTCTTTGACGTTTCGCGGCGCCGTCATGTCAATAATAGCTCTAACTTTGTCTGCATTCACTTCTATCCCCTCAGGCGTAACCTTGTATCCCAGGAATTTCCCCGACTGCACCCCGAAGGTACATTTAGCCGGATTGAGCATGAGCTTGTGTCTTCGTATCACCGAGAAGATTTCCTCCAAGTCGTCCGCATGTCTGCGTGCTTCAGTGCTGCGTACCAGCATGTCATCTACATAGACTGACACATTTTCTTTCAATTGATCTTTGAAGATTCTATCCATCATTCTCTGGTAAGTAGCCCCAGCGTTTTTTAGTCCAAATGGCATACTCACATATGCGAAGATCCCTGCGCAGACTGCGAATGCTGTTTTAATAACATCGTTCTTATACATCTTAACCTGATGGTATCCTTGGTAAGCATCCATCATTGACAAAAGTTCGCATCCTGATGTTGCGTCTACTAACTGGTCAATCCGTGGCAATGGGTAACAATCCTTTGGACAGGCTGCATTGAGGTCCCGATAGTCCACACACATCCTCCAAGTATTAGCCTTCTTTTCCACCATGACAGCGTTTGACACCCAGTCCGGGTATTGCACTTCTATGATATGTCCCGCTTCTAATAACGCCTGTATCTGCTCTCGAATAGCAGCATCCTTTCCAGTACCGAAGTGTCTCGTCTTTTGCTTGACTGGCTTGATCGTGGGGTCCACGTTCAAACGATGCTCGGCTAGCTCTCTGTCGATTCCTTTCAGGTCCGCCGTAGTGAACGCGAATACGTCAGCGTTTCTGCGCAGGCAAGCTATTACTTTTCTTTGCAATTCTGGCTCCATATGTGCCCCGATTTTGGTGGTAAATCCCTCCTTATCCTTGAAAAGCTCAACAACCATGCACGTATCATTGGTAGTGACGAGGGGTGTTTTATCATTTCCCCCTTGCAGCTCTGCGATCTCTCTCCGCTCAGGCCGTGATCACTCCAATTTTTCCCTTCTTGCTTGCCTCTACTTGGTGTACTGACCTTTCTCGCTTTTGTCCGGAGTATTGAGTTAATACTTGTACATGGCATTTCTTCGACACAGCCTGGTCTCCCCACACTTCACCAATTTTGCCTCCTTCCAAGGGGAACTTCATCTTCAAGTAAAGAGTAGAGATGATTGCTTTAAAAGAGTTCAGCGCCGGTCTCCCAAAGATCATGTTGTAAGAGGGTTTCGGTGCGTCGATGACCAAGAACTTGACCATTCGGGTCTTTTTTCCCCATGGTTGCCCTATCGTCATTGGCAACTCAATTATTCCCACCGGTAGGACTGATTCCCCTGAAAACCCATAAAGAGGCGCCGCAGCGGGCTCTAACTTAGCCTCCAAACCCATTGCCTGCCAGCACTCTAGATATAAGATGTTGACGGCGCTGCCTGAATCAACAAAGATGCGGTGTACCAATACGTTGGCCACATTGGCAGAAAAAACCAAGGCGTCGTCATGAGGATAGAATAAAGACCTAGCATCCTTTGGTCCAAAGGATATTATCGGTTCGTCGGGCGCGGTGTTGATTGTCATGACAGCTTTGTCATAGTATCCAGATCTGACCGTGCGGGCCAATTGTTTTTTGGCCCTGTTAGATGTTGGAATATTATTTTCTCCTGTAATCATGTGTACCTCCCTATCATACTGGGCGTGGTTTGCGGGGTTGTGTCTGTCCTGGCTATCTCGCCTATGATTTCTTTTTTCCCTTCTCTCCTCATGTCTGTGTCTTCTTTCCCTGTCCTCATGGTCGTGGCGGGTATCATCCCGTCGGCGCCGCTCATCCTCCCTACGTTCATCGTAACGGTTCTCTCTATATGAGCCTCGTGGTCTTTCTATGAATTGATCTAGGAACCCTTTCCTGACCAAAATTTCCAGCTGATGTTTCAAATGTCCGCACTCGCGGGTGAGATGACCGTAACGGTTGTGATATTCACATAACAAATTGTTCCTGCCTGGGGCTGGGGCTCCGGGTTGGTAATCCTTTGGAGCTCTGAAATAATTCTCTTCTTTGATCTGATGGAAAATTTCGTCTATGTGACGATTCCATTGAGTTGGATTTTGTAAATCATCTCGGTAACCCCCGCGCTCTTCCCTCTTCTCTGTCTGCGCCGTGATTAATGAGCCTGCTCCAGCTTCGATGGCCCTTGTTGGGATCCTGGGAGGTAAACCTCGGTAGGGATTTCTCGGGATGTATTTTTCTCCAGCGTCTGCGCTGTCCTGCTTCTTAGGTTTGAGCTTATCGGCCTCTGCCTTCCTTGCCATTTTAGCGTCTTCCAGTTGGAGGTATCCCGGTATTATTGTCATGATGTCTTCGAAACTAGTGGGCGGCTTGATCTGGAGTGCCTCAAAGAGCGGGCCTTGTTTTAACCCTCTAGCGAAAGCATACCACTTAATCTGAGATTCGGCGTCTGGTATGTCTAACGCGATTGTGTTAAATCGTGCTACATATTCCCGAAGTGTTTCTTGTGGTTCCTGCCTGATGTCCATCAAGGAAATTGGTGTTTTCCCAACCCGCTTCGCGCTGGCAAACTGTCTCATGAATATGAGATGAAGATCATCGTATGAGTATATAGAATTATTTCTCAGATTGTGGAACCATCGCTGGGCCATGCCCGATAGAGTCGTGGCGAAGATCCTGCATTTGATTCCCTCCCCATACTGATGTAGCGCCGCCAGCCCCTCGAAACGAGCTATATGCACCTCCGGATCTGTGGTGCCATCATAATCCAATGAGATGGGGCGGTAATTTGCTGGTAGGGGTTCCAACAATATTTCCTCCGAGAAAGGGCTCTTGTGCATGGGTGTTGATATAGGGATGTCGGAGTGGTGTCCCTCCCGGTCTCTTGTGAATATGGTATCATTCGGCCTGCGCCGACTTCTTTTGAGGAGTTCCCTCCGGGGCTCTTCAGGTCTCAGTCTGTGCTGGTCGGGGAATTTGTTCACCTCTGTGTTATGATCGTGCTCCCTGAGTTCTGTCTCCAGACTTTTCAGCTGGTCTCGGAGGAAAGATACTTTTTCCTTCAGCCTGTCATTGTCCTTGTGTGCACCTAAGCTGCGCTGCGGAGTGGTCCCGCTGGTTGAATCAGTCACATCTTCGATCTGGACACTGTTCGTAACAAACTTCCGCTTGTTCTTTCCTCCTTCTTCTCCTCTGTCTATTCCTGTTTGAGCGGCCATCGCTGTCTCTCCACCTCCTGCCTGCGCAGGCGCGGTTGCTGTTTTCTGAGCAGCTATGATTCCCTCTGGTGAGACTGTTGGCTGAGTAATGCCCATTAAAGAGCGAATAGTTGCATAGTTGAGCATAGCCAAAACTTGGTCATTGATAGGGACATTGGTCGGTCCTGGTGCTGTAGTGATAGTTGCCACGGCGGGCACATTTGCTCCCATATTAGATTGTACAGAAGCAGGGATCATGTTGTTGATCGTAGTGAAACCCGGCGGCGTAAGCCCAGTCAAGTCGACTCCCTTAGTCGATGTGTCGTCAGTAGGTTTGTCAGATGTGTTCCCTGCAGCGGCTTCGAAATCCTTGTTTAGATCCTTGCAGTGTTGATGAGTTGCCATTGTAAAGTACCTGTTCACTGTATCGCAGTAAGATAAGAAATAATGAGTCAAGGTTGGAGAAGTATACCGGCGCAGGCGGGCTGCGCAGATGTCGTTGTGTTATATCGGAGGTAGGTGGGCCCATAAATATTCCAATAAAAGATAAGCCCCAGAAAAACCCACGAACTTCGGCCCATGGAACGATTCTCGATTAAATGTACGGACATCCATAGATATAAAGGAATTTATAGAAATCCTCTTTGCAGTTCTTTCTGAGATGAACATCTCCCTCTTCTAGGAAATAAACTCAGAAAAAAGGTGAAACAGAGTTCCCGTCGTTCATAATTAGGTAAAGGACATTTCTGCAACGGAAGGTCCTCTCCGGTAGAAAAATGCTCTCGGAGAAGCACAAAGGTTAGCCAAAATAAACAGTGAAACGTCAGAAACACAGAAAGGGAGTTACCTCTCTGTATCGCGCCGGGAATGCATCAAAATTAAGCAAGTAACATTAATGCACAACACGTATGGAAAAGTTCAAAAATTCAAAAACAGCACAGTTCCCAAAGAAAAATTCAAAAATGGCACAGTTCCCAAAAAATATTTGAATAAACCGTCTCTTTCCCCTGCTATTTCCCCTTCATTCATGCAAGGTGACAAAGGCCACCCAGAATCCGAAAATCCCAGTGGATTGCCGATACACACAACAAACATACATATCACCCATTATAAACGCAAAATAAGCCACGTTTAAACATTTATGCACAAATCACTTGATTATTCCATCCATTTCTACGTATAAACCTCAAATGCGGTAAAGTATAGCCATAAACGCAGGCTTGGTAACGAGACCCCCTTCTTCCCTTTGATTTATGCCAGGATGAACAGATCTAAACCGAATATGGACAAGGACACTCAGACACTCTCTCAAATCTCACGCCTTAGCCCAGAGTTTCCCATAGACGGCGCCAGTTGGTGAGGTTTAACGTTCAAACCTATCTAAACTAGTCGGAAAAGGACGTCGGAATCACCTGTATCGCAGTGTGAGAGGGGATTTGCTTGAAAACTTGCAGATGAGATTTCTTAAGGTAAAATTGCATATCAAATATTGGTTTACAGAGCGTATTTATAGGATTACATTAGGGCGAAGGGTAAAATGGGCTTTTCGTGTCGTTCACGTACTCCACATGCGGCGTACGTGAACATTTCTCTCTCTACTAACAAACTTTCTAACTATTTTGCAGCTTTTTGTTGAACACGTGCTCTTTTCCAGCTCTCATTACTGGTTGTTTTCACTCCTTAAGTCTTCTCCGTATGTTGCTTTTAGCGTTGCACTGTCCTCTCAAGTCTGCGCAGATATTTGGCGGCGCCGCTATCTCTTATGATATGGCTTTGCTTCTTTCGATCCGAGTGGGCTTGGGGTTTAAGCCAGCTTCTTTCTTAATCTGCGCCGACATTGATCATCGTCGTTGTGTTATTTCGGTGATCGTGTGGTGTATTCACGCTTCTTGGGCCGAGTGTGTCCCGGGGCTAAATCGGCGCCGCTATCCTTGTTCGGGGTAGGATGGCTGATGGGATCCTTACTCCTCATCAGAAGCAGTCAACAACGCATGCTACACGCAGAATCGCTCCTTCCTCACTCAAAGACATGGGAAAACCCCATACGAACTATGGAAGAACAGGAAGCCTTCAATCTCATATTTTCATGCTTTCGGTTCTAGGTGTTTCATCCACAACAATGATAAGAGGAGATTAAACACATTTGATAGAAAGGCTGATCTAGGAATCTTTCTTGGATACTCTGGAACTGAACGATCCAGCAAAGCCTATCGAGTGTTTAATTCTCAAACTCTTTGTGTTGAAGAAACACCACATGTTGTTTTTGGTAAGTCTACTGATGATTTCAGGATACAGGAAACTGAAAGAAGTGTTGAGAACACTGAAGTTTCCATGACTGAAATAGACAACACCGAACCTTCTACAGTCTTGGTGTGGGGACTAGGAAAAGAAGAAGATACTGAAAAGCTTCAGTATCAGAAGATCAGTTAAAGGTCTGAAGCTCAGACTGGAGCCACTGCAGATGGCATCAGTCAAGGGGAAACTCCAGTAGCCAAAGAACAAGTTGAACCTACTGAAGCAACTCCAGTTCAACACTCCTCAGCTCAAGAAAATGCTCAACAATTCATAACCATTCTGACTGAAGAACCTCCACCATCACCAGAAGAGATCAAGAAGTATCGAAGATGGTTTGAACTCCATTGAAAGGAGAACATCATTGGAGAACCATCAGACGGTGTAAAGACTCGAAGATCAATGTGCAACCTCGTCTTTGATATCAACCAGAACTGCATCAACGAAGATAAGAACTTCAGATGTTTCTTATCATCTACAGAGCCCAAGGACGTCGAAGAAACTCTGAAGTCCACTCAATGGGTCATCGCAATGCAAGAAGAACTAAATGAATTCAATCGATATTCAGTTTGGGAATTTGTGGATCGACCAGACGATGCAAAGGTGATCGGCTTGAAATGGATTTTCAAAAATAAGAAAGACGAAGAAGAAAATGTTGTGAGAAACAAAGCAAGGCTAGTAGCAAAAGGTTACAGTCAAGAAGATGGAATCGACTATGATGAGACTTTTGCCCCAGTTGCCAGATTGGAAGTAGTCAGGCTCTTCTTAGCCTTTGCAGCTCACAAAGGATTCAAGGTACACCAAATGGATGTGAAGTGCGCATTTCTCAATGGAGTGCTCACCGATGAAGTCTACGTGGAACAACCTCCAGGTTTTGAGGTTGCAGGACCAGAAAAGGTGTACAAGCTGAAGAAAGCGCTCTATGGTTTGAAACAAGCACCAAGAGCATGGTACGATACTCTTTCTGAGTATCTTGTTGAACAAGGATTTAAGAGAGGATTAGTGGACATAACTTTGTTCACTCTCAAGGAAGGAGAAGATCTTCTACTTGTTCAGATTTATGGCGATGACATAATCTTCGGATCCAAATCTGAACGCATGTGTAAGAAGTTTGCTGATATCATGACTAAGAAGTTTCAGATGTCCATGATGGGAGAAATGAATTTCTTTTTTGGATTACAAGTCAAGCAGACCAGCAAAGGAATACTGATCAATCAGTCAAAGTACGCCAAAGAACTGATCGCCAAATTCGGTATTCAGCACATGAAATCAGTCAAGATCCCAATGAACACAAACTGGAAAGTTGATCCAGGATCGGAAGGAAAATCTGTATCGTCAACCAAATACAGAGAAATCATTGGATCATTGCTGTATTTGACTGCAAGCAGACCAGATATCGCGTATGCAGTCGGGGTTTGTGCAAGATATCACTCAGATCCAAAAGAAGCTCATATGGATGCTGCAAAATGAATTTTGCGATATCTCAAAGGCACACCCAACTTAGGACTGTGGTACCCAGCTGACGATGACTTCAAGCTCACCGGATATTCAGACTCAGATTTTGCAGGATACAAAATTGATCGCAAATCAACTTCGGGAACTTGTCAATTCCTAGGCAACAAGCTCATCTCTTGGTTTTCAAAGAAGCATACTTCAGTCGCCACCTCCACCACTGAAGCTGAATATGTTGCTGCGGGAAGCTGCTGCTCACAACTCCTATGGTTAGTCCAACAACTGAAGGACTATGGGATCGAAGAGAAGGAAGTCCCAATCTATTGCGACAGCTCCAGTGCTATTGCAATCTCACAGAATCCAGTTCATCACACCAGAGTCAAGCATATTGCTATCCGACATCACTTCATTCGTGATCATGTCGAAAAGAAGGATATCTCTATTGAATGGATTTCGACCGCAGTTCAGAGAGCAGACTTGCTGACCAAAGCTCTTCCTGAAGAAATGTTCAACGATCTGTGTGCAAGGATCGGCCTCATCAACCCAGAAGAGTGATGTTGTGTTTGAAGATCTCCTTAAACAGTCACGATGACTGGTGGTCAACCAACTGGTGCTCCACAACTGCTGACGTGGAAAGCAATGAAGATAAGTCTTCATCTGAAGAGAACTCATCCTGATAAGTCAACCAGGATTAGTAGTATCGACTGACTACAATGATCAGTCGATCAGTAAGTATCTTCAACTTACTATTTAAATATCAGTTAGTTCAGTTATGAGTCTTTTGTCTATTTTCAAAAGTTTTCACTAACTGATCAGTTTGTTTCAAAATCTTTAACTGATTGTTGGAAAATGGAATATCCGAGAAGGACAAGTACTTTTAAAAGGGAAAATCTGTATTTGATTTAACTTGTCCTGATCTTTTCTTAAAAATCTTTCCAAGCTTTTGTCTCTGAAATGAAAATCTTGAGAATCTTATTGATTTGACAAAATGCAATGATCTTTCTCACCTTTTGAAGCTTCCGTCCTCTGCAGTGACGGAGGACGTGAAATTTTCCTTCAAAAAAAAAATATATTAGGCACAGTTTTTGAAAAACTTTTTCATCTTCCTTCTTGGTAAAATTTATCTATTTATACCTTGATGTCTTCGCTTATTTTCTGCATCAACTAACAATTCTCCACAGCCTTCACTGTGAGAAAAATTTTCAATCTTTCAAAAAGTGCAGAGAAAATTTTGTTCCGACAAAGGAGAAATTGATGACTACAAAGTCATGGAGTAGGAGAATGACGCTCACATACTTGGTCTTCACCGGACCCTTCCACTGGATCTAAACGACTCTCCGACGTCAAAGCTTGCTCCATTCTCATTTGTATCCAGCGACGAGAGTGTCTTCCATCCTCATGCCCGGCCCATATGGTTTGAAGTACTTGTCTCACGAAGACGGACTTCACCTGGTTCTTAGGCGAGCCACACACCTTTTTGTGAAGCTTCCACATGGTGCAACAATAATGAGCAGGAGCTCGTTGTCAGCCGGCGCAATATCGACAGTGTTTGTCCTCACGACTATCACTGATTCGATTTTTCATGTATGACGAGCCGCCTTTTGCCCTACTTCTTTCACCAAAGGCTCGCCATGCATTTCCTTCATATCCCTCCTCACTTCTATCACTCCTCTTCCTCACCACCTCTTGTCTTTCACCTTCTTCCTTTAAGGTTTGTGTGCATAGCTGCATCTCATGAATATCTCCAAAATGCTATGCATACTTTCCTTTCCTTCACTTCTCCGTCTCCCTTCTCTCTCCACACGGCGTCTTCCTCTTCTACATCTCTGGACTCATCCTCTTCTCAAGTCCTTCCACAAGTGCTTTAGAATCGGAGTTGAGTCCTATCCGATCATAGCTTCCATCATCAGCTCTCTTTTTTATGTTGCCAAAAAGGGGGGAAAGTAGGAAGTCAGAAGATTTTTTCCTGCATCTTGTCGAAAGACTGAAGATGGTAAAGCAAAAGGATCACCAGAAGTTGTAAGGATGACTTTTCAGTAAAGACCTCAAGTCAACGGAAAACAAGTGTGAGTGAAACAAGCTTAGGAACATGAAGACTAAAGATGAAGATCAAGAAGTTCAAGGCGCAGACAAGCAGACTGCTGGAGTCCATGGGTTTCCCATGTGTTTGGTTTTGTTGTTTTTACTCCTTTGTAAGTCTTGCCCTGTACCTTGACTGATGTCTCATCAGTCTTTCTTTTAATGAAAAGAACTTCTTTTGATATCAACCTGAAGACAATGACTCTTTGTTCAGGCTCTGATTAATATTTTTCTGTCTTGTCCTTGTTCTATTTTTGAACAGTTGTGTTCTTTCTCTAAGTACAAGTTTTAGGCACTATTGTTAAGGGGGAAAAGTATTCACCCTGCTTTTTGCTCTGAGTTCAGTCTTTTTCTTGCCTAGAACTGTTGTGTGGTTTTGGCATCATCAAAAAGGGGGACAATGTTGGGAACTTAATGGAATATCCTAATCCTTATTTTGATGATACCAAAATCCATAGGTTTCATTTGTAATAGACTAGAACTGCTCAAACTCAAGTGTTAGAGTTCTTTTTCTAGTTTAGTTGTTGTTCTGAAGACTAAAGACTGAAGAACGAAGGACTGAAGACTGAAGACTGAAGTTACCGACTGAAGCAACAGTCGAAGAATCAGTCTTGAACTGATTACTTAATGCGAGCCACATGGAATCAGCGGACTGATACTAAAATCAAGTATCAGTTAAACATTCTTCCTCGGACTGAACCTCCAATGTTCAAAGGAAGCCACGTACTCCAGAAGTACAGCCGCATTAAATGCAAAGATCTCAGGATCGTCCTTACTCTGCAGAGGTCATTCCTATTTGGTGACTACTTTATCAGAGACGTCGCATCTCCTGCTCTTCAACATAACTGTTGTCACCAAACAAGGAACCTCGAAGATTGAAGCCTCAGCCCAAGTTCAAATTACCCTCTAACGGAAGAAATCTTGAAGACTTTCTCCGCCAACGGATCTATTCAAGACTTCTCCTATAAATAGCGCTCGAGGATCACTTCAATCTTCACCGATTCAACAATATAAGCTGAAGCTCTGCCAAAATTGCTTCTCAGCCAAAGCTCAAATTCTCCAAAGCTTAAATCGAAGGAGAGAATCTCAAAGCCAAAACTCAGTCACTTCTGATTACATAAATTCTCTTAGACATTAGGCAAACCTTGATTATCCAAAGCCTAGGTCAAACTAACTCCAAAGAACTTGTTCTTTGAAGTTCAGTTGGCAAGATTTCAAACCTCCCTTCGACCGATAGAATCGAGTGTTTGAGTTGCAAAGGAGTTCAGGAAGGTACTCTGTCTCCGTGAGGTCCTAGTGCCAGTTCGTGCTAGGAGTGAGAAATCCAACAAGGTGCGTTGGTACTGAAGATTGGATCTTCAGTTGTTTCGGTTGTGTGCACCTACAAGCACACGTTTCGGTTTGTTGTGCACCCGTAAGCACGAGCATCGGTTCGCAGTGCACCCGTAAGCACTTGCAGAGTGAAGTTATTGGTCTGATCAACCGACCGTGGATGTAGGAAGTGTTTTCCGAACCACATTAAAATCTCTGTGTTATTTACAGCTTTCAGTATTTAATTTCTTACTTGTGCTCTTCCTCTCTTCAACTGAAAACTGATTAATTGCAAAGAGAAACTTAAGACTAACAACATGCTCAACCCAAAAGGCTATTTGCGAAACAAATGTTTTCCGCTGCGTGTGTTATCAGTCTGACTGATCTGTCCTCTGATAGTCAGTGAGATTTATAACATCTCTGTTTATCAAACTCGACTGAAGCCTTACGTGCATAAGTTAAGTTCTTGTGACTTAACTGATAACTCCTTACTGAAGAGTCTTTCAGTATCATTCGTCAACCCTGTTTTGATCAAACTCTTTTCAGTAAACAGGAGTCTGAGTTTGTGTTTATAGTTTCGCTTTTGATCTCTGTATTGAGATCTTGACAAAAATAGCCTATAGGTGTATTTCCCCCCCCCATACACCTATTCGAGACCCTTTGAACCTAACAGATAAAAATACTCAAGCGTCGCGTCCATATAATCAATTATATAAAGTAAATATACCCTAATTATATTTTATATCCTAAAAATCATAACGAAAACCTCTAATTTGACATCGCCCCAAACATAGTCACATAGTGACGAATTAGTAATTAGATCTTGTATGTTTTTTCTTATTGTCGTGATTATGTGCGTATTATTTCCCAACATAAAATTTGGACTATCTATAGAATAATCCGATTGTAAATTTTAGTTATATGTCGGAGTTTTTTGGGTTCAAATTCTTTTGTGGGCTAAATTGAACTGTTGTTGGATTGAAAGCCCAACATAGGAAAAAAGAAAATCAAATTTAGTTTCATGTTTGAATTTGTTTTTAAAACTTCTTGAATCACGAGTTTATGAAACTTAAAAAAAAATGCGCGTAATAATGAAAATGTGTTTGATGATATTCTGGAAATTGAATTTTATTTCTTTTAGATGCGTATCTTGTGTGTGTTACGGTGTTTGAGTAAAATATATAGAAAATAAATCATCATCAAAATCTAAAAAGCTTAACTTAGGCTTAAAAATATTTGTTTTATCTCATCTTTTTGTATTGGTGAAAGGAATTAGGATATAAATTAATTTGGAAGGAATAAGCAAATTCAATTTTTTTTGAAGTGGCAACATTAATGTAGGAGAGTGATGAATTAATAGTGTTGCAGAAATCATGTGTTGAGAGAGTGAGACTGACACATTTAAATCAGTAGATAGAACCATATCACAAATTTCTAATCTTTATGTTTTCCAAGTACTGTGGTCCAACCCTAACTTTGTCATACTTTAATATTGTTAGAGGCATTTATAACAAATTTTACCTAAATTTGGTTACGCTCTGACACTTCTTTTTTCACTATATTAATTAAGTAACAATAATTAAGAGTTAATAATATTCAATACAAGCATGCAACATGTTGAATTTCTTCAAACCAACTCAATTCGTGAAACTTTAATTACTAGTACGACCTTCAATTTCTAATTCATCTTTTTTTTTTTTTAACCTTCTTAATCATAGTGGCTGCAGAAATCTCAAATTAAAAATTACTAATTAGCTATGCAAGTGGGCCGATTGATCCATTCACTAAGTGCAAGAGAAATTGAGACCACTTTTAGGGGACCGCTTTCATTAACTTTTGGTCGAAATTATTTCCCACGTAAAGTCATTTAAAAACAACTCAAATTTTGCACCATTTGATTTTTTACTTATTTCAACCAAACACAATTATTCCATTCTAAATTTGTTTCTCACCAAAAGAAATCCTTAACACTCTCAAAAACCACATGCCATTCTAATAAATAATTTCACTACCACATGCCTCTTGATGGTGAGATGAGAAATCGCATGATGTTATGGGCAAACAAATACAATCAATTCATTCATTGATCACATGGAAAGGCCGAAATTGTTTTCCACATAATTCATTTATATTCATAGTATTATGTCTCCATCTCATAATTTATCTTACTATAATAAAACGAAATACAACTTTCTTTTTTATTGAGAACTATATTTCTTCTCATTTTATGTTTGGAATAACAATTTATAAAATTGAAATATTTATATAAGTGTAAAGGTTGCGAGGAAACATGGCATGAGAAAATAATTAAGGCCGCCGCCCAATTAATTGTTGTGACATTCCATTTTCTGCATACTTTGAAAGTCGAACTCTTCTCACATGTATCGATGTTGTGGGATTTTTTGGAACTAATACGGCAAAACTCTTTTTGGTGATACAATTAATGTTTATATAGGGAAATTTTTTAAGGGTAAATGACTTTTTTTTAGTGAGTGTTAATCTTGGTTTAAGAGAAAATCTTATAGTGTGAAATAAAATTAAAAATTAAAAATATTTTATACTAGTATTGTGGAAAGGGGGGATTAGCTTTTTTGTTTGGCAACCAAAATTATGAAAATGGCTTTTGTTAGTATGAAAGTAAATGGAGCAAAAATATTTTGTTACAGGGTGAATGGAGCAAAAAACGGCAACACTATTTTCGGTGATACAATCAAGTTTATAAAGGGAATAACTTGAAGTCTAATTAAATATATATATATATATATATAGTGAGATTTATATACAATAATTATGAGTACTAGTTCTCTGCAAAAAAAAAAATTAAAAAAAACATAGTACTAGTAGTTAATATTTTTGGCAATGAGAATTGTGAAATTAGTTGTGTTTTGTTATGAAATGTAAATAATCAAAATGTCAAATAATAAAATGCTAAAAAGTAAATGGGGTGAAAATATTCCTAAACATGAAATAATAGTAATATTTTTTAATAAAAAATATTAAATCGAAAATAGTTGCGTTTATTTTAGGGTTAATGCCGTGAAAAACCATGAACTTTGGTGCGATTTCCAAACTTTCCATGAACTATTTTTTTTTATCAAATTTTCCATGAACTCAAACACTCGAACAATTTTTCCACGATTTTTACCTCCGATGATGCTCCGGGCTGACATGGCAATTACAAGCTGATATAGCGCTGACATGGCGCCAATTATAACTAAAAATTGACACATGGAAAATAGAAAAACAAAAAAAGCAAAAAGAAAAAGAACCCCCCCATCGTCTCCCTCATTTTCCCCATCGGCCAAACCCTAATTTCACCTCCTTCCACCCGCCGCCACACCAGATCCGGCGCCCTTGCCGCCGCCGCGCCAGTCGCCGCCTTCCGCTGCTCCGATTCGCGGCTTTTACCACCACCACACCAGATCCGCCGCCCCTACACTGCCTTTCCCCACCCGCCAAACCCTAATTTCACCTCATTCCACCCGCCGCCTCCCTAACCAACCCTGTAGATCCGTCGCCGCGCCAGTCGCCGCCCTCTCCGCTGCTCCGATTCGCGGCCTTTACCACCACCACACCAGATCCGCCGCACCCTACGCTGCCTTTACCACCACCACCCTACAGATCTGCTGCCTCCCTCACCACCGCCTCCGGCACCAAACGTCTGCTGATTCGGCGCCCTCACCACCGCCTCCGGCACCCGCACCAGATCCGGCGCCCCTGCCGCCGCCGCGCCAGTCACCTCCGTCCCTCGATCTCAGACACGCAGACCTCCACCGCAGACCGTCCACCACAAGCCACGCGTCGCCGTTCTTCTTCTTCCCCAAACATCCATCGCCGCCGTCGACTTCTTCTCCCTAAAAAAATCTTCTTCTTCCCCAGATCTCGCGCCGCCGACAACTTCTTCTCCCTTGCTGCCTTTCCCCACACCACACCTCTCTCTCCACCGCCCTCCCCCACCACCTCGCAGATCCGCTGCCTCCTTTCGCAGTACCAGGTGGTTAGAAGAGCTCTGCCCATGGAGACGAAAAACCTTCTTTCCGGCGAGCTCGACCACTAACACACACACAGGGAGAGAAAGGTAGTTTTGGGCTCAAAACGACGTCGTTTTACCCCACCTAAACGACGTCGTTTTGATTCACCGCCGGTGACGCCATGTCACTTTTCAGGTCTCTTAAAAATGCCATGTCAGCACTCAATTTGGGGATTTTTGAAAATCATGGAAAAATTGTTCAACCCCTTAAGTTCATGGAAAATTTGATAAAAAAAAAATAGTTCATGAAAAGTTTGAAAATCGCACCAAAGTTTATGGTTTTTCATGGCATTAACCCTTTATTTTAGTATGAAATGTAGATAGTGAAAATATAAGAAGTAAATGGGACGAAAATATTTCAAAATATAAAATAACCATATTTCAAAAAAGAAATTAAATTTTAGTCAAAATGTAGAATAATAAAACGCAAAAATGTAAGTGGGCGAAAATATTTGAAAATATAAAATAAAAATAAATTTTAGTCAAAATGTAGAATAATAAACGCTAAAATGTAAGTGTGGGCGAAAATATTTGAAAATATAAAATAAAAATAAATTTTAGTCAAAATGTAGAATAATAAAACGCTAAAATGTAAGTGGGCGAAAATATAAAAATAAAAATCGCTAGAAGAAGGGGTTGAACCTTCGACCTTGTGGTTAACAGCCACACGCTCTAACCAACTGAGCTATTCCAGCTTTTATTTGTAAATCGTTTAATTTATTTTAAATTATGTTTTATTTTAGTTTTTTTTTTTCTTTCAGTTGTTTATAAACTAAACTTAGCCATACTAGCTGCGCTAAAATAGAGAACTCCTTCCAAATTTAAAAACTTTATTATTTAAATTTATTTGATAATGCAAGTAAAGAACAATTTATTTATAAAATAATCTTATTTTAAAGCCAACAACTAAGATAACACTAACACTAAGGGCTTGTTCGCTTTTTAATCTTCTAAATAGAGGAATAATATAATGAGGTATAAATTTATCACTTAAAGTAGGCACCATTAGAGCTGGCAAAAATTGACCCGGCCCGACCCGCCCGTGTTTTGGGCTGTACAAAATGTAGGCCCGAAAAAAGCCGGGCCTAAAAAGCCCGCCCAATGAGCCCGCCGGGCTAATCGGGCCCGGGGCTAAAAAGCCCGTGGTTTTCGGGCTAAAAAGCCCGCTCGGTTAATTTTAATATTTTATTTTTATTAATTACTATTATTCTATTTTTACTTAAGTTTTGATTTGAAAGTGGAAGAGTTTCAATATATATATAGCCGTGTATTACCCATTTTAGTTGGAAGAGAAAGAAAATTATCTTCTCTTTTCAATATCTCTTATTTTAATTAATGTTTAGAGTAGTTGTATCATTCCATAGAAAAGAAAAAGAAAAACTTAAAATATATGTATGCAGAAATATATATGTATATGTTAGAATTATTGGGACCAATTGTTAGGAAACATAAAATGAAAATAGTAAAATAATGCAAATTGTTGGGAATAATTTCTAGTTATACAAAAGAAATGTTGTAATTAATGTGATATGAGTTGTTGATTGTAGTAGACTAATATGATTTTATATTTCTATATTGTTTATAATTATTATTTAGATTTATCTTAGTTTATTTAATTTTGTGTAAAAATAAAAATAGAATTTAGTGAAAAAAAAAACATTGGGCGGGTTTGGCCCGACCGCTCGATAGCCCGGTCGAGGCTGGGCTGGGCTTGAAAATTTGCAGCCCGGTCGAATTCGGGCCGAGCTGGCCCGACCTGGTCAATCTCAAAAGCCCGCTGGGCCGGGCTGGGTTGGCCCGGCCCGCCCGTTTTGCCAGCTCTAGGCACCATACTTTTATATCTTATTTGATTTTAATGATAATATATTTATCGATCCACTCTTCATAAGGTGGTATAAAATAATAAAATTATAGTACTACCCTCTTTTAGATATAAAATTATCTTTTTTCCAATTAAAAAAATATTGCTTAAAAATTTATGTCATCAGCCCGAAATTTTTATTACGTCAAAACAAATAAGGTATAAGGTGATAAATGTAACGTATTTCTTCCTTATACCTCAAAACAAACACACCCTAACACTAAATCCGAATTCAAAAAACCTATACGATATTCACTAAAGCAAGATAAAGAAAACCAAATATTTTATCATGGTTTAGTTTAAATTTGTTTGTAAATTCCTAACTCGGTAGTTAGTTTTGGCAATGAATTAATGAAAAAGTAGAACAATAAAGAAAAAGGTGAGAGACAAACAAACACCCACCGAAAAGGAGAGAAAAAATCCCTCACGCTGACAAGTCGCAATCGACCGCCATACATGTTGAATCTTGAATCAATGCTCTTTGCCTTTCCTTTTACAAATTTTAGATGGAGAAAGCCCCAAATTTTTACACCTAAATCCTCAAAAATCATCTCAATGTTTCTTTAATTCTTTGAAATTTTGAAACTTTGCATAAAGTTTCGATGTTGGCCCGTGGCCAAGAATTTGCCATCGGAAAGTTAAATCAGCTCGTATGAAATATACGATAAATAAGATAGAAACCAATTCAACTTTACAGTTATATTCGTCGTTTCAATTCATAATACCACTTATTCATGGTATATCTAGATTCTCAATTGCGGACCAAAATTTAAATTATATAGTACAAAGTTTGAGGTTTCAAGAAATTTAAATAAAAAATTAAAAAAGGAGTAAATTTTCAAAAATATTCCAAAGTTGAAGCCATAACCTATACTTAACCTAAAATTAAATTAAAAATATTACTCCCTCCGCCCGATGAAGCATGACCCATTTCTTTTCGGCACGGGAATTAAAAAATTGGTATTTTATGTGTTAAATGTGGTAGGTGAAAAAGTGAAAAGGTGAATAAAGAATAAATTTTTGCCATTTTTAAAAACAGGTCAAATTTTATGGGAAAAATTAAAAAAGAAACTGGGTCATGCTTTGTGGGACGGAGGGAGTAGTATATAATTTACTTGTAATATCACTAGTTGAAGCGAATTAGACGAATCCACCTGTGTAAAAATGAATAGACCACTTAAAAGAGCAATTGTGCATGTGGTCCTCGCAGGAAAGCTTATTAACTATAATGTGATGGGTATAATTGAATTGAAGAAATTAATACTTTCAACAAAAATCATGTAAGTCGTATAATTTTATTTCGAAAATAAGTACATATTTTAATTAGATGGTTGTACATTAAATTATATGTCAAGTATTACACGATACAATGACATGTGACAAAATAACATAACACGATTAATCATGTCTTCTTCCAAGTGTCCAACACGTTTGGCCAAGGCTAAATGCTGCAGAATATAGTCATCTACTTACAAATATAATGATTTTATTTTTTTTATGACGGGGAGAAATTTATAATCCTTATTATTTTAAAGGTTATTTGCCGTAAAATGCATTAATTTTCAGTGAATTCTGATTTTTTCTATAATTGTTTAGTGTTGAAATAAAATACACCATTTTTATGATTTATTTGATTCTTTTCATGGGTGTCAAATTCTCCTAAATCAATCATGAGATGGACGCCTGAAATGTTAGAAATTGCGAATGGGCAATTGAACAAGGCATATTAGTACAATTTAAGAGGGTTTTCTAACACTCATTTCTGGCATTTCAGACATCCATCTCAACATTGATTTGAAAGAATTTAATATTCATGAAAAAAAATCAGACAATTCGTGAAAATTGTGTATTTTATTTCAAAATTTAAAAGTCATAAGAAAAATCAGGTTTTGTTGAAAATTTGTGTATTTAATGGCAAATAACCCTATTTTAAATGTACTTTTACATAATCTATACTTCAAACAAGTAATCGGCTAGTTATTTCATCTAGTTTAAATTTGATTTGATGATTGATTTGAATAGCTTAATGGTTTTATTATATATATATATATATATATATATATATATAGGGCATGGCTAAAATAAGAGTATTTCTTAAAATATAAAATAAGAATCATGTTCAGCCCTTAGATCATCAAGATCTACGGTTGATTCATAATCCTGTTGGATGGATTTATGATCTTGAGTTCGAATCTCAAATGTAGCAAAAATTTATTTTTCACAATTCATATCTTTATACAACGAATTCATATGTGTTCTACATAAAATTCATACATTAAAAATTGCTATGATATGTATATTGTACAAAAAAGTAATCGACTAATTCTTCACACAACGCATAATGAGAGGCAAGCCTTGAAAGATCTGAGATGGATCATTGATATTGGGTGACAATTGGTTTTGATTAATCATTTCGTCAATGATATATGTATCTTTCATCGCCAATAATCATACATTAAATAATCATATTATAATAGTAATCATGTTTTAGTGACATCCCCCTATCCAAACTCACTTAAAAAAGAAAAAACACATGCTTGATTTCCCTAAAATATAAAAGAACATTGTTTTGCGTGAAACAATAGAAAACTGAAAATTCTCTATCTTTAGTATTCCAAAAGCACATTCAATATCCTTAAATTCTTGCATATTTGGTGTTTGGGGAAAAGTTCATATTTCTAATAAAGTTGTGCAACTCACACGAAAATCATTTGGGAATTCGAGTGTAGAGACTTTGCGAAAAATGTGAACTTTTCTCCTAAAAATAACATACTATAATTTTGTCCAATTATGGGCATTCATGCACTTTGTGCTCCTAATTTCTTCAACAATAAAAATAAAACATGTAATTTCGAAATTGAGGATACAGAAGCAAAGTAAAACTAGTTGCGTATATTTTAATTTCTTGATATAATATATATTTTATACCTAAAAACAATCGGATTTGTTATTTTTTTTTTTCGTAAGTCTTAACTTCTTTTCTTTGTTTTAGTGACATCTTTTATGTTTTCGTAATCTAGAGAATTACTCTTTTTATTTTTACGAGGTGTTATATACTCCCTTCTTTCCACTTATTTTGACATACTGCTTTGGGCACGAAATTTAAGAATAAGATGTTAAGGGTGTAAAAAATGTAGGAGTCACTTATTTAATATATGTAATTTAAGAATAAGATGTTAAGGGTGTAAAAAGGTAGGAGTCACGTATTTAATATATGTAGAGAATACAGGGATCGCATACTATTTTTGAAAAGAGTGATGCTAAATAGCCATATCGTGGCTACCCACAATTTACCTAAATAGAAAATAATTTAATTTATTTAACTTATTTTTTAAAATAAAAATAAAATATAGTTATTTTATTATATTCTCTACATTGTAGTATCATTATAAATCGAACACACTAGAAAGGAAGTGTTGAAAATAAATGAGACAAAGTCACTATTGTGGATTTGTATTTCCATTCTCTCCGTATTGATATATTCGATCTTATGTTGTGTGGTAAGTATAGGCAATGTGACTTGAAATGAAGCCACATTAATATGAATTTATAGAAAATATCAGACTCATGAGCTGGCCTATGCGACGGTCAAAGGAATAATGAAATTAATGATTATTTAATTTGAAGTTATTATCCTTTAATACCAAAGTGGACGTAGATCCTAGAAAGAAAAAAAAGTAGACGTAGATCTTCCGCCTGGGAATTATTTATTTTATATATATATATACAGCTTCTCAATTTTATTTTATTTTTTAATAGCACATTCTCAATTTTAAATTAACCATCATATAATTCACATGCTTTTATGTAGGGGTGGCACGGTACGGTATACCTTATTAAATCGACCATACCTTATACCTTACCTTTACCTCCGGTATGGAGAAAATTCATACATTTACCTACGGTATACCTTAGTTTGGTATACCTTAAGTACGGTATGAAGAATACACAAAACCTTTACCGTACCTTTATTTTCGGTATACCTTACCGAATTTCGGTATACCGTACTTTCATGGTATACCGCACTTTAACGGTATACCAAAATAATCGGTATTACCGAAATCGAAAAAATTCAATACGGTAAAAAATTGATAACTTATTTATTTAAAACATGTTTAGATAATGAATAATATTTAACAAATATAATAATGACATAATAATTAAAATATATCACAAATAAACAAAAAATAATACATTTATTAATAATGATATCAATGTAAAGTTATATGAGACTTATAAGTTAGATGTAATCTAAGTTATAATATAATATCAATATTAATTATAACTATGCTATTATATACATAGATGTATAATTTGATTGTAGAACAATAATCTTAGTTATATAACATAGAATATTAGTATATTATAATTGTGTTATGATATCAATATAAATAATTCAGTTATATTAAATTATATAACTTACATACTATATTATATTTTATTCATTTTTATATCATTTGATGATATTTATATTCGCATACTTGTATGCATTCATGTAATATATAGTAAATTATATAGATGTTATACGTTACATATAATTTATATGTTAGACGTAATATTATTTATAATATAATACTAATATTATAACTATGCTATTATATATGTAACTAATATAAGTTAGATGTATAATCTATTGTAAAACAATAATTTTAGTTATATATTATAACTATATTATAATATCAAAATAAACAATTTATTTTATTGTATGACTTATATTATATACTACTCCCTTCGTCCACCAATTAAAGGCCTATATGAAAAAACACGGGTTTTAAGAAAAAATGTATTTTTATTAGTTGAGTGGAGAAAGGGTCCCACTTTTTTGTAAAGAATTTTTGACTTTTTTGATTAAATAATGAATAAAAACTTACCAAAAATATGTAGGCCTTATTTTTGTGGACGGACCAAATAGGCAAGTAGGCCTTGAATTGGTGGACGGAGGGAGTATATTTTATTTGTTTTTGCATCATTTGATGATATTTATAAATTCGTGTACAATTGTATATATTCACATAATATAGACATCATTTTATAAAATTTATAAATATTTTTAAAAACATAAACATAAAAATATATATTATATATTTTAAAACTATAGATTTTGATATATCAGAATAAGGTATTGTACCTTATTACCGGTATATACCGAATATTAAAGTATACTAGAATAAGGTATGATACCGCATCACCGGTATATACAGTAATATTCGGTATACCAGTAATACGGTATCATACCGTGTTCGGGTATATACCTTTAATACAGTATTTATTGATTTTTCCGGTATACACCGCGGTATCGGTATACACCGCGTTATCGGTATACACCGGTATACCCCGGTATCTGAAAAATCCATACCTTTACCTTACCGTAAATCATCGGTACGGTATCATACTTTACCAAAAAAAGCGGTATACCTTAAATTCGGTATTTTCTGGTATTTTACGGTACGGTATGACCGGTATACCGAATTTTCGGTATATTTTTTCAGCCCTACTTTTATGATTAAGGCTTCAGCGTGTTTTAGTTATTTTAGTGACTTATTAAGATTAAAATGGGCCAAGCCTAAATCTATAAAAGTGGGCTTCTTTATATGCAATTACAAAAGTTATTAAAATTGGTTGATTCTCTTCTCGCCAATTGGTCTGATCGATAAGGTAACATTAAATAGTAGTAAAACCGAGGCACGAAAATTTTCTCACGAAATATGTTTTTTTTTTGAGGCAAAATGTGATATACCCTTTTTGAAAGATGAAACATAAAATATACCCACTTTTTTTAAAACAATAAAATCTACCCACTTAGGACATTTTTACCCCTATGTGTAATTCGCGCATTGCTCGCATTGCTCGACACTGAAGCGTCGAGCATTGAACTGTCGAGCATCGAGCATGTCGAGCAATAGTTTAAATTGAACTATTGCTCGACGCCTCGAACATCGAGTGTCGAGCAATTAAGAACTGTCGAGCATGTCGAGCAATTAAGAACTGTCGAGCATGTCGAGCAATAGTTCAATGTCGAGCAAGACGAGCAATAGTTCAAATTGAACTATTGCTCGATATTAAGTGTCGAGCATTGAGTGTCGAGCAATGTGAACCGTCGAGCACTGAACATTTTGGCACAAATTCAAAAATCAAACTTCAGATCTTGGCACAATTTCAAAAATCAAACTTCAGATCAGAAATCGTGCGACATCAGATCGGAAATCGTGCGACATCAGATCGGAAATCGTGCAGGTGGGGGAATCGGTAGAGAGAGAGAGAGAGAAGAAGAAGAAGAAGAAGAAGAAGAAGAAGAAGAAGAAGGCTGCGTTGGATCTGTGGCCACGGCGACGGGATCTGTTGCTGCGGTGACGGCGCTAGGGCGACGGAGGCGGAGGCAGAGGAGGAGGAGAGGCTGGACGGCTGAGACGGGAGGCTGCGGCGGAGGCGTGCGTGGAGGCGCCGGAGGCGCGCCGGAAGCGCGCTGGAGAGAAAAACGGCGGCGCGCGACTGAGGCAGATCTGGGCGGCCACGACGACGGGATCTGTGGCTGCGGCGACGACGCCAGGGCGGCGGCGGCGGCGGAGGCGGAGGCGCGCTGAGAGAAAGAGAGATGGGGAGAGGCTGCAATTTTTTTGGGGGGTGGGGGGAAGAGGTTGCGATTTTTTGTGTTTTTTTTGGAGAGGGGATTTGTTTGGTATTTCCTTTTTGTTTTAAGGGTATCTTAGTCCTTTCAACCTCAAAATGAGTACATTTTATATGTTTAATTTTGGGTGGGTATATTTTATGTTTCCTTTTTCAAATAGGTTAAAAAACACCATTAACCCTTTTTTTTTTTTCAAAAACAAAAATCGTTTTTTGTTTGGATTTAGTTTATACTAGTTTATTTGTTATGCGAAATTTAGAGTAATTTGTAATTAATTACGACATATATTATATATTCTGTATTTAAGAGAATAAAAAAAGGCCGAAAGTATGCAAATATTGCAATATTATTCGTACAAGTGAAAAACCATGTGAAATAAGTAGGTGTGTGGTCCATGAACTTGTGATTCAATCGGTTTTTCCTTTTAACATTTCTTATACACTATTTACGATCCGTTGACTTTTATGAAAAATGAGATAATATATATTTTCACAATCTTTTTATCAATTTTACATATTTATTATAATAGAAAATTTTATCCGAGCATGATGAAATATTTTTTCTCGGACAGCTCTTTTTCACTCATTTTTTCTGCAACATAAAATAAGGTCAATATGGTAAATTTAATAATTTATCCACAAATTTCGAACAAAGTAAACAAGTGTATAGCATAAACGTAAAATTATTAAAAAAAATCATCTCTAATAAATATATGAAAAAAGAGAGAGAAATATTACTAATTTTTTTTATTCACTATTTTTCAATAAAAATTTACAATCAAAGTAAACATTCTCTTATTATAAATTTGTACTGCATATACTTTTACTTTTCTCTTATTATAATTTGTACTGCATATACTATATATTCTACACGCACCACCTTGGATCACATTAACTTACTGTATTGATTGGAGCAATAAGTTTTGGTTATTTGTTAAATCCTTGATGATTGATTTTTTTCAATCATCTTCGATATTTGTTTTAACTGCAGTGAAACTTTTTGTATAAACTAAACGTTATAAGCTTTTTTCTTTTTTTTGGGGGGGGGGGGGGGGGATCTGCCCTAAACTCTCAAAAATGTTTGATTTAAGTGATAACACATGAATAAAATAATTTAATCCTAAACAAGTGTTTGATTTACATGATTAGATTCGTGATTAATAATTTGACCCACATATAATCATCCAAAAATGATTGATTATTTATTATTCTAAAGGTAAGTAGTTTATTTAATCACTCATTCAATTATATCAATTTTATCAATTTTTTATCAATCTCATCCACCAAACTAAACACCTTCTCAAGGGTTAGGATAGATCGTAGAGGCGAAGACAAGTTTTGACGACAATTTGAACATTTATTTTACTATATTTAAATAGTATTTTTTTAAAAAAAAATCCTCAATTTCTTCAAATTCATAAATATAATCTCGTTTATCTATTTCTTAAAATTATAATTTTGCCCATTATAGATTTCACAACATTTTATAATTAATAATCCTTTCCTCCACGAGACGTCATCATATTTTTCCATTTTTTTCGTCAACGAAATATTTTTTATTCTATTTTTAGAAATAATTCCACTAACTATTATCCTTATAATTCTCACATATTTATACACATTTTTGCTATTGGACTCACCAGTTTTGAAAACAACCCCATTAACTATTACCAATTTACAAAGATGAGGAATCCAAATACTCTCCTTTGTGAGAGGTCTTGGGTTCAATCCCGCCTGCGTGCAATGATGTTTTTCCACTTTGTGGTAGTGTTGTATTTCCGCTTACATACGGTGTAGTTTTCCCACCGTTATGCAGTGTTGAGGTTACGTCTGTATGCGGATTGCATAATTGATTATATTCAAATATTTTTTATAATTCTAATTCAAAAAACTATTACCATTTTGCATTATTTACATGACCCCTTCTCCACTCATTAAATGTACTATTATTATTTTTCTTTAAAACCAGTGTCCCCTCCTCTGGCCTCCTCTTATTAATTTGAGTATAAGACCTTTTTTTTGTCTTTTGTACAAAGGGAATCTTTATAAAACTTGTCAAGCATGCCGAAATGGCTCGCTATAGACATCAATTTTGTGGAAGCAAAGAAAAATCAGTTGCGTAACGATGTAAGTACATTATATATAATGATGGGTAGTGACACGTTGGTAATTTACATTATTTACGAAATTCGTAATATAATTTTACTCCCTCTGTTTCAGTTATAATATTATATTCTTTTTTTCGACATAAAATTTAAAAAAAAAAGTATTTTATGTGTAAATGAAAAAATAAAAAATAATTTTTTGTCAAATAAAAAAGGTTTTAAGATAAGTGAAACGTCCAAAATAAAAATTGTTTTTAGGACGAAGGGAGGGAGTATTATTTACGAAATTCCATAGATAGTGTTGCTGTGCAACTCGCAAGAAGTCTCATCATTTTTACATTTAAATTTTATTTGGAAAAAAGGTGAGTAAAAAATGCAGTTAGGTTAATTGATGAATGTAATAAATCAAGGGACCACAAAAGGAAAAAAAGTAAGAGAAAAAAATAAAAATGAAAAAAAAAGTGCAGAATCCATATTTATGCGGTTAAGGATGAGGTGGTCCAGATTCGTGAATGATCTTAAATATGAGATTATCTCAATCTGGAATTTTTCAAATGATGGATGCGTTCATTATTTCAATTTTGGGACGCGTATTTGACCTAATTAAGGAACCCACTCCCACTTTAACTCCTTCTCTTTCTTTACGTACAATGCTCCCAAATAAAAATCATGCCCCAAATTAATATTTGATATCTCCCATTTTCAGCTAAGCCCTATTGCTACCAATCACCAGCTGTGACTCTATCCTTACCCCACCCCCACACCTATATGTTTTCAATCTTTTTTTTTTTTTCCAATTTTCATTTCTTGTGTTTTGGAAACTTTTTTAATTATTACCTACTCTTATTTATGATATGTTTCTTTTCATATTGTGTGTAATGAGATATGAAGGAAATACAACACCGCGTATTATTCCGCGTTGCTTAATTAGTTTTTAATTTCTACTTTATGCTGCACTCGTTGATTTTCTAAATTCTATTTTGTCATATAATTAGGCGTCCATGATATGATACTTCCTTCGTCTTATTAAATATGGCACACTTTTTATCGGCATAAAGATTAAGTAGAATGTGCGAAATGAATAAAAGTAACAGGGTTCACAATTTTTCAAAAGTTAAATACTACTCCCTCTGTCTTCAAATAAGTGTCGTAATAGAGTTTTTCTCATCCCCTTTTAAGTGACATATTGTGGAATTTTAAAGTAAAAAATCTAAACTTTCAATTCTACCCTTGTCATAATATTATATATAAATAAATGAAGTTAGAAATAATTAAGGGTATGCATGTAAAATTATACCCCTCCTTGGTATGTGTAATTTTGTGTTATGTGACATTTATAATTTAAAGACGGAGGGAGTATCTTTTATGAAAATGAGTCATCTTTAGTGAAACGATCTAAAATAGAAAGTGAGCTGGGATCACTTGTAGGAATGACATAATGCTAATGCATGGGAGTAATATACATAACCCATCTCTTCCTTAGTAAGTGAGGTTCATAGTAGTTTTAATCATGACAAATCTTGATTAAATAATTATCCGCGATCAATCTGTTTTTATTCACTAATAACCACGTAATTATTCACGCGAATTTTATTGAAAATGACTTAGAAAAAATTTATTTTATTTTTATATTGTTACCGTGATTTATTCACGATCAATCAATATTTATTAGACCAACAACATAATTATTCACGAAAATTTTAATTCAACATAAATTTGAGATCTCATTGAATATAAAAGGTGACGAAATTATTGAAATTTCATTAAATTAGCTTTTTGCTCAAAAAAATGTGGGCATATTATATCATGGCCGTAAAATTTAAAATAATTTAAAATTTATAATTGGTCTTAATTCTCACACTAATATTAAAATTCCCAATGTAAACTAACTCTGTATAAATAAATTTGAGCTTAGTGAGAATATGTATTGATTTTTAAGTGAGAGATGATAATTAATGTGGTCCTATGATTTTTCATTAATTTTTTTAATTTAACGGCCAAAACTAATGGGTAACTGTTTTCGCCCTATAATCAAGGGTATCTATATTTTATTTATGGTAATTATAATTTGTTTCAAAAATTTGAAAATTTTAAAGATTCGAAGTTCAAAATTTGAAATATTCAAAATGCATAAGAACTATTATTTCATGAACAACAAGTGAATGCTTTGTTTAACCTTCCTATAATCAAGGGTATCTATATTTTATTTATGCTAATTATAATTTTGTTTCAAAAATTTGAAAATTTTAAAGATTCGAAGTTCAAAATTTGAAATATTCAAAATGCATAAGAACTATTATTTCATGAACAACAAGTGAATGTTTTGTTTAACCTTTCTTGAAAATACGACTTAGGGGGGTGTATTAGTTGTGGAGTTTAATAGATTTCTATGGATTTTAAAAGTCTGGGTGTATTCGTTCCAGACTTTTAAAAGTCTGCAGAAATCTAGGTGTATTCGTTCAAGACTTTTAAAAGTCCATATAAATCTGGGTGTATTCGTTTCAGACTTTTTAAAATCCATACAAATCTAGGTGTATTCGTTATTCCATTGACTTCAAATCCGGAATGACTTTCATGGATTTCATCAAAAAAATACACACGACGAAATTCGGCCAAGAACCACGAGAATTGAAATCCATGGATTTTTGAGCGAGCGCTGAGTTCCAGCGCCTGCGGCCAAGACGCCAACGAGCGCCGGAACTCAGCACCCGTTGAGAATGTCCAGCGCTCGCTGGGTTTGAGCGTGCGCTGGGTTCCCAGCGGCCGCTGGGTTGCAGCGGTCGCTGGGCCCAGGCAGCCCAGCCCAGCAACGCTTTTAAATACCCAGGTTCAGGGTTCTCCTCACACATTCGCCAGACGCCTACCACCCCTCAAAAAAAGAAGACAAGTTCAGTTCAGGGTTCTAGGTATTTTTTCATAAATTTTATATCTTCATAGTATTTTAATTATGCAATTTTTCTATAGCATGAATCTTGTACCTTTATAAATTGTTAGCAATTGTATATTGTGTTTCTATTGCATGTGAGTTGATTTTAGTTTTTTGTTGATGTTTTTTATTTTTTATTTTTATTCATTCATATAGTACTGTTCGGTGTCTAGTAATATTATTATGGGAGACTCTCAACCACAAGATTCCAAAAAAAGGGCAGTGTATGAAGCATGGACGCAGGAACAAAGTGATGCCTTGTTACGAATTCTGGCTGAATCTGCAATTAGGGGATGACGCGATAATAGTGGTATATTTAGCAAAGCAACAGTAGAGGAAAGGATATTGCCTGTTCTCAATGAAAAACTTAGGTCCAATAAAAATTATAATCACTACCAAAGTCATATCAAATGGTTTAAGAGCCGTTGGAATGCGTATTCAACACTGTTGAAGTTTAACTCTGGTTTTGGTTATGACAACGACACCAAAAAATTCAGGGCCCCAGATGAAGTATGGGATGCGTATATATAGGTAAATTTGTTATCAATTATTTTTTAAACACAATTTAATTTAAATAATATAGTTAATTAATAATTTTCTTATTTATGTTTTTAGGCTCACCCAAAAGATGCATACTTACGCACTGGGAGTTTTTCGGATTATGATGAATTGAGGCTTGCTGTTGGAAACGGTGTAGCTGTAGGAAGAAACGCAATTGGAGTGGGCAGTGCTACTGATGCTAGGACAATAGGAGTTGATGAAAGTAGAGGTCCGCTCATAGAGGAGTTGAATTACGATACTGCTACTGAGGCGTTTGTAGTACTGGGTGAAGATGATCCACCGTTATCCGCCTCCAAATCACCTTTGGAGCCCACTGAAGTGCCTGTGGAGTCCACTCAGAGAAGAGCTCCCGCCAAAAGAAGCAGATGCCAGTTTGAGACAAATTCAAGCCACACTGAAAATAGTTCGCATCAGGAGCTCATGGTAGAAATTAAAAAAGTCACTAGCACAATGGATCGAGTTGAAAGCCTCTTCGTAAAACGAGATACTATGATGGAGAAAAGAGAAAAGGAAAAAAGTTTTACAACTTGGGATGCTATCTTAGAAATTCCTGATTTGAGTGAAGATGACCAATACACAGCATTTGACTTGCTTGTTACAAAGTCACAAAAAGATGGATTTATGAAAATGACTGTTCCTCAACGCAAAAGATGGATAGAATTCAAGACTAGGAAGTAGAGGATAGTTTAGTCATGTTTTTTGAACTATGTTTTTATTTTTGTTTCACCATCTTTTTATGAGTACATTGTTTTGTTGGTTTTATATTTTAATACTTTATTTTGTTGATTAATGAATGGTTTTTTATGAGTATTTTTAAAAGGCTATTTTTTGTGAGTCCCTTTTATTCTTATTTCAATTATTGTTTCATTGTTTTAAATGGCAGCATGAATTATGAAGA
Organism: Salvia miltiorrhiza; assembly: GCF_028751815.1. Taxonomy (NCBI): domain Eukaryota; kingdom Viridiplantae; phylum Streptophyta; class Magnoliopsida; order Lamiales; family Lamiaceae; genus Salvia; species Salvia miltiorrhiza. The sequence goes on from NW_026651511.1 coordinate 287,657, forward strand.
TAAAATTAACATTGCAATTGAAGAAGACATAGATGAAGAACTTGAGGATGAAATCGAAACAGAGATGGAGATTGAACTTTATGATCTTGTTAGGCAACTGATGAAAGCAGCTAAGGTAGTTATCACTCTATTGGGAAATATTATGACGCTACATCCGACAGCTGACAACGCTCTGATGCGACGACCAAAGACTAGGGAAGGATTCCGTTTTATTACGAGAATGATGGATGGAGATCCGAGCCAGTTTCGACAGTTGTATAGAATGTATCCTGACGTCTTCATCAAATTATGCCAGATCATTTGGGAGAAAGCCCATGTGGATGATACACGATATACAACTGTTGAAGAAATGTTGGCAACATTCCTCATCATTGTAGGGCACAACGATCGTTATTGTAACGTTCGTAATAGGTTTGGTCGTTCGCATTTTGCTACTAGTCAGAACTTCAACAAAATATTGAGAGCATTGAACACCATAGCACCGGACATGATGGTTAAGCCGACTGGCGCAATACCCGCTAAAATTCGGGAAAGTACCAGATTTTATCCATTCTTCAAGGTATAATATTTCTGCTCTTGTATCATATTAAATATTTTTGGTTTTTGTATAACACGTTCACCTATTATTTTAGGATTGTATCGGGGCTATAGATGGCACTCATATCCCGGCCACGATAATAGGTAAAGACGTGAGCTGTTATCGTAACCGTCATGGGGTGAATTCGCAAAATGTTTTGGCATCTTGCAACTTTGATTTGCAGTTCATCTATGTGCTTAGTGGATGGGAAGGCTCAGCCCATGATTCCAAAATTTTAAGTGATGCGTTGTCTAACGTGCCTCAAGGTAAATATTTTCTAGTAGATTGTGGATTTGCTAATCGTCGTCAGTTTTTGGCTCCGTTACGTGGCGTTCGATATCATCTCAAAGATTTCGGTGGTGATGGTCGTAATCCAAGAAATGCAGATGAGTTGTTCAATCTTCGACACGCATCATTGCGAAACGTGATTGAACGCATTTTTGGAATCTTCAAATCACGTTTTACAATTTTCAAAACAGCTCCTCCGTTCTCTTTTCAGACACAAGCAGAGTTAGTTTTGGCTTGTGCTGGATTGCATAACTTTCTCCGAAAGGAGTGTCGTTCTGATGGATTTCCAATCGATGTTGAAGAAGGAAATGTTGCAGCAGATGTTGAGAACGATGCGGACATTTTGGATTATCTTTCTCAAAGCCAGCTGTCTCAGAGGAATGAAGCTAATGCATGGAGAGCAAGTATTGCTAATGCTATGTGGGAAAATAGACACATAACTGAAACCGATCAAAACACACAGGCGGAGACCGAAGATAATAGTTAGGGAGGTGTTTTGATGGATGTCGTTGAATTAACGTTTTATTTTTCAATGTTGGATTTTTTATGGATGTTGACATTATTTTTAGATTTTTTTTAATGGATATTGGTTGATTTTATTGAGCATCAATTATATAATTAGGGGTGTATAAATTGGGGATTTGATGAATTCCACGGAATTCAGCATGAATTAGGGGTATTTGTTTGGGATTTGAGTAAAATCCACAGAATTCGAGCATTCTTTTTTGGAGCTCCAGCGGCCGCTGGAAGGCAGAACTCGCTGGGTTACCAGCGCTCGCTGGGTTCCCAGCGAGTTTTGCCTTCCAGCGGCCGCTGGAACTCCAATTCACAATCGTCGAATTCTCTGGATTTTACTCAAATCCCAAACAAATACCCCCTAATTTATGCTCAATTCCGTGGAATTCATATTTTTTGGGGTTGCTTATGTTAAGAATTTGTGTATATTTTTTTATTTTCAGTTCATCATACGTTATATTCATGTAAAATTGTATGATCATAAAAATATAATAACATGATTAAAATGTAATGAAAACATGAAACTCATTAATCAAATGCAAACATAATTCATGAAAACAAACATTAATCATTGTTCAAAAGATAAAATTATCCAAACTCATAAAACAAACATTAATATAAAAACTCAGAAACGTGGTCTCCAAGAATCCCACTGGCGCTGCAGCTCGGCAATCTGCTGGTCTTGTGCATCAAAGCGAGCATTCATATCATCCCTCATTGATGTCATCGATGAGTCAAAATGAGCTCGGAATGCTCCCATGGATGAATCAAAGTGTGCACGGAATGATGTGAGATCATTCTGAACCTGCTGATGGTAGTCTCTCGACATTGAACCACCAGCTGCTCGCTCTCTTCTTCATCATCACCGGCGGTCCCAGATGGACCGGCACCAGGATCAATGCGGGGACGTCGGCCTGCTGCAATCTTGGCGTGTATGTAGTTAACTACACAACTCCTCTTCTCATGAGGAACCAGCGTGTATCGGTCAGAAATCAATTGAGCTGCTCTGAGCTCATCATAATTAATGTACTCACCATCCAGCTCATCCTGACCATGATGAGGCTCTTCTGTCGCAGCAAGAACTCCATTCTTGTGTGCCAAACCAGTGATAATAGTAGCGAAAGAAGCATGGGCAGTAGGGCGCTTCTTCGCCCGAATCATAGCAGCCCAAATAAACTGTGAGATGCACACTTTTGTGCCATCTAACGCACACTCCAGCAAAAATACCTCAACTGCATTCACCTTATTCGCCTGCTCCTTTACAGACACATTATATGCAAGAAATTTATGAACAATAGCCAACGCCGGATCCTTAATGTACCCACTAGGCATACCCGAACTATCCCAATTATCACAGTCAGTCAATCGATTCCACGCTTGATTAACATTCCATCCCCGAGTTTTATCAGATAATCTACCAATACTGAAACCAAAAACAGCTTTCATTCTAGCCAAACTAATGCGATACTCTCGCTCATACATCCTAACTTTAATCCATTTCATATCACCAGCTATTTCCACAGTAGTCATAAATTCATAGCATAGAGGATCATACCCAGAAAATTCAATATTTTTAGCATACCATTTCATCCCTAGATTCTTCAAATACAAACCAACTTGCCGCTCAAGATTCAAATCAGTAATCAACTCCCAATCCAAGTAATGCGGAGGAGTAATATAGTTCGAGTTAAATTTCTTAAAAATTTCTCCCTCTAATTCGCTTTGCAATTCAAATGGACATTCATACCTTTCGCTCAAAGTAAGCTCCCCTCTACCGACGTTTGCGTTCTTCGTTCGGACCATTATATCGTTGAAGGTGATTTTAGAGGGTAGTGGTATGGAAGAATTGTAGTTGAAGGTGATTTTTTTGGGGGAGGTTCTGGAGCGGCGCGGCGCTGGAGAGGCGATGAATGAAAAAAATTAGGGCACCAGCGCTCGCTGGCCCTTTAAATAGTGGTTATTTGGTCCCAGCGCTCGCTGGGTTTCCAGCGGTGCTGGGACTCAGCGGGCGTTGGCATCATGGATTTCAATTCTAGAATTATCCCCCAAATTCTTCGAAAATCAGTGAAAATCGGGGTGAAATCCAACCGCGAATTCTTTGAAAGTCGTCTGGAATCTATGTGAATTCCATGGAATTTAAAATCCATGGACTTTTTAAAGTCTGTGAAAATCCACAACGAATACACCCCCCTTAGATTAGTTTATTTCATTGTAATTAATTTCGTATAATTGCGAGTCAATTCAATAAGTGTATTGAGCTGAGTCAATAATAGAAGGAAACAAAAAACTTACCGGAAAAAAAAAAAAAAACTGATGTTTCATACTCCATATTAGATAGATGACATGAATATAAAATATTTTATTATCTTGAATTATCGAACAATAAGATTAAACTAAAAAACTACAAATACTCGTAATGCATAATAACTACCACATCATGCCTCACATAAATTATATGAACAACGCAAAATGGAGCGTGAAAGATACTCCCTTCGTCCCACGAAGCATGATCAAATTTTCTTTTTAGTTTGTCTCACGAAACTTGACCAGTTTTCTTATATGGCAAAAAAAAATAGTGTTAATGGGCAAAAATGCCCCATCCCTTATGTGTTTTTTGAAAAATGTCATCTCTTATCATAGAAAGCATTCTATGCCCTAAATATGTGAAGTGCCTAATTTACCCTTTGATGTTGATGGGTTTGCTTGGTTTTTTGTGAAAGTCTTATACGTTTGACCGATTTGACAGCCATCGGTTATAAAAGTCAACGATTTGACAGCTATCAGTCAAGAGTACATATGATCAGTGGGTGGCTAGATCATGTGTCTGGCCGGCCGGACACATGATTTTACCGGCTGGACACATGATTTTATCGGTCGGATCATGTGTCCGGCCGGGCGGACACATGATCTAGCCACTCACCGGTCATATGTACTCTTGACTGATAGTTGTCAAATCGTTGACTTTTATGATTGATAGCTGTCAAATCGGTCAAATGTGTAAGACTTTCACAAAAAACCAAACAAACCTATCAAATCAAAGGGTACTTAAAGAATAGGGCATAAAATGCTTTGTATAATAAGAGAGAGCATTTTTACAAAAAAAGATAAGGAAGTGGGCACTTTAAATTTTTACTCAAAAAAATAACCCTTTATATTCACCTTTTCACTTTTATACCTACCATATTTAAGACACAAAATATCAATTTCTTAAAATTTGTGCCGAAAAGAACTTGGTCATGCTTGATGGAAGGGATGGAGCGTTCAACATGGAATTTTTTAATGGAATATGAGTGATTTTTAGGATGAGATATCCAAATATTAAATATCAATCATTTAGTTATTTTTAATCACTAATTAATTATAGGTCATCCGATTTTTTCAATTTAAAATGATGGTTGGTTTTTAAGTATCATATAAAGTAATTTATATCACACCCAGATGAATATGTTAAAGTGAAATTTTCTTTTAACATATAAAATATGAATTATTTTCAACCACTAAATTATTAATATCTATGATTGTTTGATTATTTTGTTGGATGAATTCAAGGTATTGAGTTCGAATCCCACAAGAAGCGAAAATTTTAATTTTCGAAATTCAATATTTAAACAACAAATTCAGACAAATAATTCAAACAGTTATACACGATCTCTCAAAGATTAAATCTGAACTATTAGATTATGGGTAGATCAATGGTGTAAATATGTTTCTATTTTATACTCTAAGGGGGCATTTACTTTGCTTGATTGATAAGATGCATGATTGATTAATTTTATCATTAAAAATATAATTTTTCCAATTTCATTTATTTAATGGGATATGAATCAAGCAAAAAAAATGATAGACATAATCAAGGCTATTGGAATATTTCAAAGTTTCAATACATCAAAGTAAAAAAGGCATTAACCTTACTATTTTTATCTAATCCTCCAAAGTAAATACATGTTAAAAATGGCTTACAACCTAATTATTCCATATATATATATGATAAAATAAAAATTCCTTTTAAAATATAAAATATAAATCATTTTCAACCCTTAGATTATCAAGATCTACGGTTGATTCGTCACTTTGTTGTATAAATTTAAGTCACTGGATTCGAATCCCATAGGGAACGAAAATTTTAATTTCCGAAATTAGACACTTGCACTGCGAATTTAAACGTATTCAACATAGAATTCAGACATTTGCACTATGACTACCCAAAAGTTAAATCTCAACCGTAAGGTTATGAGTATATCAATGATATAAATTTGTTCCCAATTTATTAGGTGAGAACTTCAAATATCGGTGGGAACTAAGAACCCATCATATCCGTTGATTTTTTAAATTCCACGGTTGATTTGTTATAAAATTAGGCGTCTATAAATTATATATATATATATATTGCTTTCAAATAATACTCTGGAAAAATATAAAATGCGGCGGGCATGTTATATAAGACATCGGTATTCAATCGACAACTGGAATTCGTAAAATGTTAGTACTAATATTCAAACGTCTCAAAAGTCACAGATAGTATTTTTTTCGTGTAATTTTTCTCTTTAGACTAAATGATGATTATTATTATTATTATAATTCAAAATCGCATCTTCAAAAGATTATTCTGTCATTTTTCCAGTGACAGTTCACCATGTGTTCAGGTATGTTAATACTCTCCATCAATCCGTTACGTAATTAATTTAATTATAAAAATATGTAGGTATTAAAACCCACTAATCATAGTACTCTCACACTGTTTTAGAGCAACTGTATATAATGCTGCAAATAGTTCTCGAAAAAAAAAAAAGAATGCTAAAAATATTTTGGCTAAGATAAGATGGACTAAATTCTAAATCTAATCAAGTGGTCAAATTGGATGTGTGTTTGGGCTAAGTATTCGAAGCTTTATTTTGTGGCCCCTTAGTATTATTTAATTTAATTACACACGTCCTTAAATATCTCTTTCAAGTCCCCACACTCCAATTATTTTACTTTTGTCTCTCTTCATCTCCTGAGACTCTGAGACCGAGACGCCTACTGGCCACCGCAATGCATCCTTTATTTTATTTTTTTTATTGCCTTTTTTAGGACATAATTGATACTAATGTACACTCCATTTAACATCACCTAACACATGACTACACTAAAGTAAATCTCTATTAAGATTTTACTTTCGAGTTTCAATACATGAATAAAAGGTCTATAAAAAAATTAATTTTAATCTTTGTGAATTTTGAAGCTTTATAAAAAAAATAATAACTTTGACTAATCGATTTAAAGAAAAATAGACTTACCTCTCACCCATCCTTACTAGAATATGTCTTACAAAAACATCCTAACATGTGAATAATTACAATGTGGTTCCTAACTTCCAAAAAAAAAAAAAAAATTCACTCGGAAAATAACTTATTAAAAATAAATAATGAAAACTAATGCCATATATCCACATAAAGTAACACAGATTTGCCGCTTCGTATTCATGTTCTCTAATAAAAGACAATCTACGGTGTGGTTGAATGCCCGTTTTGGAACCAAAGCGAGGATGTATTGGTCAATTGAGTGGGGATTAAAGAGCATTGCATAATTGGACCGTAAAAAATCAACGGTAACATAAATGGTAATATGCTCTTTTTGGCAACAAAGATGAGAACTTAATTGTTGGTTAATTGGGTGTGGATTAAAGAGCGCAAAATCCACATGCCTAGACTGTCGAAAATCAGTAACAATATACGCGGTTGAAGGTCCTTTTTGGAATTGAAGTCGAGGATGTGTTGGTCAACTAGGTGAGGATTAAGGAGCACGAATTCTACATGGTCGAATTGTCAAATATCAACGGTAACATATGCAGTTAAATGCCCCTTTTGGCAATGAAGATGAGGATGGTCAACTAGGTGGCGATTAAGGAGCGTGAATTTCGCATGGTCAAATTGCCAAAATCAACGGTAACATATGTTGTTAAATGCTCCATTTGGCAATAAAGACGATGATGTGTTGGTCAATTGGGTGAGGACTAAGGAGCGTGAATTCCGCATGGCCAGACTGCCGAAAATCAGCAACAATATATGCGGTCGAATGTCCTTTTTGGAACTGAAGGCGATGATGTATTGGTCAACGGGATGGGGATTAAGGATGAGCATGAATTCCGCTTAGTCGAACTGCCAAAAATCAACGGTAACATACAGGATTAAATGCCATTTTTGACAACGTAGACGAGTACACGCTGGTGAACTGCCAAAAAATAGCGGTAACATATGTGATTAAATGCTCTTTTTGGCAGCAAAAACGATGACATAATGGTTTATTAGATAGGGATTAAGGAGCGCGAATGCTGAATGACAAGACTGTAAGAAATCAATGGTAACATACGTAGTTAAATGCTCTTTTTTGGCAGCGAGACGATGACGTAGTGGTCAATTGGGTAAGGACTAAAGAGCACGAATTACGCATGGCCAGACTGCGGAAAATCAGCAACAATATATGAGGTCGAATGCCTTTTTTTGGAACTGAAGGTAAGGATGTGTTGGTCAACGGGGTGAGAATTAAGGATGAGCACGAATTCCACATGGTCGAACTGCCAAAAATTAATAGTAACATACGTGGTCAAATGCCCTTTTGGCAGTGAAGAAAAGTATGTGCTGGCCAACTGGGTGGGGATTAAGGAGCGGGAATTTTGCATGGCCAAACTGCAAAAAATCAACGGTTACATACGCGGTAAAATGTCCTTTTTGGCAGCGAAGATGAGGATGTACTGATCAACTCGGTAGGGACTAAGGAGCACGAATTCCGCATTGCCAGATTACCAGCGATTAAATGCTTTTTCTGGCAGCGAAGAAATTGACGTGTTGGTCGATTGGTAAAGGACTAAAGAGAGCAAATTTCGCATGGCCAGACTACTGAAGATCATCAACAATATATGCAGGTCGAATACCTTTTTTGGAATTGAACGTGAGGATGTCTAGGTCAACGAGGTGGGAATTAAGGAGGAGCACGAATTTCGCATGGTTGAACTGTCAAAAATCAAATGTAACATACTAACATACACGATTAAATGCCCTTTTTGACAGTGACACAAGTACATACTGATCAACTAAGTGCAGATTAAGGAGCGCGAATGACTCATGGCGAAATTGCCAAAAATCACTAATAACATTACACGGTTAAATGACCTTTTGCGCATGATAGACTTCAAAATATCAATGCCAATAGACACGGTCAAATGCCCTTTTTGAAACTAAAGACGAGAAGATGCTACTTAACTAGGTGGAGATTAAAAAGCACGAATTCCGCATAGCAAACTTAAAAATATCAACATCAATAGACGTGGTTAAATGCCATTTTGGAACCGAAGATGAAGATGAAGATGTACTAATCAATTGAATAGAGATTAAAAGACACTAATTTTACATGATCCGACTAAAAAAAAAAAAATCATCGCGGTTTTTGGCGCGCGGATGACCGTGGCGGCCAATGAGCACCGGAAATCAAATTGATTGGCGCGGTTTAATTTCATCCCCGATCCCCGATCGGAAACAATGAAGAACAAAAATAGGATGTCATTTTGACTTAATGTAGTCATCATTTCAAATTCTTTAAATTTCAATTTCTATATTGTTTGCAGCTATCTCCATGGACAAACGAATGACTTCAGATTCATGGGGACACCCACATAAAGTTACCCTGACTCAAAGTCAACCCAATTTTTTTCCCAACAGCTTTCCAGACAATAAATAATAATTTTAGGATATATGGCTCATTCCATCCAAAACTAATAATAATACTAACATGTGACATGTAGGCGTAACAGCATATGCAAATCACTCCGATCTTATACAGAAATTAATTAATCAAATACTAGTATTATTTTCGCCAGTATTATTAGTAAAATTTCGTATAAGACAACAACAAATCTTCTTCTCTATTTAAATCATAAACAACATCTTCGATCTAAAAACAAATTATTAATTAAATTAGGGGAATTCAAAAACAAAATATAAAGTGAATTAGTGATGAGTACATGCATCATGATTCCCATACTGGGAAGAAACAATGATAAGTGTTAAGACTTGAAAGAGGCAAATAAATTGCAATAATGAAGAAGGTGTTAAGGGCTGCCAAAATATATTACACAAACTTAGATAAAATCTCACAAAAATCCAGCTATGCACCCATTACCCACTCTCTGAAGAAGTTAATGAAAGGACTGTCCCATACCTATGGTTGTTGAATTTCTCTCTCTCTCAAAAACACACACACAAATGCCTTTGCACCCCTCAAAGAAAACAAGATTACTGACTTCACCACCCAAAACCCTCTCTCTCTTCTCTCTCTCTCTCCAACTCAAAAAACCAAAGCACACACAGTAGCAGAGGTGATGGACAAGACATTCCCATTTCGTCACCCTCCAATAATTACACACACACTTATAATACTATTACATACATATCATTCATCATCCGTGCTTGTCTTGAAAGTAAAGTTTTATTAGTACAGATTTCACTGATTAACGTTGGATTAGCTATCTTACCTTAATCTCACTCACCAAACACATATTTTAGGTATCAAATCTTGGTTTATTTTTTAAGCTACCATCATCATTATCCCACACCAGAAGAGATTAAAATTAAATATGACAAATAAGGTAAGAGCTAACTGCCTAAGATGTGCAGTTGAGGCGGTAACTATGTTAATTGGGATTTTATCTAATTTGTGAGAATTGGTGATGGAATTTCTTGCAATAGGGAATCCCTATGCGTGGATAAAGATTAAATATATGGCATAAAGTAAAAGATGCAAGAAAACAAAAGGAGAAATGGGCATCTAAAGCACCATTAAATTATGCAGTTAGGAATAATATTTTAAAATCTTGAGGAAATCAGTATCCATCTTCAATTCTCTGCTGAGATAAAGAAGAGAGTATCTAGAGAAGATGCTAATTCAAAATGAAAATGAAATAAAATTAAACCAGCCTCAATTTATGCACACACCACCACTTTTTGCTGCTTCACATCGGACAAAATCACCCCCTGTTTCTTCGCAGAATTCAGACATCATACCCCATGATTTCATGCATGGCGATTCAATTTTTTCGAAAAGCTAAAATCTTGCAATTAAACAAAAACCCTAATGATACACAGACAGCAGGGAGAAGAAAATGGAGATGAAAAAATAGACAAAATTCCGAATATGACCATATATCTAATAATCGCTCCATTTCGTTTGATCCTCAGAAATTTTGATCATGGCTAGTCATATTAATAAAGCTAAAATTAAACAAAAGATGAAAAATCTAAATAAGCCAGAAATTAAGAAACTAATTAACGATCCCACAATTCCGATATTTCCTTTTTTCCCCCTTTGCCTCGCTATCTAAAATATTTATTAAATCCGTCGCGATTAAGATCAAGAAGAAGAAGATCCATTAGTACCAAGCGCGTGAGCGTGAGCGTGAGAGCTTCGATTATCATGGAGATGGAGCTGATGCCCCAATTCCTCGGCGGCGTGGACATCCTCCTTGATGTTGCAGTAGCTCAAGCCGTTGCCGTTGCCGTTGGCGGGGGGCGGAGTGGAGATTTCGGTGGTGGTGTTGCTGTTAGATAAATGCGGCGGCGGCGGATGATCCTTCTTCCCGAATGTGTTCTTGTTGTTGTGCATCCACACTTTGAAGACGCCCTTGTCGACGCCGATTTCGCCGCAGAATGAGTTGATGGCGTCCTCGTCTCGCTTCTGCATTTTCCACTCCACTTTCTCGGCGAATTCGAGCATTTTCTCCTTCTGAAATTGGGTGAATTTGGTGCGGTAGCGCTTGCGGCTGCTGGAGCTGAGCATGGGGGTGGAGCCGGGGTTAATGGCGGCGGAGATTGGGGAGTGGTGGTTGGAATCGGGGGGAGGCGCGGACAGGCCGTGGCTGAGGGCGAGGAGCATGTGCGGCGCGGAGGGGTAGTAGGAGGAGGAGATCGGCGGCGGAGACGGGGAATTGTTGGGGCTGTTGCCGCCGCCGGCGCGGGGAGGGGGAGGGTGGTGGCGGTGGTGGGGCTGGTACTCGAGCGCCGGGGTGGCGGCGGGGGGCACCGGGAGGGGATCCTCGGGGTCGCGGCGGTGGAAGTTGCGGTGGCAGCCGCAGGCGGCGCATTTGAGGGAGGTGGGCTCGGCCGGGTTGGAGGCCGGGGAGGGCATGAACTCGCCGCAGCCGTCGACGGCGTGGCCGCCCAGGGTGGCGGCGTGGTTCTTCAGGCATTCCTTGTAGGTGACGACGACGGGGTGGTGGTGGAAGTGCTGCAGCGGCGCGTGGCGCTTGAGCACGCCGTTGGTGAAGGCGGAGGCGGACTTGGTGGTGGGCTGGATCCGGGTCGGGGTCTCGGATTCTGCTTCCGGAGTCTTCACGCTCGAATTGCCTAAGTCCATGTCAGCTGAATAAACATCTAAAAATTCCACAGACCTCACATGCACTGATTTTGATTCTCTTCCAGCTTATCAACAGTAATCGATTAGGATCGTAATTAGGGTTTTTTCATGAGCCATCTAGAGAGAGAGAGAGAGAGGAGATGAAGGAGAAGATGATGATGATGATGATGATGAAAATGTAGATAATAAAAATCTGTGTGTTTGTGGTTGTGCTTCTTAACCACTTGTTTTTGGGGAGTTTTAACCCCAGTTGTAATCCTCTAGTTAACTTTCTTGCTGTAAATTTATACTATAAATAAATGCCCCCACCCTTCCATCAACTGCTTTCTCATGTGAATTCATAAATATTTTCACTTGGACTATTTTTTTATACTACAATTACAAACACAGATTTTTAAGTTGGATAATTATTGTTTAATAGCTGCAGTATGACATGACACCACGCATTATAATAAATGTATACTTTTGGTATTTTTTGTGTATATATCTTAATTAGGCAGTCAAAGGTAAGCTACAACCTAATGTTGGAAATTTAACAGCATGCTTAGTTTAAGTAATAATTAAGATTCCAACTAATGCCAAATCCAATTAGGTACTCGTCCTACTCACTCGAAATAATAAGAAATTAATTAGTCAAACTCAAAGAGCATTCAAGTACAGATCCATATTAATAATAACAATAATGCTATTTGGACAAAATTTGTCCGGACAAACTATGATAAAATACTTTATAAAATAAATTTATTTAATAATTTTGGTTCAAAATAAAATAAAATTTAGCTAGTTTTATTGTTTTCTTTATATTGTAATTTTTTTTGTAATTTTTTAATAACCTTTTTAATTATTAATATTTTTAAAGTACACAAACTACAAATAAAATAACAAAAAATAAAAAAAATGTTAAAATATTACGAAAAAACTACAATATGGAGAAATCAATAAAACTAACTAAATCCTTTTAAACTTGAATCAAAATTTATAAATACATTAATTTAAAAAAAATTAATCTTATTTTTGTCCTGACAAATTTTATCCAAATAGCACTACTCTAATAATAATAAAAAAAAAACTTAAGTAATAATTTAATGGACGGAAATTCCGTATAAGTAAATAGTGATTCCTCCTCTCCCAAAAAAATAAAAAGAAAAGAGAATAAATAAGCAATAATAAAGCAGGAAGAGAGGAGTAAAGTACAAGGTTGCGTGAGAGTCGCATATTATTTTTACCCTGATTGACGTAAAATAAAACAAGGCAGGCTCTGTGCTTCTGCTGCATTTACTGAACCCACCTTAATTTGTCAAAGTTACCTGACACCCCCACCCTCCAACCACCCCCCACCCCACCCCACCCCCCCACACCCACCCTAACCCCACCCCACCCCACCCACCCCTTCTTCGATCTTTCAACATCAAACCCCCAAATTGCCCATTCCACCTCACTCCAATACAATATTTACTTTGTTATCCCTTCTTCCCAAATTACCCTTCTTTACACACATTGCTTTCGAATATTTTGAGATGTAAAGTTGGAAATCCCACGCTGCTTCGTAATTATGGATTGGGTAATATCTTTATTAAGCCTGCGTTTATTTTAATTGTAAAATCTTTAGTGAAAAATGATGAAAAAAATAATTTTTTTTCCTTTATTTTCTTTATCATATACTGCTTTTATTAGAGATGAAAAAACTTGTCATATAATACAATATATATTTTTCTATTTTGCATGGAGAGTTTTTTTTATCATAACAAACATGTAAAAAATGAAAAAAAAAATAAAATTTTATCATATAAAGATGAGGGGTAACAAAAAAAATGTATGTCTTTAAATGTCTTCTTTTTTTCATGAAATGATAATATTATAATTTCTTGAAGTGAAAATAGGGAAGAAAAAATGGTGAACTATTTTTTTTTTGTATAAATTGTGGAAAAGAATTGAGGCATTTAAATTTTTTATTATCATTCTTTTTTTTGTTATAAATTTATTCATCAAAATAAACACTGCTTTAGTAGGCATCATTACTCATTATTTATTAACGGTTTTGTGATTGATAATCGAAATTTGGGTTAGTAAGATTGAGAAAATAAAACTTACTGCGTTACGTGCAGTGACTTTTTTTTTAAAATATTTTTAAACGGGGTTTTAATTAATTAACGAAATTGATGGAGGGCAAAAGAGTCAAATCGCATGGTTCATGAGGACCATCGGTTACGCGATGGCTACATCCCTAAATTTAAAAGCACTTTTGTCGGATTCCATAGAATTTTGAGACGTTGAGGGTTTTGTCCGATTAATAATAATATAAACATATTTATCTGTAACAGCTTACTTTTAAATTTTTTTTAATAAAGCTGGTTTAAAAATTAAAAAAATAAAATAGAATAAAATAAAAGCGAAGTGATCGTAATCCGTTTTTGATCCCTAGTAGTTTGAAGTCTACGAAATTAGTATTAAAATTTTAATCTCTCAAAGTCCAACGCTTGGACGTATGATTTTTTGGAGTTTACTGCATGACATGTTTAATAATTAAATAAAGTACGTTTAAACTCCTCTAAATATTCTTAACTATAGCCACGTGTTCTAAACAACCCTCATGCTCCAACACGTGTAATATTTTATAATTGTACCTTCATTACAATAATTGATACCTTTTTTAAGGTAATCAACTTTAGGATTTAGGATTGACAGTTAATCAAGGTATTTAATATCTAATTCAATGATTCCTCCATAGTTTAATTAATTGTACTTTACAAATGGACCGAAGAATCAACTCATTTGACTTGTCCTTGCTTCACAAACTTTGGTTTTGGATATATGGTTTTATATTTTTGCAATATAACTTTTTTTTAGGATTATTAGCGTCTAAATACATCAATTTTGAAGGTAATTTAATTTTACACATGAATTTTGAGAGGAGTAAAAAATACATAAATTTTACTTCTTTCGTCCACAAAGAGTGTGTGTTTATTACTATTTTTAATTGTCCACAAAGATTGTGTGTTTTCCTTTTTTAAAAATCTTCTTTATACTTTAAACATCATTCACACTCAATATTTATAAAATATACACCCTTTACTTTTACAATTTGATAGGCGAAATATTACCTTTTAACACTAAAATCACATCTACCAAATTTTTTATTAAAACTCGTGTCTTTCACTCCACCACACACTCTTTGTAGACGGGGGGAGTAATATTTTAATAATTTTACCATAAATTTAAACTTTCTATAGAAAATCATATGATTTTTAGATTTAGTGTTTTATCAATTCTCTCAAAATGCGATGTCGCTTACAGATATCCTATACGACGTCATTTTTTAAAATGTTCGATGAGTACACGTCAACATTTGAACATGCTACGTTAAGTTTAATTTTAGTTAAAATTAAATTTGTGGTAAAATTGCTACGGCAATAAAATTTATAGTATTTTTTTATAGTTCACGTGTAAAACTAAATTATCCTCAAAATTAGTGTATATAGACGCTAATAACCTTACTTTTCAAGGTGTAACAAAATAGATACATCTATATTTTTTGTTGATTAATTGAATTTATTTTACATGACGAGATTTTGTGCACCTTGTTAAAAAATATTACTTGTACTCGTTAGTGTTAATGGGCAAAAATGCTCCATCCCTTATGTGTTTTTTGAAAAATGTCATCTCTTATCATAGAAAACATTCTATGCCCTAAATATGTAAAGTGCCTAATTTACCATTTGATGTTGATGGGTTTGCTTGGTTTTTTGTGAAAGTCTTACACATTTGACCGATTTGACAGCCATCGGTCATAAAAGTCAACGATTTGACAGCTATCAGTCAAGAGTACATATGATCGGTGGGTGGCTAGATCATGTGTCCGACCGACCGGACACATGATTTTACCGGCCGGACACATGATTTTAACGGCCGGACACATAATTTTATCGGTCAGACATGTGTCGGACCGATAAAATCATGTGTCCGGCCGGTGAAATCATGTGTCCGCCCCGCCGGACACATGATCTAGCCACCCACCAGTCATATGAACTCTTGACGGATAGCTGTCAAATCGTTGACTTTTATGATTGATAGCTGTCAAATCGGTCAAATGTGTAAGACTTTCACAAAAAACTAAGCAAACCTATCAAATCAAAGGGTACTTAAAGAATAGGGCATAGAATACTTTATATAATAAGAGAGGGCATTTTTACAAAAAAAGATAAGGAAATGGGCACTTTAAATTTTTACTCTACTTTATATATTATTATAGACACACTTATTATTGATTCTGATAATTTATAAAATGCATTGACAAAAGATATCAGGTCAAAGTTCTCGAGTTCTTTTATTAATTGATCTAGAATTAATATATTTATTAAATATAATATTTTTTTAAATTTCGGTTAATTGATTTGATTAAATCATTGACATGTATAATTTCCTCTTACAATATAATTCTCATCCCAGAGAAAATTATATTGTTTGCCCTAATCTAGTTGACTGATGGAAATTTTAGTGCCTTCTTTTTCCTTTTCAGGTTAGGCTAAGAAATTATTTAATACTATCAACTTTTTTTTAAAAAAAAGGAAAAAGGTTTGTTGGAAGAGTTCGATGGAACTTTTGTGGTATTTAGATAAAATAAACAAATCACAGAATTTAAGTAGATTTGGGTTTACCGTACAATCGAGTTGACCCACATTTAAAATAATGTTATTTATAATATCCAAATTAAGATGCAAATTCAAATCAAAATGCGGATTAGGATTTAAGTGAAGATACAATCCGATTGTATGGTATTCGTATAGCCAAGACTACCGCTAAACAAATTAAGAAAACTGCATACTAATTAGTATTGAGAAACTTTATTGACTACTCAAATAGTTAAACTACATCAGTTCATGTTGCATGCATGATATATAATCAATAATGGTCAAACTTCAAACCTAACATCATTATATTTTATATTTTTATTCTGTGGATAATATCAAAGTAGTTAAATCATTATCCGTAATCATAGTTTCTCTATCTCTATATATATAGTACGAAAAGTAAATCGAACTTTATTTAACCTTACTATCTACAATCGTGGTCAATGTAAACATTTAAATCCCTCAATCTCACAGCTTTTTCAGTTAGTTTTGTTTTTCTATAGAAATAATTTATTTGAGAACTATTAATTTATGTAGGAAGTAACATTACTTCACATAAAATTTCAAATAAATTTGTTTAATTTTTTTTATCTTTTTTATAAATTACATAAATAACTAAAAAAAATTTAAAGACCACACGGTGATGTGCTCGAACCCAAAACCTCAGACAATGGACATTAATAATCCACCGATGGACCAACATACGCACGTAATATATTTATTTATCTTGAATTCAGATCCACGTGTCGAGGAAGGCACGAAAATAAGCCTTAATGTTTGATGATAATGAGTGAAAGCTCGTCTCTCAATAAATAAAAGTTATTCTATGAATTTTATAATTTCCATTATATGTCTTTTTTTCCTAGTATTTAAGTGTATTTTAAAAGTAGTCACACTTTTTATGTGTGAGTTGTTTGCATTGGGATAAAAATATTTGAGTTGTTGACGCTTTTGACAATTTAACGCAAGGAACCATAATTCAGTTACGTATGTTTATTAATTTGTCGTGGATGTACTGAATGATAAAAATAAAAATGAATGTGTGTATGTTGGCTAAGTAATAATATCATTGATCTTTTAAGTTAAACATTTAAGTTAGAATCTGCTGTCATACAATTTTTTAAAAATATTTGCTTTTCCTTGAAAAATCAAAATTGAAACTGTGTTTATTTCACTACAAAAACGAGCATTATGCAAAAGCTCTGTTTATTTTATGGAAATGGTAGAATATATTTATATTATTAATAAAATGGTAGAAAAATATTTTGAATGAGTCACGATAGGATGCATAGGTGTGTAAGTAAATGCTGAAAGTGGTACAATTGATGAGATCAGCCAACCAATCATGCACCTCAGATGCTAAGATTATCTTCGATAGCTGTGTATTCTATTTTTTACTATATTTCTCATTAATTCTTCACGAATTGCTTTCAAATCGACAATTTCAAAGCATATAAGTGTCATCTTTAAAAAACACAAATTCTCAAATAAACATTATATATATATATAGAAGGATTCAACTGAGAAGCTAAATATTGTGGAGAATAGAGAATTCGTAAAATAAAAACGAACAGATCTATAATTTTAATGAACAGATCAATGTACCACACGAACAACAATTTGCCAAGCGTTCGAATCCTGCTGGTGGCGAGTTTTTCTTTATTTTTACTAAATACGACTGTTCATTACTTATGTTAATCTGTTCGTAAAATGAATAAATTTGTTCATAATGAATAAAAATATAATTCTCTATTGAACTCAACCATATATATATATATATATATATATATATATATATATATATATATATATATGTTGAAAATAACTACGGTATAAACACTTCTTAACATATAAAATAGGAACCAGCTAAAATGGATGAATTCTATGTAAAACACGTATGATTTCGCTATATAAATGTATGAATTGCGAAAAATAATTTTTTTTCTATTTATGAAATTCGAACTTGGGATCATGAATTCATCTAACAAAAGAAGTTGATCAATTTAATTGAAACGGAGGCAGTAATACATAATACTCCACTAAATTATCAAATTTATTCTTATTCGTTTACTTGAAAATATCCAAACTATCAATTTCCTTTATGAAAAGAGAAAGAAGCTGATGATTTAATTTCACCGTTTCCTTTTTTCCCAACTCAATAAAAAAATATCTATATTCAATTTTCTAGTACTAATAATATATAACTTTGCTTGTTCTTGATATTCTTCACAATAATTCTGTATAATAAATGTTTATTTCCTCAGTTCTTAATATACGCACGTTTTTTTAGTGACTAGAAATACTTATTAGGAATAAATGGAGTATATACGAAATTAAACCCAAAATTCGACAGCACATTGTCCAAATTGCATGATAAGTGAATTTAGGCAAGTCCGTTTCATAAATTCTAGTATATTATTATGATCTTAATATAAATAAAAATTATTATAATTATAAATATATTATTGAATATGGATATATCATTTGACAAAACATGTTCCATTATTGTGACACAAGTAGTAAAGAAGAGAAATATCCATATTTTCTTAAACCGAGACAAAACATAAAATAAAAAATTAGCCATATATTTTTCTCAACGCTATATATAGAGAGAGAAAGGATTCAGTAAAAATGATATTTTTTGTAAAAATATGAATTAATATAAATAAAGCATTAAGATTGAATAAGTTGTTTGTAATGCACGAATAATTATTTAAACTTGAGTTCAAATACTAGAGAGGATGGAAATTTCACCAATTAATTATATTACGGTTATTCATGCATTACAAGTATATTATTCTACCTATATATTGGCTTATTTGTTATTCTCATTTTCACACAAAAATAGTCATTCGCAATATAATCTAATCTTATTAGATTAGTCTATTATTAATCTTGTGTTATATTTTATAATTTTTATATTATATATAGTTAAATTAAAGCATATAGTAATATTTATATAACGCTTGTATAGCTTTTTGCACTCAATTAATGCTAATAGTAAAATTATTCATGGAATAACAAACAAATTTACGAATAATTAGACGCACTCACATACGCACAATTATAAGTATTAAAATAGAAGTGATAAATAAGTATAATGAAGGTATTTTTGGTCCCGAAATAGGAAAAGGAAAGCGGCTTGTTTTACAGGAATTTGGCGCAATTATATTACTTAATGATTTGGATAACACTATTCAAATGTTAGAAAATTTTGGTCATTATTACATCTGAAATGCAACATTTAAATTTTTACAATGACAGTGCGCGCAAGTGTCAGTAAATTTATTGATGTTTAGGTTGAAGCTTTAAGATTGGTAGCTCTGAAAAATAAAGTCCAAACTAAGTACAAAATTTACTCTCGCAAAATACCACCAACTTCGTCAATTTCATTTTGAGAAATACTATTGTTACAGTATAGTTTGGTTGTACAGAAATGGATCGTTTGGTACGGATGATTAGGATGTATAATATCTTATTTGATACTTTATCCGTTCCACTTCAATAGGCTCACTTCTTTTTGGCACTGAGATTAAGAAAAAATTTACTTTTTAATAGAAAAATGATAGTAATGTGGTCCACACCAGTTAAGTACAACTCTTTTACCTAAAAAGGAAAATGAGCCTATTGGAGTGGGACGGAGGGAGTAAAAAATAATACTACAAAACACAACGATATTCTTTATAAATTAAAAGTCCCAAAATATTACTACTCAAGTGCCATGTCAAGAGAGATCACAATGTCATAGTTTTGATGAATTCTGTACACCACTCACGCAAGTGGTATTAATATAAACCTTAATTATAACTATTGTTACTTTTATATAATTTTAATACATTGCGCATTGTTATATAATTTTTGTTGGGAACCCCATGGAATATCGGATTTTATTTTGATGATACCAAAATCCTTAGGTTTATATTGTAATAGACTAGAACTGTTTTGAACTCAAGTGTTAGAGTTCGCTTCTAGTTTAGTTAGCAGTTCTGAAGACTGAAGGACCGAAGGAGTGAAGACTGAAGATACCAACTGAAGTATCAGTTAAAGAATCAGTTCAGAACTGATTACTTAATGCGTGCTCCGTGGACTCAGAAGACTGATACTAAAGTCAAGTATCAGTTAAACATTCTTCCTCGGACTGAACTTCCAACGTTCAAAGGAAGTCACGTGCTTACATAGTACAGCCGCATTAAATGCAGAGATCTCAGGATCATCCCTCTCTGCAAAGGTCATTCCTATTTGGTGGCTACTTTATCAGAGATGTCACATCTCATGTCTTTCAAGAGAGCCGTTTCCACCAAACAAGGAACCTCGAAGATTGAAGCCTCAGCCCAAATTCGAAATGCTCTCCAACGGAAGAAATCTTGAAGACGTTCTCCGCCAACGGATCTATTCAAGACCTTTCCAATAAATAGCGTTCGAGGATCAACTTCAATCTTCACCGATTCAACAACCTAAGCTGAAGCTCTACCGAAATTGCTACTCAGCCCAAAGCTTAAACTCCCCAAAGCTTGAATCGAAGAAGAGAATTCCAAAGTCAAAACCAGTCACTGCTGATTACACACATTCTCTTAGACCTTAGGCATATATCTGTTTACCCAGAAGCCCAGGTCAAAACTTGCTCCGAAGAACTTGTTCTTTGAAGTCCAGTTGGCAAGTTTTTCAAACCTCCTTTCGTAAGAAAGAAACCGAGTGTTTGAGTGGAAAAGGAGTTCAGAAAGGTACTCTGACTCCGTGAGATCCTAGTGTAAGGTCGTGCTAGGAGTGAGAAATCCGATGCGAGTGAAGCGTGGGTACTGAAGAAAGGTCTCTTCAGTGGAACGGTTGTGTGCACCCGGCAAGCACACAGTTCGGTTTGCAGTGCACCAGTTAAGCACTTGTGGAGTGGATTGTTGGTTTGATCAACCGACCGTGGATGTAGGAAAGTGTTTTCCGAACCACGTAAAATTCTCTGTGTTATTTACAACTTTCAGTCTTTACATACTTATCTGTGTTCTTACTCTTGATAAACTGAATACTGAATAACTGCAAAGAGAAACCTAAGACTAACAACGTGCTCAACCGAGGCTATTACGAAACAAGTTTATTTCCGCTGCGTGTGATATCAGTCTGACTGATCTATCCTCTGATAGTCAGGAAGACTTATATCATCTCTGTTTTAGCAAACTCGACTGAAGCCCTTACGTGCATAAGTTAAGTCCCAGTAACTTAACTGATAACTCCTTACTGAAGAGTTTTCAGTATCAGTCGACAACCCTGTTTGGTCAAAACTGTTTTCAGTCAATAGGTGTCATAGTTTGCGTGTAAAGTTTCGTTTTGATCTCAATCTTGAGATCCCTCTGTTTTTAGAGGAGAAATTTGAAAAATAGCTCATATGTGTATTCCCCCCCTATACACCTATTCGAGACCCTCCGAACCTAACAATTTTACGCAAGTGCCATGTCAAGAGAGATCGCAATGTCATTGTGCATTGCTTAGCTAGAGTTGCAAGAGATTTTCCTACACACCATGTTTGGAATGAACCCTCGTTATTTGTAGAGGGTCATCTCCATTTACCATGCTCATGTGTTTAATGAAATCGTCTCTTATTATCCTAAAAAAAAATACATTATACCAAACTATATATTTATTATATTTTATAAAAAATTTAATACATTTTACCATGATATTAATATCACGTATAGTAATCAAAATCTAAATAAAAAAGTATCACAATTACCAAATGAGCCCAAATTCATCAAATTTACCTTCATTAATTCTGAATATACGTAAATATAGAATCAAAATTAATATTCCTCAAATTAAACCCTTTATTGCAATTATAATTATTGATCACATACATATTAGAAAAAAAACTCTGACACAAATATATTAACTTAATAGAAACATGGATTGAAACCAAGCGGTCGTATCTGATAATTTGGAAAATTGGGGACTGTTTTTTCGCAGAGATGACATATATATAACTGCCTATTTTAATCATGAAATCTGAATCCGAAAATATTTCAAAGGTCGAAATTCGGTAAGTCAAAAACCCAAAGAAAAGACAACATAAAAAATTACTTGTGCATTGGATATTGAAACAGAAATATTTGCTATAGATTATTATATTCTGCAGACTGTGCCAAAAATATAAATATGTACTGTTCACTTCACGCGCAGTTGAATACCATTTTATTATTTGTAGACTGTATTTTTTTTCCAATAAATCTATGCAGTCACATTATCGCCACTCACAATTTAATTTAATAGAGAAAATTTTAATTTTTTTTAAAATAAAAATAAGATTTAATTATTTTATTGTATTCTCTACATTATAGTTATTTTTTTATAATTTTTTTTTGCAACTTTTATTTTTAATTTATTTTTAATAAAAATAAAAAGTTACAAAAAAATTATAAAAAAATAACTACAATGTAGAGAATACAATAAAATAATTAAATCTTATTTTTATTTTAAAAAATAAATTAAATAAATTAATTTTTTTTCTATTTAAGTGAATTGTGGGTGCCCACGGTGTGGCTATTTAAGAGCATTCCTAGCAGAAATCCCAAAATTATGCTCCTATATTCCTCCCTAAATCTTCCCTATTTAATTTTAGGATCTCGATTTTATAAATGCATACACCAGATCTCCTATTTTCTACATAAAAATAATAATTATGTGTGGGCCCTACTAATTATAAGCTTAAAATAAATTTAGGGTGAGTGTAAATTTAAGATTGAATTTAGGTAGGTGTAAAATTTTTTGTGGGCTTTAGGGAATCTGCTGGATGCATTTTTTTATCTCATTTTCAATTATTTTAGCCTAAATTTAGAGTTAATAATGCATTTAGGTGATCTGTTGGGAGTGCTCTAAAATTACTCTTTTTGTTTTTTTTTTTCCTATTTCATTTGGTGCATAAAAAAACTGCAGTAAAATTACGTCATGGTTAAGGTTTTTGCATCATTTTAAACAGCTTTTTGACCACGAATGTCCACTCAATCGCTGTCAATTTGTGAAATCACCCAATAATTTTTCCACGGTCGCGTCTGGTTTTTCGTGCATTTTATTTGATTAATTAATTTCGAATTGTGATGTTTAATACCACCAAAAATGATTGTTTATGCGAGTGATTATCGAAAGCTAGTTTGTTTTAAAAATGTGACAAGTTTATTCAATAATCGTAAATGGAGCTTTACTGTCTGGAACATAACAATATAGAGACAACTTAAATTCAAATAAAAAGCCCCTATAGCTCAGTGGTAGAGCGTCAGTCTTGTAAACTGAAGGTCTGTAGTTCGATCCTGCATGGGGGCATATTTATTTTATTTGGTGATTGTTTTTCGTTAATTTATTTTTAATTTGGTTTAATTTCCCCTATGATAACTTAAATTTCTTTATTGTCCTTAATTGTTACTTGTTCTGTAAACGCGCACAGAGCTCTATTTTCAGCCTCTTTAATTTTAAAAATGACTAATTTGTCAACTTCATAAATTTTACCACACTATTCAACAAGCTTTTTATGTCTGAAAATCTAAACCTTGTCAAAGTAGGACATATAATATCACACATTGGTGTAATGTTGATAAGTATCAAGTACTATGATCTTTCTTCTAAAATCAGTTCTGGTTCTTGTGTCTCAAATTAATTTGGTAATGATTATTTCTTCAATGTATATGTTTGGGATAATTACCAAACTTTATATTTGAAATATGATCATTACAAGTCGACGTGGGATAGAAATTCAAATTTTAATACTTCCTTAAAAAAATATAGATTTAACATGCCCCGCACGTATAGGCTTATATGACCACTAAAACGTGTACAAAAGACAAATCACATTGAACTTTGGGCCTGCTCTAATATCATACTCTCTCCGTCGTAATAACAACGTCCCAAAAAACTGAGACACACAAATTAAGAAAATGTAAATAAAATAAGATAGAGATAAAAAGTAAATGAGGAGAGAACAAAGAAAATAGTAAAAAAGTTAAGAGATAGATAAAGTAAATGAGGAGATAGATAGAGATAGTAGATAAAGTAACTTTTTTTGTTTTTAAATGAATATTGTAGATGGGCCCAAAAGGAAAATTTAGGACATTATTGAGACATGGGGTATTAAAATTTGGCCCAAAAGGAAAATGCCTCTTAAAAGGATGATGGACACAATTTATATAAGATAGCGCTTTTAAAATAGTTGTTGGGTCCCGGAAGGTCTAAAATAGGTGTATGAGGGGAGAATACACCTAAATGCAGTTTTTCAAAATCAAACACAATACAACCTTTAACAGTAAACGAAAGGTTGAAGACTGATACTGAAAAACACTTCAGTAAAGGTATCAGTTAAAGTAAAGACTTTAACTGATACTCTCGTAGAGCTTCAGTCTTGGATTGAACAGAGAAGTGTTATGAATCTTACTGACTATCCGAAGAATTATCACTTATACTAATAACACACGCAGCGAAAAACTTTGTCTTCTGAAAAAGCCTTATAGAAACACGTTGTCAGGTTAACGTTTCACTTTGTCATTAGTCAGTTTCAGTTAAGAACGTTTGTGCACAGATATGACAGTAAAACTGAAAGCGATAAATGACAAAGGGATTTTTACGTGGTTCGGAATCCAATTCCTACATCCACGGTCAGTAGATCACACTGACAAACACTCTGGGCTTATGCTTACGGGTCCACAACAAATCTTGAACTGAAACCACACGTTTCAGCACCAACACACTGGGTTGGATTTCTCAAACACACTTAGCGCGCACTGGGCACTAAGATCTCTTGGAGTCAGAACACTGGTCTGAACTCCACAAAACTTCAAACACTCTTTTAGCTCAGTTGAAAGGAGGTTTGAAAACTACCAACTAGATCACAGAGAACATGCTCTCTGTAATCAGCAACTTAGGCTTTGGATAAACAATATTTGCCTAAGGTTCTAAGAGAATATATGTAATCAGCAATGGACTGATTTTGGTTTTGTGATTCTCTTCTTCGATTCAAACTTTGGAAGGCTTTGCTTGCTGAGTTGCAATTTCGGCAGCGTTTCAACTTGTGTATTTGAATCGGTGAAGATTGAAGTGATCATCGAGCTCTATTTATAAGAGAGGTCTTGAATAGATCCGTTGGCGGAGATGGTCTTCAAGAATTCATCGGTTGGAGAGTAATTCGAATTTTGTTGAGGCTTCAATCTTTGAGGTTCCTTATTTGGTGAGAAACGGCTACTAGCGTACAGGAGATAAGGCGCCTCTGAAAAGAACGATCATCTGTATCTCTACATTTAAGTACTACTAATATAGCTATAAGTACCATTCTTGCAGAACTACATAAGACAGAGTATATGGTACTAATAGTGTCATATGTGCCTAACCCGCGTGCAAACCCGAATTCGGTCCGCCCTATTTAAGGGCAAAACAGTCCTAAAACGTAAAAAATTGCCAAAATTTGTGCTTTTTCAATTAGTGGCCAAATATTGTGTTTCCTTCTTCAAAATGGTCATGCGACTATATTGTTTCATCTATATAATATGTAGAAGATGAGTTTTCTCCCTCCATTTTTTATCTCTCTTCTCCCATCAATTTTTTCACTATTTTATATGTCTTTTTATTTCAATATAATTTTAATTTTTTTTATAAATATCGTTAAATTTGATTTATGAAGAAATATTCAATATGCATCTTAAGTTTAAGTTCGTAACAAGATCTTTACTATGGTATAAAAATCATGAAAAATGAATTTAAAACGAATATGCTATTACAATTTTAAAATATTTTATTTTCTTTCTCTTTTTTAAAATTTTAAAACTTTTTTATTTATGTCTGTTTAATTTTTTTTTTAGCAGAAAAAAGGATGAAGATTTCATTGAACCGGTACCAGCGGTACCAAAGAGGGGAAAACAGAGAGAGAAGTAA
Organism: Salvia miltiorrhiza; assembly: GCF_028751815.1. Classification (NCBI taxonomy): domain Eukaryota; kingdom Viridiplantae; phylum Streptophyta; class Magnoliopsida; order Lamiales; family Lamiaceae; genus Salvia; species Salvia miltiorrhiza. The sequence goes on from NW_026651511.1 coordinate 313,940, forward strand.
AACAAGACAAATAAAAAACAGCAGAAACTGCACTACCAGCCGAGCACTTCACAAAGAAACCATCCGGAATTCCTCAAAACGCAGCTTCGAACCATCTCCTGAAGTCCTCAGTTGATTTCTGCACATTGTAAATCGTCATCCAGCTCCATAATCTCGATTTAGCTCCGCTTCAGTTCTTTTATAATTCCAAACTCCTTGCTGAAATTTGCATTCGTTTCTCATCTTCCAAATACACCAAATCAGTCCCGACCAAACACCAATTAGAAACCGTTTGTCTTTCTTCTTTCCAAGGTTAATAAAAGCATTAAAATGGTTAATCACCTTGCAATGCATCGCCGTTTGTTTGCCAATCCATGAAAGCGTCGCATTCCACAACTCCAAGGTCTTTTGACAGCCAAAGAAAATGTGATATGCCGTCTCAATCGTCGACTTACAGAAAACGCAGAGAGCCTCCTGTTGCTGAATAGCCACCTTTCGTTTCAAGAGATTATCACATGTAGCCATTTTGCCTTTGAAAACTTTCCACGATGTTGTAATCACTTTGGGTGGAGCTGGGGCTTTCCAGATGAAAGAAAATTCACTCACATTTCTCCTGTTGAGATCAATTCTGCCGTCGGTACTGATGGTCACTCACATTTATGTCTGTTTATAAAAATATCTATTTATTATTATCTATAATAACAATGTGTATATTAATTTTCATTATCAAATAATATAAAATTATTCAATAACTATAATTATCATTACACTTTATACATAATTGAAAATTAAAATTTTAAATTCAAAATTTTATTGAGTAATTGATATTTATATTTAAACCATATTTTGTATTTATTTATATTTTGATTCTGTTTAATAATTATATTTATTTATTTAAAATATCATTTAATTTTGATTTTGTCGTGCATCGCACGGATGATCGTACTAGTATATATAAGTTTGGAGTATTCTTTTCCCTTATGAGCCTTTTAAGGGGAAGATAGGCTAATTGTTCTAATAAAATTAATAATTGTAATAAAATGATACTCCGTTCGTCCCAATAATCAAGTCTCCTTTCTTTTGGGCTCGGGTATTTAAGAGAGTAAAATTAAGAGTTAAATTGTGTATCCCACAAATTTAATTTAATGTTAATTTTAATTAAGGGGGTTGCCCTTGTTCTCTCTCCCGTCCCTAATCTCCTTCCACAGTTCGACCGGAAAAAACAGCGGCGAAAACCACCGTACCGCCGCCTCATTTCACTCTCTACCTGATACTGAAACCCTCCCCTGTCTTGCTTCGATTGACAGTAACAGAGCCGCCGCCGGAGCTCTATATCCTCAAAACCACCGACACCACCCTTCGTCTCATCTCCCTCGTCTGTTGCTACATACTCAGATCCCTAAACTCCCTTCTCTAATTTTCGCCAACGGCGACGCCACCCACCTAACGCCGCCTCCCTTCGCCCACAAACTTGCAAGAAATTGCTCAGAAATTTTCAGTAGCAAGAACTCCACAACAAGAGGTATGAGCCCTTTTCGGGCGGGCACGGCCCGTAGAGTAGATCTCAAGTCAAGAGAAATAGTGGAGGAGAGGGGGAGGCGGCGAGAAGAAAGGGAGGTTGGCGTCGCGGTGGAGGCGCGAGGTTGGTGGTGGCGGCGGCGGCGGTGGTGAATTATCTGATCAATAGTTTGCATGTATAGCTATTCGGTTTGAGACCTGACGGAGATAACTATTTAGCGGATTCAGGAATGTATGATATGATTTTAACCTTGAGACCTGACGGAGATAGGTGGATCATTCATCATAGGGAGCTATTGGGAGTTTGTAGATTATCTTGAGACCTGACGGAGATAGATAGTTTATTAATCTTCGATCTTTGCTGCTCTGACGAGAGTAATTGATTATAATTATGATCTCCCATCATAACTGGATTAAATTGGTTATTAGGATTAATAGATTGATTATGTGGATTTAGTTGATTAATTTACTACCCTAGGATCAGTTATTTTTATTATTTTATTTATTTACATGCGTTGTCTTTGCTATTGTTTGGAATTTTAGTTTTAAGTTAATATTCTCATTTTTCTGATTGTCTGTCTATTGTGATAGTTTGTTTAGGAAATAGATAAAGTTATTTCGTTGTTTCGGTCCATGTGGATACAATACTCTGCTTACTATTTTCATGCTACAATTACACCGTTTAGTTGCAGTTATTGTCACTAATAAAATAGTGATCAGCGGCGAGAAAAGGGGGAGGTTGGCGTCGCAATGGATGCGCGAGGTTGGTGGTGGCGGCGACGGCGGGAGGAAGAGGGTGGAGGGAAGACCGGTGGAGGTACGAGGTTGGTGGTGGCAGCGGCGGGAGGAAGGGGGCGGTAGAAGGAAGACTAGAGAGAGAGAGAGAGAGCAGAGGGTGGGGATGAAATTGGGGGTGGGGTGGAGACCCCTGATTAATTTACTAAGTCTTGCTTAATTAATGCTAAAAAGGGAAATGCGACTTGTTACATGGGACGACTCAAAAAAGAATACGAGACTTGATTATTGGGACGGATGGAGTAATTATTATGAATAAAAATAATAATTGTATAGGTTTTTTTTTAAATGTTAAATTCCTGAAAATATTAATAAATGAAGAGTCAAAATTATCATGGGATAAATTTGCAAAATTTCCCATAATATGAGTTTTAAACGGTTAAAATCGATTAAGTTGTGATAAACTTTAAGAAATACTAATAACTCACTACTCCAATTTAATTATTTAATTAAAGAAATGCAAAATGGCCTAGAATCTTGGAATTGAAGAATAAGGCACGCCGTGAAGAGAAAAAACGTTACACTTTTTCCCTGCTTGGTCAAAATCGTGATGAGTTGTGTTAGTACAAAAATGAAAAGAAAAATATATAGTAATATATATATATAGTTAGGAAAATCATGTGGGTATGGGCCTAATACAAAGAAATAATGAAAAAGGTTAGCATAGGGCCCACCATTATACAATGGATTACCAACCAAATACAGAAAAAGCCCACTACTTAACCCATAACTCGCCACATGCCTGTTTATTTCCCTAACTGACAGCGTAATTCTGAAGTTTTTATTAATCAATCAAATTCTACTATTTATAAATCAAGCAAAGTCTGCATCATGGATTTTAGAAAAAATATTAATCATGATTTCGAAGAAATGTTAGGACGCCACAGAGCTAATATTATCGATGTGTAGAAGTGGTATTAAAATAAGGGGTTATCGGCTCCTATAAATTTTAGGCTTAATTTGATTTTTTCATGAACTTTGAAAGCTGTCAAAAAATACACTAATTTGGATTCTTTTTTATTTTTTCCATAAATTTTGAAAATTATTAAAAAAAGATACAAAAACTTTGGTTCATTTTATTTTTTTTCATGAAATATATTGTTATAAAAGAATATCTAAATAATTCTTTTGTTTTAATTTTTTTCAAAACGACGTAATTTTGATTACGAAATATATTTTAAAATAAAAAAAATCATATCACCCATGAATAATTGTCATCTATCATTAATTAAATTAACTAATTAATTATAAAAGAATTATTAGAATAATTTTTTTATAACAATATATTTCGTGGGCAAAAATAAAATGAGTCAAAGTTCATGTATTTTTTTTACAATTCTCAAAGTTTGTGAGAAAAAATAAAATATGAATTAAAATTTATGTATTTTTTTGACAACTTTTAAAGTTTGTGGGACAATCAAAATAAACTTAAAGTTCGTGTATTTAGACTCCAATAATCCTTTAAAAAAAATGATGAAATGCGAATAGCTAGTGATAATGATGAATAATTATAAAGTTTTGGTTTAAAATCATTTTGTATATAAAAGACTTAAAATATTTTGACTCACAAGTTGATTGGACAGTTTCTGCAGTTTGTAATCAACTATTCCGTTCCTTTTTCTTTTTCATTTATACTTTCCAAAATTAAAGTTCGTTTTGTTTTATTAGATGTGCATTATTAAAATTTCTTAATGTATTCATCTAATGTTATTAAGAGTCATTTTTCTTTTCTTTTTTTGAGGGGGAGTCATTTTTCTTTTGAATGAATAAATAAGGGTATAATGGGATAGATTTATGCAAAAATGGAATATTGCTATACTTTTTGGGCAAATGGAGCACTTAAAAAGCGTATTATGTGGAAATAATAAATTTGTAGTATTATGTGGAATGACAAAACAGAACGTGGAACATAGTCTCGTCGTATATTAGATTAAACATTAAAACCCCACAAATAATTCTAAATTTGGAATAGATCGACATTCTACTTATATTTAATTAGTTTTTCGTCATAAATTATCAAGAACTCGATATCTGGCAATTTGGCAGCAGGCATCAACAACCATATCGGATTAAACTCATCTTACCTAATGTAATTATCATTAATTGTGATGTGAAATAAGATTTGTCATCTAATGTAAATTAATTTCTGATTGGCCTACAATCTACCGCATTTTCGCCTTCCGACCACGCACACTTTTTTTCCCAATATCATTAGGCCTATAAAATCCTAAGTGGATCTATGATAATGTAATTATTGTGATTTACAGTAACATACTTGAAATAATGTCGGGTATCAACATCACTAAACATGGTTGATTAGACTTTCTTCTAAGGGATGTTCATATTGAATGATGGGATAGCTAGATGGATAAAAATGATTCAAGTTAATTTATCATTTTATTTTGGTAAATTGATTGATTTTAATTTTTGTTTCATCATATTTTATCCTTAAAATACTCGATCATATATTATATTTGTTAATTATATATATCACTTAAAGTAACTGTAAGGCCTATGGGTGTTTAATTTATATTATTGATGAAATGTAAGTAGTATTGTAGTAGTATATAAAAACGAGTTTTTTTCCCTCCATTTTCTCTCTCTTCTCCCGCCAATTTCTACACATTTTCCTTTCTTGTCCTACAAATTTTCTCACTTTTTTTTTCTAAACATCGCCAAATTTGATTCATAAAAAAATATTCGATATGGATCTTAAATTTAAGTTCGTGATAAGATCTTTAATATGGTATAAAATCATCAAAAAAGAATTTAAAACGAATAAGTTAGGAAAAAACAAACTTTTAAAATACTTTATTTTCTCTTTCTTCATTAAAAATTTACAATTTTTTATTTATATTTTCGCATGAAAATATTTATTTATTTATTATGACGTGTAATACTCTATGATAATAATGTGTAAAGTTAAATTTTCATTATTAAATAATTTAAACTTATTTAATAACCATAATTATAATTACATGTTGAAAATTTAGGTTTTTAAATTCATAATTTTATTGAATAGTTGATGTGAATTATTTTATTTTATTTTTAAATTATATTTTGTATTCGTTTATTTAAGTATGTCGTTTAATTTTGATTTCATTGTGCATCGCACGGATGTGCGTACTAATTTTTAAATTATTATTATTAAGAGATCTTCAATCTCACTATATGAATAAAATAAAACTAATTCAATTGATAAAAAAAAAATCAAAAGCCTTTATCATCTCAAACTTCTTAACAAACAAGAAATAATAAATCTTACTCTATTTTTATTTATTAAAATTAATCCTAAAAATAATGGTACTTAATGGTCGGATTTCATGATCTAGATAATTAGTGATTGATGGGTGTATGAATAAAAGCCTTTTTTTGCGTCCACGCATTTTACTGCGCCAACAACTCCAAGTTGACTCGGCACCACGAAAAGTTAGTAAATTCCCTGTTTGGGCAAGTGGTGATAGACTGATAAGGATTTCAACTCAAGGTCAAAACTTTTAAGATTAGCTAGGAAGATGCTTGGCTAACTTTTTTTTTTTTTATAAGGAAAGTAAATATTATAGAACGAAAAGGCACCAGTAGTACCAAGAAGATTATAAAATTAGCGGGGATTCATAATTCGACATCCACCTATGAATCCCAACTCCATCATTAACAAAACCAAAAATTCTACCCCAACTCCACACTCTAGCTTTGATTTCTCCAAACAAGTTTGCACTCTCCCATTTTTTGTTCTCAAATCTACTCTCATTACGCATTTTCCAAATAAGCCAAGTAGTACAACACCAAAGAGCCATCAAGAGCTTCTTATTTCTTTTCCGGCCACTCAAACTAGTAAAGAACTGAAAGTGCGAGGACACGTCATATGGCTGCGCCATGCTAACTCCGAGCCATTGAAAGATTGCTTCCCATACCTTTGAGGTCTTTGGACAGTGGATCAACAAGTGGTTCGTGGATTCCTGCCGATGAAAATAGGCGTTACATCCCACCTCGACTTCACACAACATCACATTTCTTCTCAAGAGATTGTCACACATCGGAATTCTGTTCTTCAAAATTCTCCATGCGGTAAGCTTGACTTTGTTTGGAATAGGGATCTTCCACACCTTCGTACTCATATCAGTTTCCTCCACCGCCTCCGTAGTCTCGTTTGCTTGATTTTTAATAGCTTCATAAGCGAACTTGGTTGTAAAGCCTCTCCCGATGTCGCCACTCCATGTCCATCCGTCCTTGTTACCTGCACACATATTAGTACCAGAAACAAGGCTAAGCAGCTCCGAAACTCCTTCCCTCTCTCTCTCAAACAGCTCTCTTCTCTACCTTAAATCCCAACACCATCCAGTATCAGTCCATTCCCCAACTTCACAGATTGCAGCTTCTTTATTCACACTCAACTGAAAAAGTCTAGGAAAAGTAAACTTCAACGGCTTTTGTCCAACCCACCACTGACTCCAGAATTTAAAGGTCTTCCCATCCCCCACCTTTGGCTTCAAATTTTGAACAAACCAAAAATTGCTCGCCCCTCCCGCCGCAGAAACAATCTTCGGCCACCACCCATCTCTAAATCTACCTTTCCCCGCGTTTTCCAGACCTGTCTCTCCCCACTCAACCTCACCATAAATGGACCTAACAATTTTAGCCCAAAGCATGTCTCTTCCAGTAAGGTACCGCCACAACCATTTAACGACAAGTGCCTGATTAAACCACTCAATATTTTTAAGCCCCAAGCCTCCTTCATCTTTTGAAGCACAAAGCACCTTCCATTTCACCCAAGCAATCGCACTTTTACTAGAACCCCCTCCCCACAGAAAATTACCAAGTAAAGCATTTAGAGAACTCACAATTGATTTTGGTAAACAGGTAAAAGAGAGCTGGTAAATCGGTATAGATTGAAGCACAGCCTTCACCAAGGTCACACGGCCAGCGAGAGAGAACTTCCCATTTTTCCACGAATCGATTTTCTTTCTCACCTTCTCAACCAAGTATTTCCAATCAGCAACCTTTTTGCCCTTGCTACCCACTTTAATACCGAGGTAATTGAAAGGTAAGGAGCCTACATCACAACCCAAAATAGCCGCCATCATCTCGATCTTATCCTCCTCGACCCCAACTCCGAAGAGACAACATTTTTTGAAATTCACGGCAAGCCCTGACAGTAGCTGGAACACTCTGAGAATCCTTTTAACTGCCACTGCATTTCTTTCATCATCCTCCATCAAGAAGACCGTGTCATCAGCGTATTGGAGGTGCGGAATTGAAATGTAATCATTTCCTACCTTTACCGGCTTAATCAGCTCCTTCTCAATAGCTCTCGTGATCAAAGAGTGGAGCCCCTCCGCTGCAATAAGAAAGAGAAACGGGGAAAGCGGATCCCCCTGCCGTAATCCTCTTTCTAAACACACCTCACCAGATGGAGATCCATTCACCAAAATATTCGTCGTCGCCGAGGAGATACAACCTCGGATCCATTTCCTCCATAATGGCTCAAAATCCATTCTTTCAAGCATTAAATCCAAGAAATCCCACTCGACGGAGTCATATGCTTTCGCAAAATCCACCTTGAAGATAATCCTCCCTTTTCTCTTCTTAGTAGCCTCCGCGATTGCTTCATTTAGAACCACGACCCCATCAAGGATGTAACGGCCGCCAATGAAGGCACTCTGATTATCCGAAATAACTGAATCCATGACCTGTTTCATCCTATTCGCCAAAACCTTCGCAATGACTTTGTAGAGGCTACAAATAAGTGAAATAGGCCTAAACTCCTCAAGTGAGCAAGCTCCTTCTTTTTTAGGAATGAGAACGATGAATGAAGAGTTACATCCCCGAGGGATTTTGCCATTGGAGTGAAATTCAGTCATCACCTTTAAAAAATCTTTCTTGATAATCTCCCATGACGCTTTCCAGAACTTGAGGTTAAAGCCATCCGGTCCCGGGCTCTTGTCACCGTCACAGCTCCAAATGGCCTCTTTAATTTCTGATTCTGAAAAAGTTTTGATCAGCTCTGCATTATTTGCTGCAGAAATTTTCCGAGCAGTGAAATCTACCGGTATCATAGGTAGGACGCGCGGCGTCTTCTTGAAGTGATTCTCGAAGAACGTTTTGACGTTCTCCTTAATGGTCTTTGGATCCTCGATCCAGCAGCCCCCAACATCAAGCCCTGCAATTTCATTCTTCTTTCTTCTCCCAACAATTGCTTTGTGATAAAAACTAGTATTAAGATCGCCCTCCTTGACCCATTTGACTTTCGCCTTTTGTTGGAGAAGACTACATTTTTCTTTGGATTTAAGGAAAATCTTTGCTCGTAATTCATTTCTCCTGATTGTCTCACTCTCCTCAAGACCAAAGGTGTCATCAAAAATGTCCAGCTCCTGAAGTTCATCCTTAAGATCTGTCAATCCGTGCTCAATGTTGCCATAAATCCTCAGATTCCACTCTTTCAACGCACACTTCACCAATTTCAATTTCTCTTTGAACACAAAGCAGCTCCATCCTTCAATCTTAGCTTCATCCCAAGATTTCCTTACCAACGCGCAAAAATCTGGGAGGGTGTCACAGCCCACTATCCCAATGACGGGTTAACCGGGGTTATGACTTGGGGTGAACAATAAGAAATGGAAATGGACAATTACTTAACATTAAAGTATATGGAAATGTCACTCATAGATAAAATGCTAGGATCATATATGATTATTTGGATACACATAATTGAGAACTGATTAAGGTGGTTACCCAATAACACGTATCACAACTTCATATCATAGAGCTATCTTAATCAAAGTGTTTTGCAGCGGAAAACGTGTGAGATATACATATGAAGATGTATACTCAAGGTTACATTTCTTGAAATGTCAAAGGAACACCCGCTCAACATCATTCCATTCCATCAGTTGCTCAACCTGCACATTTAGAAATACATGCAGGGCTGAGTATAAAAATACTCAGTGGACATAGCCGAAAAATACATTCATGCATACATATATAAATTGAACTGCCATAACAGTAACACACAGGGGTTTTCTTAAATGACCTGTGCTTACTAAAATATTTCTTTCATTTTCATAAAGTCGATCGGCCGATCATTTTCCTTCATATGATCCATATCTGTTCCTTTCTGTCACGCGCCGGGAAGGAGGCCTCCTTACCACGGACGCCAAGACCGGTCGCAAGCGACTCGCGGTCTCCATAAGTGTACACGTTAACCCTAGCTAGCGACCTTTGTCTAGCATAGGATCCCAATTGGATTTCCTTTAAAGTTGGCGAACCAACACAGATAGGATACATATAAAAACATAAACATTTTTGGCAGTCAATCATTTCATAAACATTTCATTTCATTTCATGAACATTTCATTTTCATTTCATAAGAGTCATTTATCATTTGGGCATAATAATAAACTGAAATTAACAGTTAAAATCATCTCATGCATATATTCGTATAAGAGGCCTACGACACGCAGGGGATCTCTATATACGTATAGTAAAAGTAATGCCCACCTGGATAGGCAAAGCCTGAAGATCATAATCACATAACCTGTCTTGGGAAAGCAGTGCTAATCCCCTTGGTCCACAAAGCCTACAAGAAATTCTATTCTTAATAGGTCTCCTTGAATCTAATCTTAAGTCATGGTATAGTGCTTAACATTCTATGATTCACTTAGCCGGGTTTTCAAAATTTAATGAATAAATAATTGAAAACATTTCTCTTGAGTTAAGAACACCAACAATATTCTTACTCGACTTTCTTTAATAATTGGAATTATAATGAAAACCAATTTAAATCATGAGTACTTTTATTTGCAAAAATGCATATGCAAATGCATGTCATGCTTAGCATATAATAAGTAATTTACTTAAAATATACACATAATAATAATATAATATTATTATGCAAATTAAAAATAATTAATCAAACTTAATAAGTCTAATTAATTAAAATAGTGCAGTCCATTATAAATAAAGAAGCTGCACAGCCCAATTGAAGAAAATTAATAAAGGCCCAGTTGAAAATTTAAAACAAAATCATTGGCCCAAGTAATTGAAATAAATCGGCCCACACTCAAGCCCAAAAATCGGCCCAGCTTTCTTGATTAAATAAGAGGCCCAAATGCTCATCTAAATAAATGAGCCCACTGAAATAAAAATGGCCCAAACTCAATGCAAGCCCTAGCCCAACACTAGTCTTCCTTCCTCCTTATCTCAAAACAAATGCACGCATACACACAACCACAAACGCAGCTCACTTCCCATCTTACTCTCTCTCTCTCTTCAATCGCGGCTCTCTCTCTCAGCCATATCCCACGGCCGCGACTCCTTCCGGCGAGACAGCCGGCGACCGGCCTCCATCTCCCTCAACCTATATCTCCTTCAACCTCCACCCTAGTCTCGATCTCCGGCGAGCAGCGGCCAAAACCGCCACCACCGTCTCTCTCATGCTCACACAATCCGCTCGGCTTCTCCGGCGACAACAGCTGCCGGTAATCGCCCCATCTCCATCGGATCTCTCTCTCTTCGGCTGGTAACAGCCGCCTGGTTCTTCTTCTCTCCCTCAAACGTCCGTGGCCGAGCAGCAGCGACGCTACAGCCGTGCCCTGCCTCTCTCCGCTGCACTTTGGCCGACGGCAGCAGCTTCATGCCGCCACCATCGCCGCCCTCTCTACCCTTAACCAGAACATCACCCTCGACTCTCCAAGATCTGCTCGTCCCTCTTTCCTCTCGAAGTTTCACCGCCGCCGGAGCTCCATTCCCTTCACCCAACCGACCGACAGCAGCAGCAGCAGCAGCAGCCGCTGCTTCCCTCGGTCTCCCTCATCAATTTCCCGGCGACAGCAACCCACGGCTGCCGCCGTCCTCCGCTCAACCCTCCACCTAGACTAGCTCCGACCAGCCCACCTCCTTCTCTCCAACCGTGGCCGGGCAGCAGCGGCACAGCCGCCGTGCCGTGCCTCCGTCCATCTCCCGACTCAATTCACACAGCCACCACCCGACAAAGCTCAAGACTCAAGTTCGATTCATACAGTATACATAACATTTCTCTATTTCTCTTTTTATTGTTCCATTGTAAATGCAGTACATGAAATTTATACTGTATGCATATATCAAGTAAAGTTCACATTTTTTTTTTCTTTCATATAACATGCTTATACACAATGAAATCTTATGCAGTTTAATGCTCATGAAAATTTGACGAATTGCTAAAACGAAACTGGTTGAGTAGAATAGGCAAGGGAGTACATGGATGAACCTTTAGAAGTTTTGAGTTGAGCCGTTGAAATCTGAATTGGCTCGATTGCTTGATTTGTGAGGAGAATGAATTGCTTTCTGTTGTTCTTGGCTAAACTTGAACTCTGAATGAGTATATGTTGAGGTTGGTGACTTGTGAATTATTGGCGTAGGAGAAGAGTGGAAACATGACTAAAATATTTACTTTCCATCATGGTTTAAAGCTGGAAAGAGAGTAAGTACAGGGTGGGAGTAGGTGGTGGATGGGAATTTAGCTAATTTTTAGTGTTGTAAAGTGGAGATAGGTGGTGGATGGGTGGAAGACAAAAGTAACGTGTGAGTGGAAATAGGTGGGAGTAGTGGGAGGAATAAAATAATAAAATAAAAAGTCTTCCCGGTTGTACTATGAAAACTGTAATAATTCTTCAGTGTTTGCTTAAATAAAAGCTCGTGAAAATGCTTTGATTGCTAAATTAAATAAATATGCAATGCATATAAATTTAATAACTAAATTTACAAATGTTTTTGTAAATCATTTTTGTTGGAATTAAAATAAATTCTTTTTCTCAATCCGGCGTGAATCATCTTAAATCTTAAGTTCAAAATAAATTCTAAATTGAACTCAGGGAAACGGGGTATTACATTCCTCCCTCCTTATAAAAATTCCGTCCTCGGAATTGCATATCTGGTATTCTATTTTGTGATACTAGTCATTCGTTTCATTCATCTCTTTTGTGGCCTTTTCCATCCTGTGATGGTTCCACTACATGACGAGAACAATATTATTGCCTCGTAAAACTTGAATCTTGCGATCAAGTATCTGGACTGATTTCTCATCACAACTTAGGTCCTGGCTAGGACTACTTTATCTTGCTTAATCACATGCTTTCTTAATTGCGAGGTGCTATACGTATTGTATACATCCACAATGCTTGGTGGCAGAGCCAACTTATAGGCTACAAAGACCTAACTTATCTAGGATCTCAAAAGGTCCTATATAACGGGGTCGTAACTTGCCCCTCTTTCCGAAACGTATAACTCCCTTTGAGGGAGAGACTTTGAGGAAAACTCGATCCCCAACATTAAATTCTAATTCCGATCGGCGTTTTTTTTTTTTTTTTTTTTTGGGCGTAAGACTTTTGTCTATCTTGAGTTTCTTTGATTCTTTGCTTGATGTGGTCGACTTTCTCAATCATCTGTTGGACCAGTTCAGGACCTAACAACATTCTTTCACCCACTTCATCTTAGTAAAGTGGTGAACTACCTTAATTGTTTCCTTCGTCCTAAGTCACCTTCTCAGATTTGACTAGGGAATTCTAATATCAAACTTTTCTCATCATCTTGGTAACTTTCACTTAAAGATTAATGGCACTCCTTCTGCCATGTAAACTCATTTTCTCATTTTCAAATGATTATTTAATGGGGGTTCCTAAGTTTCTATTGTGGTGGCGTTCCAACTTTATTCTTGCTGTAGCTTCTGGCACTTTAGCCAAAGCATTCACTCTCTTAACTTGAGCCTACTAGCCTTGGGGTTGGGTTATACCTTAAGTTTAGTTCTATTGTTTTCCTTCCATTTTCTTTTTCTTTACCTCCATCTTGAGGTGGTGTACATATCTTGTTTGTGCGTGAACTTTTTCCTTCTCCAATTTGTTGTAGTGACTCGGTGGTGAGAGTCTCGTTCATTGCTTGTTCCTTCATAATATCTCCTTAGTTTACTAGGGAAATTGAAAATCTCATGCCGCGATTCATTTACGAACTTCTTTACGCATTTCTCATTATTCATTTATAAATGACTTAAATAAGCATTTTAAACTCCATTAAAAAGGAATTGATTTAAAACATTTTAATCCTTTTAAAATCCATACTCATAAAGCCTTAACTCATGCTCTATCTCATATTCTATCTCTTTACTCAACTTTATATAAACTCTCCACTCATCTCAAATCCTTAAGTTCAAGGATAGGTTTCAAGAAAATCATGGTACTAAGTCTCGATTTATCTCTCATATAAGGCTCGTCTAATCTCATTCAACACATAGACAACACAATCACATAAGGCACATAAGAAAACACAATCAAACATTATCAAAACATGCTCTGTTTTTACACTGACTCAACTTCAAAATCTAACCTGTTCTTACTCCGACACCTCCTGGACTCGAGACTCATACCAAAAGAAAGGTCATCGAGTCTAATTTCATATAAAAAAAAGTAGAGTAAAAAACTCGAAGTATTGTAGGAGATATGACTGTTTTACTACAGTCTACCATATTCGGCAGTTTTGAGTAATCGAAAACTTGGATTTTTGAAAAAAATAGTAAATGTTGTCAAACTGGGCTCACATTTTGTGGATATCTAGCTAACACAATAAGGTTAATACCATAAAATTTTGGAAAGCTAGATCACACAGGAAGCTACTGAAATGAATGACTCTTTCCCCTGCTCTCTGAAACTCTCGGTAGTAATATGCGGTTTCGGTTTTGTATTTTATAAAAATAGTAAATGAAGTCCAAATGACTTGAAATTTTACCGATGTTCTCAAGACTCATGTAGAGACTTGGTATAAAATTTTCAAAGCTTTTTGACATTTAAAAAAACCGTCGATCACAGTAGGTCAGTAGGCCTACGAAATTCACCAAAATCTCATCTCAAACTCTTAAAATACTCAACTCAACATTCCTTCAAGGAAACTCATCAAAGCTCATTTTAAACACATATAACACTCACAAACATTCAGGCACATTATAATGCTCATCATACTCAAATCTTGACTCTCTTCTTACATCATAACCTCAAATCTCTAGTAAAACGTTTCAATGAACGCATCATTAAAATTCTCTTTTCATTTTCATGCACAAAATTACTCAATTATTCAAACATGATCTCATTCATCATATAACTCATTATACACATATAGATTCCCTTTTATCATGTACTAAACTCTAATGAAACTTCATGTATCATCATAAAACTCTTAATAAAACATGACAAACTTTCACATAATGGTCATAAAGCAATTAGACCTCATTTTATCAATCATCGACTTCTCAAAATATGAAAACTCAAAAACTCATACAAACTAAACTAAGTCAAAAAAAAAAAAAAAAAAAAAATTCTTAGCCAACAAAAGACTTACTCAAACATAATTATACACTAATATCATGCTCAAATACATATATCTTAAGCCAAAATAACTTAAATAACACATAGGCAAAAAGTCCTAATTTTTATTAAACTAAACTCTTTTGAAAATATCACTAATCATGTATAACCTATTGATCAAATCATAGTTCTAACATCCTAGGTTACCAATTAGCACAAATCAACATCATAAAACAAGATCACATATAGATACATATGTATGTCATCTTCTTCCTCAAACTAACACTTTTCATTTTTCATTTCTCAACCTCAAACTTCAATCTCATCCATCATTAATCATCTAGATCATCTCATAAACTCAAATCCATCATCAATACATCAATTGATTCATAGGATCTCAACA
This sequence comes from Salvia miltiorrhiza, assembly GCF_028751815.1. Classification (NCBI taxonomy): domain Eukaryota; kingdom Viridiplantae; phylum Streptophyta; class Magnoliopsida; order Lamiales; family Lamiaceae; genus Salvia; species Salvia miltiorrhiza. Next base: position 328,958 of record NW_026651511.1, read on the forward strand.
TCCCAATTTTAGGTAAACTAACCTAATAGAAAAATCTATATCTCATGGCTAATCATCAAGATATTCATATATATTAACTCAATAATCATCAATCATCATATAAATCATCGACTCACAATTTCCCAATTTTTTTTGTAAACTAAACTCAATCGACTTTCACATCTCAAAGCACATACTTTCACAACACACATCAATCATCAACAAACACCACATAGGTCTCATTTTTTTTTTTCCAAATCAAGGAAAGAAAAAGAAAATTTTTGAAGGGTAAAGACCCATTTTTTTTTGAAAATTTTAAGAACAAGGGAGAGGTGATTTTCTTTCTTCATACAACATCATTCAAGCAAGATTTATGGAATACATGACCACTTACCCAAATTTCTCACCAAAACTCACATTTTCTCACTCTAGCTTGGAAGCCTTTCTTCAATGATTCTCTTGAATATAAGTAGCTAGGATGTGTTTATGGAAGATTTTAGAGTGGATTGAGGTGTTTTGTAAAATTTTTGGAAGCTTCGAAGGTCTCTTCAATGGAGGAAAATGGAGGAAAGTGAGAGAAAGAGAGAGAGAGGTGTTGGTCGAAAATGATGAGTGAGTAGTGAGAGAGGATTTTGCAAGATTGTAAATGATCTTGTGATCTTTAAAGAGGATTTTGTAATCTTAAGGAAATATTGGCAATTAATGCCTTGATCTCTCTCTCTCTAATCTCTACACTATCTCTCTAATCTCTACACTCTCTTCAATAATCTCTACACTTGGCAAATTGTGGTATTTAGTCACATGGTAGGGAAATTAAAGTAATAGTGTGAGAAGGGTGATCAAAAATAAATCACAAAAACTATGGAAATGTATTAATTAATAAAATACCAATACATAATTATTCATGTGACCACATAAAATAATTATAGCACTAATATTAGTGCACTCACTCAATTATAATATTCCTCTCATAGAAAAAAATAATTTTAAAACAAAATATATGCTTGGAAATATTTTCATTAACCGGCATTCTTTGATTTCTCGGTAAAAATAAACTGCACTTGCTTTAGAAACTTAATTAAAATTCCAAGTGCTAATATCCTCAAATAAAAATCATAATAACTTGCTCACAATGACATACGTAACAAAACTCACATAATCAATCAGTCACGTAATTTCACATAATATCACGTCAAAGCAGTCGGCAAACACAGACAAACTAGACGTCTCTCCGACCGTTTTTTTTTTTTTTTTTTTATCAAGGTTTTTCACTCTTTCTTTCTCGACTCTATTTCCAACTCATTATTCCTATTTTCTTAATAGGACAGTCAATCTCATCTCAGTATTCTCAATAGTGTTAAGACACTATCTCACAACATAGGGAAAAGTACGGGGTGTTACATGTACTATCAAATTTAGATAAAATTCATGACTTCATGCATAATTTAAAATTCATGTGGCTCATACACTTAACTCACCAATTAAAACTTATGCACCACATTTATAAAAATTTTCCTTTAACTAAGCACATTAAAACACATATATAATGATTAAATCACATCAGATAAATCAAACCAGTTTTTATTATAAATGGATGCCGAATCCTAATTATTAATAATTAAGCCCTTAATCGGGGATTAAAAGTCGGGGTATGACATACTATCCACTTTAAAAGAAATTTCGTCACGAAATTTGTACCACAGAAAATAATTCTGGGTACTTCTCATTCATGCTAGAATCGAATTCCCACATCGCCTTTTCTTGATCATAGTGCTTCCAAAGAACTATTACTAAGGGTATCGACTTATTCCTTAGTACTTTAACTTTCCGATCTAGAATAGATTCGGGTCTCTCCTCATATCAATTGGATTCCTAATTCCAATTTATATACACGAGATTTACTTGAGAATAAGTTCCCTCGTCCTTTTTCGGCGGTTCATTTTGCTCCTACCTCATTCCTAGGGCTCATCTACGGGGTATTCTTTTTTCCAAAGACTAAAATAGTCATCAACCCATTTCTTGTTACCTATCACATGAATAACACTTTCCTATGAATTTATCTTAAAACTATCATAGACCAATTAACTTAAGTCCTCGTACTCGAACACTATATTACGGTCTTAGCTTGGACTCTGAATTTCTATCATAATGAGTGGTCGATATCATTTATAGGACAAAAACTAATCTCAACCAATCACGATGAGACACAATAATATAAAGTCATAGTTTGGGTAGTATACTACATCGGTAGACTAACACTTCTTGGTCTTATCAAACAAGGGAATCTATTATGACAACTCACGAGTTGCAAGGCTCAAACTCAACACAACATCAAAGCAAGGTGTTGTAGAAATTGTTCAAGAGAATCAAAAGAATGATCAGAGGGTATGAAATGATTAACTACTAGGTCGAACAAAATGACCTCGAGTAAGAACCCATCTGGCTTTTCAACCGAAAGTTGAAACACATGGGTTTTCAACCCAAAAGACGTCTACTGAGATTTGGATCATGTGGACTGGCCAGGTCCAACATCATCACCTCCCAGTCACACGGGAAACATCGTCCCGAACTTGGAGAGCCATGAACATATTATACATAACAAAACATAAGCTCATTATGACAACTAAACTTATCTTAAGGTTCTCTATCCTATTGATCTCAAACCCCAAACCTCTCTTAAGACATATACATACAGACATACGTACACAGGCAAAACACACTATTCTTAAAATCTGCCCTGTAGCAAAAGTCGATTTGATATTCCGTCGTACTTGAACATTTGAACGTAGAGACTATGGTTCAACCTTTGATGCAACGTTTACCTTGAATTCGTCGCGTATCGTCATTCTGTGTTTTTCCTTTACCTCGTACATATCTTTCCATTCCTCTTTGTAGTTCAAAAGAATCATTGTTTTCTTGAGGGAGCTGAAATGCTCTAAGTTCTCTTTCATTCTTCTACATCATCACCTTAAGAATCTAGATTGTAGAGATATCCTACTAATCTAGTAGTCTATGTTCTTTTAAAATTGTGATCATGCAACTTATAGCAATCTATGTTCTCCGGGAAAACATATGTCAATTTTTCTATCATTCGTCTGATCATAACATCATAGATTGCGAAAATATGCCATGAAAGGCAAAACATTCAACATTTCATCATAACCTGCTTTTCACATAAACATATTCATGAAGCATTTTAGAACATTAACATCTTTAAAACGTTGAAACTGCAGTTACCTTCTTTCCTTGATTGAGCACGATGCAATGGAGTGTTGAGCGGTGCCATATGAACCCGTGTAAGTCTAAAGAATCAAACTAGACTCGACTCTTTAGAATAAGGTTTCTAGGGCCAGAGCGAACGACCCGCTCTGATACCACTCTGTCACAGCCCACTATCCCAATGACGGGTTAACCGGGGTTATGACTTGGGGTGAACAATAAGAAATGGAAATGGACAATTACTTAACATTAAAGTATATGGAAATGTCACTCATAGATAAAATGCTAGGATCATATATGATTATTTGGATACACATAATTGAGAACTGATTAAGGTGGTTACCCAATAACACGTATCACAACTTCATATCATAGAGCTATCTTAATCAAAGTGTTTTGCAGCGGAAAACGTGTGAGATATACATATGAAGATGTATACTCAAGGTTACATTTCTTGAAATGTCAAAGGAACACCCGCTCAACATCATTCCATTCCATCAGTTGCTCAACCTGCACATTTAGAAATACATGCAGGGCTGAGTATAAAAATACTCAGTGGACATAGCCGAAAAATACATTCATGCATACATATATAAATTGAACTGCCATAACAGTAACACACAGGGGTTTTCTTAAATGACCTGTGCTTACTAAAATATTTCTTTCATTTTCATAAAGTCGATCGGCCGATCATTTTCCTTCATATGATCCATATCTGTTCCTTTCTGTCACGCGCCGGGAAGGAGGCCTCCTTACCACGGACGCCAAGACCGGTCGCAAGCGACTCGCGGTCTCCATAAGTGTACACGTTAACCCTAGCTAGCGACCTTTGTCTAGCATAGGATCCCAATTGGATTTCCTTTAAAGTTGGCGAACCAACACAGATAGGATACATATAAAAACATAAACATTTTTGGCAGTCAATCATTTCATAAACATTTCATTTCATTTCATGAACATTTCATTTTCATTTCATAAGAGTCATTTATCATTTGGGCATAATAATAAACTGAAATTAACAGTTAAAATCATCTCATGCATATATTCGTATAAGAGGCCTACGACACGCAGGGGATCTCTATATACGTATAGTAAAAGTAATGCCCACCTGGATAGGCAAAGCCTGAAGATCATAATCACATAACCTGTCTTGGGAAAGCAGTGCTAATCCCCTTGGTCCACAAAGCCTACAAGAAATTCTATTCTTAATAGGTCTCCTTGAATCTAATCTTAAGTCATGGTGTAGTGCTTAACATTCTATGATTCACTTAGCCGGGTTTTCAAAATTTAATGAATAAATAATTGAAAACATTTCTCTTGAGTTAAGAACACCAACAATATTCTTACTCGACTTTCTTTAATAATTGGAATTATAATGAAAACCAATTTAAATCATGAGTACTTTTATTTGCAAAAATGCATATGCAAATGCATGTCATGCTTAGCATATAATAAGTAATTTACTTAAAATATACACATAATAATAATATAATATTATTATGCAAATTAAAAATAATTAATCAAACTTAATAAGTCTAATTAATTAAAATAGTGCAGTCCATTATAAATAAAGAAGCTGCACAGCCCAATTGAAGAAAATTAATAAAGGCCTAGTTGAAAATTTAAAACAAAATCATTGGCCCAAGTAATTGAAATAAATCGGCCCACACTCAAGCCCAAAAATCGGCCCAGCTTTCTTGATTAAATAAGAGGCCCAAATGCTCTTCTAAATAAATGAGCCCACTGAAATAAAAATGGCCCAAACTCAATGCAAGCCCTAGCCCAACACTAGTCTTCCTTCCTCCTTATCTCAAAACAAATGCACGCATACACACAACCACAAACGCAGCTCACTTCCCATCTTACTCTCTCTCTCTCTTCAATCGCGGCTCTCTCTCTCAGCCATATCCCACGGCCGCGGCTCCTTCCGGCGAGACAGCCGGCGACCGGCCTCCATCTCCCTCAACCTATATCTCCTTCAACCTCCACCCTAGTCTCGATCTCCGGCGAGCAGCGGCCAAAACCGCCACCACCGTCTCTCTCATGCTCACACAATCCGCTCGGCTTCTCCGGCGACAACAGCTGCCGGTAATCGCCCCATCTCCATCGGATCTCTCTCTCTTCGGCTGGTAACAGCCGCCTGGTTCTTCTTCTCTCCCTCAAACGTCCGTGGCCGAGCAGCAGCGACGCTACAGCCGTGCCCTGCCTCTCTCCGCTGCACTTTGGCCGACGGCAGCAGCTTCATGCCGCCACCATCGCCGCCCTCTCTACCCTTAACCAGAACATCACCCTCGACTCTCCAAGATCTGCTCGTCCCTCTTTCCTCTCGAAGTTTCACCGCCGCCGGAGCTCCATTCCCTTCACCCAACCGACCGACAGCAGCAGCAGCAGCAGCAGCAGCCGCTGCTTCCCTCGGTCTCCCTCATCAATTTCCCGGCGACAGCAACCCACGGCTGCCGCCGTCCTCCGCTCAACCCTCCACCTAGACTAGCTCCGACCAGCCCACCTCCTTCTCTCCAACCGTGGCCGGGCAGCAGCGGCACAGCCGCCGTGCCGTGCCTCCGTCCATCTCCCGACTCAATTCACACAGCCACCACCCGACAAAGCTCAAGACTCAAGTTCGATTCATACAGTATACATAACATTTCTCTATTTCTCTTTTTATTGTTCCATTGTAAATGCAGTACATGAAATTTATACTGTATGCATATATCAAGTAAAGTTCACATTTTTTTTTTCTTTCATATAACATGCTTATACACAATGAAATCTTATGCAGTTTAATGCTCATGAAAATTTGACGAATTGCTAAAACGAAACTGGTTGAGTAGAATAGGCAAGGGAGTACATGGATGAACCTTTAGAAGTTTTGAGTTGAGCCGTTGAAATCTGAATTGGCTCGATTGCTTGATTTGTGAGGAGAATGAATTGCTTTCTGTTGTTCTTGGCTAAACTTGAACTCTGAATGAGTATATGTTGAGGTTGGTGACTTGTGAATTATTGGCGTAGGAGAAGAGTGGAAACATGACTAAAATATTTACTTTCCATCATAGTTTAAAGCTGGAAAGAGAGTAAGTACAGGGTGGGAGTAGGTGGTGGATGGGAATTTAGCTAATTTTTAGTGTTGTAAAGTGGAGATAGGTGGTGGATGGGTGGAAGACAAAAGTAACGTGTGAGTGGAAATAGGTGGGAGTAGTGGGAGGAATAAAATAATAAAATAAAAAGTCTTCCCGGTTGTACTATGAAAACTGTAATAATTCTTCAGTGTTTGCTTAAATAAAAGCTCGTGAAAATGCTTTGATTGCTAAATTAAATAAATATGCAATGCATATAAATTTAATAACTAAATTTACAAATGTTTTTGTAAATCATTTTTGTTGGAATTAAAATAAATTCTTTTTCTCAATCCGGCGTGAATCATCTTAAATCTTAAGTTCAAAATAAATTCTAAATTGAACTCAGGGAAACGGGGTATTACAGAGGGAGAGCCAAGAATTGAGGAACCTAAAAGGTTTGGGTCCCCAGTTCTTGGTTTTTGTAGTCAGGAAGATCGGACAATGATCCGACACTGATCTCTGAAGCCCCCTTCCGACTGTGTCCGGCCATTCCTGCATCCATTTCTCGTTGACCATAAATCTGTCTAGTTTGCTCTTGCATCCTCCACCAGGTTGATACCACGTAAACTTTCTCCCCTGTGTTCTGATTTCCAGCAGATTACTTTGCCGAATAAAAGCGTCAAAAGACCTTGCATCTGCTTGATTAAAGACAACACCTTTCCCCACCCTTTCTCCTGGATCACGCACTGCGTTGAAGTCGCCAAGAAAACACAGGCAAGAGTCTTTGTTTTGAAGAGCAATGAGCTGTAATGTATCCCACAAAGATTCCTTTTCGGTGGTTCCCATGGGCGCATACACATTAACAAAACAACAATGCATGCCTCCTTGTAGCCAAATCCCATTAACAATAACAGCCCCCGTCACGTTCCATTTACTAGTTGCCACAAACTTATCCTTGTTCCAGACCGATAGTATTCCACCCGATCTGCCTTCTGACTCCCTCACAGCCCAATCAAAATTACTCCTCCCCCACCACTTATCACACATTGAGGAACAGAAAATTTCCATTTTGGTTTCCTGAACAAAACAAAAATCTAAAGCATTTTTCCTAACCAATTCTCCGATATCACTCTGTTTAATGGAACTCCCCAAGCCTCTAATATTGTAAGATAAAATATTCATTAAAAACCTGTTTCAATATCACCCACGACCTTCGGATGTCCTGCCTTCGCTCTTTGCTCCTTCAATTGCTCGATCATGACCGCGTCTTGGTGATTGCTCGACAAACCCAACTTCTTAGCAAAGAGCCATGTTCTTGTATCTTCATCTCTCTCCGAATTCTCCCAATCAGCCTCAGTAGATCGCGAACCGCTTCCATTCTTGCCCATCTCACCCTCTGATTCAATATCAGCAATGAAATTGCCCCAACTTGATGCTGATTTTCGGTGGCTTTTGATTTCTGAGTTTTCTTCCTCGAACCTCCTCCTCGTCTGTTCGCCGCCGTTCCTTTCTTAGAAACAACCCCCGCAGTGAGAGAATCTGGTACCCTCGAGGGATCGCACTCCTCTCCCTCAAGTTCATTTTGAAATTCCTTCTCTTTCTCTTTTCTACTCCCTTCACTGATCTCTCTACCTCTACTCTCTGGCTCATTTGAAGGCGATTTATCAGTCCCTTCGGAGGAAACCCGCTGGAGTAATGTGAGAACGGTCCCTTTATCTGTGCCAGAGTAATGTGAGAACGGGCCATTAGTTTCCACAACCTTCCTCTCGAGTTCCGAGATGCCGTTTTTTTGAGTAACCGAATCGTTTCCTTCACCGTCCTCTGTTTCCGACTCGACGATGAAAGCCTTCGCCGGAGACTGTGAGATATCTTGTAAAGAACATTCTGAGTCAGCATCTTCGTCCAAAGACCACACCTCCTCCTCCGGGGAAACAAAATTATAGGGCATTTCTTCCACCCGGATTTGGAACGAAGCACCATCGATTTTACATTTCAGTATGTTTCCGATGGAGTTGAACCCAGTAGACATCTGTATAAAAGCCACGTCCAGCCTCTCTTTCGTTCTTGTTTTTTCTTCAATTTTCAGAAGCAACCCGAACCTCGCGCTTGCCGTACTGAAGAAACGGGAATTCCAAACATGTAGCGGGACTCCGGTCCATTTAGTCCAGACAACTCTTTGATAGTTGATATCAACAGATTTCCAAGGCCTCCACCACTGCAACCAGAAGTCTCTCCATTCGTTGAGCTTATTGAGATTTTCCTCGGTCGTCTGCTCGTTGCTGCTTTGGATTAGGACCATGTTGCCACCAAGGGAGTTCAGCTTAAAACAACCTGCACATTCACTATTTATTTCATCTCGAACTTCCTCCCAGAGAAACTCAGATTTAATGTAACCTGTAAAAGCCCCATTAAGCCAAACCAAGTCTTCTTCCGTCGTCTGGAACTGTAATGTTTCATCATCAAGTTCTTTATCATCTTTAGCACCTGTAAGAGCTTCCTTAAATGAGACACCTGCGTGCCTATTATACACCTTCATGGTGCATGGCTGTATCTGTTCCAACTTCTTTTCTTTGACGCTATTCTGCTCATTCCTTCTCTTCTCATCAACCCTTTCAAATTTAGGTTTATAATCCCTTTGGAATTTAGGCTTATAAACTCTAACCTTATAACTGCCAATCCAAATTTTGTTCAGGTCCACCAGTAAAGTCTCAGACCTCTCCACCTTTTCAAATCGAACAAAGCCGAACGGTCTTCCCCAAAGATCTCTCTTCCTTGGGCAGTATACATCCACCGTCTTCGCAACCGTCTCGAACTTACGTCTGAGAAAATGAAGGCTGCAATCCTCTGGGATGTTGTTAAAGAAAAAGGTTGTAGTGCCATCACGTTCATTCGAACTCCAATCTCTCCTCCCATTCAAAATGCTCCGATTCCAGCTTCTTGCCTGTTTTCTCTCGACATGTTTTGGACCAATCCCTCTTCTTCTCACCACTCTCCACTCTTTCTCGCTCTCTCTAGGCTCCATTGTAGAGAAAATCACCTGTTTTATGAAGTAATCAACTACAACGAACAATACATCAATCTAACCAAACAACTGTAATGTAAGCTCTGTCCTTAAACTTTTCTCATTTCAGTTCAAGTCTTGTCCATTCGTTTCAACATGGCACATTCAATTCATTACAATTATCCTACAATACATTCAACCCCAACAACAACCCATCTGCTTGAAAACCTTCAAGGTAATTTGCTGTCTCAAGTACTAAATTCAGTTCGCATCCATATCAACTGCACATCACCCGAGATAAGGAAGTAGAACTTAGCTTTTGAAAAGGAAGGGCTGACTTGCGAATGTGGACGCTGATATTTCGTAAAGAGTCGGAAGGCCTGGTTGGAGGCGCGTTCTCGCCGGACTTGAGGGCTGCGTTGGGCCTGTAGGCGTGGTCTCGCCGGAGTGGATAGTCTCGCTGGTCTGGAGTCGAAGGTAGCTACCGCAGGTTTCGCCGGAGGAAGGTGTCGCCAATCTGGAGTCGAAGGCAGGCTACTTCTGGGCGGCGGATCTGTGGGCGGATCTGGCTGATAACTGTGCGCGGTAGGGGAGGGCTCGGCTTAGAGGACGTGGCCGGCAAAGACCTTTGGGCGGCGGATCTGGACGCTGATCTTTCGTAAAGAATCGGAAGGCCTGGCTGGAAGTGCGATCTCGCCGGACTGGAGGGCTGCGATGGGCCTGGAGGAGTGGTCTCGCCGGAGTGAACTACTGAAAGTAACGAATTCTAGAGAGAGAAAAGCGAGATCTGATTATGTCGATGGTCGTCGGAGGGAGAGATGGCGGCGATGGTGGCGGTCCGGCTGACTGCTACTGTCGGCTGGAGTAGAGGGGGGCCAAGACCGGCGGTTGCCTCGCCGGAGGTAGCCTCAGCGACCGTGAGTCCGAGAGAGAGAGGGATTTATGAGGATGGGAGACGAACGGCGCTGCTTCCAGGAGGCAACCGCTCGCCGGATTCCAGACGGAGGTGCGACAGCGGCGAAGCTGACCGGAGCAGTGATGGCTGAACGGCTGAGGAAGATGACGCCGACCGCCAAGTAGTTCGACTCATTTGGTTTCTTTAAATATTTTATTAACTTTTTTAATTACTATTATTGAAAAAAAAATCATCAATAATGATTTTTAATCTTTCATTTTAGTGACTCGAATCTTGGACCAATTATTTATAACTTGTATAGATAATTAAGTTTATAAATTTGAAAGAGAATTGTAAATTAAAGATATAAAATCGAGAGAATATATGCTAGAAATAACAAATTATATTATAGTGATATTATTTTTATCAATTGATTATTGTTTATTACTCCCTTCGTCTCACAAAAACATGAACATTTGTAAGTGACACGGGTTTTAAGAAATGTTAAGGGTCAAGCCTCGTTACAAAATCTCTTCATAAAAAATTCAATGGGAAAAACCCATGAAAAAAGAAAAAGAGTATTCGTCTATTATAAATAAATAAACTATTTATTTATAGGGATATTTGTTGTAACATACACGAACTTTCAACAAATTCTGATTTTTCTCATCTTTAAAATTTGGAAAAAAAAAATACATGACCTTTCGATTTTTTCTAATTTTTCCACGGGTATGAAATACCCTGTAAATGGAAGCTAATTATTTTAGAGTTTTTTACTTAGATTTTTTGATACCTAAGCGTGAGGGATAATAAAAGTGGCATGATAAAGCTGATGTATCTCTGGATTGAAAATTCCTTACACTTAAGTATCAAAAAATCTAAGTCAAAAGTCTAAAATCAGCTTATATTTGGGGGTATTTCATACCCGTGGAAAAAAATCGAAAGATGGTGTATTTTTTTTTTCTTTCAAGTTTTAAAGGTAATGGGAAAAATTAGAATTTATTGAAACTTTGTGTATTTTAAAGCAAATATCTTTTATTTATAATTTTATTTTGTTAAATACTTCGCAAGAGCTTATAAGCACACGAACAACTTACAAATTGTTTTAAAGATTTTATAAGTTAGTCAAACACCTTCTAATGGGCTAAAGTACTTATAGCCTTCTCTTTGATGGGAAATTTTGAAAAACATATGTATTTTTACTCATTTTTCATTATTTTCACATATCCTGTAGGAAGGATAATTTTCTCCGCGTAAGATGGAAAAAATTTGGACAGTCCATTTTCTCTCTTTTCACATCAATTCATGATAATATTATCACGGGGGATTGATATGATAATACTCCCTCCGTCCCGCGAAGCGTGACCCACTTTCCTTTTTGGGTTGTCCCACGAAGCTTGACCTATTTCTAAAAATGGCAAAAAATTTACCCTTTATTCACCTTTTCACTTTTTCACCTACCACACTTAACACACAAAATACCAATTTTTTAATTCCCGTGCCAAAAAGAAATGGGTCACGCTTCATGGGACGGAGGGAGTATTTTCTTTGGGGCATTAATATGATAAACTATATTTTCCACCTTAAAGAACACGAAAAAAAAAAATGGGAAAGATAATATTTTTTCATTTTTTCTTATTCCTCATCTTTTTATGAGAAATTTACAATCAAAGATAACATACGCATAGCATGGGTATCCGAATCCGATTTAGAGACGCACTTACGTGAGCGTCGTACCATTTCTGCGCGCACAGTGAGCGCGGGTTTGGGCCGGGTCGGACCCGAGATCCGGCTCCAATTTATGTATTAAAAAAAATGTAATGACTTTATTACTAATTATATATAATTCGAAAGGAATTGTTACCAATTGAGAAGGTAGCGCAGTTGGGGCCTATATGTAGACATTGGGTTGTGGGTTCGAATCCCAGCTCCCCTTCTTTCCACACCCACATTATTAAAGTGTTTTAATTTGTGTTTTTAAAGTTTTTTTTACTAAAAAAAACAGTGTCATTGTTTCATTCTTTTCCAAGTGTTTTAATTTGTGTTTTTAAAGTGTTTTTTACTAAAAAAAACAGTGTCATTGTTTCAAGTGTTTCTCACTTTTTTGACATATATTACGTATTTTTTCTCTTTCTTTTTGTTTTTTCAATTTTAAATTATATATACATATATATAGTTTTTAACTTTTTTCTCAGTTTTTCATTTATTTCTATAATTTCTTTATTTTATCATTTAATTTCTATAGTTTCTTTATTTTTTTTCTATAGTTTCTTTCTTTTAAATATATAGTTTCTTTCTTTTTACTTGTAGTTTCTTTCTTCTATAAGTTTCTATAGTTTCTTTCTTTTAAGTATGTAGTTTTTTTTTCTCTTAATACTTGTAGTTTCTTTCTTTTAAGTATGTAGTATATAAATGACACTACAAGATTTCAAATGACACTATGATATTTCAAATGACACTATGACATTTCAAATGGCACTATGACATTTAAATGACACTACGATATTTTCAAATGATACTATGACCTTTTAAATGACACTACAAGATTTCAAAATGACATTTCAAAAGACACTACGAGATTTCAAATGACACTATGACATTCCGAATGACATTACAAACTTTCAAATGACACTACGATATTTCAAATGACACTATGACCTTTTAAATGATACTACAAGATTTCAAATGACACTATGATATTTCAAATGACACTACAAGATTTCAAATGATACTATGACATTTTAAATGACATTATGACATTTCAAATGACACTACGAGATTTCAAATGACACTACGAGATTTCAAATGACACTATGGCATTTCAAATGACACTACGAGATTTCAAAAGACACTACGAGATTTCAAATGACACTATGACATTCCGAATGACATTACAAACTTTCAAATGACACTACGATATTTCAAATGACACTATGATATTTCAAATGACACTACAAGATTTCAAATGACACTTAGAGTTGTCAACTGGGCTGGGCCAGCCCGGCCCGGCCCAGGCCCGGTTGAGCCCGTAAGGAGTTAGGCCCAGCCCAGCCCAAGCCCACATTTGAAATGGGCCGGTCCTGGGCCGGGCTTTTTATAAAATATCGAACCCAGCCCGATTCAGGACCACATGTCTAGTGGGCTTGGGCCTCAAATGGGCCGGGCCTCACATGGGCTTATGCTGGGTCGAGTATGATGGGCTTATACTGGGTTGTACTTCGAATGAGCTTCAGTTGGGTACGAATGAGTTTTCAATTTTAGATTGTTTTAAATTTGTAATTATTATCTTTAAATTATTTTGAGCTTATTTATATATTTGACAAATGGTCCTTGGGCTTTAAATAGGTTTAATATTTTATTGGGTTTAATATTTTAGTATTGCTAAATTGTGTAGGGAATTGAATATTGAATAAGAGGAATAAATATATAAATAATATTTAACCTAAATTATTGGGCTTGGACCGGTCCTGGGCTGGGCCTGGTCCTGGTCCTGGGCCGGGCTTGGGCTGGGCTTCTAACGATCCTGGTCCTGGGCCGGGCTTGGGTTTGATAAATAGCCCAAATGGAGCCCATTTCAAAGGGTTGGCCCGGCCCAACTAACCCATTCGATCAAGTGGGCTGGTCCTGGGCCGGCCCATACCGGGCTTGGGCCGGTTCGGGCTGGGCCGGCCCGGCCCAGTTGACAACTCTAATGACACTATGACATTTCAAATGAAACTTCAACAATTGAAATGATACTACAAGACTTCAAATGACACTATAACAATTCAAAATGAGATTACAAGATTTCAAAACGACACTATGTGTCATTCTAAATCTTAAAGTGTCATTTCAAATATCATTTAAAATGTTATAGTGTCAATTTCAAAATCACATAGTGTCAATTCACAGTGCAGAGATCCCGCTGCACTGGACTCCGCTGGACTCGATTCCGCTGGACTGATCCCGCTGGCACCCAACTTCGCTGCTCGTCAGAGGGGAGACTACTTCGCTGCTCAGCGGGGAGACGACTTCGCTGCTCGGTACCTTCTTCACTTCTCCGCTCTGTCGGACTCGGCTTCTCTGCTCTGTCCCTGCAGAACACCAAGAAAAGCAACAAGAAAAGCAACAAGTAAGTGCGTCTCGCACCTTGCAGACTCCGGGCAGAGCGAGCGCGATGGTCTGATTGACCGTGATGCCCAACCTGGAGCCCCCGCCTTTGAGCAGCGTGCACAGGCACTGCGGTTGCGCCCCCACCACGCTCGACAAGCTCGTGCAGCACGACGCTGACGGGTTCGACGAGTTTCCACTCACGTAGTTCAGGCACGGGCTCAAGCTCATCTGCGCCACCGTGCACCCCGACTGCGCCGCACCTCCCTTCACAAGCATCTCCACCACCACCAGAACCAAGTGTCGCAGCTACAAATGCAGCTGGCGGTGGCATTTATGAAGTAGATAGTGTAATTCATAAGTAGTGTTATTCATTTATCCAAACAATGTCATTTATGAAGTAGATAGTGTCTTTTACTAAGAAAAATTGTGTCATTTTTACTAAGATAGTGTTTTCTGAATGTGAGGAGAAACACGTAAGGAGTAAGATGAAGGAGAGGCAGGGCCTGCGACAAGGCGCACCTCGCCGGACGAAGCCACGGCGGCTAACGCCCTTGAAGAGAGAAGAGGCGGCGAAATTTCATCGGGACGCAGGAGTGGAAGAGAGAGAAAATAAGAGAGAGAGAGAGATCTTTTCAGGCGGTGAGAACTGAGAAGTCCTGGCCAAAAAAAGCGGATTTTTTTTTTTAATTTACAAAATGGGTCAAAAGACCCATTGCAGAGCGGGTCGGGCGCGCGCATATGGTGAGCGCAAATTTATAACGGCGCTCATTTAAGTTTTTGTGTCCGATTTAATACAAAGAATATTGTGTAAGAGTACTTGATAAATCAAAATTCATGAGACAAGATAAAATTTTGATCCTAACATAATATAATTATAAATATATAGATAGATACGAGTTTGGATTCAGATATACCATTAACACTCTCGCGGAAGTTTTTAGTGCATTTAACATCTTATTATGATGAATTTGATATCATACTTAGATACTGAGAAAGGTATAATTTATCTTTGGATATTTACTATGGATAAGTGTTGTGTCCTCAAATTTTACTATATTTTACCAATAGCTCATAGCTTCTAATTTTATCTTGAGACGAAAAGAAAATTTATTCATTCAAGAAGCCAAAATGAAAAGTCCGACCTCCGGATCATTAAATCTTGAGTAACAGTTGCAACTTGTTAACCAATTTATGAGCGATTGCATTCGCCTCCTTATGTGTATGACAAAAATAAAAAACTATGTGCTTCCTTGCATGTTCAAAAGCTTCCCAAAAATTATCGTTTAAAGAGCCGACTCAAAACGGAACCCAAAAAAAAAAATCAGTAAAAATATCCACCAATCCAAAATCATACTCAAAACAGAAACCAACACCTAGCAGCAAGATGTGAAGTTCTCCAAGTAAAACCGTAGTCGTAGAACCAATCGGCCTGGTCACAACCGCCAACACCACCCTAACGTGATCCGGTAACGAAAATCCAACCACAAGACATTGTCCCCCTTATTGGAAAGGAACGCTATCGTCCAATATTAGCATCCCCGGCTTCAGTGTTGTCCACTTAGCGTTGTTGGGAGTGAGAGAGCTAGAAGGACATTATTGGTCATTTTATGAGAAAGTTGCTCTCTCTATTATCGAGTGTAATCGCAACTCTTCTTTGGAGATTCTTTCTCTTCAAGAGCTTATAAGATGAAATATTTTCAAAAAATTACAAGTTGTCAAAGTGTGTGGATAATTCGCTCTTATAAATTAGAGCGAATTGTGAGGTAGAGACAAAAAGTTATAGAGTGATGAAATTGAAATTATATATAATGAAAATAACACATCAGAATTGAGTTCGTTTTGTAAAATGATTGTTGCTTATGGTGCGTTTCCTTTGATGGATAAATTTATCATTGGAAAATGAGAAATAACAAAAATTTATGCTTTTAGATGTCTCCTTTCTTTTTCAACATTTGACACAAAAGAGAAATTCACCATTTTTCCTTCCTCATTTTCACTTCAAGGATGGATAATATTATCCCTCCATTTTTGAGTGGATAATATTATCCATCCTTGAAGTGAAAATAAGGAAGGAAAAATGGTGCATTTCTCTTTTGTGTTAAATGTTGGAAAAGAAAAGACACATTTAAAGGCATAAATTTTTGTTATCATTCCTTTTTGAATGATAAATTTATCCATCAAAATAAACGCACTCTTATAAGATAATAAGAAAATAACTTGTATACGAACTTATTTATTGGGGCATTTATTTTTATAACTTATTTTGCCAAACACTTTGAAAGAGTTTATAAACTACAATACACAACTGAAATTCTATTTTAAGGAGCTTACACCTCTTAGTCATTTACTCTTGCTTAGGAAGATACTCTCACTACTTAGATTTTAATGTCTTGATAATCAACTAAGTGATCGACCATTGGCACATATATACGCACCCTCAAACGGAAACTAATTAACTTTTGTTCATCAAATTGATTTTCTTAAATAGGGGACTGTGGTGAATAAATATTAAATAGGGTCTGTTAATAGAATTATCCATAATAATAATGCAGGTCATTATTTCGAGGCCGAATAAAGTTTAGCCCAAATTTCTTCAAATCGTGCTGCTATTTTTAATATGGGCCATACCATTGTTTGAATCATAATAACGTAAACTTCGTTCTGAAAAAAAATAAAATTAAAGGTCTGAATTTTAATATGTGAAGGCCCACTCTGGAAACGATCATGCAAGATCGAGAAATTTTTCAAGTTTCACCAAATTTTCTGTTCATTTATTTTTTTTGGCAAGGCTAATAATAATAATAAAAAAAGAGTCTAAAGTAGTTACCTTTACGAAAATAATTTACGCGAGTGTGTTTTAAAAATGAAAATGGAAATCTCCCAAAAAATTGTACATCAATCAATTTCAACCATAAGTATAACAATAACAATAAGGTTTCGTTATTTGTTCTTAAATGGAATCCTTAATTGCTTCATTTATTATACTAGCATTTGCACCCCGTGCAATGCACGGAAAACGTTTTTATATTTTTATATATATAAATTGATACCAGCTCAATTAAATATAAGAAAAAAATTAATTTTTCACTTAATATATTTGAGTTGAATATTAAAAAAAATAAAAAAACAAAGAAAAATCCACAATAATAAAAATTGATATTGTGAAAAGGCATAAATAATATGTAAAAAGAATAAAATAGAAAAAATTGATTTATTCAAAAAAAGAGGAGAGATGAGAGAGAATTTTTAAAAATCATTAATCTTTAAATAAATATAACTCTCCATTTTAAATCAAATATTTACATAAAATATATCAAATTAATGCTCTTATCATGATATTTAATTTGATATATTTATAAATAATTTTAATTTCACAATTTTAGAAAGAAATAATATTAAAAAATAAGAACACAAAGAAAAAATTATATTGTACAAATAAAACTTCAATTTTTTATAATTACAAAATTGCCACTTATTAATTTTGAAATCAATTTGAAATTAAAAATTATCTTCTTAATATATTATAAATTATTATATAAATATAAATTTATAAATTATTTATAACCAATGCCTTATAAATTGTGTATATATACACATATAAACATATAATTCATTATGGAATTATAAACGTGGGTTATGCAATTTTTCTTTTTAAACGTGGGGTGTGCATTTTTTTTTTTAAAAATGATGGGTTATGCTATTTTAATTGAGTTAGTTACTTAATTTTTGAATACATACAATAAGTCATTAGTTTTGTAAGAAATCACAAAATTGCCATTGAAATTGATTTGAAATCAATTTCTAATTGAAAACTGTTGTTTTAATATAGTATAGATATTACCTATATAATTTAATACATAGTGTAGATTTATAACTCGTTAGTTTTGTTGTTTGCGCTCAAAATGCTTGAACCCTTGAATAAATGAACGTTTGATCAAACCCATTGTTCTATTTGGATTAAACTTTCCTCTCACAATGTTTCTATTTCATTCAAACTCTTTGGATTGTTAAATTTTGAATGGCCTGCAAATGAATTAATTATATATGATTAATTGAAAATTTTAGTTTGATTGTTATGATTATTTCTAGTTGAGGCCCGTTCTAAGAAAAAGGCCCAATTAAATCATCCACCCTATAAAGAGCAACAGTAGTATGGTCCAGTTGCTTTGGATCCTACATAGAATGAAAAGGATAAATTCGATCCTACCTCCAAGATTTTTTTTTTTTTGAGAATTCGAAGGTATTATTGTTGTTGTTGTTGTTGATCTAATTGGTAATGAAAGTTTTTCATTTTTGTTTTAAAATGTACTATTATTAGAGTAAAATACAAAATTGGGTTGGCGTAGTATTTTCGAGACAATGTTGTGTTTTTCGTATTCCTTTTTGAAGAAATGTTGTGTTTTTGTAGCAATTTATTTAAAAAAAGACCATAAAAGGTTCAATTAATGTTTTATAAAAGAACGCAGGTATTTCGATTTTTTTTTTTTTTTGAGAACCAACACGTAACCATAATATTAAGAAGAGTCAACAGAAACAATCTCTCTAAGCCAAGAGGGGAACTCTCTCGTTCAACAGACGGGCTCAGAGCAACGACAAGAAAAGTTCGCTAAACTATGAGCAGCAGTATTAGCGTCACGAAACACATGTTTCACATTAATAAGGAAGGTTTGCCTCGCAGCTTGAACTATCTCTTTTAAATCATTGGGCAAACATCGAGAATGCTCATCTTCACTCACCATAACTCGCGCTGCAAGAATCGAATCCGTGTAAATTTCCACCGGCGAGATATCATTCTCCACACAAACGACGATCCCTTGAATAATCGCCATAATTTCGATTTTTGAGTAATCCCTCATCCAGGGCCCGGGTATATTAGAAGAAATAAGATGAGACATGGAATATAACACACTTTAATAATAGTAGAATTCACGGTAGTTGCTTAACGTTTTATAGTGATTTATTTTTATCTATTTTTCTTTTTTAATTAATTTTTAATTTTGAGTTTGAGTTAAGATTGTAAATTATTAATAATAAAAATTAATTTATTTTTGTAAAAGAATGAATTAAAAAAATACGTAAAAGATGATTATTTATATGCTTTCAATGTACATATATTATTTAATTGATGAAAAGATAACAATGAACTGTACGAAACTGCCCAAAAAAATTCAGATTAGAGGCTACCACTTCCTAACCTCGTGTAAATACCTACATATTCTATTTTATACCAAGTTCAACCTATATCGATAATTTTTGGATCTACACATCCCCTCATCCATAGTTTATAGTACTAGTATTTATCAAGAGGAAACTTATAAAAAATATCATCTTTTAAAAGTGATATGTTTTTTAACTCCTCTTTAAAACTAACTATTTTATATAACAAAATCTGCGAAAGGACTAAAATACTCCTTACGGTCCCCACTACTTTAATTTTCGCGCAACATTACATGTGTCCACGATGGTGGACACGATCATGTCCATCGTGCCCACGATGGTGCACACGATGATGGACACGATCATGCCCTATCTAGGGGTGTAAGTGAGTCGAGCTAGCTCGCGAGCTACTCGAGATCGACTCGAAAATTACTCGAAATCGACTCGGTATAAGTCGAGTCGAGCTCGAGCTACTCGACTAGGTATCGAGCCCGAGTTCGAGTTTCACCATACTCGACTCGTTAGGCTCGCGAGCCTAATCGAGCTTTCAAACAAATTACAATTTTATCCCTATATTATAGCTTAATTACTAATATAGCTCATAATATATACATTTGTTGAAGCATGTATGAGACGAGCTTAAACGAGCTCGGGCTCACCGAGCCTAAACGAGCTCGAGTTCGATTAAGATTCAATAATCGAGTCAAACCGAGTCGAGCTCGAGCTCATCGAATATGCAATCGAGTCGAGCTCGAGCTCAAAAATCTCAAACTCGAGCAAGTCGAGCTCGAGCTCGAGCTTGATACATATAGACCGAGCTCGAGCTCGAGCTCGAGCTCGAGTATGTCAATACTCGACTCGACTCGGCTCATTTACACCCCTAGCCCTATCGTGTCCACGATCGTGCCCATCGTGTCCACGATCGTGGGCACGTGTCATGTTGCGCGGAAATTAAAGTGGTGGAGACCGTAAATGATATTTTAATCTTTTGATTCATTTTGGTATACAAAATTGTTAGTTTTAATGTGGGGCTATTAAACGCTCCACTTTTAGAATGTGGTATTTAAAATCTTGAACCCATTTATCAATTACTCAAGTTTTCAACAACAAAGGAAAACCAATATTGTCCATAAAGAGGTAGTCCTTAAAATAAAAGTGAAGTTAAAGCTTAATAGTTTCATATATTATACATTTTAAAAAAAAATTACAAGAGGTATCTATTATATAATCAATAAGTCATCCCGCACGCAGGCAAGATCACTACACCACACAAATATAGAAAAACTATATCGCATGTAGACGGGATTGAACCCAAATTTTTTTACAAATGAGAATATTTGGGTGACTAAACTTTGTCACTTAAATTAGGCGTTTTCATATATTTGTTTGTACTATACTTTTTTCATCCCATTTAATTTGGCTAGTATTCTTTTTGGGTTGTTCTCATTTGATTTGTTTCTTTTTTTGGGAGTTAATTTTAACTATAATTACACATTTTACACTATAATTTTATTATCCTGAATAATGATGCTGAAAATAATTAGATGAAATAAAATGAGGTGCAGAAAATCCCACAGTAGCAGCTTGCACCGAAAAAGAATTCAAATTTATGGTTGGATTTTGGACAGACATTTGACGAAATGAACATGCAATGTACTGAAATGTACGTTTTGGATATGTGTTTTACAGCGAAGGGCACCGCTCTCTTGTCCAAACCATGTGCCCACCACATGCATTTTGCTCTTTCTCTTTCTCTCTCATTCTATTTTTCAATTAAAATACATACTATTTTCTTTAATATTTTTTTAAAAATAAAAAAACATTTAAAATAATTTTATCGCGATGAACTCGAATCTAAGTAATTTAAACTCAAACTTTAATTACACTATCAATAAATCAATATATTCAGAGAGTGTTTACTTTGAGTGATATGATTGATTAAAAAAAATAGTTCAAATTAATTAACCGTTTATTTTGAATGAATTATTAATTTTACACTTATTTAATTATAGTATTACAGTATTTCAATTTTCAGCTACTCAGTTCTACATTTTATCACTCTATCCCATGGCTTAAAATTAATATAAAACACACATTTTTTTGTTGTTGATAGAATTACAATGGAATGGGGTTAAATTTTGGGGTTGCAAAATATGACCAGTTTTGAAATTTATTGTTGAATGGGGCCCACTACCCCAACTTCCCTAACTAACGCCTCACATGCAATTAAATCTTTGCATCTCATCTTTCTCTACTTTCTAATAATAGTATATTATGTTTACCTCAAAAAAAGAGAATATAATGTTTTTATTTTTCTATTGATTACTATATGGGTATGGTGATTGGTGACGTATCATACTCTGAGCCATCTCCAATGCATTGGTCCTTAGAGCATCAACAACCCTTGCATTGCACCCACTCCAGCAATGGTATTGCACTCACTTGGGTGCAATAGATTTTATTTTATTTTTGATATAGTTTTATTCTAGTTTTCATTTTAAATTTACAATAATTGATAAATTAAAATTTCATTGAATTCAAATTCAAATCCTACATTGATTGAATTAAAGTTGCAATACAAGAAATTAAAATCCTAAATTACTTAAATTAAAACAAACATAAAATAAAAAATCCTAAATTATTTGTTGATATATATATATAGGTGCTAAGAATTAAAAAAAAAAAGGCAACAGATAGAAAAAAACGGTAAAAAAAAACGGCTACTGCCGATTTATTTAAATTGCAATTTTTTTTTTTCAATTTTCCTTTTTTTTTTTGGTTTGAAAAGGGGCGCGTGTAAACACGCCCCCTCCTTCGCTCCCGTTCGCTGCTGGTGCGTTCCATCGCCCCACCCCCATTGCACCCGGGTGCAGCAAAACCGGCGGGTGCGATAGGCCGGGTTCGATCCAGCCTTCGCACCCAGCGTTGTTGATGCTCTTAGGGGGTGTCTTAGATGGTGGTCCCCACCTAATACACATCCCTCTCCAATGCATTGTGTCTTAGAGAGGTGCTTAGATCCTCATTTCCACAAAATTAAAATTTCTATATTTTTATTTTTAAATTTTAAATTTCATTAAAATTAAAATTAAACATTACATTAAAAATAAAAATATTTTAATTTAAATAATTAAAAAAATTACATAATTTAAATAACTAAAAAATTACTAAAATTTAAAATTCCTACAAATTACGAAAAAGAATTAAAAGATGCTAAATTTTAAAATTCAAAAAAATCAAAAACAATAAATAAAACAAAACATATTAAAAATATTTAAAAAAAAAGTCAAACACCTACCCACCTACCCTTTTCTCCCCCCATCGTCTTCCCCAAAATTTTCCCATCTCTGCAACATTTTCCAGCCCAAATTTTGTCATCTCCAAATAGAATTTTTCGAGTGGGCTATATTTGTTTCATCTCCAAACAGAATTTCTCAAACAAATTTTTTTTAAATAGGCGCGTCCGCCGGACGCGTCTCATTCTTCTCCCCTTCGACCCGATTCTTCCCTAAGCCTCGACTTCGAATCTGGCCGCATCTCCAGCGCGGCCACCAGTTTGGCGACCCGGATCGACGCCCCCTTCGACACGTGGGGTGGAGATGCTCTCATATAGCCCTAAAAATTAAAGGTGCCGATTTTGAAACTAGCTACCAACGTTTTAGAGTGCAATTTTGGTTGATTTAGAGCATTCAGAGCGGATTAATTTATCCATCGATTCGAGTCAATATTGACGATGAATCAGTCGATATAGGGTGGAGTGATTTGAGACATGACTCATACCTATCTCATAATATTTTTTTATGTGTGACGTATGCATTCATGCGTTTGGCTCGAGCTGACTTGACCGATGAGTCAACTGATGCAGTATACATGTGACTTAATTCAATTAATTGATCAAATGAGTCAACATGATGAGCTCACCTAATGCAGAATAAATAAGTGCGTCGGAAGCATCGATAGGTCAAGCATTGACTCAATCAATATAAATGTTCTTATATCAAATTATTGGACTATAAAAGTATATATATATAACGACTTTCAAATAAACAAAAGAGAGAAATAATTTAAATACAAACGATCACCCTATAAGTAAGGTTATGAACTCCTTTACTCAAGTTATAATTAGCTTTTCAAGAATATTCGAATTTCTTTCTTGTATCTTTGTTTAGTCCTTGAAAATATATATTAATAAGATTTATTATTTGCTAGCTCATGATCGCTACCACATATAGTCATGTGGAGACTAGTGAATAGATTAATCGATCCTCTCGAAATCAAATTATCTGTTTCATTTCTGCAAATCGTGTTCATGTGCCACCACTCATAAAATAATATTAATGATTCTATGAATTAAAGTTGGTAGGTGAGAGTAATTTAGGAAACGATTAAGAATTTATCACTCGATAGTTTCATTACCTATTAGTGATATTTCATGTTTACAAAAAGTGTGATCTTTTTGTCATTTTAGTTAGTCTATAACAAATTTGGTACTTCTATTCAGAGCCGGCCCTTGCATAGGGCCAAAGGGGCAAGGGCCTAGGGCCCCTTAAATTTAGGGGGGCCCAAAATAAATACAAGTCCACTAATATTAATCCTATTAAAAAATTTAGATTATTTTTCTAATATTTTTATTGGATATAGAATATTGTTGATTATAATGTGGCTATTGTCCCCTAAAAAAAAGACTATACTGGTTATTGTAACTTTAGTAGAAAGAAGTTTTTTAAAATTAAAATCAATAAAATTATAGTATATATTTGCATTCTACTATATCTCAAAAAAAGTTAAATGTATTAGCAATTTTATACTTTAAACATGGGGTATTTTTGAAGAGGTTATTGATAATTGTTCCCAAAGTATTAAAAATCTACTTTATTTCTATAATTATTTGGTCATTAATTTATGATTTATTGCACTTTATAATAATGTTAGTTATATATACAACTATCTCAAATTTGCTATAAAATTATGAAGCTTCATTTTCTAGGGGGCCTTTTTTTTTCCTTTCGCCTAGGGCTCCCGGAATGTCAGGGCCGGCCTTGCTTCTATTCCGATATATTTTCAACCTCATTTATATATATTCAATACTTACAAAAAAAACTACTCCCCCCCTGTCCCACGAATTTTGACACGTTTGGTTTCGACACGAGAATTAAGGAGTTGTAGATTAGTGTTTTAAGTGTATAGTTAATAAAGTATAAAAGTGATAAAGTAGGAGAGATAATGTAATAACTTTATTTGAAAATGTGTTAAGATTCGTGGGACGGCCCAAAAAGGAAAACATGTCAAGATTGGTGGGACGGAGGAAGTAATATTCTCAAGTATATCATTTAGTAATTGTCTAATTAATAAATCAACTCTGATGAGTTTCTTTCTTCATTTTATACACATATTTCAACCATTAATTTATTAAAATCGATGCCTTCAAACCACTGCCATAATTTTAATAGATGGCGAGAGTATTGTACATAAAATTAAAGGGTTTATCAAAATTACTACTACTAATTTTTAATGCCAAAATCATCGTTTGTAATTTGTAAACTACTGCGTTTATTTCGTATTTACGAAGATAGTGATTTGAATGAATTTCATGAATTTGGACTCTTAGAAACCGGCGTTACTTCAATTTCCAAGAGCATTATTGGTGAAGGCAAATTAAAGGTCGATCGATTCAAGTAATTGTTCAAGTTATAAGTTTGTGTAATCTGAAATTCTGAATGCATTAAATGATTTCAAACCATTTTACGTATTGGCTAAATTAATTATATTCCTCGAAATTAATCAATCTACGTTTCAATTAATTTGGTAGACTATTGTACTGATGTGACGAGTGATGAATAGATCATGTAACACTGAAGTGCAACACAAATTAAGAAGCTGGTTGTATTTTTCCTCAAAATTAGTATTTCACATCATCAAAATAAATAAACAAATTAGTTTTTCACAAAAGTGTGTGAATCCATCAAAGATTTTGTATATAGCAATTATTGTTGTAGTGGGCTATAAATAGTCAATGAATTCTCCATCAACCAACCTGCTAAAACTTCTGTTCTTGTATATGTGTAGTGCAGATCTAAACCGTAACCACAAATGAATAACAAGAAAATGGGGATAATAATGCCAGAGAGAGAAAGAGAGATAGACCGTGTGAGGCATGTGATGCAACTATCTAAATCTAGCTAGTAACATCGATTCACACGGAATATTTTATTTTAGGGTATGATATTCTTCATATATTTTTTTTTTTTTTTGGAAGAGAAGATATTCACAATCACAACTATACTTAGATGCTATGTATGCGAGGCATATAAAAAATTAAGAATTTAAGTAATATAGAGAGAGAAATGTTATGTTACGCCGATTATTATTCACTTTTAGATCACGTTAGCGTTATCTTTTATACATTTATTTTGATTCTAATACTTGATCAAAATTGTTATTGAGATCATTCATTTTATAAATCACATAGAAAATCAAAACTCGATTTCATCATTTTTCCTTTCATTAACGTCAAATAATTAATAGAAAGAACAAATTGATTTTTTTATTTAATTTATAAGATTACTAATCACAAATAACTTTTTTTGAGGTATTAAAATCAAAATAAATGTATAAAACAAAGAAAATAACATATATTTATCATAATTTTGGATACAAAAGAATTTTAAAAATATATTGGGGGGGGGGGGGGCAGAACGTTGATTAATTTTCAATTTTGATTAGTCAGATCAGATCTAAAGTTGGGGGGGTTTTATTTCCGGTGAAAAATCCAGAAAATTAAAAATTTCATTTATGTGAGTGCAAAATG
Source organism: Salvia miltiorrhiza (assembly GCF_028751815.1). Lineage (NCBI taxonomy): Eukaryota > Viridiplantae > Streptophyta > Magnoliopsida > Lamiales > Lamiaceae > Salvia > Salvia miltiorrhiza. The sequence goes on from NW_026651511.1 coordinate 355,162, forward strand.
AGATGTAAATTATTTGGTTGTGCATATGAAAATTAGACAAGGTGGGACCTACAAAAATGATAACCACACCCAACCATCGTACCTCTCTATTTATAGCCCCCACAAATCAATGTTGCTTCCCCACACCAAAAACCCCTCTTCTCATCTCTACATTCATTTCTTCATAGAGGGGATTTTGCTTTCTCTGCCTCACCTAAAATATGGCTAAGTACTTCGCCTTTCTGCTTCTCGCTCTTTTCGCCATCTCCATGCTGCACATTCCCGTGAGTAATGTGTGTGTGTGTGTTTTCCACATCAAATAATGTGATTTAGTGCGTGAAGAAAATGTGCTCTACATTCATTTCTCACGCCCCTTTTTGTATCACAGGTCATGGCATCCCAGTTTGAGGGTCAGTTGAGCAAGGTTGGATTTCTATTAATTTATAACTTCTTTTTGTTCTTTTTCAAATTAAATTTTCTGTAAATTAAAATGTGCTAATTTCTGTGTTTTTGTTGGTGAATTACAGAGTGGATATGGCCCTGGCAGCCTCAAGAGCTACCGTAAGTGTTCAATTTTTGCTGCATTATATCTGATCTAGTTAAAATATATATATATATAAATCAGCATTACTAAAAAATAATACTAGTTGAGATCCGACATTCTACTTATTAATCAATGGAAATATGGAATGTTATGTGATTGAATGTATGAATCCTTTGACTTTGGTCAAATGCGAGTATACTAACATATGTGAAATGTGAAATGACCAGAATGCCCATCGCAGTGCACGAGGAGGTGCAGCAAGACCCAATACCACAAACCGTGCATGTTCTTCTGTCAAAAGTGCTGCAAAAAGTGTCTATGCGTTCCCCCGGGGTATTATGGGAATAAAGCTGTCTGCCCTTGCTACAATAACTGGAAGACTCAGCAAGGAGGACCAAAATGCCCTTGATTTTTCACATACTACATCATTAGACTATATTATCTACTATCAATTTAGTCTACTAGTATGTGTTACTCTTTTTTTTTTTTTTTAAATTTTATCTTATGATGTTTGTTTTGGGAGTTTTTGGTAACTCCCATTATAGTATGTGATTTGATATGTGTAAGCTGAGCTGCTATGCCACTCCATTTGAGGGCTTCCTCTTGAGTGAGAGTTGTTTATTTATGAAATCGACTACTCTATATTGAAGTTCCCTTGTTCGAATCTTACATCTTGTTGAGATTTATTCATTAGTGATATTGATTCTAAAATCTGAAATTTTGATAATTTGAAATAATCCTGTCCAAAATTGGTTTACTTTTTGTTTTGGGACTCTATGAGCGAGGTGGAAATCCGGAATTATGACTATATATTCATTGCTACAAGAAAGTTACCTTTTTTTTTCCTGCTTTTACTCTAAAATTTTTTGTCTTGGTAGTGGCGAGTGAGACATGGAATAAAATACTCATGAATTGAAAAAGTAAAAGAGTTCATATGGCTTCAAGATGTGAAGTGGAATATTAAAAGTGGTTTGCCATGTAGCTGATATTTCACATGGAAAGTTGCAAACATAAAAAGGGTAACAAGAAAACAAAAACTAGTGACGACTTCGAAATCATATCTTATGCATACTCTATGTTGGTATTCGCAGTGGGCTTTCAAAAGATCTATAGCACTCACAAGACCACCGAAATCTTATGCATAGTCTATATTAGGAAATTATTACTTCCTCCATCCCACATGAATTTTAAGGCAATTCTTTTCGGCACGAAAATTAAGAAAATAGTATTTAGTGTAAGTGTGGTAGGTGAAAAGGTGAAAAAGTGAATAAAGAGATTTTTTTTGCCATATAAGAAAACTAGTTGTGCCCCCGCGCGCGATGCGCAGAGTTACATATTTATATGTACATATATTATATATACACACAATAAATTATTTTATATGTAAATTTAAATATAACTCTTTTTTATATATAATTTGATGTTTCTTATTTATATTTATACTTTGATGGTGGGTTAATGATAGGTTGATTTGATTTTCAAAATATTTAATTAATAAAAGTTACATTAATCACAACTTTGGACTCTAAGGCAGATGCAGAAATCAATGAAATGGTACGTAATCTTTCACAGGCCTGATTGCTATCTCATAATATATAACTCTTTAAATAGCTATATCATCTGTTAATACTTCCAGTACTTCTGAATGTCTTGTGTATCATAAACCCATCTATCTTATGCAGCCAATACGCCATGTACCATCATTAATCATGAACAAAAATAGCAACTTCTCCACCACCTAAAGGAAGAAAACTACTAAAAAAATATAATTAAAACAATAAACCTTTGAGAATACATTACAATTGATCCTCAGAATAAACCTCTAAATTTTTTGTTCCTGAAAAAAAAAAGAGGCACAAAACTGTGAGCTTTATTGTTCCACAGGATTGTATTTAGACATCTTGTTCCCTTCTAATTATACGACTCATGTTTCTAGCGGGCAGAAGCTTACCAACAAAAATGGATTTTTGTGCATTTAACTGTTTCCTGCCAATTGCTGAGTCTTCTTAGCACTCAAGAAATACTACCAAAAAACCAAGCACCTGAGACAAAGAAACACTATTAATATATCTAGCTGTGGATCAGGAAGAGTGACAATACATGAACTCATGGCCAAAGCAGTTCTGTTGGATAAAACTATATAAGAATAACCAAAGCTGTAAGAAAAGTACAAACTTGAGGAACTACCAAAACTGTAAAAAAGTGATAAGCCTATATATCCCTCTCATAACACATATCAAATCAAGATATTAACGTCTTAATTGTTCGCCTTACCCTATATGGTATAATGGAATTAAAGCAAGAGAACAATGTGAGTGAAATATTTTGTTACTAATCTTATTCACAGTGTAGGGACGATCCTTTCTAAACTCACTCTCATTTATATGTTGAACCTTGAAGAGAAAAACTTGACCAATCAAATTATTTTCAATATCAGGGGCACTTACATCAGATTTTTCAACCTGGTAAACACACCATGATTTTTTTTTAAATAAAATTTTTATTAAAGAGGAAAAGAGAAAAAAGACGGCAGAACCAAAACCCTTGAGAGTACAGAGTGGAGCAAACTAAGGGCCGAGCCTCATTAAAACCTCAGCAAGAGGAAAATGAGTACTCGTTTAAGAAAAGGTGCCTAAGAAGCTTAGTTGGAAAATTTTCAGAAGCTCCGGCCGAACCATCGCCCCTTAAAAATCCCGGCTCCCAAAAGCACAGAAAAGGAACAAAACAACATAAAAGAAAAGAAGAAGACGGGTACATGGCCGGAAAGACGCCATCGCTGTGACCCCTCGAAACCGCAGAGCAAACAAAACCGAGGGCCAAGATGAATCGCTCCACCCAAGCGCAAGCCAAACCACAACCAAAACTCATCAATAACGTAAACGAACGTGGCTGTGAGAAGCCATGTCAAGACCAACCGCCGTCTTGATAGCCTCAATCGCATGGAGCCACCAACCATTTGGCACCCCCTCGCTTGCCATAATATCCGCCGGCTTATTGCCCTCCCTGTAAATATGAGTAACCTGCAAGTTGAAATCTCTAAGCAAACCCAAGGTCTTCTTCCAAGCAGCCACGAAGCGCCACGGAACCAAATAATCCCGCCTTCCAAAAAGATTCACAATATAAGTAGAATCTGATTCCACCCATAAAAACCGCCAGTTCCGCTCATGCGCAATTTGAATCGCGAGAATGACCGCAAGAAACTCCGCTTCAAAGGCAAACCCTTTGCCACCATCTTGATGAAAACACCCACGGACACAACCATGATTATCCCGAAAAACTCCGCCAGCAGCGATCTTCCCCGGAGCTCCCAAAGCAGAGCCATCAGTGTTGACCTTAATCCACTGTAGAATCGGAGGCCACCAATGCACATTTACAAAAATAGGAGGCGGCGAGGCTTTAGACGCCACCCCAATCCTCCTAAGAATCAAATAATCCGACCAACTGTTATTCATACAACCCAACTTGCTGAAGTTAGCTTCAACTTCTTTAAAAGTAATCCTAATGTGTTGTAGCAAACGCTGCCTGCTAAAAACCTTCCCTTTGAACACACACTCGTTTCTTTGATGCCAAATAGCCCAAAGAAGATAAATAATATCAGCCTTCCAGTACGTCAGAACTTGAGAGCTAGGCTTATGATTCCATGCAGTAACTAAGAAACCATGGATATCAACATGCTCACCATTAAAATTAAACCAGTTTAGGAACTCCTCCCAAACATGTCTAAGCTCGCTGCATTGCCAGAAAAGATGATCGATAGACTCCCCACTCCTATAGCAAAAACAGCAAAAATTAGGCATAATCAGTCCTTGCTTAATGAGGCAATCAAAAGTAGGTAAACGGTTATGAATCAGCCTCCAACAAAGCAACGAACGTCGAACCGGGATGAAATTTTCCCAACTCCAAGAACCCCACTTAACATAAGGAAACCCATGACAGCGTTTTGAGAAAGCTGCGGCAGCAGAGACCGTACCATGCACAGAACTCTTCCAAAACCTATCATCCGAACCCTCCCCGACAGGAAGAAGCAGGATATCACAAACGATTTCTGGGAAGACATTTATAAAGTTTTGAGTGAAATGCCAAATCCCTTCATAAAAATAATCCGCCACTGAGCAAGTCAGCGTCTGCAAAAGAAAATCCGGGACACCACAGCGCTTCACAAGAGAGTAACCAAGCCAATCATCAATCCAAAAATTGATCGAAGTTCCTTCACCCACATAACAATAAGCGTCATCAACTAACTCAGTGATTTCCGGCCTCAAGCCCAACCAGATCGAAGACGCCGCCGCCTTGGTAGGACGGCAAAGCGGCGTCAAATATCTACTGCGCATAATCTGATGACTGAAACAATGCCCACCAATAATGTTCCACGCCATCTTCATCAAGTAGCTCTTGTTCATAATATCAAATGAACGAATTCCAAGACCACCCTCCTCCTTAATAGCACACACCCTCGCCCAACGAACCGGGCAGCTGGGTCTCTTGGAGACATCGCCAGTCCAGATAAAATTCCGACACTTCAAATCCAGCTCCTTAATGAGACTTCTCGGCCAGCGATACACCATCATAGAATGCGTAATAGAACTCTGAATCACAGACTTCACCAAACAAATTCTACCAGCCATAGAAAGCTGCATGCCCTTCCATCTAGCAAACTTGAGAATAATCCGATCATGAATTGCACGCAAGAAAGAGGCTTTGACCCGCCCAGAGAAAATAGGCACGCCTAGATAATTGAACGACAGAGATCCCTTCCTGAACTTCAAAATATTAATGATATGACGTTTCAACCTGTTAGGAGTCTTGTCCCCAAAATAAACGTGAGATTTCTCCATAGAACAGATCTGGCCGGAAAGAGAGCCATAAAACTCAAAAATATGAGTGATCTTTCGAGCATTCGCAGTCGTTGCACGACCAAACACCAAAATATCATCTGCATAAAGAAGATGAGAAGGGAAAGCAGTACCTCTGGTAATTTTCATTGGAACAAGATTACCAGAATCAACACAATTCTGGAAGAGGACACTGAGCACATCTTCAGCAATTCCAAATAAAATTGGGGACAAAGGATCCCCCTGCCTGACGCCTCTAGAACACTGAAAATAACCACAAAGATTGTTGTTATAAAGAATTGAAAGTCTAGCAGAACGAAGAATAATATCAATCCATCTGATGAAAGTTTCAGAGTAGCCTCCAACTCGCAAAACCTTAAGAAGAAAATCCCAACGTAAGGTATCAAAAGCCTTTCTGATATCAATCTTACAAGCCATGTTAATCCCCCCATGAGAACGCTTGAGGCAGTTAACCCCCTCAGAACCAAGCATAATGCAGTCATGAATGGAACGACCTCTAACAAAACCAAACTGATGCTTGGAGACCAACTCCGCCGCCACACCGCTCAGCCTCGTAGCCAAAACTTTCGAAATGATTTTGAAAATGAAATTCGAAAGCACAATAGGCCTCAGATCAGTAACTGAATTCACCGTCTCTTTCTTCGGAATGAGAATCAAAGTATTGGAGTTGCAACCTGTCAGAAGATAGGAAGCCACAAAGAAATTCCTAACAGCCTCCCAGATATCCTGCTTAATGATACTCCAGCAAGCATGATAGAACCGACCACAAAATCCATCCGGACCCGCAGCACTGTGTGGATCCATGTCAAAAACCGCAGCAGTAATCTCCTCCTGATCAGGAATCCTAGACAGTAAGGCATTCTGAGCCGAAGAAACCGTGTGCTCAATAACAGCCTCAATCTGCACAATATCCACCTCAGCTGTTTGATCTTCTGCAAAGAGACTAGTAAAAAACTGAACAATATGACCACCAATCTCCTCCTGATCATAAACCATCTTATTATTAATCTCAAGATGGGCAATCATATAAGATCTCTTTTTGTAACGAAGCAGGGAGTGAAAAAACGAGTTGTTACGATCTCCATCATGCAGCCACTTGACTCTACATTTCTGACGAAGCAGACTACTCTTTCTGGATAAAGACACATTAATTTTAGCCTGAGCTAAAACCTCAGCGTCAAAAAGCGCATCCGTATACCCTTCCTGTGAAATCTGAGCCTGAATCTCCAATAACTCCTGCTGCGCAGTAGCGATTGAAATATCAACATTCCCAAAGACAGATCTATTCCAATTTTGCAGCTCTTTTCGCAGCCGTTTAAGCTTAAACATAACCCTATAAATCGGACATCGCGTGTCCACCGTGTTCCGCCAAGATTTTTCAACGAAACTCTCAAAATCCGGATGACTAGTCCACATATGTAAGAACTTGAAGAAACGACGACTAGTCTGCTGGGCTTGACAACAAATAAGCACCAATGGTGCATGATCAGACGTCACACGGGGAAGAGCATGTGACGTTATAGACTGCCAGTTATCGGAAAAAGAATTCGAAACAATTGCCCTGTCAAGAACTGACTCAACATGAGAAGGCATAAACCTCCGGCCCGACCAAGTAAATCGAAGACCAGAAGTCTGGGGTTCCACAAACCCAGAAGCAGCAATAAAATCGTTGAACTCTCTGCAGGCGGCTGCATTTGGGAGACGGGTGCTAATCCGTTCATGAGCTCCCTTAACAGCATTGAAATCACCAATGAAAACCGTCTGACCATCAAAATAATTCAGCAAATCCAGCCACAGAGTGCGCCGTTCAATATGAGAGTTTGAGCCGTGAACCACAGCAACCCTAAAGTTATGATGAAGCCAAACACAACTCAATAAAACAACCTGATCAGTAGATAACTCAATTCTGACAGAAACAACAGGATGAACGAACACCCAAATATTCGAACACATATCAACTCTGGAGTTCTGATGACAAGGAACCACATTCAAAGAACGCCAAAAAGAAGCAGGGCAATTATGAAAAGCCATTTTAGGTTCCAGAATACCGACCACCAACGGCGAAAAAGAGGCACAATGCTCTTTCAGAAGAAGTTTGGTTTCATCCGTGAGCCCACGGACGTTCCAGACAAGCAAGTTCATAAAAACTAATGAGTGTTAGTGGATTGGGACTCCCCCCTCTCCACTTTATCTGCCCAACTGTTAGCCGTAAAGTCAACAACATTGCTCATAACTTTGCCGCTCTTCGACGTCCGCTGTTCAATCACATAACCCATTGGGTTATGCCCCAACTCTTTCGCCTCTTGCATACGTTTGTTAATCAAATCCTCAGATTGTGGATTACGTTCCACCTCCTCTATTCCACGCAGCCTAGATTTAATTGTTCCTGCCGGCGGGTTCGTGTTCCCGGATTGAGTACCCTGTCGCTTAGGCGGCCTACCACGCGGCCGTTTAAGAGCGCTGTCTCTGTTTGACTGAAGAACCTCCTTAACACGCTGAGCTTTAATAGCTGCCTCCAACTGCGCTGTTTTTTTAGCCAAATCCAACCTAATCTCATCAACAGTAGGCTCCATTGGACAAACCTCTGAATCCACCCTAGACTCGGGACCCTCGAAAACATGGACATCATTCTCCAAATTTTCAGCAAAGTTTTCCTCATCCACTTCCTCACAACTGGTAGAACCCGTCTCCACTGTTTTCGAAAAAACTGCATGCAACAAATCCGGACCAAAGAGATCCGAATCCTCCTTCCCCGAGCGCTTCTCCCGAGCAATGTAACTATCCTTGTGAATTGGAGAACGGGAGTTATGCAACCCCACCTCCGCGTCATCACTATGCCTCTCCGGCATTCTACAATCATCCGCTAAAAAACCCCCCTGAATCACCCGATCCTCCTCAGCCAAAGGACCAAAGGGATTAACATCAGTTGCCACCTTGTCAAAAGACTCTCCCTGCAGATTTTCTCTTTCTTTCGGGGGAGAAACCCGTAAAGGTCTTCCAGTAGGCTGCCAACTTTTCCCACGAGCCCTGGGATTTACATCTTTAGACCTCGCTTCCTTCTCAGTGGCATCATTTTTCGACTGATTGGCATGATCTTTGGCTTTGCTTTTGATACATTTGTCCCGGCTATGCCCCGTAATTCTGCATGAAGAACAATAAAGTGGTAACTGTTCATAGTAAAATTCAACATAAATAGAATTATTGTCACACCTGATGGTCATAGAATCTTGAAGAGGAAGAGCCAAATCAACTTCAACAAGAATTCTTGCAAAGTGTCCGACTTCTTTATACACGGACGGACCATCAAACCGAATCGGAAGACCGATGGTTCTGCCTATAGCCGAGAAAACCTCAGGATGCCATAACTCAATCGGCAGATAGTAAAGCCGCACCCAAACTTGACATAGCGAGGAAATCTCTTTGTAGGGATCAAAGAAACGTGTCCATTCTCGGAGCCGAAAAGCGCCCTGCGTCAAATCCCAGCCATTGCGCTGCTTAGCTAACGCCTTATCCGCTGCAGAACTGAAGTTAATAATATAGAAACCCTTGGCCATAGGTGTTAGCGTCCAGCTACCTTTAATGCTCCAATGATGTTGGAGTTCTTCCTTAAGACCGAAAGAAGTTCTCGGTTTGTCCCCCTTTCGAAGCAACAGACGCCCAATGAGAGCATGATCAAAAGTTTCCACTTGTTTCTTGTAGAATTCAGAAGGGATATCCAAGTTGTATTTATTGCCAATCTTCTCTGAATTAAAAGCCTCAAACTTGTTGGCCAAGATATCAGGCTTACGGGCTGTACGAGGACGGACCATAGCAGCGTACGACGCCTTGATGTTCCCTTCCGAAGCCGCAACATCATGCAGTCCCGTAGTCTGCTGCTCAGCGGCGAGAACATGTTGGTCAGAAGCAGAGGTTCCCGCATTGAGAAGAGCACGCGCAGTAGGTAAAGAAATGACATCAACGTGATTTTGATTCTCAGCGGCAGAAATATGTGTTGCTGCAGCCTCCTGCTGCTTAGTGTTCGTTGTAGAAGACCGAAAGTTATTTGAAATAGGAGGGAGGTTGAGTGCCGACAGGTCGACATAACCTGCCATCGCCGGCACTGCGGCGGAAGCCGCCTTGATGATCTCTACTTCCAGAGCAGCAGCAACAGGCGACTCCAAGCGAGCAGTTCAGCTGCAAACGCGACGGCGTCGTCGGATGCAGCAATTTTTCAGCGAGCCAATTGCTGCTGCTGCGTGCGGTGAGGCGCTGAGGAGAACAGGCGGGGCGAGCCGCCTAGGGCGGCAGCGCGGTGCAGTCGCGCAGCTGAGGGTCGGCGAGAGACGGAAGTCGCGCAGCGCAAGGAGCTCCGATCTAGATCTGAGTCGCCGCCCAGAGGTGATGCGGGTTTTGGGCACGAGGACGCCGGTCTAACCTCCGACGCGCCTACGAGCTGTGGCCGGCTGGGTTCCGTCCAGCGAGAGCAGCGCTTCTCCCTCCGCTGAAAACGCCTCCCCTCGACGCAGGCTTGGACTCCGGCGTGCTGACTACCAGCGGACTTCGTCAGGTGAGGCCGCGCGACGTCGTCGGCGTGGCGGATCTGGCGGCAGCGACGGGCTGACGGGAACGAGAAGGGAGCAGCGGCTGCTGCTGCAAACCCAATTCCCAAACCCTTGTTGCTCCAAGTTTCACTGTAGCGAGAGCGAATATTTAGAATGTAAGAATATAACAAAGTAGAAAAACATTAAAAAAAATATATACCTCATGATATTGAGCAATAACTTCAGTTGCTTTGCTGCCCAATAACTTAAACTCTTTCTATCCTACAAATATATACCTACATAGTATATCACAATCCATACATAAATACTATAAATAAATAAATAAAACATTTTAACTCAAAAAAATGCAAGAGGAAGTTCTTTGTGTACTCGATATAGCCTTGGATGCCATGATGTAATCTCCACATCTAAACATCTCGACTATGGTCCTCTCCAACCATGCTAGCACCTATGCCTTGGTGCCTTGGTGGAAGAGCTCACATCTAACTCATTTTAGTTAGAATCAACACGTCAATATTAAGATTGATGATCAACTTATGGCAGAGAAAAGTTTCACAATTTCTATCACTGTTAGTATAGGTAACTCTTTCAAAATGCAATATACCTCTAAATTTTTGAGAATACATTACAATTGATCCTCAGAATAAACCTCTAAATTTTTTGTTCCTGAAAAAAAAAAAAAGAGGCACAAAACTGTGAGCTTTATTGTTCCACAGGATTGTATTTAGACAATATATGAACTCATGGCCATCAATATTTCACATAATGCAATCCCATCAATACCGCGGAGTCATAGCTTAAACCTTAACAATCGGTCAATTATAACATAAATTAAGGTCAGTACGAAAACCAAGCACCAAAATAGCCAAAAAAAAAAGAAGAAGAAAAGAATAATCATCGCGCAGATAGGGTAGCATTCGAATTAACAAATCCAATTTTCTCAAATGTAAAAGAAAAAAAACGGTGAAAGATGGCATCCTATGAGAACTTGCCAGAAAATTTCAGTGATTATTTCAAATCAAAATCTACAGAAATATATCGCAGAAGAGGAGATGAAGAGAGTACCTGAATAGGGAGAAGCAGCAAGGAAACAAAGGCTGGAGCTGTTGAACGATGGGCGGCCTTTATGAGCTTTTTATATGAGAAGCAGCGCCAAAAACCCTAACACTAACACCCTTTGTGACTTATTCTCAGATGAGGCAAAAATCAAGCACACGGAGAAAGATAGAGAAATCGCCGGTGCGTGTTGTAGTCGGCGAGGGTGCGGCCGTGTTCGAGCTGTTTCCCAGCGAAGATGAGTCCTGCTGGTCCGGCGAGATACCTTCGCTGTTGACGTTTTCTATGGTGTCCGAGGATTTTTATCAGGGCAAAAACCTATTCATATGATTTTCACTCAATGAAGGAAAGGCACGTCGATGAAGGAAAGGAGAGATAGGGAAGAGAAAGTTGGAGTCGAATTTAGAAGAAAGAGAGAGGAAGAAGGCCAGAACCAGATCTAGAAGAAAGAAAGAGGGTGAAGGCCGATTCTTGCAGAGGAAAAATAGAGGAAGAAAGTGATGGAATCTGAAAGGAAAGATGAATTGAAAGAGATGAGGGAGTAGTCAGCTAAATCTAAGAGAGAGAGGAACAGTAGCAAGATTTAGGAGAGAGAGTTAGAGCACTCCCAGCAGATCACCTAAATGCATCACTAACTCTAAATTTAGGCTAAAACAATTGAAAATGAGATAAAAAAATGCATCCAGCAGATCCCCTAAATTGGATGGGGCCCACAAAAATTTTTACACCTACCTAAATTCAATCTTAAATTTACACCCACCCTAAATTTATTTTAAGCTTATAATTAATAGGGCCCACACATAATTATTATTTTTATGTAGAAAATAGGAGATCTGGTGTATGCCTTTATAAAATCGAGATCCTAAAATTAAATAGGGAAGCTTTAGGGAGAAATATAGGAGCATAATTTTGGGATTTCTGCTGGGAATGCTCTAAAGAAAGAGAGATGAATATCATCAAATTAAATAAGTTGAGAATATGAAAAGATTCAAGAAATTACACAATTATGGGAAATCGGAAAGGACTATTAATTTGGACAACTTTTTCGAAAATAAAAATAAAAAAATAAAAATAGATGATAGTTTAGGCGGGAAAAATTGTGAATGACAACTTTCCTTTAGTATAATAGATAGATGACAAGATTCGTGGGACGACCGAAAAAGGAAAGTGACTCAAAATTCGTGGGACGGAGCAAATATTATTATTATTATTATTAAAACAAATAGTAATAATTATAATAACTAATTATTAGTATTTATTATCAATGATAATTAAAATAAATAATTATTATAACTAATTATCATTTATTATTAGAACTGAAATACCTTCCTGCCCAAATACACATAAAATCTCAGTTTCAATGCCCTGACCAACACATTAACTCCCTTACAACCTCAACCTTCAACTCACAAAGGAGATAAACAAAATTACTTTGCTATCAACAACAGTAAAAGCAAAGCAAAAGAAACAAGAACATAAAACCAAAACTATGATGTTATCTCAAAGAAAAACGTGTTGCACTAGTAAACTGCATGAATAAAAGCACATGAAGCAGAACCCTAACTCCAGGAAGAAATCGACTTATATAGAAGAGAAACCAAAGACTCATTCTTCGATAGGGACTCATTCTGGATAAGCTTTCAAGTCAATCCAACAGATACCAAAAGATATCTTCGAAATTATCTCAGATCGGGGAAGGATATCTTCAATATACTTTGTGCTTATCTGCAAAATAATCTCCAAACAATATTCTGGTGCAGCAAGTAACACACATGATATCGCTAATGGTATCTAGGGCTAGTAACGAGCCGAATACTAGCAGGCTCGAGCTCGGCTCGTTTAAATATTCGGGTATTCGAACTCGGTTTTAGCTCGATTCGAGCTTTTATCTTGATGATCGAGTTTGGCTCGTCACCCACTTACCAAGCTCGAGCTCGGTTCGAGTTCAGCTCGGGTGATACTCGATAATTCGAGCTCGAGCACGAGCTCGGCTCGTTAGATGTTCGTATACATGATGTTCAAGCTCGAATTTGTTATAAATTTAAGAAAATCTTCTTCATTAATATGTTACTCGAGCTCGAGTTCGACTCGTTTAAGGCTCATGTACTATCTCGATTGAAGGCTCGACTGAAGGTTCGTGAACAGGCTGGCGAACATGTTCGCGAACAATCGAATTCGAACATGTTCGCGAGCTCAACGAGCGGATCATTGTCAGGCTCGAGCTCAACTCGATAAAAATTTCGAGCTCGAAATCAAGCTCGAGCTCGGCTCGTTTATTATCGAATCGAGCTCCGAACGAGCTTTTTTCGAGCCGAATCTCGAAAGCTTGCGAGTAGCTCTGTTCATTTACAGCCCTAATGGTATCTGTGAAATACCAAACAACTATATAAATGACAATACATAGAATATAGTAAATCCTACTCTAACAATAATAAATAGTAATAAAATAAAATAATAGTAAAATAATAATAATAATAATAATAATAATATTATTATTATTTATATTATTAATTACCATTATATTGTTTTTTATTATTTCACTATTAATATTTTTTATTTATTTGTTCATTATTATTCTTTTATTTTATTATTTTTTATATTATTATTGTTACAATTATTTTTATACTATTTAAATTTATCAAAATAAAAAGTAAATAAAGAAATTTTCATTAAAATAATAATAATCTATTTTTTAATAATTTCATATACGTGAGAATACACAATACCATGAAGAAGGGGAAGAATGGCTAATTCCATATTCATGGGAATAAGCATTTCATCTGGAATGATGATTTCCATTATGAAATTCGTACCAACCATATGATTAGCAATGAACGATTTGTGTAATTTAGAGTAAAAGTGAATTATATATAATAAAGTTAAAAAGTTAAATTATGTTTTGGGGGTATTTATGTCAAATCAAATAAGAGAAGGTATATATAGAATAATTTTTTGTGACATATTGTGTATTATGTTGGCGGTATTTGTTAATTGTTGAGTGTCCCAAGATAAAATACTAGTACATTTCAAATGAGATTAAAAATAATATGATCTTTATTTTTTTTATATGCTTATTTAATTTATCAGAAAAAAAGTAATACGTTTTAAGTGGGACAGAAGAAATATTATTAGAGAATCACATGGACTAGCTATTTAAAATAACAATAAATATTTTTTTTATAAGAAAACGACTTGTTAAGCCTTTATAAATAAAAGTGATAGTTATTATTCAGGAAAATGATCCTAATTATAAGAGCACATGATTATAAAGATGTGCAAAATGATAAACTCATTTTGAACGATAAAATCTAAAAAAAATACTCATCTTTTATAAGACATATAAATATATCCATTTAAAATATTTTTACCCTTATGTCGAGCATTAGTGTATTTTCTAAGAATGTTTGATTCATCGACTCACAATGCTTGACTCGCATAAGTCGAGCATGTCGAGCATTGATATATTATTCACAAATACACTAATGCTCGATGTACTCGACTCACAATGATCAAGCATGTCGAGCATGTGTGTATTTATCACTAATGCTCGACATGCATTAGTCGAACATGTCGAGCAAAGTTTGCAATTTCAGCAATTTTTGTGAATTAAGTAAGGATAATTTTGTCATTTCAAGCTTAAAATGAATAGTTTTTATAGTTTTCTTTTATAATGGGTATTTAAAAAAAAAAAATCTTTGAAAATGGGTAAAAAATAACCATTAACCCTTATTAAATAACTGATTTAGGTGAACCTTTAAAATATTTTCTGATCACAAGGAAGAAAAAATCAAATACTCATGATATCAATTCATAAATTTATAAGTTTTATGGTCCTAGTTTATAGTAATACATAAGTTATATAACCCTTTTTTGCTTAAAAGACTAAAAAGCCCTTAATTGACTTAGGTTTTGGTCTCACTTCCTACCCCATAAAATCAAAAATCAAACAAACTCTCTCTCTCTCCTAATTCCAGCCATCGCCGCTGCCAACCGTCGTACCCTGTCCTGTCGTCAAACACCGCGAATTAGGGCTCGAAGCCCAGCCGCTGTCGAAGTATGCTCTCAGTCGTCGCGCCCCGTCGCCACATCCACCGCGAACTAGGGCTCGAAGCCTTGCCCCGCGCCGCTCGTCGAAGCCGTTGTCGCCTTTGAAGGCCGCTCGCTGCTGCCATCCTCAAAGCCCGCTGCCGCCTGCCCCGTGCCGCTCCCATCAAAATTGTGGCCGCCGTCCTCGAAGTCCGCTGCTGCCATCGAACCTGGTAAGATTTTCTTACAAAGTTTTCAGTTGGTGCTTCGTTTAGTTATGTGCAGCACATGTAAGATTTTATTCTAGAAGAAAATTGATCTATCTTACAAAAATTTTCAGTTTGGTGCTTCGTTTTGCAAATCGCTTATATTTACCTCTTTAGAATCATGATAATGATGAAATTGAGACTGGTATATAAAAAGAAAAAAAAAAAAAAACCCTTAAAAGCACAAAGAAGCAGACTAAGGGTCGAGCCTCATTAAAACCTTGCTAAGGTAAACCCCAAGGGAAAACCCTTAACAAGGAAAAATAGTGCTCGTCAAGACAAAACCAAACGAAACACAGAAGGCTGGAGATTGGGAAGGATCACTTCGGGAGCGCCAGCCTAACCATTGCCCCCAAGCGGCCCCGGTCTCTCCGAAGCTGGAAAAATAAACAAGACAACATAGCAAAACATAAAACAACGCAAAAATTCTCAACCTCCTTATCCACCAAGACACAAACCGCCGATAGCAGCACATACCCAAGGCAGGAACAACCGAGCCACATACTAAAAAACCTCATGGAAGAAGCATCCAAAGAAGAAAAGTAAAACAACCCATAACATGAACGCGCACCAAGTGTTTGCAAAAATGCCGCCAAGAGAGCACAACCCATAACCCGAAAGCGCCGACACCACCACAGAACAAGAAGTGATCCACCAGCTCAT
The DNA here is from genome assembly GCF_028751815.1 of Salvia miltiorrhiza. Lineage (NCBI taxonomy): Eukaryota > Viridiplantae > Streptophyta > Magnoliopsida > Lamiales > Lamiaceae > Salvia > Salvia miltiorrhiza. The sequence goes on from NW_026651511.1 coordinate 371,090, forward strand.
GGCTAATCCAGGATGCCAGCATGCATCTCAACCACAACCAAGAAAATAAAGAAAAACCCGAATAAGAAGGCGAACATGAGACTCGCCGAAGAAAGACCAAAATCATCGCATACGGACAAAGCTATGACAGGACATATCCCGTGAAGTAGCTTCCTTGATCGCGTCGATGGCGAAGGGCCACCATCCCTCCTCCCGATCACTGCTGGCCATAATATCAGCATCAGCATTCCCTTCTCAGAAAATATGCATAACAAGGAGTTGGAAATCATTAAGTCGATGAAGAGGGCATTTCCAATGGGCCATAAAGCGCCAAGGAACGTCCTCCGATTTAGTATCTAAGAGACGGGCCACATACGTGGAATCCGCCTCCACCCACAATCGAAGCCACCCACGTGAATGGGCGATAGAAATAGCAGTAATAACGGCAAGTAACTCAGCTTTAAAAGCAAACCCAGTACCTCATTTGACATGAAAGCAACCACGCACATGGCTCCATTTGTCTCTAAACCCCCCTGCCGCAATAGAGCCATCAGTATTAACTTTCATCCAGTCACCGCTAGGAGGCCACCAATACACGTTCATCACCGTAGGGGGCGGAGCAGAACGAGAAGTGATTCCAATATTACCAGTGATGGGATAATCACGCCATGCACTAGAGACATGACCAAGATTAGAGAAATTCGCTTCCATCTCTCTGAAAGTAACTTTAACAAATTGAAAAATAGTATGATGAAATTTTATTCTCGATCCCACTAACCAGAAATGTAGGCCTCATCAATTATCTTTGTTTGTGCGCTTCAAACACTTTGATTTGTTGTACTCTAGACTACGACAAACACTATATTTCTTGGGTCGTCGACGTTTTCCATTTTCTCTATCCTCGTCTGATTCTTCTGGAGGATCATTCATATTGACGCCACTTATTGGGGTAGGGGCTGTGCAAATGCTTATGTTGTGGCTAGTGTTCTGACACCATCCGCATGCCTGTCTACGTCTTCTTATTGACTCATCCTTAAATACAATCATAGCACGACTCATACTCAGACGTCTGGCTTGATGGATGTGAGCGGGCAGTTGGATGATGATTGATGAGATCTTTGAGGAAACATTCCACTCATCGGGATGTGGGATAGCTTTAATAGAAGCTGCATAAGTCGCGATTAAGTTGCTTGTTTTGAATAGCCACTAACGAAATCGTGCACAACTAAGCGGACACGTCTGTAACAAAAACATTAATGTCACACAAAGGATAATAAAATTAAATAATTTAAAAACTGAAGAAATAATGACAAATTACCTAATAGCGGCAACAGTGTGACAACTCCTCACCAAACTCATGACATTCGCATGCATAAGACGATTACAGCCGATCTGATCCAATGCCTGAATACAACAACAATGTCTCCATTCACATACTTCGATCCTTGCCAACGACCACTGTGCCGAATAAAAATACGTTGCCATGATGATATCTGTGATTAATAAGATTGAAATATACAATATTTAGCATCAACGAAAAAAAAAAAAGGGTTAATAGCCGGAAAATACACGAACTATTTTCAAATTTGCATATTGCACATCACCTTTAAAATTAGCTCCAGAATACATCACCTTTTAATTTTGTTGCAAATTGCACACGGCGAAAATTCCGGCAACTCTTAAGTTTGACCGACGATGACATGGACAACCGCGTGGCTTTTTTTACACGCTGGCAAGCCACGTGAGCAAAACGACGTCGTTTTGATAATTTGAAGAATTAAAAAAAATAAAAAAATGAAACTCAATCAACGAACACCTTCGCCTGAAACTCAAGAGAAACACCTTCGCCAGAATCCGGCGAGCCACTCCAGAAACCACCGCAAATCGTCGAACACCTTCGCCTGAAACTCAATCAACGCATCTTCGACAATCTTCCTCCCTCCCTTCACCAATTTCTTCTTTTCCCCCTTTCTCTCCACTTCATCACTACTCAAATTCCCAGCAAAAATGAACAAATTCAGAATCGAACTGTTGTACTTGAATTCCACAAATCTGAGAAACCATGTTGGCATTGGTGTTCATTATTGTTGCATCTCTCACTCCTCTCACAATCCCTCTCTCTCACCGCACGGAACGAAGTTGGAATTGATCTGCACAGAGGAGTTTAAGGGGCTTGGCAGCGGGAATTGATTTGTCAGAAATAGCTTGTGGTAGCTGGTGAATTGGGGATCTAGGGCACGGCTTGCTAGCGGGAATTTCAGGCGGTGGTTGGCTTCTCGCCACCACTGTCATTGGATTTAGGAGGGAGGCGGCGCAAGGAGCGCCGGTGGTCTGGGAGAGACCAAAGAGAGAGGGGGAGTCGGTTTGGAGGGCTTCACTCGCCGCTGCTGTTGCCGGAAAACTAGAGAGAACCAGACGTCTGCAGGCGCCGGTTGTGGTGGCAGCGGCAGGGGGCGGCGTCTGGAGGCGGTGGCGCTTGACGTTGAGGCCGCCCATGGACCAGTGCGCCTCCTCCGCCCACGCCATGACGAGGAGGCGGCGCTGGAGTGAGGGAGGCGGCGACGAGGAGGCGGCGCTGGAGTGAGGGAGGAGGTGATGGAGTGAGGGAGAAGATGAATTAGGGCTCAAAACGATTTTTCATTTTTTTTAATTGATACTCACTCAAAACGACGTCGTTTTGAATTTCGGTGAGTCCACGTTTGAAAATTCCGGTGCCACGTCAACACCGATCAAGGTGATGGTCAACGCGTGTGCAATTTGCAACAAAATTAAAAGGTGATGTATTCTGGAGCTAATTTTAAAGGTGATGTGCAATATGCAAATTTGAAAATAGTTCGTGTATTTTCCGGCTATTAACCCAAAAAAAAATAAGAGAAAAATAGTCTGGTCTCAGTGGTGTACTCGATGGGGTACTCAACTGTGAACTCGATCGAGTACACCATCGAATAGTGGTTTCTTGAGCAAAAACGAAAGCTTTTTTCTACGTTTTCTTTCTTCTTTCTTTGCATGAGTTTGGTGTATGCATTTGATAGTGTATATTGCTCCAACAACTCTTTTGCAAGAAACTAAATACTCCCTCCGTCCACGAAATGAGTACCCATTTGTGGACGGCACGAGTTTTAAGAAATGTATGGAGTGTAGTGTGAATAGTTTAAGGGTCCCACTTTTTGAGTGTATTAATTAAAGAGATGTGTGGGGTACACTTGCCAAAAAGGGAAATGGGTACTCATTTCGTGGACGGATGAAAAAGGAAATATGGATACTCATTTCATGGACAGAGGGAGTAAAAAGTAGCTTCATTTGTGTTACTTTCACTCAATCAACTAAGTCTCTGCAAAGCAATTCATTCCCTACGAAAGATATAGCTTCATTTAGCCATTTTTGTAGAGGAATATTAATGGTGATTGATGGGTTGGTGGATAAAGAGAGAGAGAGAGACGTAATTTGGGACGTGATTCTAGGGTAGAGAGAGAGAGAGAAACATGATTTGGAAGAAGTTTATAGGGTAGAGAGAAAGAAACGTGATTTAAAGGAGCAAGTTTGGAACATCACAACCATGGTAGAGCTTGAAACTCAACCATGGCAATCAAACTCGGCCATTACAATCAAACTCGGTGATAGCGACATGATTCAGAGGGCAAACAACAACGTGATTCAACCATGGCGGTGAATGCGGTGGAAAGATGCCCGTTTTATCTACAAGGCAGTGAACGCGGTGGAAAGACTACCACCATATTCTCCCTTCTCCTCAGTGACTGGAATGACGATGAACGGCATGGACGGCGACGACATCCACGCAGCGACGGTGAAAGGAACGCTGCTGAGCTGTAAGAGTGTCCATCGATTTGAAAAAAAATATGTAAAATAAGCCTTTTAAATCAGTGGATATTAAAATTAGTGTAATTTAAATAAAACCAAGCCTTTTACATTAATTTTTATTAGATAAAAAATTAATGTAATTTAATTAAAAATACAAAAAGTAGGGTGTAATAATTTTTAAAACATAAAATGATTATATATCTTATCTATTATAAATTGAAGTTATAAAAGTAATATTTTTATGAAAAATGGCTGCATGTGATAATTGATAGTAATTCCCACTTGAATTTATAGAGGTTATGTTATGCAGTGTATAAATACAAGACCCATGTATGCATTACCTCGAAGAGTCTCACGGGCCGGGCCTTAATGGCATCCATATTTATCAGCAAAATATATGAATACGGCCCGGTAAGGAGCTTATAAAAACTAAATCGGGCCCAATCTAATTCGTAACGAAAATTTCACATTCCCGCCCAAATATTTTGCTCGTTTGAAATTTCTGTCATAGCTCATCCTCATTGCCTTCTTCTACGGAATTCGGACACAAGATTCTACCATTGCTTTGTTAATGGCGGTGCAAAGTGTTGAAGTGCTTACAGTTTAGTAGAGATCAAGGATATCCAGTTGATCGTGAACGGGATATATCACAGACTTGCTGGCTGAATCTCGACCCATGGGGATAGATATGGAATCGACAACGAGCGCCGGCGACTTCGTGGCCGAGCCATCTAGGAAGGGGACTCGAGCTCCTAGGCTATTTATTAAGGAGATGGTGATGAAGAATTTCAAATCATATGCGGGCGAACAGCGCGTTGGCCCTTTTCACAAGGTTAGGGTTTTCGTTTTTATTGAATTTTTTTCAGTTTTTTGTGAATTACTGAAGCTGGATTGAAGTAAATACGGAATTTTAGTTGATTACCTGGTGTTTAAAACCTTGTTGTCAATGCAATTCGGTAAAAGTACTTTTTTTTTAATGTTCAGAATTTCTCGGCGGTGGTCGGTCCTAATGGAAGTGGGAAGAGCAACGTCATAGATGCGATGCTTTTTGTGTTTGGGAAGAGAGCTAAACAGGTGAATTTTTGAAGTACTGGAGTTGTGATGCATTTTGCGTAATTCTTTAAAATTTCGTTCTGGGTGTGGGTAAAATTTAAAGTTCACTGCATTTTGGTTTTCTTTATTCTTGCTGGATATTTTGTTGATGTTCATTTTCATTTTATTTTACTTTGTTTGGTAAAATTGTGCGGAAAGAAATTTCACTGGGAGTTTAATTTATGTTCCCAAGTTTAGTTATTCTGTAAATTGCAATTTGATTAAGTTCTTCCCCTAATAGCTTTTATTCCTAATCTTTTTTGTTCCTTGCGTTACGCTTGCAGTTCTTTATTTTCTCTTTGTAAGATTATGAATTTGTTGCATTCAACGGATAGTAAACGTGCAGTAATTGAGTTTATGCAACATGCAGATGAGGCTTAATAAAGTATCGGAGCTTATTCACAACTCCACCAATCATCAGAATTTGGACAGTGCTGGTGTATCGGTTCACTTTCAGGAGATTGTTGACTTGGTATAGCTTCTTTATTGCAGTGCCATATTTGTATTTTGTTTTATTTTATTTTATCTTATTTTATTTTTGATGATGCCTCTGGTTCTGCAGTACTAATTTTTGTTTGCTTGTAGGATGATGGAGAATATGAAGTTGTCTCTGGAAGTGATTTCGTGATTACACGTGTCGCGTTTCGGGATAACTCCTCGAAGTATTATATTAACGACAGAGCAAGTAATTTTACAGAGGTGACCAAATTCTTAAGAGGGAAAGGTGTTGACTTGGATAACAACCGCTTTCTGATTCTGCAGGTTTATATTTCCTAACTCTTTTAGGCAATTTCATGCATATGCAGGCATACCCAAGTTCGTTATGTCACTAGTTTGAATGCTCTGTTTTTTTCAGGGTGAGGTGGAGCAAATATCACTTATGAAGCCAAAGGCACAGGGGCCTCATGATGAAGGTTTTCTCGAGTATCTTGAGGATATTATTGGAACCAACAAATATGTAGAAAAGATTGATGAAACATTTAAGGAGTAAGTTATGAACTGCATTTTGGAGAATTGCTTGTTGCCTTCTTGCATGTGATTTGTGTAGACACCAGTCATTAATTTGTTCATCTTATTGGTTACTTATTGGTTAAGTGCTACCACTCAGCAAAAGGACTATGATAATGCTGATATATTTTGGATTGCGTGTATAGGAGTTTTGGAATTTCTCAGGAAATGTTTTCTGTTAATGATAGTGTAGATATGATATTTAGTTCAATTTTATGGAGAAAACCCCCATAATGAACCAACTGAATATTTTGATAGCCAAAATTCACATTACAATTTCAACAATTTTTATGTTTAATATTTTGTTTTAACCCTTTAGGCTGGAAGCGCTCAATGAAAACAGAACTAGTGTGGTTCAAATGGTGAAGCTGGCAGAGAAAGAAAGAGAGAGCCTGGAGGTCTGATTTTAAAATAATTTTTTATGCCTTCTGTTGTTTCCTGCATGTAGTTGAAGAATTTTCACATTATTATTACTCATTTTACCAGGGTGTCAAGAATGAAGCAGAAGAATACATGCTTAAAGAATTGTCACAGTTAAAATGGCAAGAGAAAGCTACCAAGCTGGCTTCTGAAAATAATATTACTGAAATAGCAGATCTTAAGGCTGCTATTTCTAGCCTAGAGGAAAATGTAAAGTCTGAAAGGTAATACTCTTCTCATTAGATCAAGTCTTCAATAGACTTTTAGTTTTCTGGTGAAAGATCTTGGGCTGTGTTTTACAGGGATAAAATACAAGAAAATACCAATACATTGAAAGAACTTGAAGCATTGCATGTAAAGTACATGAAGAGACAAGAGGTTTAGCTTTTCACATTCTTTACACTATCTTCTGTTATATCCCTCATGTGTAGATGTGCTTGTTCAATCAATTTTTTAGTGAAGATAATTTCCTAAAATTCATGGCAAACTTTAGTTTAAAATTTCTCGTTTTTCGGAAATATCAGGAATTAGACAATGATCTCAGGCGTTCAAGAAATGACTTAAAGGAATTTGAAAGGCAGAACCTGAAAGATCGGGAGGATTTTGACCACTTGAAGAAAAAGATCAAAAAGCTTGGTGACAAACTTGAAAGGGTATGAGAAACAATAGCACATGTTAAGTTTGTCATTTTTCTTACTTCCTATTTTATTTTTTTCTTTGACAATATTTTCTTTGGCTTTGCCTTAGGATGCAACCAAAATTGCTAATCTTACTAAAGAGTGCGAGAACTCTGTGATTGAGATCCCTAAGCTTGAGGAACAAATTTGTCAGCTGCAGAAACTGTTAGTAAATGAGGAGAAGATCTTGGAAGAAATAGAAGAAAATTCTAAAGGTGGCTCCTTAAGCTTTTTCTTTGTTGTCTAAAACTTGGAACCAGAATGCTATATGCCGAGTCATTCTTTCTCAGGATGTGCCTTCCCAATTTTATATAATTTTATGGGCTTGCTCTTGATATTATCTATTTTCCCACTGCCTCCTAGATACATATTAACATAAGAAAACAGGTTCCACGGAACACAGACTTATCCTTGACAGCATTTTGCAGACTACTATGGTTAATAAAACCATAGGAACTGGCTATTGTTTCTATTTTGTGTTTTTCTGCCATTTGACTTTAACATTTTTTTAATATCTGGTAAAGAGGTCTTGCTCATGAATATTGGAAATTGATTTATTTCTTTAGGAACCTTGAAATTTTATATTATTAGGACATTCTACTTTCTTTAGGTTGAAAACCTGTAGCCTTCTCCAATGTATTTATAATTGAATACATCAAATTAAATTACTTTAAAGTTTGTATATGGGCATGGAATGCGCCTATGAATCCACGGGCTTATGAAATAAACTTTATTACAGAGGGCATGAAATTTTTCCCTGACATGGGTTTGGTTGAGCCGTTGAGATTGCCAATAGGATAAACTATGTTTACCTTGATGAGGCATTATCATATCTTTTCTCTCCCTTTTTTCAAATTTTCTTTAAGTTTGCATTTTCAGAAGCAAGATCACATGAAAAAAAGTGATTGTTAGCTGTCTCTAATCTGTTCCTTTCCGGGTCAGCTTGTTATTGATGCTTATTTATTCTTATTTTGTCCTTTTCAAACAGCTGAAACAGAAGTTTTTCGTAGTGAGCTTGCTGATGTTCGTGCTGAACTAGAACCCTGGGAAAAGCAAATAATTGAATGTAGAGGAAAACTTGAAGTTGCTTCTGCTGAAAAAGATCTTTTGAATAAAAAGGTGAGGCTGGTGATACAGGGTGGCCATAGCAATTACTATTGGCTGTATTTTCTTTTCTTTGTATCCATTTGAAAATTTCACCTAGGCATCTTGTAGTGTAAGGCTTAGTGTCGTCAAGTTTCGAGGCTTCTGTGTGCCTACTTCAATCAGGTTTTATAGTGTTTCTGGGATTTTATCATTTATATCCAGATCCTGTCTTGATATTCCATTAAAAAAAAAAAATCTTAAAAGGATCCATCATTTGAGCCTTGGTAGGTTAATTGTTTGATTGCTGACAATTAACACCTGTACTACACAGCATGAAGCTGGTTGTGCTGCATATGAAGATGCGAAGAAGAAAATAGTTGAAGTTAATGCGACAATTGAGACAAAAACTTCAGCTGTCAAAGATATTGAAAATGAGCTAGTGAAGATCAAATTTGAAGCATCTGAAGCTCGTAAAGTGGAGCAAGTAAGCTATTATCATGATAATTTTCCTATGATATTTTGTTGTAATTCTTAATCGTAAAAATCTGGGAGCTGATTGGGAAATTGCAGGCTTTACTTGAAGAACAACATAAATTAGTTCCTCTAGAACAGGCTGCGAGACAAAGGGTTGTTGAGCTTTCTTCTACTTTGGAATCTGAAAGGGATCAGGGTTCAGTCTTAAAAGCAATAATTCAAGCTAAGGAAGCTAATCATATACCAGGAATATATGGCCGAATGGGAGATCTAGGAGCCATTGATGGTGAATACACACCCATTTATGTGCTTTGGAATATTTTAGTCTTATAAATAAATTTAAACTGAATGAGAGAATCGCAACTGTCATACTGGATCATGATGATTCTACAGTTACATGAAGAAGGGATGCATATTGTATGCATTATCTAGAATATTGCAACACTGTGCACTTCACTTAGTTTAACATATCTATCTTTCCTTTCGTTGTATTGGGTATTTGACCTTGTCCAGGATCTATTTGGTGCTACATGAATCCATGGTTGGCTAGTCTCTATCTTGTAGCCACCTAATTTTGTAGGTTTTTAAAGACCTCTACACCTGCTTTGAAACAGTTCTTATTCCCCTCTATGAGGATTCACAAACATATATAGTCTCTATGATTTTGTTTTCTCTTTTAAACTTCTTCTGTAGATTCTTGTGCTAGATTTTTGAACTGATCACAATGTCATTTTGGCTGACTACTTGTATGAGATCCTGCCGATCTACTCTTATTTTAAACAACTTTTGACATGAGTCCAAAACCAATTCTGATCACTGTTTCAGAGAACCAACAAGGATTTTATATTTTCTGGTCAAATTGTTCCATGAACTTTCTGTTGTTTTATGGTGTGGCTGCTATGGTGAATTTCTCATACTAGACTATGATCATCTGTGTGAAAATGGCAAATGGACTCTTAGTTGACTTCCAAGTTCCCGAAAGTGAATATCTAGTTTGAAACTGAAGTGCCTTATGAAACTAATATATGGTGCATGTATTCTATTCAAAGCGAATTTTTTTAGGGATAGTATCTATGGTATTTAGTTGTAGATGGTTGATATTTTTCTGATAATTGTGAACTTTTCTGCAGCGAAATATGATGTTGCTATATCAACTGCATGTCCTGGACTTGATTATATTGTTGTGGAGAAAACTGCTGCAGCACAAGCTTGCGTCGAGTTACTGCGTAGCCAAAACCTTGGTGTTGCTACATTCATGATTCTGGTAGACGAAAATTTCAACTTACGCTATTTTCAGCATCATTTGTATCAGTTGTAAGAGTCCTCTGGTATTCACAATTTCTACTAGTTAAGCAAAAGTGAAGAGTTTACTTGGAGAGGTCATGTGCTGTCTATTTATTACCTTTTTGCCTTAGCTTGATTATAGGGATATACATCTCTGATAGAATTCTCCAGTAGTAGTCTTGGTATTGTTTTCCAGTTTACTAGATGAAACACCTTTCTTAGTTTGGGTGAGAATTAGTTTTAGAAGAATATGGAGAAACTCATACTTCCTAATTCTTTGCAGGAAAAACAAGCCTATCATCTACCTAAGTTAAGGGAGAAAATAGTCACACCAGAGGGTGTTCCTCGCCTATTTGATCTCATCAAGGTTCAGGATGAGAGGATGAAACTTGCTTTTTTTGCAGCACTGGGGAACACCGTTGTAGCTAAGGATATTGATCAGGTAGGTCTCTTGCTGTTTTTCTTGCTAAAGTTATCAATAGCATCCAATCGTTATTTGCATAAGAATCATGTCTCTTAATATTTGTTTCTTCTTCTTTTGAGTTTCTTGTCTTAATAGATTAATATTAGCAGAGTCAAACTCCAAAATTTGGTGAATGTTCTCATTGTTTCTACATCACTAGTAAAGCTGAATTATGCATGCAGATCCCCTGCATTTTTCTTTCAAAAAGATTGGTTCTTAAAAGCAGTGTATTTGTATATACCATAGATGCCTTTGTTTTCAGTGTATTAGTTTATATCTTTATTCATATTTCTTTCTTCTATGTTCATTCTGACATTGTAGGCAACTCGAATTGCTTATGGTGGAAAGAACGGATTCTGGCGTGTTGTCACACTTGATGGTGCTCTTTTTGAAAAATCTGGTACTATGACTGGTGGAGGGAATCGGCCCCGTGGTGGTAAAATGGGGACTTCTATTCGTGCTAGTGTCTCAGGCGAAGCTGTGGCAACCGCTGAAAAGGAGCTATCGGATTTGGTTGAAAGGCTAAATAATCTAAGGAACAGAATATCTGACGCTGTTAAGAGTTACAGAGTTTCAGAAAAAGCAATTTCACCCCTGGAGATGAATTTAGCAAAAACCCAGAAGGAGGTAGCTTAACTGTCTTATATTGTTGGTTTTTTGATGTTCATATGCATATCATGGTTATCAATTACATCAACTGCGCTTGACTTGATAGATAGAGAGCCTAAAGCTATTACTTGGAGATTTAGAAAAACAACTAGGTTCACTCGAGGCAGGATCAAAGGCATCAGAGGCAGAGCTGGTTAAGCTACAGGAACTTGAAAGCATCATTTCTGCTGAAGAGAAGGAAATGAACAGGCTTCTGAAAGGTTCAGAACAACTAAAAAAGAAGGTACTGTATCATCAAATCCCTATGCCTCCTACTTGTTAGCCTGCCTAATCCTGAAAAATTGCATGAAAGTTATTATTGCATAAAATGCCTTTTATCACTGTTACTTCCTTTGTCCTTTTACCATTTGCCTTTTGAAAGTGCATGACTGAGATTTTCTCATCTAAAGATGAATGACCATCTTAATTTTATGTGAGATTTTCAAAGTTTGTTGCTACTTCAAGAGTAATACCCGAGTCACCTAAACTCAGGAATAGTTCCATTTCAGATATAACTGAGGCTCAAAACTCAAAAAGGATCTCATGTATACTTTTGCCATTTTTGTAGGCTTTGGAGCTCCAGAACAAAATAGAAAATGCTGGAGGGGAAAGCCTGAAACATCAAAAAGCTAAAGTTAGCAAGATTCAATCTGTAAGTAAAAGTCAATAATGCTGAACAGAACACATTACATTTCCTGAATTTGGCTTTGTTACTTTTCATCCCACCCATTTTTAGGATATTGATAAAACCTGCACTGAGATCAACCGCCACAAAGTTCAAATAGAAACAGGTCAGAAGACGATTGAAAAATTGAGGAAGGGGATTGAAGAGTCCACAGTTGAGAAGGAAAGGCTATTGGGGGAAAAAGAGAAATTACGTTCCACATCCAAGGAAACTGAACAAAAAGCTATAAATGTTATGGAGAATTCTGTCAAGATACAGGAGGTTAGCATGCATTTCTTTCTGTATTGCCAATTTTTACTTGAATGGTCATTTAAGCCAAATGCTAAACAACTTGCTTAAATAACTGGTGGCTGTGTTTGTAGGTTATTAGTCAACACAAGGAAGTACTGGACCAAGCAAAATCAGACTATGAAAAGCTTAAGAAAGTCATGGATAACTTGCGGGCATCTGAGGTCTGGTTTACTAGTATCTTCTTTATTATTTTCTTGCAACTTTTAACTCTTTGTTTACTAGTATCTTCTTTATTATCTCTTTGTTCAGGTTGATGCTGAATACAAGCTACAAGATAAGAGGAAAGCATGCAAGGAGTTAGAAATTAAGGGCAAAGCTTACAAGAAAAAGCTTGATGATCTTGAAATTGCTCTATCAAAGCACATGGAGCAGTAAGTGTTCGTTCTTGGTTATAGATCAAATTTTTCTTAATGATACATTATCGTGGCTTTATTTTCCTGTTTGATTTTTCCGTGTTTCTGTATTTTTTGTATTTCATAAGCTGCTGGTTTTGTGGTAACCTTCTAAATTGAGCAGGATTCAGAAGGATTTGGTAGATCCGGAGAAGCTAGAAACAGTTTTGACAGATGCAACTCTGGTTCAAACAAGTGACCTTAAGCAGGCTCTGGAGAAGATGGCGCTCCTTGAAGCTCAACTGAAGGACATGAACCCAAACCTTGACTCAATCTCAGAGTATGCATGAATATATTGGGGATTATAAGTTAACAAAGGTGTTTAGTTCTCTTTGATTTTTCTGTGCTCTACCTCTACTCTACTATTTTTTGTGATATAGGTACCGGAAAAAAGTTAGCTTGTATAATGAGAGAGTTGCAGATCTTAATCTGGTCACTCAACAACGTGATGACATAAAGAAGCAATATGATGAATGGAGGAAGAGGCGGTAAGTAATTGACGATGATTTCAAAGTAATAATTCTTTATTCTCATCCTCAGGTCGTTTAAACAGTTTACCATGTTTGACATTTTCAGGTTAGATGAATTCATGGCTGGTTTTAACACAATTTCGTTGAAACTGAAAGAAATGTATCAGGTTTCACACAACATTTTCCTGAATCTCTCTTCACCTCAGTGCTACATGCTTGGTGGAGAATCCAATTCTCTGTGCTTGATTTGATTGGTCAATGACTTAATTCTTATTAACTTTTAGTTTATAGGATAGGATATGAATACGAAAATGTGTCTAATTTTGTTCGGTCATAGTTTTTGTCACTTGATGTGTGCGTAAAGCTCCCTCACAACAATTGTTTAAACTCTTACTTTCTTCTATGCAAGTTCTTCTGTTTTCTACTTTTCTTTGTTATACTTTTTGCTGAATTATTTGAGTGGTGGAAGCACTTATCCCATGCCTATTGCTGGTTGCCACACCTTTCACATATTCATTAAAGTTGTATGTGGTTTTGCTACAGATGATAACACTGGGAGGGGATGCTGAACTCGAGTTAGTAGACTCCTTGGATCCCTTCTCCGAAGGTGTTGTCTTTAGTGTTAGACCACCGAAAAAGAGCTGGAAGAACATTGCGAACTTATCAGGAGGTGAAAAGGTATGTTTTTTAGTATAAGCACACACATACTCAATAATATCCTGATTCCAAAGCAACATTTACGTGTACACAAAAGCTTCTAATTGACTTCTAATGGTGATATATCAGACGCTCAGCTCATTAGCCCTAGTTTTTGCCCTCCACCATTACAAACCAACACCACTTTACGTGATGGATGAGATTGATGCTGCTTTAGGTACTCCCACCACAAATTTTCTCTTGTCATTTCCCCCCTTTAAACCCTTCTGTCATAGCTTTCTTATAGCATCCACGCAAACTTCAACTTTTTCTGGCAGATTTCAAGAACGTATCTATTGTGGGGCATTATGTAAAGGATCGTACAAAGGATGCACAATTCATCATCATAAGGTTTTGTTTGGAACCAAACTTTTGCTCCATTTCCGATTATGTCTGCTATATTTTTCACTTATATAATTTTCTTTTCCACACGCTGCAGCCTACGTAATAATATGTTCGAGTTGGCTGATCGACTGGTTGGAATATACAAAACCGATAATTGCACAAAGAGCATCACCATCAACCCTGGGAGTTTTGTAGTTTGTGAGCAGCAGGTTTCTTAATATTTCTTTGCCAAAATCTCTCTTTTGCAGTATCATGGGAATTGTGGCTTAACTGAATTCACGTTCCTTTCTTGGTTGTGTATTTAGTATTTATGGAGAATCTAATATGTAAATATTCCTCCCACTTTCCATGCCCCCTAATTATTTCGTCCGCTTTTTGTGAAGTAAAAACTTTCTTGTTTGCATTTATGTATACTGGAGTTCTCATTTGTTGAAGGAACGCTACTATTGTAATGTTACAACACATGGCAAACCATCAAACATGGTTGAGATTTTGGTTTGATGCTGCGTTGTCATTGATGCTCCTCATACGTCGGAGCTTGAACGACGGTGCCGGTGTTAGTTCTCCGGCGGGCTTGTCCGAAACACGTATAAAACTATAGGCCCAGGCTCCCCCTAATGTCCCACAAACTGGGCCTAGTAAATACACCCAAATGCCTTTGAAGTAGTTGCTAGCTAGTGCAGGCCCGATCGTCCGTGCTGGGTTCATCGATCCTCCCGATATCGGCCTGCAATGTGGATTGTTTTATCAATCATGTCTTATCATTCAAACCAAACGCCTCCTTAGATGACATGATGTCGTGTTGTTTTATTTACCGGATTTTACTTACCCGGCCAAGATCGAAGTGATGCACACTGCAGACCCGACCGCGATCCCTGCAAGCTCCCCAACCTACGTGATTGAAAAGCAAAAACACAAGATTAGTTTATGTATAGGGATGGAGAAATTCACTTTAATGTGTAAATAATCTTTGATTTTATGTTTTTTTTGGGGGGGGGGGGGGGGGTGGTATTCTTACAGCTTTGGTATCAGTGGCAACGGCAGAGGTTACGAACATCATGGAAAATGTGACGACAATTTCCATGACTAAGGCTTGAATGTCTGTTCCAGAAGGAGAAGTTGTGCCCACGTGTTTTATAGGTTGTAATAAAACACGTAGAGTGAATCCACCACATGTAGCTCCCGTCACTTGTGCCGCTGCATAAAATGGTACCTGCATCTTATTTTTATTAATTACTATTATTTTTATTTCCAGCAAACATATTACTACTAGTCATTTTTATCCACACTTGCACATTGATGATAGTGAAACATGAGATGCACCGTAAAAAATACTGTGAAATCTCAACCAATTGCTATATATGAATACATATTTGAAAATTTGGGTCCCTGCTGTTTACAACATATTAATGCGGATTAAAACTTTTTCAGTTTAATATTTGGGTCCCTGAAATATTTAGTAAATCATACCCCTTCCATCCCAATCCCACTTGATATGTCCTTTTTTTCTTGGACACAAGCATTAACAAGTAGATTACTTTTGTGTAAATTAAGTTGCTCATTATAATTACAAGTGAAAAGAGAAAGCAACTTTTTGAAGATAATTTATGTCAAATCAAGTAAGAAAAAGGATGTAGAGGTTAACTTTTTGCGGTATATATATATATATTTTCCGTTTTCACAAAATATATCAATTTTTAAATGACATAAGTTTTAGTAATAAAGTAATTGAATCTGTTGTGAGTGGGTCAAGGGTCTCACTTTATTGTGAGTGAAACTTATCAAAAATATATTGAATTCATTTAATAAAGACAGACGAAAATATCAAATTGAATATTTCATATTTTACGAGGAAACATGAAGTATATAATTTATGAGTTATTTTGAGAGTATTTGATGATGTGTTAAAATAAAATAAGATATTTCAAATGAGATCATTTAAATTAAAAAATAGAACGTTTCAAATGGTTGACGGGAGTAATAATTTTGATTATAATTTACATTTATAATTAAAGCCATGAAAAATAACGTCCACCCAAATTCTTGTGACAAAACCTCGACTAAGATGAGGGCCTCATCTCCATGTGATCATCAATACCCCCCCACATGCATGTCATGTAATAATGCATCTCTGATGCACTGCTGAATTGAAATTTTATTGAGAAAAAGAAAAACGAAAGTAACAAAGAAAACCCGTTGAAGGCACAACAGACGCAAACTAACGGGCTACGAAACCATAACGGCGAGGACCCATAGGGAAAAACACCGTGAGAGGAAAAAAGAGTCAAGAAATGTGCAGGATCTCCATAGCAGGAATCCCATGACAATCAAAATTCAAGAGCATCATCCTCCGTATGAATATAAGAATCCATGATGTCCCCCCAACGTTGAGGATAGACCGTTTGAATATCAGAATCCATGATGTCCCCCCAACGTTGAGGATAGACCGTTTGAATATCAGAATCCATGATGTCCCCCCAACGTTGAGAAGAGACCGCCGTCATCGCAAGACCAGCTGCATCCCCGGGAGTGGAGATAGAAGCAGGATGTCGTAACCTTTGCTTTATAGAGGTATCAGAAATCCCCCCTTTCCCGACTTGCTTGGTAGCGCCCTTAGGACGCCCTCGGCCTCGCTTGGCCGTAGGAGCTTGGCGAACCTGATCAAGAGGCACAGTTGCATGAGTCGAGTCATCATGCAGAGGGACGATTGAAGCACCAGACTCAGGGGTGCGAACGATGCAAGGCTCATCCTGAGATGCTGAAGTCGTAATAGCGGCTGTGGGTATGCCACTACTAGAATTAGGCACAACATGTGTGGGAGACCCTGCCCCAGACGGTTTCTCGAGTATCACTTGGGAAGCATGGTTAGAGATGCCCAAAAAATCTGGGGCATTCATCGTAGCCGCATCGATCCCATGACTTGAATCCTCAATAGCAAGAACGTTAAAACAATTGGCTTTAGAAGGAGAAGTTGCCCTTAAAACCGGAGAACCCACAACCAACACCGGTCCCCTCGGCGTGAACTGCTGTTGCTCCGTAAAAGGAGCAGCCTGCTGCTGCTCGGTCTCTTGCTGAGATTGTGAGCCATCTGCCGCCTCCTCTGAGAGTAGCGCAAACCGATTTTTATCCTGAGTTCGCAGGGAAAGTTGCTGCTTCTCCTGCTGAGAATGTCCCGAAGCCGGAACCACCTGCCATTGAGGACCCTCCAGCACCGGTCTTTTGAGAACCTCTGCCGATTTATTGCCACTCCCTGGATCAGTTTGGTTATCTCCCTTAGTTATCACCTTTTCCTTTTCCGAATTCACCTTAACCTGATCCGTGATCTCCACTCGAGGTTGTTTCTTATTGCATTTATCAACACAATGGCCAGTGATCCTGCAATGTGTACAGTAAAGAGGTAATTTCTCATAATAGAATTCTACTTGATAAGCCATATCATCTCCTTGAACTTGCATCGACTCTTGCAGCGGAAGAGATAAATCAACTTCGACAAGCAGCCGAACATAATGCCCAACATCGGCATAGGCAGACGCCCCATCAATTTTAATAGAAGTGCCAACGACGTTGCCAATAGCTGTGATAACTTCAGGATGCCAGAACTCCACAGGAAGATTATATATTCTAACCCAAACTTGGCTCAACGAAGAAACTTCCTTATAGGGATTAAACCCTTTCACCCACTCCCTCATACGAAGGGATCCCTTCGACAACTTCCAGAGCTTTCGATCCTTAACAATGTTCTTATCCTCCATTGTATCAAACTTCAAGATATAAAAGCCCTTACACATTGGGATCAACTTCCACTCCGAGGAAATCTTCCATATCGATTGTAGTTCCTGCTTAAGTTCAGCGGTAGGACGAGGCGTATCACCTTTTTCCAATAACAGTTTTCCAATAATTGCGTATCGAAATTCCTCAAACCGTTTCTTGCAAAATTCAGAAGGCAAAGAAAGAGTAAAGCCATGACCTGATTCTTGTGCCTGAAGCGCCGTGAACTTATGAGCAAAGACATCTGGGCGTCGCAAAAGGCGGGGAGCAACCGCACCCGCGTAAGAACCACGTTGATTATCCGGGAGAAAATCCCCCTTCGCGTCGGAGCCACCAGGACAGCAAGTCTTTGTCGCAGCAGCATGAGAAGCGTTATTTCCAGGAGAGAAATGAGTGTCTAGTGTCGTCGGTTGCACCCCCGTAGAGGATCTGGCTTCGACAGTGGCTAGAATACTCTGTTCGTGGGCAGAGATCAGATCCTTTCCCCCAGCAGTAAGCGGAGGCAAGGAATCAGCCGGCACGTTTGTGACTCCGCCGGCGGCGACACCCGACATGACCCCCGGAGAGGACCTGGCGTCATTAGCAAGGAAGCGTTGTTCGTGAGTTGAAGGTTCTATGTCGCGGAAGGGATGCCGGTTTCCTGAATCACAGCCGAAGTTGTTGGAGATAAGTGGGAGGTTGAGACCTGACCGGTCCGGCGAAGCGCCATGGGACCTGACCGGAGGGCTCATGGTAGGTGGCGGACTCCGGGATTGCTAGACCATCGCCGTCGAAGCTCAGACTCGGAGACAGGCGCAGGCGACGAGCGACGACCAGATGCCGATGCTGCTCCGGGCGGCGGCCGTTGCGGCAGCTGCTGCTCCGTCAAACCTGTTGTTGTGTTCCTGCGGCGGCGCGTCTGGATGGTGTCGACCGGACCAGGGCAGCAAGACTGGCGGCAGCTGGTTCGCGGTCGGCGACGGGCGGCAGGCTCGCGACGCCGGCGAGCAGCAGCGCGGTGGGAGGGATTCGAAGGTGTGAGCGTCTGCTAGTACATAGAGTCGTGTAACTCGTTTGGGAGACGTCGGAGGCGGAGGGGGCGAACACCGGGTGGCGGTGGGGAAGGACCGGTCGGCCGTTAATGGGAATCGGACTGCTCGGGCGCACCGCGAAGGGCACGGCGGCGAAGGCGAGCAGCGGTATAGTTTCTGGCTGAAACGCCCTTCCGCCCAGATCTACTCTCCATTCAAAAAGGCACGGCGGCGGAGGCCATTTTCAGTATTGCATCTCTGATGCACATATAATATGTCCTTGATAAAACATAGTATTAATCAAAGAGTAATTTATTATAAAAGAATACCCATCACGCCTTTATAAACTATACGTTTCACGTATTGATCCGGCAACTCGACCAACAATTAATCAGATTTCAAATAAAATAATACTCCCTCCGTCCCACTAGACTTGGCACACTTGCCTTTTTTGTTTGTCCCATTAGAATTGACACTTTCCTAAAATAGCATGTGGTCCCTACTTTCTCTACTCACATAAAATAAGTGGACCTTACCAACTTTACACTTTCCTCCCTTTATTCTTAATCTCCGTGCCCAACTCAAAAGTGCCAAGTCTAGTGGGACGGAGGGAGTACTATATATCCAGGATAAACATGTGTATATATTCCTATTTATTTAATTTCTAAAGATAGTTTATATTTAATTATACTCCCTCCGTCCCTGAAATAAGTTCCTATTTTTCCTTTTTGGGACGTCCCCCAAATAAGTTCCTCTTTCTTTCTTTCCATTTTTTGGACAACTACCCCACCACTAATAATACTTTATTTATTCTTACTTTTCACTTTTTCACCACTCCCAATACTAATTATAACACTTTTTCACCTTTTTATCACTCCCAATACTAATTATAACATATTTTTCTCCACTATCAATACACTTTACCACTTTTTCTTAAAACCCGTGCCGTCCCCAAAGAGGAACTTATTTTGGGGACGGAGGGAGTATATAGTATTTGGTCCGTCCACCAATTCATGTCTTAATTTGTCATTTTTGTTCGTCCACCAATTCGTATCCTAGTTATTTTTAATAACTATTTCCTTAATTACTTTCCTTATATTTTACACTTATTTACACATATGTTATTGAGGGACACACCACTTTTAATTTTAAAAAATGTCATTAGTGAACTATACTTATTAATTGTGGATCTCCTTCTTCACTCAACAAATATATAATACCACACTTTTTTATTAAAATTCGTGCCTTATATTCCTAGGACATGAATCGGTAGAAGGAGTGAGTAATATATACTCCCTCCGTCCACGAAATGAGTACCCATTTGGGGGTGGCACGGGTTTTAAGAAATTGATTAAGTGTGTGTAAGTGGAATAAGGGACCCACTTTTATTGTGAGTGGGATGTGTGGGGTACACTTACCAAAAAAGGAAATGGGTACCCATTTGGTGGACGGACCAAAAAGGAAATATGGGTACTCATTTCGTGGACGGAGGGAGTATAATACAAGAATCAGTTCGTAACTAAAACTGATCAAAATTTTGGTAATAACGATGTGATTTTAGTATATACGCCGCACATAGCATTTAGTTTGATGAAGAAAAAAAGAGAGAATTAGTAATGAAAGATATAGAACCTGATTCCATGGAAAATGTCGGACGGCGGCGAAGGCGAGGGTGACGGCGGGGTTCATGTGGGCGCCGGAGATGTGACCGACGGCGTAGATCATGACGGTGACGATGAGGCCACCAGCGACGGAAGCTCCGAGCCTTGAAACCTTGTGTTCATCGCTACCACTAACAGCTGCTGCACCACATGTCACAAACACCAATAGGTATGTCGCTATTATTTCCGCAATTACCTGCACATTATTTTTTTCACTTATTCTTTTTGTCACCAAACAAATATACTTCTCTTGGTTATAATTTATATGAGAGTGATTACCTTTTTGAGAAAATCTGGTGGGTAATTGTTTTTGAAGAAGGTGGGAATGGTGGCACTGAGTTTGGGATTCTCAACAGGCACGGCCCCACCTCCATTCTCCATTCTTTTTCAAGATGCGATATGAGGTTTTTCATGCAATACCCAATATATATATATATATAGAGAAAGAGAGAGCATTCAATTTTTTGGTTTATGGAGTTGACCCCACAGACAAGGAGTCTATTTTTGGGGGTAGGTAGCGAATATACAGTTAGAGAATGTTTGGATCCATTATAAGTTCTTTAAAACACCTTAAGCTGTTTAATTATAAGTTAAAAAATAAGGTTTAAAACATTATAAGCTCTCAAAAAATAAGTTCATCTACTCCAACTTATAAGTTCTTTAAAATAAGTTTAGTCAAACACCCTCTTAGTCGTATATTAAAAGTTTCTTAAATTGTATAATTAGTTAGGGTTTTAAATTCAGCTCAAAATTTAGCTCGATTTTTTTTTTTTGATTAATGTCCCGAACTGAATAGCCAACAAACCCCCTAATTAAGACTCTTGCTAGAAATGAGATTTGTCAATTCAGATCGAAAAAATAAAAATTATGGTATAAAAGTTTTAATTCGAAAAGATATATATATAGTTTAATAATCTTAATAACACCAAATTAACTCATATCGCTATTCGACTACTCCTGAAGCCTACTCAATTATTAAAAAAACTATATATATCAAGCCAGCAAAAGAAAGGGAGACATGAAAAAGAAGTGTATATAATTATTTAGATGTTGATAAAAACAGGTTGCAATTATTCATGTACCAAATATATGACCTACCTATGAATATTATACAGAAAAGTTATAGCAAGTGGGTTGAATTGAGTCCAAATTAAGGTGTTCCTCAAATTCATTTCAAAACTCCCCAACTTTCGGAAAGATAGCAAAGAGCATTAACAATATATTAGTACTGTACCGCTTGCGATGCACGGAATAAAATTAAATAAAATATATAATATAAACTAATACTAGTAATATAATAATTAATAAATCTAATATACTATCTTCGTCCCAATGAAAATGCTACATTTCTAAATATGGAAAAAAAATAAGAAATTATAATTGCATAATTACAACTAATTAATCCCTCTATTATTACCTTCTCTCTCATACTTTATCACTTTATTACCTTATCTCTCATACTTTATCACTTTATTTTTTTTAATTTTTTTTAGCAGACTTTATCACTTTATTACTACACACTTAAAACACTAATCTACAATTCCTTAAATTTGGTGCCGAAAAGAAATGTATCATCTTGGCTGGGACGGATGGAGTATTATATTATGACAAAAAATGAAAAAAAATATTAAATAAAAATATTTAATTTCGTGTATGTACGTGGGCATATATATATATATATATATATATAGAGAGAGAGAGAGAGAGAGAGAGAGAGAGAGAGAGAGAGATAAATAAAGGTTCAATTGAGAAATTAAATATTTTGCGAAATATTGAACAAATCAATAAATTTGATGAAGAAACATATTTGTTGAAAATCTCGCACTCCAGAATTCAAACCCAAATCAAAATGTTTGTTGAATAAAATTATTGGCATGTTCATCGAAATTATTGATTTGTTCAACATTTCGCAATTTCGTAAAATGTTTAATTATATATATATATATATATATATATATATATATATATATATATATGAATAGGATCACGTAGTACCATATCTTAAAGTAGTATGTAGTACCCAATCTTAATCACACATTTTGAACATGTGGCGCATCAAGATTGTGACACGTGGCAAGGAACTTCCAAGGCTATTAAGACAAAATCTGCAGAGAGATAAAATCGGAATATATTTTTTGGATATTAAAAATACAAAAAATAATAATTTTTTAGATTTTCTCAAAATAGACATATTTTACATGCATATAATATCACTTTATGCCCATCGTTTGGCCGAATTATCGATTATGTCCCAACTTATCGATAATATCTAATCGGTACCCAACCTAACAACATTTTTTCAATTGTGTCCCCTAAAAATTTTCCGGCGCCCGGAAGATGAAGTGGAACGCTGGAAACTGTGACGTGGATTTATTAAAACAGTTGAAATTTCAAACATTATTAAACTTTTAAATAATAAAAATACAAATACTTATGTGGCACCTGGGATGACACCGTTTTAACAAAAGTATGAAATCAATGAAAAAATTGCATTCTTTCTCAATTTTTCTCACTACAGTCGAAAGAAGAGAGGAGATTGAAGAACCTTTGTGAAATTCGAAGAAATTGCAAGGGTTGATCGACGACGCGACATTCCCAATCGGTAGGGTGATTTTGAGCGACGACGAATGCTCCAATCGGTAGGTTGATTTTGAACCCTAATTCTTCGACTTTCTTTTGATTTTTCGATTCCTTAAACCAGAAATTCTAGTTCGTCGATTTTGAATGCTCCACACATACTAGTTCTTCGATTTTGAATGCTCCAGACATTGAACCCTAGTTCTTCGATTCCTTAAACCAGATTTCTTCATGATTTCTTAAACTTTGCTTTTTTTTTTTGTCTACTTTCTAGCGCTGAGTATTAGTTAGTTACAGAGCATGCTTTAATTTGTTTTTTTGTTGGTTGGTGGTTTGCTTGACTAAATCTTGTTGGAACAAGTTTGTAAAGTTTTCGTTCAAAAAAAAAAGTTTGTAAAGTTGAAGTGAACAACCATTATTTGCGTGTTTTGAGTGTCAAGAGCTTAATGATTTCCCAAGTTGATAGAAGTTTTTTTTTTTTTTTTTTTTTTTTTCATACAGAAATGGCTCATATTGTTCTTTTCAGAATGTGGCATGGTGGTTCTTTTGTGGCTAATGACAAGGAGTATGTAGGGGGGCAAGATTATATGGATGTTCCCGATTATGATGTATTTGTATGGGAGGATTCATTTGTGGCTGAGTTGTTGCAATCTGATCTGGGGTATGAGAGAATCCGAAGATATGGGTTTAAAGATAAGGAGAATGGTGAGTTTCTCTTTGTTGATCCTGAGGATCGTTCAATAGATTTCGTGAGTCTTGCCATGAAATTTATGGATGATAAGGAAAAGATGTTAGAAATATTTGTTGAGTGTGAGAAAGGAGTGTATCAAGATATAGTAATTGAGCAAGAGAAGGGTGTGCAAAAAATGATAGAAGAAGAGCAGCTTATCGTTGAAGAAGAAGATGAGAGCGGGGATTCCGACTATGAAGTTGACATCACTGTGTTGGAAGATGAGGATGAGACAGATGATGGGATGGAGGACATGGACTTCTCCGATGAGGATGATGAATTTCTTGATGCGAGAAGAGATGAGAGAGTTAATCGATTGCAAAAAGTGGCTGAAGTGACTAAGGAGAAAGGAAAATCAGTGGCTGTCGAGAATGTAGCAAAAAAGGTTGTACTTGATGAGAAAGAGGCTGATTCCGACACTTCATGCGCAAGTTTGGACAGTGATGGCAATAGAAAAGTCAAGTCCAAGGTATACTCCTCTGACATTTCTTACACTGATTTGAAGTTAGAACTTGGAATGCGGTTTAAAGATTCGAAAGAGTGTCAAGATGTTGTTAGGCATTGGGCAGTGACTAACAGATATAACATAAGGTGGACAAAGAGTGCACGTGGAAAAGTTGGTTTTTGTAATGCTCATTTGAGTAGTTGGTTTTTGTAATGCTCGTTTGTTGAGAATGCACTCTGTCGAGCTCTATATTTTCTTTTGATAACCCTCTTTTTGTGATGCTCATGAAATACTAGATATGATGATTTATGAGTATATTTTTGAAGACATGATTTGCTGTGGATTTTAACTTAATGAATGGAAGCCATTTTAACTCAATGAATTTGAGTGCATTTTATGAGTATCAGGAGACCATTTTTATTTCAATTTTTAACATAAACAAGTTACTTATACTAAAGAGGGAGGAGCCGAGAACATATACAGCAAAATGACCATTTTTAACAACATTTGCTACAATTTGATCTTCATAAAGGGATACCACAACATTGAGTCTCATACATGATACACCAATAAACACAATTCGGATGATGCATAGTTTTACTTAGGAAGACGAAGTCTCGGTGACGAGACAAACTCTACATGACCTACGAATATCCAAAAGAACAATACGACATATGTAACAATGAGAATAAAGAACAACACTTGAAGTCTACCCTTTGTTGCCTTCAAAGATTTCTTCAACGACCTATTCTCAACACAGTATGCTTGCATCTTCATCTCAAGATCCTCCTTTAAATCTTGAAGCTTTTGGGCAGCAAGGTTTTGCTCTCTTTGTATCATTACATTACTTTTTTGTATGCAATGAAGAAGAGCCGATCTCGCTCTACCATCAAATTGATCATCATACCATTGAAAAAATTTGCAGTCACCAGGCTAATTACCAAAAAACTGAATTTTAGGAAAAATTTCATAAAAACTCAATTACATGAGGAACAAAACTCACCAAGCTTGCAAGAGGACACCTCCAAAATCTTCTACCAGGATTAGCTACACTAAAGGACCTAATAAGGTTACATTCTCCATGAATGCAATGTACTTTGTGACATGAATTGAGAGACTCCTCACTGTATGAATTCTCCATTCTTTCCTGAGATAGTATTAGGGCAAACACGCTGAATTGCGAGATTTCTTCAATCTCAAACATGGTTGCTAATACAGAGGCGGCGGAGGAATACCTGAGAGGGGGCGGCGAATATCGTGGGTGGCGGCGACGAACTTGGATTGGCAGCCAGCGTAAGTGCCCTTGCCCTACGGGAGTTCTTCAATTTTCCCAAACTTCTTCAATTTTGAGTGTTAGATTTGGGTTACTTTCTTCTCAAACTCGTTAGTTTTGTTTTAGTGCCACACACACACACACACACATATATATATATATATATATATATATATATATATATATATTTTAAAGTTTATTATAGCTGGCAAATCCCACTGTTTTAATAAATCCACGTCACAGTTTCTGGCGTTCCACATCATCTTCCGGGCGCCGGAAAATTTTTAGGGGACACAATTGAAAAAATATTGTTAGGTTGGGTACCGATTAAATATTATCGATAAGTTGAGACATAATCGATAATTCGGCCAAAGGATGTGACATAAAGTGATATTTACCCTAGCTTAACACAAAAATGCGTAACTTTGAACTGAAAAATGCATTTTATTTTTACAAATTTGATATTTTCGTCACCCCATCCCACTCAAAAAAATTGCTTCCTTCAGGATTCGAACCTAAGATCTGCATTCATCGAACAAGATGATGCATCCACCGTAGATCTTGGTAATCGAATGGCTGAAAATAGTTCTCCGTTCTTTTATTTAGTGGTTCTTTCTTGAACCTCTCCCTATATATATAGTATTTCAATTAATGCTCTCTTTATATATATTCCATCCATCCCACTAAAAATGGTACTTGATGAGGACAAAAATATGCATCCCTACAATATCAGAGGAAAGCAATCGAACGCAGGAGAGATCTACGAAAGGCAGCGCCGCCAAGCTCAAAATAGCACAGAGCTATCAGAGCCCAATCCCAAGAAGCCCACTTCACTACGAAGAGCCTAATATCTCTTCGTCCACCCAAGATTGGAAGATTGCTATGAAAAGGACGCGATAAACATGAAGAGGCCTAGTCCAATTACAACTCCAACAAGAGTTCTTCTCCTATTAGAATTCATATTTATTACTTATAAATACATGTAAAACCTAGTGTAAAATCCATATACAATCGTTGTTTACTTGTTCTCATAGCCTTACGCACAAATTAATACAAAGTTCTACGTTTCAATATTCTTTCTCGTGTTCTTATTACTTTCTTCACACGGTGTTATTTTTGGGCACAACAGTACTCCCTCCGTCTCACAAAAATATGAATATTTTTTCGAGTTGAGGCGTCTCTTTCATATTTTTATGAGACGAAGGAAGTATGTATTTTATTTTGGACTGTCTCATTGTAAGTGATCTATTTCTATAAATGACAAAATTTAACTTTAAAAAAGTGTAATCTCTACTATTTTTAATTAAGTTACATCTTATCCTTAATTTTCGCATTCAAAAGTTTGCTGCCACTTCCAAATTACAATGGAATAGAATGAATAAAATATATAGGTACGGGTGTTTCTAAGAGACCCTTTCTAACCTTGACCTTAGATAGTCGCACCTCTCGCCTAAACTTATGGTTGGGCTTTGATAATGGGTTAAGAAGTCGTTGCTAGTGTAGGATAAACAAAACCTGATCAATATATAAGGCTAAATGGATGATTAAGATTTCTTTCCTCATTAATAATGCCTATATATACACAGACGAAACCTAGCTCGTCCCAACTAATTGTTTTGTCTTTCTATATTTGATCATTTTTTTTTAATATATATTAAGCCAATCAAATTTTTTGCATCGTCATTCTTTATATTTTACAATAATACTACTTGTTTATATAATAATTATTGATCATATAATAATGCAGATTGACTCCGAATTTCTACATGAGAAAGTTTCTCTTTGGGCCTTCTATATATTGACTCTAGACTAGCATCTATGTATAGCTTAGGCTTATGCATGAGTACGGTCGAATTTTTTTATCAAATTTATTTCATTATCATTCATTCATTCATCCATAATAATAATAATAATAAAATTAAGCCATGACACAATAATGACTAATCATTTGTATTATCTAATCACTTGCATTTACAAAATGTCATTTGCTTGAAAAAGTTGCTTTATATGGTGTATAATGACTCCTCCTAGAATTGACTTGAATAGGAAAGTACACTTTTCTAGAATAGGCCAAGTACAAACAACTCATTTAATCTCATCATATCATCAAGCATTTGTTTATGCTAAAACTCATGTTATTACTTTAATTAATCTCCACTATGGTAAAAACACTTATTAGCTCATATAATCTCATCATCATTCAACAATTTTTAATTTTTTTTCAGAGGTAATTCCACAAATTTTTTTTTTTGAAATTACAATATCCGAATATAATTAATTATGTAACCCGCACGTAGGTGAGACCTCATGACCATCTAAACGGTGGAAAAACATCACCGTACGTAGGCGAAAAACGCCCTGCGTGTGGAACCTCAACACCAAATTATAATATGCAGACGGGATTAATGCAACACCACCTAAAGTGGGAAAACATCATCACATGCTGATGGGATTGAACTCAAGATCTCTCATAAAGGAGAGTCTTTGGGTGGATTGAACTCAAGATCTCTCACCTTTGCCACTAGAGCAAGGTCTCATCGGTGTAATTCCACAAATTCTTGTGTTACATCTACTTTAGTTAATCATCCATTTTGTGGATTAACCCACAATTAATTGCATATATTTGTTCTTACTCCTTGTTTCATCACCATAGGAAATGGAATGGCATCAACGTTGTTGTTTTTTTTTTTTTGGGAAAATTTTATGTAATTATTCGCCTCGTGACATATCAATTATTGGACCAGTATATATCTCATACATCTTCATCAGCAAATTGGAAGATTTAAGAAATTATAAACTTTTCCCAGTCCTATGCATAACCAGCTTCTCGAATTATATCTTTCCAATTTTATCTAAAAAATGGTGCCGATTGTCACTTATATCAGTGTTAAATAGTAGTATCTCATAGTCATAATACTATATACTCCCTCAGTCCCAAAATAGTATGCACACCCTTATTCAACACGTGTTTTAACAAATATTACGTGAGTGTGTTATGAGAATAAAAATTAAAGGATTGTGGTAGATGAGTGCATTATGATCGTGATAATAGACTAGACTGATTATCAAATATAATGTTGGAACAATAATTTTAACAATACTGTATCAGGGCTGCTTCAAGTTAGGAAGTTATGGCCTCCTGAACTTCAACCTAAAAAACTGCACAATACTTACTTGTTTCAAGCTTTGACTTTATCTTCTTACTTGTTTCTTCTGCTTTTGATCCATAACATATGTTATGAAAATAACAGTAATATACAATATAACAAAATAAAAGATAAATTTGATGAGAAAAATAAATAATTAAAATTAGTTACAATTATAAAAATAACAGTACATTCAAAAATAAAAGTGTAAATTACCCTTATCAAATATCCTACCTACCTTATCCTCCTTATTAAGGTAAGACCAATTTGGAGACGGTTATAACTTCCACTATCCATATTTTATAGGGAAATTTGCGTGTAAATACACCAACTATGGAGAAATTCCATTTTTAACACCAACTTAGGAAAATCCAATAAAATACATGAACTTAGAGTTCTGTCCATTTTTGACACGCCAGTCTATCTTTAATTAGAATACTGCCCCTCTTATTAACCAAAATATCACAAAAAACCCAAAAATGTTTCTTTTCAGTGTAAAAAAAAATCCTTATGAGATTCTAAAATTATAATGTCTTAAAACAAATTATCAGGCCCAACATGCTTCCGTACAACTTCAAAATAAATCTTAAATTTAACCAACATCATACCTTTGTCGACTGGTCTTCTTCAGGAGTTGGTCTCGTTGCGTTTTACGGCTCGTCTGCCCACCCGACACGCACCAACCACACACTCGCAAGAGATGGTTGCAACCCTTCCCCTTCACTAAGTGCCGACTAAATACTTTGTTGGAAAAATAAAGAAAATTTTTACTAAACCGGAATAGTTGGACAAAAACAAAGCGTTTATAGAGGAATTATATAATAATTAATTTTATTTCATAAAATATTCCCCAAAGGAGGAGACTACTTGTTTTAGCTACTCATAGTAGCCAATACTTGTGTACATAAAATAAAAGGAAACTAAACTAAAATAAAACTTTGAAAACAAAATTTAAAATTACAAAGATAATTTCTAGAGAGAGGAAGTGGTGTGTGAAAATGTTGTGAATTTTTGGATGATCTTCTTCTCTCCAGCTCTTGTGGTTTTATAGAGGTCTGATGCCCTCTATTATTGCTTGGTGGTTGGCCTCGGATGCTATCTTCGTGGCCAGCTTGCTTGAAATTGACAGCCACCTTCTTTTGTTGGCCATTATTGCCGACACTTGTTGGTGTTGTCATATGTGCTGGGCCCTTGCTTTATCGCTTTGTGATAATGCTGGTAGGGGCCGGCTGCTTTCTTTCCACTCACATTTGTCCTGGAGTGCTGAGTGGTCTTCCTGTCATTCCACCCACTTTTGTCGTTTCTTTTGTGGGTGCGATCCTTGCTGTGAATCACATGATTCACTCTGCTCTGTCGGCCACCTTACTTTTTTGGTGCCCGAGGGGTCCTCCCCTTTGGAGTCTGATGCTTGTCGTGTTCATCAGATCGGAACCTCCTTCTGTCAGGTTTCGGGAAGAAACCTTTTCCGAATTCTGGCTCCTTCTGCGACGAACATTGATCGCAGATTTTCTCGATCCACTGGCCCGAATGAGCCATGTTGCAGAATTTACGACGAGTTTCTTTACTCCCCGCAATCTTGTTATCCCAAATCGTTTGCCTCTTTTTCTCGAAAGATTTTTCGGCAAACTCGGTTGTTGTTCCTGTCATTGTGTTGACCAAGAACGTTCCCAGATCTGAACTCTGGAAGAATTTAAACCTGGACTTCATTTTGTCCATCTCTGTAAGACAGACCCAAAGACCCCATGCTCGTCTCGTGGAGATTTGATCCTCCGTAAATGTTGAGGCGATTGGGACTTGAAAATCAGGAACTTTGATCCGGTTCAAGGCTCCTGTATCTGGTCTCCGAAGCTTAATGAAATGAAAAGCTTCATAGACTCCTTTTCCGACTGGTTCTGGTGCTGCACTAAAGAAGTAGAGTTCCAGAACATCTCCCCGTTTAAGGGACTCGTTGTTCTCCCAGGCTTCAAACACCGTCCTCTGGATCCACTTTGGTAGACCCTTGATTTCGTTGAAGGCTGGAGCAGTGGTATAAACTGAGGCCAAAGCCCCAAACTCATACCATTCCTTGATGTGATTTGGATTGGCTCCCGGAGTTGTCCAAATCCTAGGGTATCTCCCTGCAACATCAACCCGGCAATTTCCCGGATTAATGCCCTTTCTCGTGATGAGTTTCTCCCATCTGTCTTGATAAATCTGCCAAGAAGGAGAAATATCAACAAAATTAGTATCAACCTTAAGTTGGCCAGTCATTGGCCTAAGATTGATCTCTCCCTCTTTTTCCCCAGAGGTGGAGGGTTGACATGTTGATTCAGGGTGTGACCCCTTAACAACATCTTTTCCTCGAGCGTCCGGCTGTGAAGCCATTCTCTCAGGACTTGTGCTAGGGGTACTTGAATCCCCTGCTACAGGTAATCCGCCCTGTACGGAAAGCATTGCTTTAGCCCGGTTTTCACGGACAACGCGCAAGAGCGGCTTGCTGAGTACTTCCTGAAGATTGAACATCTTCATGAAGCAATCATCGATTTGGTTGGATACTTGGGCTTCATCAGCCGCTTGTATCTTTCCAGCTTGTTTAGTGTGTAGTACACACTTCTGCCATTCTTGTTGTAGCAGCTCTAGACTTGCAAAGAGCTGCCCCTGTATTGCCTCGATGGCCTCCACTTCAGGGAGCTCCATCCCTTGTAAGGAAATCTGCAAGAACATTCTGATCAGATTTCAAAACGACAATATCATAATCATAATATTGACATTCGGCTTGCCATCTAAGCAATCTAGATTTTTCAGGCTTAGATTCAATCTTTTTTGTTAGGAAAGCTTTAACGTTAGTGTTATCTACTTTCAAAACAAATTTCTTAGCAAGTAAGAAAAGCGGCCATTTTTTAAACGCCTTTCGCACTGCAAAGAATTCCTTTTCGTTGATGTGCCATCGCACAGCTTCATCATCGGAAAAGAGACCGCTACAGTATCTGCAAGGTTCTTCTCCATAGGGGGTGATCTTTGTAAGCACTGCTGCCCACCAGAAATCACTCGCATCGGTGTAGAGGACCAGGTCATCCTCATCTTGTGGTATTGAAAGTTTTGGGAGATTTTTACAAATCTCTTTTAACTTCTTCATCCCTTCCCGATGCTCCTCTTTCCAAATGAATGGAACATCCTTCTTCAGTAATGGACTGAAGACTTTCCGGTACTCTGCAAGATTTTTGATAAACATTCCTGCAAAGTTGACAACTCCGAGAAAGCTTTGGAGCTGTTTTTTCTCCTTGAGATCCTCTGGAAATCCTTGGACTTTTTCCACAATATGATCTTGTAGAATTATTCCAGATTCATCGATCTCGATCCCCAGAAACTCCATCTTCTGGGTGGCTATGACTGCCTTCTTTTCTGACAGCACTAGTCCTTCTTGTTGACAAACATCCGCAAAGATCTCCAGATGCCTGACATGTTCATGAATGTTTTTTGATGCAATAAGGATGTCATCAATGTAAACAAACATAAACGAAGAATAATCTTTGAAGAGATTATCCATCTTTCTTTGGAATATCTGAGGCGCGTTGGCTAACCCCATTGGCATGACATTCCAGACATAATGTCCTTGTGGAGTAGAGAAGGCTGTGAACTTCTTACTCCCTTCCTCCATGCGAATCTGGTAGAAACCCGATTTGCAATCAAACTTCGAGAATACCTTTGCACTTCTGATGCAGTTGATGAGGTGTTCTCTGCTTGGGATGAAGTATCCGTCAAACTCAAGAATGTCATTAATCCCTTTATAATTAATGACCAACCTTGGCTTTCCTCGTTTGATCTCCCCATGATTTCTCACCAGAAATCCAGGACTGCTGTAGGGTGATCTTCCTCCTTCAATCAGCTTTAAATCAAGGTGTTCCTTGATTATACTCATCATATCCTGTTGGTCTTGAGGGTTCATCAGGATAGGTTTGAATCTTACGAACTCATGCTCCTTTCCCGTTTTAACTTTCAAGGTTGCTCTGAGCTGGTTCTTGTCCCACCATGCCAAAGGATCCTCGTGGTAACACTTCTGGATTCTCCTTTTGACGTCGGCAATGGACACCTGATCTTCTTCCTTGATATCTTTGTGTGATATCAGGGATACTTTGAGGATTTGGGTTTCTTCCTCGGAGAGATTTGGGAATCCCTCAGTTCTGCATTTGAGCAGAACTTCTCCGAATCTCCTTTGATCCTTCATTTGAGGTCTCCGGAGTCTGCCATCATCACCACGCTTGCTGCGAAATTTGATTGGCATTGAACGATGAAAAGCTCCCTGGAGCCTTTGCACAATGATCTTGTGATCACAATTGGTTGTGAACACTAGCCTCCTGGCTTCATTGTCCTGTATGTACCTCTTGAAGCTTTGCAGAAAATTATTTCCGAATAATATATCTGCTCCGGTATCATGGAAATAAATTGGTGGAGTCTTGACCTTGTACCAAGGTGTTTGTCCTGCTCCGCCGATCAATATTTCCGTTTGTTTTACTCCTTTTGATAAGAGTAAAATCTTTTTGGAGAAATCCATTCCTGCAATTCGAGGTAGATCTTCTTCCACTTCTGTTGGAAAGACTCCTCGTTTTGCTGTACAGATTCCTGCTCCTGAATCCACATAAGCAGCAAAATA
Source organism: Salvia miltiorrhiza (assembly GCF_028751815.1). NCBI lineage: Eukaryota > Viridiplantae > Streptophyta > Magnoliopsida > Lamiales > Lamiaceae > Salvia > Salvia miltiorrhiza. The sequence goes on from NW_026651511.1 coordinate 404,159, forward strand.
TTCTGCTTTGAATTTCTCATATAACATCCCTACAGAGATGTATATCGAGAATGGACTGGTCATTGGATCATCACTCTTTGGCGCCCAATGGTGATCTCCATTCCTCCTGCTTTCCATGACCATGGTTTATATTTGTCAAGAAAATTTCGTCCTAAAATTAGGACATCTGCTTCTTGTCCGGCTTGGCCTTCGGTCTGAATCTCAAAACCTCCAACCTCCAGAGTTCCGATGTATCGGTTGTCGCCTGGATTCGCCAGATAATACAACATACTGCAAGGAAACTTATTTTCCATACTTGTTGTATCCAACCTTGTGGAAACCTGTCTCCATCCTTCGGGACATTTGAATTTGACCCTCATGTCTGGGACTGGTGTTTCCTGGATCGCCCTTCTTTCATAGGAATGAGAGAAACTTCTTGTTATAGGCCCTGAAGTTAGCCTATTTCCTTGAAACGATAGCCTGGGTGCTCCCAGTTTGAGACTCTGTTTATGGCTAAGCACCAGTTTGTCTCCTACATCGATATCAATTTCCCTGGCTTGGGGAATTTCCACTCGGTTTGGAGGGGCTGCCTTAGCAACTTCTTTGAATATTTCTGGAATTTCAATAAATTCTTTTCCCAGAAATAACTCCGTATGATGGGAATTTGATAAGGCATACGAGACTTGATAAGTTAGTGAGTATGGCCTATTTCCATCTGTCATGTACTCCTTCTTTTTGTAGTCCTGATAGAGAGTCAGGGCTCGGCTGAAGGATGAATCTTGTAGATTATAAGCGATCTGCGGGTAGAACTCGGTTATAATCTTCTTGGCATAGAGATTGCCCGAAAAAGCTCTAATAACTGATTCTCTGGCATCTCTGACCCTTTTATCGCAAAGAGCGACGTCAATTGGCTGGTCTGTCCCTGGGAGAAGGGAAGATTTGAGCACCAATTGAATTGCTCCAATATGAATCCATTTCATCGTACTTGCGACTTCTGGCTTCATTTTCTTGAGATCCTTTCTAATATCTTCGGCCGGAACCAGCTGGATTTCCACCTGGTTACTTGTGATCTCAATTGGAAGTGCCATTTCTTGGCTTGTGACGCCAAAATAGACATGATGCTTCCTCTTGGTTGGAATCAAGCTATTTAAAACTCGATTCAATCTTCCATTAGAAAACCCTTGGTAGGTTTGAACTTCTTCGGTTTCCTTCTTGAGTTTTTTCTTCTGCTGATCCTTCAAAAAACCCCATTCCAAGAAAATGGATTTTAATCTGCTTGGTGGCCAACGTAAGAATTTCAGCCGCCGATGTGTGGCTGAATAATTCATTCTTTCCTTTGGTGTCGGCTCTATCCCAGAATTATTTTGCCATGCCTGCAAAACTTGCCTCGAAGATTTTGACAAATTCTTCTTTGCTATATTCGATCGTGGCAATCACAATCTTCATTGCTGAAGCCCATTCATCGATGAGTCCTTCCCAATCTTTGAAACTGGCTTCATCAAGGTTGAGAATCAATCCGTAGGGATGGATTGGTTCAAGTGTGGCCTTTCCTACAGGAGTATCCCGCATCTGTGGCCTGCGTCTTTTGGTTCGTTGGTAATGGCTTGCATCATCTGAAGCCCCACCCCTTTTTGACGAATCTTCTTCTTGGGGCTCTGGTTTGGGCACCTCAAGGTTGGGCACGTCATCTCCTTGGTTCATCTTTAGATCAACCATGTTGAGGTTAGCAAAAGATTCTGCTAACTCCTGTAGATCTTCTAATCCGATTCGATCAAGGCTATTCATTTGCCTTTCATGATTCGAATTATGTCCTCTGGTGTCAGCTCCTTGGGTGCTGCATCGAGTGGCAATGGATATGTCGGATCTTTGGACCATTTATTCCGGATTTTTCCAGAACATGGTTTTCGCCGTTCTATGTCCTCCACTCTTTTCTGGATATCACGCAAGAGGGTTAGTATTTCCTCTTGTTTGAGTGATATTTTGCTCATCTCCATCGGTAGCTCATACAGCTTGTTGCCGTAATATTCCACTGTTTTCTGAATCTCCCGCAAGTTGACATTGTCGGAAGAGTCTGGCTCGATCTTGTGGTAGCTTGGATAAGCTACTCCCGCCTTGTTTTTTGGTTCCATCAATCGTGTGACTGATGGGCCTCCTCCATGTTTCGTTCAATCCTTGCTCTGGCCGTGGCCATTATCATGAGATGTTCATGATAAAATTGGATACTCGCGATGACCTCGCGAATTAACTCGATGTTTCCTCCTCGTCGTATGTTGGTAACGAGGACTCGGTTGTTCCACCTGAGATCACTTAAAAAGTGACTAGTTTCTATCTCCAGATTCTGGAGAGAGTTCCTGTAGTGTACACATCTCGGACACTCGTCCGGATCCATAAACTTTAATGGAGTCTCCTCCCACATGGGTTAATAATAAAATAAACTAAAAATTATATAATTCCTCTATAAAAACCTGCTCTGATACCATTTTATACAAGGATCTTTTTGTTTTTCTTTTTGCTTGAAAGTACGTGGCATTGTCTCACAGTCCAGACCCAGATTATAAAATAATCTATCGGGCACGAGGAAAGTTTCCAGCCGATATACCATTCAAGCTATAATTAGAAGAAACATCATAAGGAAATTAAATTTTTGGGCTTGGATATCCCTAATTAAAACATGAATGGGTTTCTGTGTAATTAGTTTCAAAAAGGGGTCATTTTCCGAATTTTGAAACATTGAGCCGTGTCAAATTTGGACAAGATTGGAAGTTGGTGTATTAAATTGGAAGATCCTAAGTTTGCGTTAAATTTGGATTTTGATCAAAGTTGGCGTTTTTTCATGCAATTATCCCTATTTTATAACATTTGTGCGCCTCAATATTTTTTGGACTGATTGAGTGGAAAGTGTGGAACTTTAAATTATTATTCTTATTTCTAAAATAAACCAAATAAAATATTTGAATGTCATATAAAAACACGAATGAATTTAGCGTGTAAATGTCTGAATTGTGAAAATTAAATTTTTCATTATTAATTTATGGGATTCAAACTCATGATCATTCAACCAATAAATTGATGAATTAACCGTAAATCTTCATAATCTTAAGACTTAAAATAATTTCTATTTTATATTTAAAAATGGGTTTTTATTTTAGTGATCCTATATATATAATTATATATTTTATATAACGTGCTTGCTATTGCTGTTTAAGAATCTGTTTTATGAGAGGATTCGTTTTAGGTCTACAGGTGTTTGTTGAATTTTTTTTACTCCCTCCGTCATAGTTAAGTTTACCAATTTCATTTCGGCACGAGATTTAAGAAGTTAGTGTTTTAAGTGTATTTGTTAATAAAATGAATAAGTGGTTAGATGTTTCCTTACTTATATTTATTACATATAAAGAAATGGGTTAATTGCACCAAATATCACCAACTTTGCCCGAATTCCATTTTTCCCATAATTTTAAAAAATTTCATTTTTTATCACAGATTGAATTAGTTGTTCATTTTTCCCACGATTTTTTGCTTCCCTCAGATCGGAAATGACGTGGCGCTGATGTAGCTCGCCGGCACACGCCACACAAGTTCCACTCCGGCGATTGAAAAAGTTGCATCTTTTTATTACACCAAATATCAAGAACTTTGTCCGAATTTCATTTTTCCCATTTTTCATTTTTTTTTTCATTCTCCCCAAAATTCTCCCTACCTTACTAAGAAGAATTACATCAGGCGCTACCGGCTGCTCCCTCCGCCGCCGTGCTTCAATCTCTCGATCCTCTCAATCACATCAACAATAGTTAATAGGAGAATTACACCTAGCCAGAAACTAGCTCTTTCAATCCCAACTAAGATTCAATACATAGAAAAAAAGTATGGCACTCGCTTGCTCAAATGGTATTCAATTTTTGGACAGCCATAGTCATTTTCTGGGTTCGATGCCAAAATCTTTTACCTCACTCTGTTTTCGCGTGGGACCGATCAATTGGGTTGCTCAGAAAAGTGGTTCTATTAGCTTTTCTCGACTCTGCCGGAGGAATAATCATCAATCTGCTATGCTTGTGCTTAACGCATTGCTTTAACCATGTTTCTTTGTAGACATTTTGCAGCAAAATCATGTTTCCGAGTTCTTAAATTATCTATAGCCACATTCACAATGAAATGCATTCACCATCACAAGCAAACAAAGAAGAAAACACGCTCGATTTCAGCCATCGGCAGCGGAGTTGGCCGGCCCACAACGGGTGGAAGAAACAGGGTTGGCGGCGATTTCAACCAATGGCTGGCGGCGCGATGGAAGACAGGCGGCGGTCGACGGCCTATAGCGGCCCAGGGGCGTGAGGAGTGGTGGCCGGCGAGATGGATGGCGGCGAGATTGGGATGGAGGAGAAGAAGACAACCGATTTTTGGTGAAGAAGAAGACAACGATTTTTTTTTTTTTTAATTCAAGTGACATTAGGGCTTTTTTGTGTGATTTTGTTATTTGAGTAATTTTAAATTAATATATATTTCACATAAATATTATGTGTAAATTTAAATCCACATCAGCGTCACGTCAACTTTCCGGTCACCAGAGCAAAAAATCGTGGGAAACATGAATAACTAATTCAATTTGTGATAAAAAATGGAATTTTTTAAAATTATGAGAAAAATGAAATTCGAGTAAAGTTGGTGATATTTGGTGCAATTAACCCTAAAGAAATTGATCAACTTACTTAAAACGATCCCAAAAAAAAATTTATCAAGCTAGTTGAGACAGATGGAGTAATAAATAGTGGAACAATATATTACGGAGATAGTGTTCAACATGAGTTTCGAGTCTTTTCTTCTTTCCCCATTATTTTATTTTATCCATTTCCAACTCATTCCTTTTAACCCACATCAAGTAGTGGCTGTCGGGGTTTATCATTTTCACATTTATAATCTATAATATATTAAAAAGATAATTTTTTATTTAAGTTCAATTTTAAATTAATTTCAAAATTAAGTGGTAAGTTTATAGTTATAACAAAATTGAAGAAATATTTAATTATAACCAATATTTTTTCTTTAATTTCTTTTTCTTCTATTTTTTATTCCTAAAATTGTAAACTTCGACTAATTATAAAATATTTAATATGCATGTCAAATTAAAAATTAAAACTTTAATTTGATATATTTTATGTAAATATTTGATTAAAATGTAAAAGTTGTAATTATTTAACTTTTTTTTGCCTTTTCATAATATCATTTTTTGTTATTGTGAATTCTTCTTCATCTTCTTCTTTTCTTTTTTCTTTTTTCAATATTCAACTCAAATATATTTAGTTAAAATTATTTTTTATTAAATTTATTAATATAATAATTGAATTGATATCAATTTTATATAAAGATAAGGATATAAAAAATGGTTTTCGTCAATTGCACGGATGCAAAAACTAGTAAAAATTAAAATTGAAGAACTCGTAAATCGTAATGATAACAATTCACTTCATATTAAAGAAAAACACTTTACTTCAAATAACTCTTTACATATATGTATTTCAGTTATTTTAAGTCAGTCAGGCTTGAGTTCAGCTTCATAATTAATTAAACAAGTGGACTCAAAAGTTCAAAACGGTGCACTTGATCTCTCTCTCTCTCGATCGACTTATGGATTGAAAAAGTGAAATATATATGGTGTGTAACAGTTCACTTATAAATCTAACTAGTACGACCATCCGTGCGATGCACGGCGAAATCGAAATTAAATGATTATATTTAAATAAATCAATATAAATATTAAATAGAAACAAAATATAATAAATGCAAAAAATATGGTTTAAAAATAAACTAATTACTCAATAAAAATCCGAATTTAGAACCTAATTTTCAATTATGTATAAAGTGTAATGATAATTATAGTTATTTAATTATTTGATAATGCAAATTAATATTACCGATTATTATAGAGTATTTCACATAATAATAATAATAATAATAATAATAATAATAATAATAATAATAATAATAATAATAATAATAATAATAATAATAATAATAATAATAATAATAATAATAAATATTTTCATAGACAAGCATAAATAAAAAGTTGAAAATTTTTAACAAAGAGAAAGAAAAAATATTTTAAAATTTTAATAACCTATTCGTTTTATTTTTATTTTTTGTAATTTTTATATCATACATTAAAGATCTTCTGACCAACTTAAACTTAAGATGAACATTAAATATTTTTTTATAAATTAAATTTGACAATATTTAAAAAATAATTAAAATTATAAAAAAAATAAAATAAATAGTAAAAGAAATTGATGGGAGAAGAGAGAAAAAAAAAGAGGAAAAAAAAGGAGGAAGAAAACTCCTCTTTTATATAGTATTATATAGATATGGCAAAACATTCCTACACCTTGAATCCTTCTTATTTCTAATAATTTTTAATTAATTGTCAATGGAACTCGTACATGTCTTTTCCAATTTAAAATTAACTTGTCAAATATAGGTAAAGAATCAAAATATATTCTTTTTATTAGCTTAGATTAATATAGTAAAACATTCAAACTCTAGGATAATAATATTTTTCTGGGATTCACAAAAAAAAAATATTTTTCTGGGATTGATTGAAATTTGAAAACCTATGTTTTTATTCCTGTATCAGAACTTAATTTTCTTCCTATATAAATAAGCCTATGTTTGAGTCTCAGTCCTAAATAGAAATATTTAAATTTAAAGTGGGACAACTTTGGGCCTTATGTACAGTTGCATCGATCCAGTATATGAAGAAACGACGGTTTTCTATTTTCCGTAAATACTTTGGTTAGGGCCCAAATTTGTTTTGTTAGTTGGGCGATTCAATCCATATAATTTCATTATCATTTTTAATTTCAACTTATGATGCATGAGAGAGAGAGAGAGAGAGAGAGAGAGAGAGAGAGAGAGAGAGAGAGTTTCATCATTTTCACCTTGATGTAGTCAGATTTAGTGGGCCGAAAACCTCGTCATCTCGAGCTATAATTAAATTTATTTAATCATTAATTTTTAGACTTTAAGTTAATCATTAAAAAAGATAGACGTATCAACCACAGATAAAAAAATTGAAATTTTATTAGCAATTAACTTGAATTAACTGGTACTATGTAGCCCATTCAATTATCTCGAATTAACTCGTACTCCCTCGATCCCAAATGAAATGTCTTATTTTTTTTCGGCACAGTTATTTAGGAAAATATTAATTATATTATTAAGCGGTGTGGTGTAGAGTTGAAAAAGTGATGTGAGTTTCAAAAATTGTACTTTTTGAAGATAATTTTTTTCATAAAAAAAATAAGACATTTTAAATGGGACAACCCAAAAAAGGAAACAAGATATTTTATTTGGGACGAATGGAGTACTATATATACAGCCCATTCAATTTTTTTTTTATCAGAAAAAAGGAGGTATATAAATATGTGGTACCAGAGGTACTAAAAAAAGTCTCTACATCAACTTGGGAAGAAGGTCATTAGAGCTCCAAGAGGAAAAACTCAGCCCCTTCTCCACGATACAAAACTCATAATTCCAACTCCAAATCCTAGCTTTAATTTCCGAAATCACGTTGTTGATAGTCCACGACCTACCCTCAAAGCGACTTTCGTTTCTCCGTTTCCACAAAATCCAGTTGGTGCACATCCAAATCGCCTTGAGCAACTTCTCAATTCTTTTCCCCCTTCCCATGTGTATGAACGTAACGAAGTGAGAATCAATAAGCCTAGGTCTCGCTGAGGTGATCCCCATCCAACTTTGCACTCCATCCCACACCCTTTCGGATTTCGGGCACGACAAGAAGACGTGGTTAGCCGATTCGGGTGAATGAAAGCAAGCATTGCACGTCATCTCCTCCGTTGTCAGCGGCACACTTCTTTTCCCAAGATTGTCGCATGTCGGTATTCTATTTCTCAGTATCCTCCACGCATTCACTCGAGCTTTGTGAATAGCCGGTGTGTCCCACACCATTGCCAACTCCTTCTCGTTGATGACCGCTGGCGCGCTAACATTCCTTGAGGCCTTGATCGCCGCGAAAGCAGTTTTTGTGGAAAATCTACCATCTTTAGCACCACACCAAATCCACTCATCATCGGCTCCTGCACTTGGACAAACATCAGAAATGAAAGAAAGTAAAGAGTTAGTCGCCCCCTGCTCCCAATCGAAGAGCTCTCTTCTCCATTTCAGCTCCCAAATCCACCTGCTACTTTCCCACCTGCCCAAGTCGCTCACTAAAACATCATTATTCTCACACAGATGAAATAACCTAGGAAAAGAAAATCTAAGATGTGTCGTCCCTGCCCATGGATGGATCCAGAATTTGGTTTGTTTTCCCTCCCCTAATTTGCATTTGATATTATCCAAAAACCACCTCTCCTCCGAGCTTCCCCCTTTCGCCAACACTGAAGCCCACCATCCAGTTGCACGGCTACTTTTCCTCGCCCAGCTCAGCCCCCCTTCCCCCCACTCCAACTCCCCATAAATAGATCTCACGACTTTAACCCAAAGTAAACCTTTCCCATTTAAGTATCGCCAAATCCACTTCAACACCAAAACATGATTAAACCACTCCAAATTCCTAAAGCCCAACCCCCCCTCACTTTTGTCGAGACATAAGTCACTCCATTTCACCCAAGTAATCGCCCTCGAATTCCTTTGCCCACCCCAGAGAAAATTCCCACAAAAAGAATTAAGAGATCTCACAATAGATTTTGGGATGAAAGAAAAGGAAAGCTGGAAAATTGAAATAGCTTGTAAAACTGCTTTTACCAAAGTAATACGCCCTGCCAACGACAGTTTCCGGTTCTTCCACCCATCAATCTTCTTCTTCACTTTATCAACAAGGTAGTTCCAATCCACCACACTTTTGGATCTACCTCCAACCTTAATGCCCAGATACAGCCCATTCAATTAATGAGCCGAATATTTAATTCTCTTGCATACGATGATCGCTACAATAATTGTATAACAAAAATTTGCGTGACCACTAAATTGGGTGTAGATAATTTTCTAATCGTTTTGGCTTTAGTACCGAATTTGCCCCCCTATTCAAGTCCTCGTTAATTGTTCAAAGCATAATATTGCTTCTCAAATAATTGAAACATGTGTTCAACTCCTCACTAATTAGTTTTTTTTTTTTTTGTCCAAACCGGATAATTATTACTCCATTCATCTTATAAAAATATAATTTTTTTTGTCATTTTAAACCATTTCAAAAAAACATAGACATTTATTATGTTTCTCTTTTCGCATATTACCCTATCAGAGTCTATTTACTTTTTATCTCTATTGTATGAAAATGAGACCCATTTTCCACTCACAATATACTTTTATCTAACATTTCTTAAAATTTGTGTTATTTACAAATATTTATGTTTTTGTGAGACGGATAAAATATTAATTAAAACTAATTTGAATAATAATAATTTATTTATTTATTTATTTATGTGTCAAAGTTTTGGAACACGTATAATTTGAATAGGCGGAAATATTTCTTTTGTTTCTATATTGAAGATTTAGCTAGGTAGTATAAACTCATGTTCATATAACTCTCAAGCAGAATTATATATTTATATGGTCCCACTGAGCGATTTATGAACGGTTACATAAGTTTTTATCATTTTAAGAACATCATTGTCGTTTCATGTCATTTAATTATAGGGTGTTTTTTTTTATGGATAAATTTAAGGACAAATACCGTCAAATTCATTAAGTTTGAGCAAATTCTTATTTTTCTCATAATTTTTCGAATTCCTTGTAAAAATTTGTAGGGGCCGGTCTTGCATGCGGCGGTCTCACTCCAATGCGACGGGTCCGCCCCGACCCGCGCCCGACCCGACCCGTGCCCAGATCCAAAATCTTGAATCCTAAATTATTACATTTGTTTATAATAATTATTACTTTTAATAAGCATGAAATATACATTTGTTCGCACAAATGTATACTTATATAAATATAGGTATTTACCTTCATTTAATATAAAGTATTATTTTCTAAACCCTAAATTCTATAAACTAAACCCTAAACCCTGTAAACTAAACCCTAAGCCTGAACACTAAACCCTAAACCCTGTAAACTAAACCCTAAGCCTGAACACTAAACCCTAATAGGAGTATTTACTTTTAATAAGCATAAGATATACATTTGGTCGCACAAATATATACTTATATTAATATAAATATTTACCTTCATTCAATATAAAACATTATACATATCAATATACATTTATATGAACAAATGTATATATTATGTTTATTAAAAGTAACAATTATTATAAACAAATGTAATAATTAGGAGTATGGGTCAAACCCACGCGGGTCAGGGTTCCGGGTCAGGAGGGCGGGTTTGGAGCCGGGTCGACCCGTCGCACACCTGTGCGACGGTCGCACCCAATAATTGACGAATTTGTAATCGTTTAATTGATTTGTAATTTTTTCTTAATGACGTTTTTCGGTCATAAAATTAATGACGTGTAACTTACGTGTCATACTTATGCTGAGTAGATTAAATTAGGATTAAATGTCGTCGTTTTGAGACTAAATTAATTAGAGCAAATAGCGTCAAAATCCATCAAGTTTGAGCGAGTTTTTATTTTTTCCGTGACTTTCGAATTTCTTGAGTTCATCTTGAAGCTCTTGCACCAAAGTCTTCAAATCTGAATCATCTTCTCCACAATCCATTTCAATATTTGGTTTTTCCTTCATTTTGCTATTATTGAGAAGCCATATTCCAACTCCGCAATCCACAATCGTCCTACTATATCAACACTCTGAAGCACGAGGACATGCATGAAATCTACGCTCTGAATTTTTCTGTGCGCAAAATTCGAATCAGAGCTGGAAGCCCATGGTCACCGAGTATTCACGCGTCGGGATGAGAGCAAGAGCCTGACGATGAGAGTGAGGTAGACATAGGAACTCCATATTCGAATTTGAGAGTTTTTTGGAATTGAAAATGAAGAACCCTAATTTGAAAAAAAAAAACTGTTCAATTTCTAATTTAATCCACGAATTGACACCAAAACGACGACGTTTAAGTGTGAATTAAACAAAGTCACTGTGCTCGCTGGACGATGTTGCTTACGTGTAATTGTTGGTTGGCGTAAGCATTAATTTGGAGGAATTTTCAATTTAAGGGAAAATTATAAATTGTTTGCACTGTTATAAATTTTTATAAGAAATTCAAAAGTTATGGGAAAAATAAGAATTCGCTCAATTTTTTTTAAACACCCAAAGGGTGAGGGATTAGGCAAACCCCAACCATTAAATAACATCAACCAATATCCCATACATGACGCTGCCCAAAAGTGACAACGCCCATGAAAATCAACAAGGAATAATATAAATTTAACTGACAGATGAAATACATTACCAAAGCCCAAAAGTGACTACAATTAGAAGAGAACTGAGTTGCAATCAAAATGAAATCTAACCAAAACAAACTAACTATCATCATGAAATATGAACCTAAAGTTAGGATAGCGAAGCTGGTCCATCCTAACCAGCTCTAAAATATAGCGGGGCGCAGAGAAACAATCAAAAGTAGTCAAAATCGGAACCTGATGTTCTCTCATCGCCATAAAATCAACAGGCCGATTCCTCTCGCGATGGATGTGAGTGAAACAGACCTGCTGATGCTGAATGAGCTGTCGGATCCCGGCAACAGTATGACGGATACTAGCAGGACTGTGATGCCCAGCAGACATAAGCATAACGATCGCTGCAGCATCCAACTCAATCCATATATGAGTAGCAAAAGTAATAGCCAGCCTAAGACCCTCAAGCACAGCGGCTAACTCAGCCTCAACACTGGAAATAACATACAAGGGGTGCAGAAAACAATAAGAAGGGCTTCAGTGTTATCACGAACAACTCCTCCACCGGGTCCACGCCGTGTCTGTGAATCGTAGGATCCATCAATGTTCAACTTCACCCATGGGGATCCAACAAATCATAGTGGAGCGAAGGGGTCCTCCTAACGGGAAGAGTTGGTGGCATGATGTCAACCGGGGGAGCACATCCTCGCCAATGAGTATCGGTGAGTTTCCCCGCCGCAACAAGGAGACGAAGATGGTGAGTAACTTGCCAAATCACATGAGAAGAACGAAAATGAATATCCTTGTGCTTACGACTATTTCTCTTCGTCCAAGAAAACCACATAATCAAGCAAGGAATCAGGAAAGAAATTTGTCTTTTGGCCTCCCTAGGGAAGGCTTGCCGCCAGTGACCTATTCTACGTGCAATATCAGTGCTCGTGTGAGAAGGTGTGTGTGCAGTGAAGGAAAACAAGAGTCAAAATTAGCCCAAACATTCAAAGCAGTCTCACTCCACAGAAACACATGCAGACACAACTCAAACTGAGGAGACTCACAACACAAACACATGGAGGTAAGAGAAATGCCCGCGATTGGAGGCAAGAATCAACAAAATGACGATCAAATAACAGACGCCATAGGAAAACATAAATGGTAGGGGTAAGACAATCACTTCAAATATCAGCAAACAAAGTCTGCCTGGGTAGCCGTCTCCGGACAAGATCCCAAGTAGAGGAAGTCGAGAACTCACCATGGCTGGTCAAATCCCAACGCATCACATCCTCCGTTCCCATCACAATCGGCGTCCAGCTCAGAGCAACAATTAAATCAGCAGGAAAATCATGCAAATCACATAGGTCATGCAAACGAGTCTCGTCCCAAGCATAGTCATACCAAAAATCACAAATACTCGGGAAAGTGTGACCATTCCCGGGATGACTATAGGAGCTCAAAGGGCGATCCCCAAACCATATGCCATCCTAGAAACTGATCCTACCATTCCCCAGGGACCACATAATATGACAATGAGCAGAATCAGAAATACGGATCATACGATGCCAAGTAGGACTCACATGCACAGTATAATGCGAGTGATGAGGGAAACGACCATTACTGTATAATCTTTTCATCCTATAAAAATGTACATTATTTTTGGATATCCAATAAGAGTCTGCATTTGATATATTTGGACATTATTTCATCACCAACTCCTTATTTTTTATTCATACTTTACAATAAAGTCAATTATTTTCTCTGTTTCTAAAACATTTATTAAAATTTGTGTCATCAATAATTATATACATTCTCCTTCTTATTGATAATGATTCATTATTTTACGGCATAATTATTAAGAACAAGATTTATTAAAGAATAAAAGTAGTAGAAAATAGTGGAGTCTGTGAGAGAAGGTGATTTTTTTTTGAAACATGTCATTATTAATTAAATAATTAAAAAAAATAAGTAATTATCAATGAAACATATGAAAAAGGAAAACGAGCCACTATGAATATAGAATGAAGAGGGATTATATTCTTATGTGGGAATTATCAGGTATAGTCTTTTTTATTAAAAATATAAATTTTATTAGGATGGAGAGCGTACGTGAACGTGATAGGTCTCTATAATTAGACATAATGATGTATGTGTGACACAGCAAAACGAAACACTATGTAAAATCTAACTTACACGTAACGTCCGGTTATCAATAAGCTACAAACATTCTCGTTCAATAATCACGCAACCTACCATCATTTTCCGCAATTACTGAGCATTTAAAATCCAATACAGATGGTTTCAAAAAAAAAAAAAAAACAACTCCGATAGAGATATTCTAGTACTCCATTTTTATCGTGTTGTATAGTTCACTTTCAATATTTTAATTTTTTTTTCTTCCATTTCAGTTTCTTAGATTTATTGTATTTTATAACTTTTAATTAGGATTTATCATAACAATAAAGTATACAATATTCTATGGTATTTAATTTAATAAATTGAATTTAATTGATTATTAAGATTGTCAATTTTCATAAACTAGCATTTGCACCCCGTGCAATGCACGGGAAATATTTTTATATTTTTAAATTTATATAAAATTGATATCAACTCAATATCATATTTATAAATATAATAAAAATTAACTTTAATTGATTAGATGTATTATATTTGAATATTGAAAATGAAAAAATAAAAAAGAATTCATAATAATAAAAATTGATATTATGTAAAGACAAAAAAATAAGTTAAAAATAAAAAGTAATTAAAAAATAGATTTATTCAAAAAAAAGATGAGAAAGGAGAGAGATTTTTTAAAATTTTAATCTTTAAATAAATACTCTCTCCGTCCCTAAAAATTGTAATCCAAGTGAAATGACACGTGTTTTAAGAAAAAGTACAGTAGTTGTGTTTGAGTGAAGATTGAGTCTCACATTTTTTTATAAATAGTGAGAGAGAAAGTTTGTGGTGTCATTTCTAAATAAGGAAATGTCACAATTTTCAGGAACGTACTGATATAGTAATAAGGTCACAATTTTCAGGGACAGAGGGAGTATAACTTTTATATTTCAAATAAAATATTTAAATAAAATATATCAAATTGAAGCTTTTATCATGATATTTAATTTGATATGCATATTAAATATATTATAATAAAGCGAATTCCATAATTTTAGAAAGAAATAAAACAAAGAAATAAACAGTTAAAGAAAAGAAAATAAACCTTTTTTATGGATTATAGAATTGTAAATAAATTAATCTTTTGTGAGTTAGTGGGCTTAAATACTTTAATTAGATAAGCGAGACTGTGAGTGAGAGATAGTGGAATTGTGAATGGATCATTTAATTCCTAACCTTCATATTAAAATATTTTCAAAATTGCCATTGAAAATCAATTTGAAATTGAGAACTCCCTTTTTAATATAGTATAGATTAGAATATATAATTATGCAAGCTTATGAAGCAATAAATGTTGATTAGAGTTTATAATATTAAAGTATTATTACAATAATAAATTTATTAAAAGGGTTCGACTAAATAGGGATGTCAAGTTAACATGAAATTTATGGGTTGATCTATTCACTTATTTATTAATACGCCGCAAGTGTACGGACGCTATTGTGTGTAACAACAAGCAAGATCGTATTCCATAGAGATTAAAAACTAAAATGAGTATTATCCTAAACTATAATCCTTTATCTGGATGAATAATAAATTTTAGTCGGTTTTAATAATTAAAATAAACAGAAACTATAAAAATAACTCAAGATAGTAGAGAAAATCAAGAGATAAAGATATTCTATAGCTTCGGTTTCAACAGATCTAGAAAATCAAATAAATTCAGTTCTATTAATAATTTGATGACTCGATTCTTTTTAAGATAATTACAAATTAAGTCTATACCTACTCCCGTGACATATAAACCGTAGATTACATACAAGACTATTGCCCATAAATCACACTTAAATATGTAACTCCTAACAGTTCCTAGGATTAAAGTCCTCACACAAGTCTCAAGACTTCTACGCTAATATTGACAAGCATGTTACATGTTCTTAGTTCAAGCATTAATAACCGATATCAAATTAATGCAAATACTCATGCAAAATTGATGGTCAATCAATTAAGCAAACAATGCACGAGAACATGAAATGAAAGAATAAATCTAGATTAATCAAACAAAATCAATTAAAAATCCAATCTGTTTACTCCCTAACCCTATGACAAAAAATTATTAGTTACACATAGACATATAAGCTAGCAAACTATAAATAATAAAAAATAAAATCATTCAATAATTAAATATGTAGGAAAAATTACATAATCTCGTTATCTCTTGCTTTGACTCCACATATCTTCTCTTCTCTTCTCGTCTTTCAAGCTCCACAATGTAGAAATTCAAAATATACAGGCTAGGTCTTTTTTTTTTTTTGAAGATTTCAAAGGGTATTTATACGCTAGGGTGTCAGATACTAAAGAAATAAAGTGAAAATTAAATATTGGGCCAAAATCCGTCAAATCGTATTCAAACCTTGGAAACACCCGACCTGAGCACTAGAGATTTTGTTTAACTTTGCGCAGTGATTTTGTTTCGGTCCTTTCTCTTTCGTCCGTGATTCGATTTTCGATCTATTTTCGTCCACGAACTCGTAACGAGATGAACTTTAACTTAAATTCAGATTATTTTCCATAATTAACCTTCAATATTTCTGAAAATTCAAGAGGTGCGCTGAAGAGAGGAAGATGAGAGAGAGAGAGAGAGAGAGAGAGAGAGAGAGGAGAGAGTGTGCAGAGAGAGAGAGAAGAGAGAGAGAGAGAAAAAAAATGAGAGAATGAGAGGAGGCTAGGGTTTACCCATTTATATAGAAGGGTAATTTAGTCTTTTAACACAAAAAGTGGGTATTTTTTTATGTTTTTATTTGAGTGGGTAAAATTTATTTTTACTATATAAAAGTGGGTACTCTTATATATTAACACTAGAAATTTATAGAAAGATAAAATTTACAATTATGAAATTTTAAAGTGTGATTTTAGAGAGATAAATATTAATGATTACTAAATTTGCCCTCCGTGTGATGCACGATAATAATTATTGTTAAAATAATACATAAATATATAAATATATTTGACTAAATTAGTTTTATAAATTAAATATGACACCTAAATGTTATAAATTTTAAAATATTTAATTTTGTACATCAATCACAATTGTACTACAAAAAATAGAGTACAACGTTAACAAAATAAAAGTTTTAATATTTCATAAAAATAAATTTTCAAAACAAAAATTTGCTAACGAACTGCATATTCACCATTAATATTTTCAAAAAATCGTAGTTATTTTTATATATTATAAAAATAGGCGGATTTTAGAGTAGCCTAGTATCAATAATGTCCCTCAAACATAATTTTAATAAATTATAGTCAAAATTAAGTGTTTTGGACGATATTACCCTGCCTTTTATCTATTGTACATACAAAAAACATTAGCTCTCTCTTTCCATTACTTTCGCATTCCTTCTCTCTCTAAAACTCTAGTTTGTCGCCGCACTTCCACCGCTGCTATCTGTCTTCTTTCCTACTCTCGTTGCTCTATTCAACAAGCCCTTCTATCTCCGATGAGTTCCAACAATTCAAGGAATTTCAGATCTACAAGAATTGTGATATGTAAATCTAGATTTAAGAAAATCTGAAATGAAATGGTACGAATTCGTATCATTCGTTTCAAGATTTGTCATATCAAGGCGCCAATTCGGCCATAAGCACCACCATTCATGCCAGAAGGGAGAAGAAAATGCTCTCATAACATCCTAGATTTACCTCCACCGTTGAGTGATGTCTTCATTTCCTCGAATTTATATTATTTGTAACAGGAGGGTACATAAAATATAGAGAAAACATTCCCCAATCGAAAGAGGATTTACATGCGCCGTTGAACCAATTTGTACCATTCGTAACATGAATTTAACTAGATTTTATAGATTTCGTGTTTTTTTTTAGGCGTAAAGAGAACCATTTTATTAGTGAAAGTCATCAGCTACAATTTCACAAAGCCATGACGAAAACTCCTCAGACCAAATAACCGGCTGCTCCAGATGCATAGCAGCCTGAGCTAGCTCATGCGCGGCTCGGTTCGCTGACTGATATGCATGAAATACACCGATGAGAAGGTTCTCTCTCGCAACAGTAAGAATCTCCCGAATGTCATCTGGGAGGAAGAGTCTATCGTCCTCAGAAGATGCCATGATCCTTACAGCAAAGAGGGAATCCGTGTAAATCTCGATGGGGCCGATCTCCTCCTCAACTAACAAGATAACACCTTGAACCAGTGCCATGACTTCAGCAATCGAGGTGTTAGTCGACGGACCTGTGGGCTTAGCCATTGCCACTTGCACCTTGCCGTTATGGTCCTGGATTATGACCTGTGGGCTTAGCCATTGCCACTTGCACCTTGCCGTTATGGTGCCGTTATAGATTTTGTGTTATTTAATTTGTGTTAATTTGTTTATATGATTTTGTAGTTATATTGTTTGAACAATGAAGAAAATATATAAAATGTTGATTCAAATTTTATTAATCAATTATAATTGGATTTGTTCATCAAATATGATTTTAATTAATTTCACACCGTTGAAAAGCTGAATTATATTTAGGTATATAAATTTCTCTCGTTGATGATTATAATGATATTTTAAATTAATTTTAGAATAGTTTAAATTAAACACTAATATTTTTAATAGAGTAAAATGTGGCCAATCGACTAGTCCGTGGGCTGAATTCGGCATTTACAATCCTACAGAATTCAAAATTTAATTATTAGTGGGCCAATACTTCAAGGACTCAATTCAGCATTTAATGACAAATCATCATGTGATCCTTTTTTTTTCCTACCCCGCTAGCGCCCTTAATTCAAAATTTTAATAAAGGGTAATTTTATTAATAGTCCCCGCTTTTAAAACAAATTGCACAAAAGCTCACTTTCAAATTTATGTATACAAAAAATTTTATTTTTAAATTTGTGTGTAAAATTTTAATAAATTATCTTGATGAACATATCTTCTTATAAATCACACTTTCTCCCACGCTATCGTCAAGAATGGTATCAAAACATGTTTTTATTAAGTAATTAATCACTTTAACTTAAATTCAGATTATTTTCTATAATTAACCTTCAATATTTCTGAAAATTCACTCAAACAAAGGAAATAACAAGCTCTTGACAATAAACCAATATATACTACAATTAACCACCAAACACACATTTCCCTACAAAATTGACATCATATTGATCTTAGACACATAGAAATATATGTGTTCATCGTGATCCGAATAGATAGACAATTCAAGAATATTATACCTGAAAAGTTATAGTTCAAAAATTTCCAACTCAAATTACCCGTAACCAATAGCCCGAAAACCCGATATAATTGGCCCAAAAATAACCCAAGTACCATATGCCTGACCCGAAAATTATTGAGTTGTCTGATTAACTAAAATTTTTCTCGTTCTTTAGTTTCACAACTTCATTTCTTTATTTTTGAAAATTATTTTTTTAAAGATTTTTTTCTAGGTATTTTTGGAACGTATTCCGATTCAATATTCATTACTTCTCTGTGTTTTACTTTATTGCGTAGCATAAAAATATTCATTTTATTCAAATGTAAAAGTTAGAACCAATAATCATTTAGGAAAAGTATGTGTATCTTTATGTCTCTAATAATCATATACTCAGTTATAGTAAAATGACGCTCATTTATGTGCGTATTAGTATGTTACAAATACGAAAGTATAAAAGAAGTATAATTAATTTAATTCTTTTTCATACATTTTCGAGTTCGATTGACAAAATTCAAAAATTTAGGATTGACAAAATTCAAAAATTTAGGATTAGAATGAAAAAACTCTAGTCGAAAACATTTCAACATCCTTAAATAATTTGTAATCGAATCCCTCGTAACCTGATAGGACTGACCCGAAACTCGATGAATTAGCCTATTAGACATTCCTACGTCGGATACATAAATATTGTGATAGGTGGTCGATAAGACCATTTTAAAATCATCTAAAAAATGAGTATAAAGATGAGCCCAGCGTTAGAATTAGAAACAGCCTCGCTCTCTACAACTACAAGCCCACACAATTTTCACCGACTCAAAAATCCTTCACTTTCCGATGAAACCTGCTGAAGACGGCGGCGACCTCTCGATCGGAATACCGTTTCTGGGCGGCAATGGCGATAATAAAGAGGCTGAATATCAACTCCGCCGCCGCCACTCTGTTTCGGGCTCTACTTCTTTCTTCAAAACCTGCTTCAACGGCCTCAATGCTCTATCAGGTTTAATTTTTTTTTTATCCTTTCTGATTTATAATTCAATATGGTGATAATACTGATTTCTAATTTTCTCAGAAAAAAGGTTATTTTGGACGAAACTAGTTTTGGATTTAGATATTTCCACATTTGGAATATGTATGTTAAATACTTAAATATCCTGAATTTGGGGTAAAAGTAAAAAGTGTGTCCGTCAACATTTGAGTAGTGAGTATGTACGTGATTATATGTATATAGTATAATATACATTTGTGCTTTAATTTGGAGAGTATACTACAAAATCTGTTTGATTAAGATGTATTTGAAATATATAAAATACTAGCTAGGATTTGGAGGGCTGCTGAATACTGACATTCTTATCTCTAACCTTTTGTTTATCCACTTGAGTAGGATGATGTGTTGTGTCATACATACTTTATATACTTTTCCGTTCGTGACAATCACAATATTTATAATTTGGACAATCTTATGATTTTTTGTATGCTATTCTTTTGAGATCATCGAAGTTAGAATTTTATAATGGGGAACTTTATTTGGTGGAGTAGATAGATAAAATTGATACAATTGAATAGGTGATTAAATAATTTAATTAATTTTGGGACGATAAATAATCACTCAATTGAATGATTAGGTGTTGGCCGAATTATCAATATCAATTCGAATTCTTAGGATGTCATCATCTATCTAGAACTTGAATGATTGAAATTATCAATCTAAGATTAAAAAATTCATGTATTTTGATTGATTTATTTATTTATTATTTCCTCCGCCAATAAAAATGGGTCTTAATTTGTCATTTTCATCTGTTTACGAAAATATGTCCTAGCTATTTTTTATCATTCATGAACCCACCATTTTTTTTATTTATGGGGCCCTTTCTTTCACTAACTCTCTACTCTTTTTCTTTTTTTTTTAGGAAAAAAATTTGTGGGGTTCATTGATCACTTACTAAATAAACAACTAACTTTTCTTAAAACTCGTGTCGTTTTCTCTTAAGACTTATTTTCATGGACGGATGTAGTAATTATTTTGCTATAAATTTTCAATGAAAATTCACGCAAGAATTATCAATTTACTAACACTGATTTTAAATTAAAGAACTAAAGTACATTGTTATTTTGGGTTTTAGATTATTATTAGTTTCAATCATTCAAGTTCTAATTTACCGTTTTCATAATTCTTAGATTCGGAATTAATAGATAACGTTTGTTGTTTTTGGATCCTTCTTCTAGTATTCTTTGAAATTTGAAAGTGAAAAACAATAATACTTTAGCAATTAGTTATTAGTTTCTTAATGGTAATTAGAGTATGTACTATAAACAGAAACCAACAAAGCGCCAATTAACCTTAAAAAGAGATAATTTGTCATTTAAACTACGACCATTAATTCTTGCATAAATGCCATCAGTCATACTCATAAAAAAAAAAAAAAAAACATTCCATGACATGATGTGCAACATTTGAATGCATGAAGCAAAAATTACAAATTGTGGTGGAGTCTACATTTTGTGTGTGTAATTTAGTCGAAGATTGTGTGAAGAATCCAAGATTAGCACACCTTCAATTCCAAATTGTGTTTTGCCTCTTCATCATCTACATATATGCGCGTCGCGTCATTATCACTTTGTATAAGAAGCATTATCTACAGTATGGTTATACTTTTGCATCGATCATTAAGTAGGACAAAATTGGGTATGGGGTCCCGATACTGACTGCTGCCTACTAATATCCTAGGGACGTCGTGGCACGTGTTGTCAACACAAACTAAGAGACACAAATACTCCCTCCGTCTCTAAAAAATTATGCACCAAAATAGATAACACGAATTTTATAAAAAAATATGATAATTATGTTTAACTGAAGATTGAGTCCCACATCTTTTTAAAAATAGTGAGAGAAAAAGTTTATGGGGTCATTTCTAAATGAGAAGAGATTATAATTTTCAGGAAGGAAATTGCCATAAATATCAATATCGCGTCTTGACACTCATGAAGGCACTCGCACCTCAAAAAGCACCGGGAAATAAAAACTTTATTTGCATAATTAACAATATACTCTAACAAGAAGAATTTATTCAGTCACATAGTTTGAGTTCCTAAAATACGATATAGTGGTTTGCATGCTTGTACCTACGTGCTCTAATCCTCTGAGCTATAAGCCCCACCCAACCATTCCGGGCTTTACTATACAAAAACTTGTGTAAGACTGTCTGAGATCAAAATTCATAAGACGGCTTCGGATCCAAACTCGTATCCAGTAACATGTTTATAATTTTGAATTCGAATCTTGACACGTTAGACCATCTTTTCGATTTGTCAGGGGTAGGAATATTATCAGTTCCTTATGCACTATCATCCGGCGGGTGGTGGAGCTTAACACTGCTCTTCCTCATCGCCGGCTGCACTTACTACACATCTCTACTGATCCAAAGATGCATGGATTCGGATACAAACATCCGAAGCTACCCTGATATAGGCGAACGAGCATTCGGGGCCAAAGGAAGGATGATCGTATCAGTAGCAATGAACGTCGAGCTGTATCTTGTGGCGACCGGTTTCTTGATACTCGAGGGCGATAACCTGCACAATCTAGTTCCCGGCCTCGGTGGAGGAGGAGGAGATTTTATAACTGGAAAGCAGGCTTTCACTCTCATCGTTGGCCTCGTCGTGCTGCCTACCGTCTGGGTAGACAATATGGCCATTCTTTCTTACATATCAGCCACCGGAGTAGTAGCTTCCTTCGTGCTCATCGCCTCGATTCTGTGGTCTGCTGTTTTTGATGGGATCGGATTTCACCAACAGGGCACTCTGCTCAACACCAGAGGAATCCCCACCGCGATCAGCCTGTACGCCTTCTGTTATTGCGCGCACCCGGTTTTCCCCACGCTCTACACTTCCATGAGAGACCAGAAGAAGTTTTCTAAGGTAATGTGATCGAATTAAGAGTGTGTGTTTGTGTGGTTTTTGTGATTGGTTCTTGAGGTGTGGTGGCGGCTGCAGGTTTTGCTCGTGTGCTTCGTGGTGTGCACCGTGAGCTACGCCTCGATGGCGGTCCTAGGGTACATGATGTTCGGGTCGAGCGTGCAGTCACAAGTGACACTGAATCTGCCTACTAATAAGATAAGCTCCAAAGTGGCCATCTACACCACATTGGTGAATCCATTGGCTAAGTATGCCTTGATGGTGAGCCCGCTTGTGAACGCTCTCGAGAGGCGATTCTTGGTGCGGCGTAGCAGAGGGTTGAGCGTACTGATCAGGACGCTGCTGGTGGGGAGCACCATCTTCGTGGCGTTGGCCGTGCCCTTCTTCGGGTATCTGATGTCGCTGGTCGGGGCGTTTCTGAGCGTCACGGCCTCGGTGATCCTGCCGTGCCTCTGCTATGTGAAGATATCGGGGATTTATGTGAGATTTGGAGGTGAGTTGATGGTGCTGTGTGGGATTGTGGTGGTTGGTGGTGTTGTGCTTGTGATTGGTACTTATACAGCTTTGTTGGAGATTGTTGATCATCTCATTGCATCGTGAATCATGCTTTGTGATCATCTTGTATTCGATATATTCACTGTCATTATTCATTCATTTTGTTTCAATTAGGGGCTGTCTAAATAGTTATCGGGTATTGATTAGCTCGATAACCTATTTTTGGTTCGAATACTTGAATCCGAACGGTTTGACAAGTCTAGTCTCAATCGGGCGAGCACGGTTCCATTAATCGATCATTTATCATTCGATCATATGGTTTTTATAGAGTTCGGTTAATTGCTAAATAATATATATAAAAGAATCAATATGACGATTCACCTAAAAATTGGAACAATTATCTCTAAGAAAGCTAAAATATTTTATAAATTCAAACCATGGAAAGATTCCATATCTTAGAATAAACAAATAATTAACTGATCAAAACTAGTAAAAGATTTCAACGCATAATCTCAATAGGATAAACTTGTCGACTACAAGAATCAAATCTAATGACTGCTAAAGTACAAGACTATACGTGTTAAACTAGTTAAGGCTTAGACGACAAAACACAAAATAAAACATGTCTATATACATGTCATATTCATGGTTACTAAATGGAATTAAACTAATAAAACTGCCGGCTTGTCGCATGGAAGATCAAAGATGGGTGTATAATTGTATGTATAATATATCCAATTGAAGCTAATGCTTTAATGTAAATTAGCCATACAAAAAGTTACTTTTGATTTATAAATGTATATGTACAATTTATTTTCTAAAACTCCTCATAACAATTCGCATATCAATATACATATAAATTATTAATTTATACTCCATTCGCTCCAATCATACGCGGTTCACTTTGATCTCATAGATTATTATTATTATTATTACAAAAGAGAGGACGAAAAAATTACACTCCATGCATCCCGATCATACATGGTTCACTTTAATCTCATAAATTATTATTATTATTATTATTATTATTATTATTATTATTATTATTATTATTATTATTACAAAAGAAATGACGAAAAAATTACACTCCATGCATCCCAATCATACATGGTTCACTTTGACTTTGGTCTCATAAATTATTATTATTAAACTTACTAAAAAGGTAAATTTGGACTTTCCTTCACACTTTGGGCCAACAAGACTCAAGGATGTCATCATCATAGTATAATGACTAGTATGTTGGAGAATCCTAGAGAACTCGAACTTCTTATCATCATATCATTGAAAAATTAAACCAACATGGGTTGATGGTACATTTCACCTATTTTTAAATAAAAAAAAATACTCATACACATTAAAATATAGAAATTATATTCATTTAGAATATTTATATCCTTAACAAAAGTATAATTAAAAATATTTAAATAAAAAAATTAATTTAAATATACAACCATTTAGAGATGTCCAAACTAACCAGATTCGAAAGTTTTGGCCCGAAACCCAACCGATGGTCAACGATTCGGGCCCGAAAACCATTGACCACGGGCCGGCCTGAAACTAGAGCCGTCAGGAGTACGAGCGTAAGTAAGGGCTATTACATGGCAAAATTTGTAAACCATGAATCGACGGTTAATCGGCTGACCGAACCGCCGATTTTGTAGGGGTGTGGTTGCAACGGTTAACCGTCCAAAATCGACGATTGGACGGTTAATCGACATTTTTTTAAATAATTTTTTTAAAAATTTAAATTCAATTTTTTTTTCCTATTTTTATCTATAGATATCTCTCATCTCCAATTGTGTATATATAAACTATAACATGTTTACTTTGAATTAAATAAAAATGTAAATTTTATTATAGTAGTTTAGTGTTATAATTTTATTTCATTTATAATTTTCTACAATTAAATAAAGTAATAAATTATGTAATTTCAAGAGATAAATATACATAACACTCAAACTAAAAATAAAAATTATTAAAAAAAATCAACAGTTCGACCCTTGAGCCGGAAATTTTAAATCGGACCCTAAACCGACTATTCAAGGATCAACCCGAAACTGCCCCCCTCCCCCCCTCCTCAGAAGGGCCGGTTACGGTTCACCTTTTTGGTGAACTGTGAACTGCCAATCTAGGCATGAAACCGACTGTTTCCGACCCGTGGACAAGTCTAACCATCTCTTAATATAAAAGTAGCTAGTATATTGCATGTATAAAAAATATTACTCTCTGTCCTTTAAAAATAAAAATATTACTTTCAATTTTTGAACATCACTCCACTCACAATGAAATGTACATCTTCTCCACTACAACACACTTACCTAACATTTCTTAAAATTTGTGGCACTAAAACTGCCGCATATTTTCAAGGGACATAGAGAATATTATGTTGAAAATCTATCTTAACCATCCATCAATAAGATAAATATATTAGTTTGGTTTCTAATAAATGAATAATGATTAAAAGATTGAATAATTCGTGGAACATGTGGTGAGATGTGTATCATAATGTATTCTATGTCGGGGAGAAATATTCACATAAACAAAAACATCAAATTAATAAATCAACACACTTGGTGGCCCAGTTTCGTGAACCACTTATATCCGGGGGTGTCGCCTGAGGGAAACATTTCACTACTTGAAGATAAGTTACAGATTGAGGACTTACACAATAAGACTAGTAACTTCTCAAACCTCCACCCACAGTGAAATGCTAGACGTGGATGAGCGCACACACACCTTAGACATGAACCAAGTTCACCACCTACCCCATTGATAAACAAGAATCAAATAAACAAAAGTTTACAATTCTTTTATAAAATGCACTCAATAGTGTTTACCTCACAAACACTCTTTTGTTAGAACAAATACATAAATTAGTACTAGGAACAACACCACTCGCAGGAAGTCCGGGGGCACCTAGCATGGTATTCTTAAATAGTCTTCAAGCTTGAGATCTTCTCGAATCAGCATGAACTTCCTTTATGAAAAAAAATTGAGTTTTCTTAAATATTCTTCAAGCTTAAGATCTCCTCTTGCAGCCCAAGAAAAATATTTTCCTCGCATGAAGGGTAAATATCCTTAGAAGATATGCACAATTCATCATATCGTCTACCCAGAATCATATCATATCATATCATATCTTTAATTATAAGGAGATCAGAGTCCTAATAGTTATGGAGTCTCACAGTCACAGAGATATCCTTTTTATATATCTCCTTAAAAAATGTAAGAAAATTGTCTGCTTAGATCAACAATAACATCTACTGATACTAGTATCTGAAAGAGCAATCGGTTCATTAAAAACAATCGCATAATGACAACAACCAAAAAATATAAACCATGCTCTAACAATGATGATTATCGGAACCCATTGGTATCTATATATGTATATATTGTTTTTTTTTTTGAAGTTACACATGCACATTCAAAGTTACACACATTAAATATTCTAAGTGATTCTAATCTCCAACTTATTAATTGATCTTACTAATTTAATTACCGCTTCAACGTCGTATATTGTTTAAATAACCTTCTCCTTTATATTTTTACCAAAGTTGATTTATATTATTAGCAAATGCACCACAACGTATCCATGTGTAGCGACTAAGATCTTAAGTAGTCCTCATGCTTTTGTGAAACGTGGAAAAATCAAAGACTCATTTAATTTTGGATCCACATTTATATACGGTCAGTTTTTTGAAAAATATATCAAATGTCATTTAGTATAACTGATCGGTGGAATTGTGAATAAACATAGTCTACATATATTATTTGGTCATGCTGGTAGGGATGTAGTTCGTGTTGTATAATTCGAACATAGATTTCATAAAATATTTAGAATAAATAATAGTATTTGCATTCTCTTATCTTGATATTCAGGAAATAGCAAAATAGAATTAACTGAATTTATTAACAGTACAAAATGTACTTCGTCGGTTTCCTGTTAATAATGATTCGCTTTTCTTTTTCTTATCCTATTAATATGGCTCATTTTCAAAAAAAGAAATCATTTTTTTTGTGAAAAATTATGGGCTTCATCATTTTTTTATCATTTTTATCCTTTAATCACTTTTCATTTTAATAACGGTGCCTAGAAGTAGGGAGTCATGCTTAATGAGATGGAAGGAATTATATTTATCGGAACCCAAAATTTGATATGATTAGAAATTTTCATACACGAGCTCAACCCCAACCCTAAAATTTTGGCCTTGTTCCCGTTGTATTAGGGGCGGATACACATAGGTATAATTGTAATTCCTAAACCATCTTCCAATCGAAATCTATAGATTCCAATTATATAAACGATTTAAGGTAAATAATTTAGAATAATGATAAACACACATAATATGTGCGCACATAATTGGACTTTTTTGTCATTTTACATATTTTCGTAAAATAAGGAATTATTTTTATTTTATTTGAAATTACAATTTACATAAAGGGCCATGGAAATTATTAAGGAAAGGATTATCAATAAATCTTTCCTTAATAATTCAAAATCATATTCCTTTCAAAGTTCAATTATATTAGTACAATCCCACGTCAAATAACTACAACAAAAAGTCAGCTTTGAACTAACATATGACAGAATATAGGAATTATTTTCTTTGCTATTCTTCAATTCAAATAGGTACCATGGATATCATATGAACTTCTAATACAAATAGAAGTTAGTTTTAAATTTTTATATACCGAGTTTCTGATACGAACTTTTAATAAAAATTAAAAACTTACTCCTAATATGAATTGAAATAAAAATTAGAAAATATAAATGAATGACTATAATTGTTTTGAATAAAGTCATACGTTAGGACATCGATCAAAAACTAAATAAAAATATATAATAGAATAATTTAAAAATTAGTGAGCTCGAAATAAAAATATTTAATAATTGAAAAGAAATGACCATATATGTTAAAATAATAGCATATGTTGAGCATATCGATCGCTTACTCAATAAAAATATGTTGTAGGATATTATTATTTTATAATAATAAATTATTGAACTTGAAAAAAAATATATGAAGGAATCACTATCATCGTTAGAAATATATCATATGCTAGTTATGTTCTTTGATTATTTCATAAAAGTATAGGTTGATGAAAAAATCATAAAAAACTAATGAAATAAAATAGAAAATAGAAAGTATAAATGAATGACTATAATTTTTTTGAATAATGTCATACATTGAGATATTGATCGATAACTCAATAAAATTACAGTACAAGATAATATATTATAATAAATTAATGAACTCAAATAATAATATTAAATTACTATAATTGTGTAAATAATAGCATACGTTGAGCATATCGATCGATTATTCAATGAAATTATGTTATAGGATATTATGTTATGACAAATTAGTGACATTGAAACAAAAAATTGGAAGAAATCAAGAAATTATTATAATGGTTAGAATAAAATCATACGCTAGCTACATTCTTTAATTGTATCATAAAACTATAGATTAAAGAACAAATCTAACAAATTAGTGAATTTGAAATAAAAGTTAGAAGATATAAATAAATGGCTATAATTATTATTATTATTTTCTTTAATTTGGAACTTAACTTTTTGTCCTTAAGGGGACGCCAAGCGGTGCAAACTCCTATCTACTAACAATGAGGCCCAGGGAACCCCACTGCTTCCCCTCCTCCAAAGTGTCAAAATAAAAAGTAAAAAATTAGTAAACTAAAAATAAAAAAGAAATTATAATATTAGTGTAATACCCGGGCTTTTGATGACGTGTTTAATTGCTTGAGTTTGAGTAATTAGGGTTTAGATCCCTTGTTTGATTTACTTTGTAAATAGATGAGGAGTTATATGAAGTTTTCTTGTTATTTTTTTAAGATGTTGAGATGTTCTTTCGATGATGTGAGAATGATGTGGGATTTTATATCCGTATTTGAGTTTGAGTATTTGAATAATTCGAGATAATTATTTGAATGAGAACGATGAACTCGGAAGTGAGATCTGAGTCCGTTAAGACGTTTTTGAAAATTTTGACTTTTTGACGATGAATAGTAAAATACTGCTATTTCGTCTTTTTGTCGACTTTCAAAATCTTACGTGCACGTCGTCGAGAAATATTCTTAGTTTTTCGATACAAGTCCAATAATGAAAGTTTTTATTTTTGGACGACGAGTGAATAGTAAATCGGGATTTCTCGATAAACGAACCGAGCTCGTTTATCAGAATTTTGAGAACGAGCTTGCGTTTTCTATATTTATATAGAATTACGAGTGCAATGAAAGTGAGTAGAGGTTGAAAGGGCGAGTAACAAAGAGTATGGGTTGTTAGTTGTTAAAACGAGACGATACGAGATATTTAACGACTAACGGGTTGATATCCTAAATATCTAACCTACCCTACCCCTAACCACCCCCAAACCTCCCAAAACCCCTTTCCCCTCACTAACTCACGCTATATCAGCCCACACCACACACACAACTCACATATTCACACACACAACACCTAAAACACACACTACACACGCCATTTTCCATTTAAGCTTGGACGGAGCTTTTGACCTCCGATTTGAGCACCGAGACGAGCGCCGATCATCTTTTCGATCACGTATCTAAGTAGGTAAGATCTTTACCTACGTTTTGATGGTTTTATTTTCGATTTTCGTCGACGTCGAAAAACGTCGATTCTCGACTTTATTTTGAAACGACGTCGGATCGTCGTGAAATTTTAGTATGTTGTTCTTGGGTAAATGTTGAGCATGTTTAATGAAGGGAGTAAGAACGGAACGAACCGTAGCTATGAAACCCATGAGGGCAGCCCCGTTTTTCACATATTAGCTTGTCTTTCGATTTTTGTTTGATCGTTTTGACTTGATATTTGTGCTTAGGGGTATGCTAGAATCGATATATATTAAATTCGTATTTTTCCAAGCACGAAAATTGTATAAATTTTTAGAGTATGATTATTTAAATTCGTGAAGTTTGAGACGTTGCATAATGAATATTATTGCGTATATGTGTTCTACGATATCACATGAGCATGCTAATTGATTTACAATTTATGGATGATAATTGTTGAACGAAATTAAAACTGGAATTCTGTCAAAATTTTACAGCAGTTTCAAGCTTATGTTTCGATGAGTTTTCATTGCTTGATGGCTCTGAAATTTTAATATGTTTATCTATGATATGTGTATTTCGTTGCTGCAAAATTTCATGTCTTTTGGATGATGTTTGCTATTTTAAAGATATTTTGAAAAATCCTTGACAGAATCTGTCAACTATTGGTAGACTTTACAAAAACGTTTATATCTATTAATCCATGAAGGATTTTGCATCACCGTTTTTTTTTAAACGAAACTAGACTTCAATACTTTTCTAAAAACATAAGATTTCGATTTTTATGACCTCTGAAACAGAGCAGTTTATTATTTCAAAAATGCCCTGTTCTGCTGTCATATTTGTCCAACAGTAAAAGTGTATGAGTTTCATTGTTTATTTGGCAGATCATATGAACGTTTTCTCTTGTGAAATTTTAACCAAATCTTCAAGGATACCTTTAGTTTTGGATGATTAAATTTGATGGAATTTTATTAAGGTTTGCCTTGGTTTCTAACGGCCTAAACAAAATTGGCAGAAACTGTCAATCTTTGACAGCCTGCACTGAAAGAGCAATATCTCCAAAAACCTTTAACCTTTTTGGTTAACTACCATTTTTAGAGTGAACTACACTTCATGAAGTTTTTGAGATCAATTGGTATGAGAGTTTATGATGATTGAGTTGGTTGTTATGAATTTTTAAAGATGACACAAAAACAGCAAAACTTTCTAGAAAACAACTTGATTATATTTGTTTTGATGGATGATACGATATGACTAAATGGTGTGAGTTGTGAGAGTTATGATTAACGCACATAAATGTTGGTATCTGACACTCGAACAATTGGTGTCGAGTATAAATGATAGTTTACTGATAAAGAGTTTTGATGATTTTGAATTGTTTGGTTTGCGTTGAAAAGATGTCAAGATGTTAAGTTTTGAGTCGAGAGACGAGTTCACGTAGTGAGATTCACGCGTTGAAATCTCGTGGCTGACATTATATATGAATAGGTCATGCCGAAATTTTTAGTGAAATTAGAATTTGAGCATAGTCAATTCTTGTTGACCCGTGACTCAAATACATGCCTAATGGAAAGTTTAACTTTCTAATCGGTTAATTAGACGAGATGAGAGCGAATAGATCTGCTAAGAAAGTGGACTTTTCGATGTGTTAAATATTTCTTTTAATTGAAGCGCTGCTAATTATAACATAAGGATGTTATAATTAATGAGTAATGACGAGAGATAATAATTGTTATATTGATTATCAATCAAGAGAGATGAACATTAGAGATACTAATGTTTCATAAAAGAGATTAGATTATTAATCGAGGTTTCTTTTATAACTTCTCACCAATTCTTCATAACGATGAAGGTCCTTTTGGGAAGTAACGACTTGAGGGAGAGAGTGACGTTACTCATTGATACAGAGACACAACGAGGTGGGCATTACTTTTACTATACGTATATAGAGATCCCCTGCGTGTCGTAGGCCTCTTATACGAATGAATGCATGAGATGATTTAACTGTTAATTTCAGTTTTATATATATCTATCAAATGAGTTTAATGTTACATTTGAGCAAGTTATTTCGTTACAAAATATTTGAGTTAAAGTTATTTCAAGTATTGTCTTGCCATAAAATGTTTAAATTTTAGTATGATATCTATCTGCTTTGGCTTTGCCAATGATGCAATCGAATTCGGGTCCTGAGCAGTTGATAGCTATCCTGCCAGGGCTAGTGTACACCAGTGACCGTGAGTCATCTAGCGGGTTGGCCGGTCAAGTGACCGTGAGAGGTGGCCACCTCTCCGGCACACAGTTTCAGATATGATAGATTACAAAAGAACTTAGTCTGATCAGACGAACTTTAAGAATCACAAATGAACTTAGTAAGCTTGGGCATTTTTAGCGAAAAACTCCCTTGCTGTACTGATTATGATGGCATGACAATTTACAGTTTTGAAGCATGTATTTTTATACCTAGGCATACGTGCCCACTGAGTGCTTATGTACTCAGCCCTGCATATGTTTTCTAAATGTGCAGGTTGAGCTGATGTGATGATGGTGCTGCAATGAGCGGAGTCTCCAGGGTTGTTAATAAATAGTTAACCTGTCTAGAATATGTCTTCATACATATGTCTAGCTACTTTCCGCTGCAAGATGTTGTTGATGTTATAGTATGTTATGTCATACTTTGAGTCTTAAGAGAATGGTTTCATACGATGTATAACTTGATTAATGATATTAATTAAGTTTTATGCTGTCTTTCATAGACTGTTTTCAATTGAGTATCAATGAATAAAAATGACGAGTTTTATTAAGATGAGTAAGTTTTACGGCTATAAATGACGCCCCTTTTCTTCCCCTTATTCTTTAACCCCATCCCTAGTCGTGGATCACTCGGCCTAACTATCCATAGTTAGGGCGGGCTGTGACAGAGTGGTATCAGAGCGAAGGTTAAGCTCTGAATTAGAAGTCTTGAGTTTAGTCTAGAATGAGTCACTAGACTAATAGTTATTAACAACCGTGAGCTCAGCGCACCATCACACCAGGCTCAACGAGGTATGTAAAATTTCAAAGTTTATTTGACGTTAAATTTTGAAGAGCATGATGTTGAGGTTATATGATGAGTTATGATGTTACACTTTAAAGGTGCATAGTTTGAGTTTGAGGATGACAACATGATTAATAATGAGTTATTATGTTGTAAGAGCATATGTTGACGTTACATGATGAATCATGAGAGCGTTTATATCATATGATGTTATATGATTGAGGATGCATAATTATGAGTTATGATGTGATGTATTTGAGATGTTTTGTGATGAGAATTGTTTGAGCAGTTGTGATAAGTCACAATGATTTAGATGAAGGAATCTAATGTCATTGTTAAGAGAGATTTTCTACTAAGTAGAAGGATGAAATGAGAACTTAGAGCTAAAGCTTGAGAGAATTAGCAATTGCTTTAAGTACTTGTTGGTATGAGTTATGAGTTATGAGTTTGAGTTATGAGCTTGAGTATAATAGCATGATTAATGATGAGTTATTAGCATGCTGCAATGAGATATTGTACGATATGTTTGAGATGTTTTGTAACACGAGTTTTGCTCACGCAACCTGAATGGTACTTGAGAAGGTATCATGAGCCATAGTCTTTGGAGATGGCTTTGAGAGAGAATTGTTTGAGTTGTCTTACTGAGTCACGATGATTTAGATTAAGGGATCTAATATCATTGTTTAGAGAAGTTACCTACTATGTAAAGATGGGACGAGATGAGAATTTAGATGTTTTGAGCTTAAGTTTTAAGATAACAGTACTACTTAATAGGAGTTTTGCTAAGTTATGTTTTGTTTATTTCTGTTGCTGGAGCCAAGTAGAGTTAGTTCCTAGAGTCACCTTTAAGTTCTTCTTATAGGTTGGCCAGGACTGTTGGCACTGCACGAAAGTGGACTGTTGTGAGATTGAACTCATGAAAGATCGGATACGAGGACGAGGCGTACAGTATGTGGTACAGAGATACCCTAGCAGATTTTCAAACACATGTTCATAGACTATGAAAGGATGAAAGCCTTATGGTTGTTACTAGACTGGATGGCATCGTGCACCTAGTCCCCGTGCTACCAATCGAGTGGTAGGATTGAGCAAGGAAGAAAGCCACTCAATATGATGGGACATGTTGTCTTGAGCATTGGACCCACAGGAGATGAGATTTGTTACAGATACCCAGATTTTCTATGCGGATCTACTGACCGGATGCTTGTTTTCTACCAGGGACTCTAGAAGAGTGTAGTAGATATCGAGTCGATCCTTGAGTATCAGTTACCAAAGATGATAAAATGATAAACGATAATGAGGACGAGAAGTAGCCGAGGAGGGCTAGAGTTGATGAGGATGAGAAGAGAAGTTGATGTAGGCTAGAGCTAAGGATGATCTTGAGAGTATGCGCGGTACACCCTCGTTTTTGATTAGTTGCAATTACATTGCGATGTATATAACTTACTTAGGAGATACTGGTACTTGAGATTTTGACATGATGATAGATAAGCATGCGAATATAGTACCTTACTGATGTTAAATAGATGGATGTTCCTAGTGTGCTAAAGTAGCAACTAGATGAGTTAACTGGTAGCAATTACCGTAGGAGGTTCAGACCGAGACATAGTACTATTAATGGTGTTGGTTTAGAAGGAACATTACGATAGATACTATGGTTTTTGTAGGGTTTAAATAACCCCTTTATGTAAGCCCTCTAAAAAGAGGCATTCTACTGATGGATATATTAGGTTGACCAGAGTGGTCTTTTTGTTAGCATTTCGTGAGTGCTTATTGCCTTACAGATGAATGTTAAGGTGACCGTGAGGGTTTCCTTAAAGTTGAGTTAGTAAATTGAACTTGAGTTTCGAGGATGCTTAGAGCGTTGGTCGAGTTGAGTTTTCCTTTTGTGATTTCAAAAATGCCTCAAAGATGTCATCAAGAGTGTGATGTCAAGGATAGGCGGGATAATACTCCGCCACCACCACCGCAACATGAGAGGAGAGTCGAAAAATATTGAACTTTCGAAACAAGAGTCTAGAACATAGGACCCTGAGTTTAAGCTTTTAGCTTGCTGGTGTGAACTTAAGTTTTGTTATGTATAATATGTTGAGGGTTTAGAAGACACAGAATTTCCAAGTTCGGGATAATATATCCCGTGTGACTGGGGAGTGATTATGTTGGACCTGGCCAGTCCGCATGATCCAAATCTCAGTAGACGTGTTTTGGGTTTATAAACCCACGTGTTTCAACTTTCGGTTGAAAAGCCATATGGGTTCTTACTCTAGGTCATTTTTGTTCGACCTGGTAGTTACTTCATTCTACCCTCTGGTCATTCATTTGAGTCTCTTGAACAATTTGTTTTGATGTCATTCTAGGGTTGAACCCTTACAACTTTTGAGTTATCCTAGTAGATTCTTTTGATGTATAAGACTAGTGAGAGGCACGTCAGAGGACTTTAACACCTGAGCAACTGGCAAACTACACTTGAGAACAATTGAAGACTACTCTTGAGAAGTATGTACAGAGGAGTACAGTAAGCAGCGAGAGGCTGATTATCGAAGTTTGATGCAAGGAAAGAAATCGGTTGTAGAGTATAATCGAGAATTCTGTGAGCTAACACGTTCGCTCATCAGAAGATGGATACTGATGAAGAGATGTCTGAGTTTTAAGTGCTGGTTTAAGGCAGGACTTTAAGGTAGTATGGGCAAGTTATTGGATGCACCAGTTAGAATCCTGTTTAATACAGGAGCTTCGCATTCTTTAATTGGTTGAAGCATGTTACCTTCAAACTCGAACCAAAACAAGCTAGTCCCGAGTTGAGAGTAATCACTCCTGTAGGAAGAGCTACTACAGTTTCTCACATGATTTCTAACTTAGAGCTTGAGTTAGGATCACTAAAGATGAAAGCAAGAACCTTGCACTTAATGCATATGTGGAACGTAGACATTATTCTAAGGATGGAATGGTTAGCAGAGAACTTTGGCCCGATTGATTGTAAGAAGAGACAGATAGTTTTCCAACCACCTGGGAAGGAACATACATGTTTTCACGGCATTGATAGAAAGAAGAGAGTTCCAATCATTTCGGCACTTCAGGCGTCGAAATTGGTAAAGAAGAAAGGAGCACAAGCTTACCTAGTTTACTTGAATGATGAAGGAGAATCAAGTAAAAACTTTGAGGATGTAGCAGTGGTAAGGGAATATAGAGATGTATTTCCCAATGTCTTACCAGGATTGCCACCAACAAGACAGTTGGAGTTCACTATCCACCTAGAACCTGGATCAGCACCAGTGTCGAAGGCACCCTATAGAATGGCGCCTAAGGAGCTACAAGAGCTGAAGATTCAGCTACAAGAATTGCTCGAGTTAGGTTTTATTAGACCTAGTGTATCCCTGTGGGGAGCACCAGTCCTTTTTGTCAAAAAGAAGGATGGCACGTTGAGAATGTGCATAGATTATCGAGAGCTGAATAAATTGACACTCAAGAACAAATATCCTTTACCAATGATAGATGACTTGTTTGATCAATTACGAGGAGCGAGCTTTTTCTTGAAAGTTGACTTGAGATCATATTACCACCAGTTCAAATTTTGACAGAAGGATATACCTAAGACAGCTTTTCAAATGAGGTATGAGCACTATGAGTTCATAGTTATGCCATTCGATTTGACGAAGGCACCAGTAGTTTTCATGGATCACATGAATCGAGTTTTCATCAATAACTGGATAAATTTGTCCTAGTTTTCATAGATGATATTCTCATCTATTCGAAGAATGAGCAGGAGCTCCAAAACATTTGAAAACGATGTTGGAAACACTAAGAGTTGAGAAGTTTTTTTTTTCAAATTCACCAAGTGCGAGTTTTGGTTGAACGAAGTAACTTTTCTAGGACATATTGTATCATCCGAAGGAATTAAAGTTGACCCCGCCAAGGTACAAGCTGTACATGAGTGGAGATCACCAACTACGCCTAACGAGATTTGCAGCTTTTTAGGCTTAGCAGGATACTATCAGAGGTTTATTGAAGGATTTTCCACGATAACAAGACCGATGACACAATTACTTAGAAAAGAAGCTAAGTACAATTGGAAAAAGGAGTGTGAAGAGAGTTTTTAAGAGCTTAAAGGAAATTGACTACAGCACCAGTGCCGCTAGTCCCGGAAATGGATAAAGAGTATACCATCTACACAGATGCGTTAGAGAATGGGCTAGGATGTGTTTTGATGCAAGAAGGAAGAGTTACAGTCTATGCATAACGATAACTTAGACCCCACGAGATAAATTATCCAACGCATGATTTAGAGCTTGCAGCCGTTGTGCATGCCCTGAAAATTTGGAAACATCATCTCTACGGAGTTAGATGTGAGATTTTCACGGACCACAAAAGTTTGAAATACTCTTTCGAGCAGAAGGATATTAACATGAGGCAAAGGAGATGGCTCGAATTAGTAAATGATGTTGACTGCAACATTAATTATCACCCTGGCAAGGCCAATGTAGTAGCCGATACATTGAGCCGGAAGGTCTCGTCAAAGTTAGGATGTCTTCTCACGAGAGAGAATGAGCTTATAAAGGACTTTGACAAGATGATGATAGAAATGATAAAACCACCAGGGACGATAGCGAGTATTGTTGCGACGATGCCTAGTTTGAGGAAAATGATGATTGAAGCACAAGGAAAGATGAGACAATGAACAAGTTACGAGAAAGGATAACAGCAGGAGATCTCAAGAGTTACCAAAAAGCATCAGACAATGCTATCTTATTTGAGGGGAGAATATGCATTCCCCGCGATGATGAACTTAAGAATACGATCATGAGTGAGACTCATGACACGCCTTACACCGCCCACCCAAGAGGCACAAAGATGTATCAGGTGGTGAAAAATAGATTTTTGTGGGACGGAATGAAATGAGACATAGCTTCGTTTGTAGAGCGATGCTTAGCTTGTCAGCAAGTGAAAGCATTACACCAACGACCCTATGGGAAGTTAAAACCGTTGGAGATTCCCAAGTGGAAATGGGATCACATAGAGATGGATTTTGTGACAGCTTTACCCAAAAGTCAAAGAGGAAATACAACAATTTGGGTGATTGTAGATCGACTAACAAAATCTGCCCATTTCATACCGATCCTAATCGTGTATGGACCAGATAAGTTAGCACAATTGTACGTTCGTGAGATTATAAGATTGCATTGAGTACCGGTGTAGATCACCTGAGAGAAAAATAATTTTTTTTTATTACATCACGTTTTTGGATGAGTTACAGAAAGAGTTGGGTACAAGGATGAATTTTAGCATAGCAGACGATAGAAGATATGATAAGAACTACTATCCTTGATAGAGGAGTACATCGGGAGAATGTGTTGCCACTACTTGAGTTTGCCTATAAGATGTGAGACAAAGTTTCGAGATAGGAGACAAAGTTTTCTTGAAGGTTTCACCCTCAAAGGGGATGAATAGATTTGGAGTTAAAGGACAGCTTAGACCCAGAGTTATAAGTCCTTACGAGATATTGCAAAAGATAGGTCCAATAGCGTATAGGTTGGCTTTGCCACCTAGCTTTGGAAATGTGCATAACGTGTTTCACGTGTCACAATTGAGAGGATATATATTTTCGACCCAAACCATGTGGTTTACTAAGAAGAAATAATCTTAGAACCAGACTTGAGTTATGAAGAGAGACCTCAGATGATGCTAGATCATAAAATTCGGCAATTGAGTAATAAGTCGATTGCATTGGATAAGGTCCAATGGAGATATGATAGTTAGAAAGAAGTGGAAAGAGAGCTTGAGGATAAGATGTGAGAGAAGTACCTGAAACATTTACAAGAGGTACAAATTTCGGGACGAAATTTATTTTAAGGGGGAGGGTATGTAATACCCGGGCTTTTGATGACGTGTTTAATTGCTTGAGTTTGAGTAATTAGGGTTTAGATCCCTTGTTTGATTTACTTTGTAAATAGATGAGGAGTTATATGAAGTTTTCTTGTTATTTTTTTAAGATGTTGAGATGTTCTTTCGATGATGTGAGAATGATGTGGGATTTTATATCCGTATTTGAGTTTGAGTATTTGAATAATTCGAGATAATTATTTGAATGAGAACGATGAACTCGGAAGTGAGATCTGAGTCCGTTAAGACGTTTTTGAAAATTTTGACTTTTTGACGATGAATAGTAAAATACTGCTATTTCGTCTTTTTGTCGACTTTCAAAATCTTACGTGCACGTCGTCGAGAAATATTCTTAGTTTTTCGATACAAGTCCAATAATGAAAGTTTTTATTTTTGGACGACGAGTGAATAGTAAATCGGGATTTCTCGATAAACGAACCGAGCTCGTTTATCAGAATTTTGAGAACGAGCTTGCGTTTTCTATATTTATATAGAATTACGAGTGCAATGAAAGTGAGTAGAGGTTGAAAGGGCGAGTAACAAAGAGTATGGGTTGTTAGTTGTTAAAACGAGACGATACGAGATATTTAACGACTAACGGGTTGATATCCTAAATATCTAACCTACCCTACCCCTAACCACCCCCAAACCTCCCAAAACCCCTTTCCCCTCACTAACTCACGCTATATCAGCCCACACCACACACACAACTCACATATTCACACACACAACACCTAAAACACACACTACACACGCCATTTTCCATTTAAGCTTGGACGGAGCTTTTGACCTCCGATTTGAGCACCGAGACGAGCGCCGATCATCTTTTCGATCACGTATCTAAGTAGGTAAGATCTTTACCTACGTTTTGATGGTTTTATTTTCGATTTTCGTCGACGTCGAAAAACGTCGATTCTCGACTTTATTTTGAAACGACGTCGGATCGTCGTGAAATTTTAGTATGTTGTTCTTGGGTAAATGTTGAGCATGTTTAATGAAGGGAGTAAGAACGGAACGAACCGTAGCTATGAAACCCATGAGGGCAGCCCCGTTTTTCACATATTAGCTTGTCTTTCGATTTTTGTTTGATCGTTTTGACTTGATATTTGTGCTTAGGGGTATGCTAGAATCGATATATATTAAATTCGTATTTTTCCAAGCACGAAAATTGTATAAATTTTTAGAGTATGATTATTTAAATTCGTGAAGTTTGAGACGTTGCATAATGAATATTATTGCGTATATGTGTTCTACGATATCACATGAGCATGCTAATTGATTTACAATTTATGGATGATAATTGTTGAACGAAATTAAAACTGGAATTCTGTCAAAATTTTACAGCAGTTTCAAGCTTATGTTTCGATGAGTTTTCATTGCTTGATGGCTCTGAAATTTTAATATGTTTATCTATGATATGTGTATTTCGTTGCTGCAAAATTTCATGTCTTTTGGATGATGTTTGCTATTTTAAAGATATTTTGAAAAATCCTTGACAGAATCTGTCAACTATTGGTAGACTTTACAAAAACGTTTATATCTATTAATCCATGAAGGATTTTGCATCACCGTTTTTTTTTAAACGAAACTAGACTTCAATACTTTTCTAAAAACATAAGATTTCGATTTTTATGACCTCTGAAACAGAGCAGTTTATTATTTCAAAAATGCCCTGTTCTGCTGTCATATTTGTCCAACAGTAAAAGTGTATGAGTTTCATTGTTTATTTGGCAGATCATATGAACGTTTTCTCTTGTGAAATTTTAACCAAATCTTCAAGGATACCTTTAGTTTTGGATGATTAAATTTGATGGAATTTTATTAAGGTTTGCCTTGGTTTCTAATGGCCTAAACAAAATTGGCAGAAACTGTCAATCTTTGACAGCCTGCACTGAAAGAGCAATATCTCCAAAAACCTTTAACCTTTTTGGTTAACTACCATTTTTAGAGTGAACTACACTTCATGAAGTTTTTGAGATCAATTGGTATGAGAGTTTATGATGATTGAGTTGGTTGTTATGAATTTTTAAAGATGACACAAAAACAGCAAAACTTTCTAGAAAACAACTTGATTATATTTGTTTTGATGGATGATAC
Organism: Salvia miltiorrhiza; assembly: GCF_028751815.1. NCBI lineage: Eukaryota > Viridiplantae > Streptophyta > Magnoliopsida > Lamiales > Lamiaceae > Salvia > Salvia miltiorrhiza. The sequence continues at coordinate 444,778 of NW_026651511.1, forward strand.
GATATGACTAAATGGTGTGAGTTGTGAGAGTTATGATTAACGCACATAAATGTTGGTATCTGACACTCGAACAATTGGTGTCGAGTATAAATGATAGTTTACTGATAAAGAGTTTTGATGATTTTGAATTGTTTGGTTTGCGTTGAAAAGATGTCAAGATGTTAAGTTTTGAGTCGAGAGACGAGTTCACGTAGTGAGATTCACGCGTTGAAATCTCGTGGCTGACATTATATATGAATAGGTCATGCCGAAATTTTTAGTGAAATTAGAATTTGAGCATAGTCAATTCTTGTTGACCCGTGACTCAAATACATGCCTAATGGAAAGTTTAACTTTCTAATCGGTTAATTAGACGAGATGAGAGCGAATAGATCTGCTAAGAAAGTGGACTTTTCGATGTGTTAAATATTTCTTTTAATTGAAGCGCTGCTAATTATAACATAAGGATGTTATAATTAATGAGTAATGACGAGAGATAATAATTGTTATATTGATTATCAATCAAGAGAGATGAACATTAGAGATACTAATGTTTCATAAAAGAGATTAGATTATTAATCGAGGTTTCTTTTATAACTTCTCACCAATTCTTCATAACGATGAAGGTCCTTTTGGGAAGTAACGACTTGAGGGAGAGAGTGACGTTACTCATTGATACAGAGACACAACGAGGTGGGCATTACTTTTACTATACGTATATAGAGATCCCCTGCGTGTCGTAGGCCTCTTATACGAATGAATGCATGAGATGATTTAACTGTTAATTTCAGTTTTATATATATCTATCAAATGAGTTTAATGTTACATTTGAGCAAGTTATTTCGTTACAAAATATTTGAGTTAAAGTTATTTCAAGTATTGTCTTGCCATAAAATGTTTAAATTTTAGTATGATATCTATCTGCTTTGGCTTTGCCAATGATGCAATCGAATTCGGGTCCTGAGCAGTTGATAGCTATCCTGCCAGGGCTAGTGTACACCAGTGACCGTGAGTCATCTAGCGGGTTGGCCGGTCAAGTGACCGTGAGAGGTGGCCACCTCTCCGGCACACAGTTTCAGATATGATAGATTACAAAAGAACTTAGTCTGATCAGACGAACTTTAAGAATCACAAATGAACTTAGTAAGCTTGGGCATTTTTAGCGAAAAACTCCCTTGCTGTACTGATTATGATGGCATGACAATTTACAGTTTTGAAGCATGTATTTTTATACCTAGGCATACGTGCCCACTGAGTGCTTATGTACTCAGCCCTGCATATGTTTTCTAAATGTGCAGGTTGAGCTGATGTGATGATGGTGCTGCAATGAGCGGAGTCTCCAGGGTTGTTAATAAATAGTTAACCTGTCTAGAATATGTCTTCATACATATGTCTAGCTACTTTCCGCTGCAAGATGTTGTTGATGTTATAGTATGTTATGTCATACTTTGAGTCTTAAGAGAATGGTTTCATACGATGTATAACTTGATTAATGATATTAATTAAGTTTTATGCTGTCTTTCATAGACTGTTTTCAATTGAGTATCAATGAATAAAAATGACGAGTTTTATTAAGATGAGTAAGTTTTACGGCTATAAATGACGCCCCTTTTCTTCCCCTTCTTCTTTAACCCCATCCCTAGTCGTGGATCACTCGGCCTAACTATCCATAGTTAGGGCGGGCTGTGACAATTAGTGAATATAATGTCATACATTGAACATATTGATCGACTATTCAATGAAATTATGCTATAGAATATTATATTATAATGAATTAGAGATCTCGAAGGAAAGAAATAGGAAGAAATTATTATAACGATTAGAATGATATCATATACTAGCTACATTATTTGATTATTTCATAAAAACAATAGATTAATGAAAAAATTATAACAAATCAGAGAAATTGAAAAAAAAAAAAAGAAGAAGCTAATATAAATAAATTACTATAATTGTGGGAATAATGTCATATGTTGTGCACATTAACGGGTTTTAATAAGAGCATCCGCAGCGGCCGCTTCTAAGGAGGGATCGACCCGGGGCGAGAGAGGAGGCCGCGCGCTGGAGAATCGGCCAAGTGCGAGGCCGAGGCGAAGCCTAGCGCCGGGTTGAAGAGGAGGCGTGTGTGGCGCGTCCTGCGGACGCGCCGTTTTTTTTTTTAAAAAAAAATCTAAATTCGTTAATTTTTTCAAAAAATGACCGTTTAAATTTATGTTTTTTTTTTTTTTTAAAATGGACCGTTGCCTCCAACGGCCGAATTTCAATTTTTTCCTTTTTTTTTATTTCCCTTTTATCTATATATATCACCACTCTTTTTCATTCATTTCACATCTCCACATCAAAAAATCATCTCCACATCAAAACAATTTCTAAAAAAAGTGTCTTCCTCCTCATCAAGCCACGAGGACGAGCGACGTGCTGAAGAATTTTCCAATCTTGTACAACAATTTAACCAAATTATTCAGGATATTGGTGATCCAGAAGAGCAACCTCGTCGTCGCCGACGAGGAGCGCGGAAGAAGGCTTTCATTCGTCGGGACCGTGAAGCCGGCGCTGTACGTTTGCACGCGGATTACTTTGATGAAAATCCGGTCTACCCCGACAACATCTTTCGCCGCCGTTTTCGGATGCGTCGTGCGTTGTTTTTGCGCATCGTTAATGTCGTCGCCTCCGATCCATACTTCCAACAACGCACGGATGCAACTGGAAGGCCCGGCTTCACGCCATTGCAAAAATGCACTGTCGCTGTTCGTATGCTAGCTAACGGTGGGGCAGCGAACCAATACGACGAGTATCTCCGGATTGCAGAGTCCACATCGTTGGAGTGCTTGCGGAGATTCAGTCATGCCATTATTCAACTCTTCGGCGCGGAGTATTTGAGGAGGCCGACTTCCGCTGACTGCCAACGGCTTATAGCAATGCACGAAGCGAAGCACGGCTTCCCGGGAATGCTAGGGAGCCTTGATTGCATGCATTGGGCGTGGAAGAATTGTCCAACGGCATGGCAAGGCGCATACACTCGCGGCGATCAGGGGGAACCGACCATCATCCTCGAAGCCGTCGCCTCGCAAGATCTATGGATCTGGCATGCTTTCTTTGGGACTCCTGGTTCGAACAACGACATCAACGTGCTCAACAACTCGACGTTGTTCAACGATCGACTACAAGGAATGGGGGTGCCAGTCACATATGAAGTCAACAACTCCTACTACACAAGTGGGTACTACTTGACTGACGGCATCTATCCCAATTGGCCTGTATTCGTGAAGAGTCCTACACATCCGACGGATCCGAAGGGAAAGAGGTTCAAATTGATGCAGGAAGCGGCTCGCAAGGATATTGAACGAGCCTTCGGCGTCCTTCAAGCTCGTTGGGCAATCGTCAAAGGCCCAGCGCGTCTTTGGAGTAAGGAGGCGATGAGCGACATCATGTTCACGTGCATCATTTTGCACAACATGATCATCGAAGACGAAGGCGAGCAAGCAACGCAGTGGGAAGAAGACGCCGACGAAGCTTCGAGTAGCGCCGCATCTCAACCTCATGTCGGTGCTCCGCCGGATTTTCGTGCATTTATTGCACGACAAGCATCCATGCGAGACGCGGAGATGCATGCTCGCCTCACTTTGGACTTGAAGGAGCACATTTGGTCTCGTTTTGGTCCGATTGAGTCCTAGAAAATTAGTGTAATTTTTATTTTTTTATTGTATTTAAATTATGTCTTTAAATTATTGTAATGTTTAATTTTATTTTTAATGAAATTGGAAATTTTAAAATAAAAGTGTAGAAATATGAATTTTGTGGAAATGAGGATTTAAGCACCCACCTAAGACACAATGCATTGGAGAGGGGTGTGTCTTAGGTGGGGCCCACTCCTAAGACACCCCTCTAAGACACCACCATTGTGGATGCTCTAAAAGATTTTTAGATAATGTGTTAAGTAAAATGAGTGGTTATAGTTAAATTGATTGTAGGGGCTTAAGCCATGTCCCAAAATAGAAGTGATATTTTCTCGTTAGGCGGACGTAAATGAAAAATATGATACTTTCTTATGGAACGAAGGGAATATTATAATAAATGGGTGAACACATAATAATAAAAATAAATTACATTAAATTCATTTACTAGGATACAATGTCACTATTATAAGAAAATAGTATTATATATTATGATTTATGTTTTAAAAAAATATAAAGTGGTCACAGTAAAAGAGAATATTTGCGAATGTTTTTATGATAACAATACGTGGATCCATTTTGTTAAATTGATTAATCATTTTTTTAAAATTAACAAATATTTAAATAATTATAAGTTAATAAGTCAAAAAACTGACGAGCAATTAAATAAAAAAATATAAAATATGAAGGAACATCGCTAAAATGATTAGAATAATATAATACATTAGTTACATTCTTTGATTATATCATAAAAATACAAGTTAATGAAAACATCATAACAATTGTAAATTTAAAATAAAAATTAAAAAATATAAATGAATGACTATATATAATTGTGAGAATAATGTCATACGTGTAATCCTATTTATTTTAAATTGATTTTTTTGAAATGGAGACAATGGCACTATTATAAGTAGATAGTATTATATATTAGTATGATTTATGTGAAGCAGAAAGCTACAAAGTTGTCACATTACAATGGAATATTTACAAATATTTTTAAGATTATAATATGCTGATCCATTTTTATTGAATTGAATAATTATTTTCTTAAATTGATAAATATTAAAATAATTATAATTTAATAAGTTAAAAAATTAAGAGCAACTAAATAAAAAAATATATAAAATATGAAGGAATAGCAAAAATGGTTAGAATAATTTCATGTGTTAGTTACATTCTCTGATTATTTCATAAAAGTACAAGTTAATGAAAAAATCATAACAATTGTGAAATTAATATAAAAATTAAAAAATACAAATAAATGACTATAATATAATCATACGTTGAGCACGTCGATCGATAACTACTAAAAATACACTACATGAAAATATATCATAATAAATTAACGAACTTAAAAAATAAAAAATTAAAACATAAATGAATGACTATAACTATGAAAATAATGTCACAGATTCAACACATCAATCGAAAACTCAATAACAATGTATTGCTAATAATAGTGCTCCCTCCGTCTCACAAAAACATGAACATTTGCAAATGACACAAGTTTCAAGAACCGTTAGATAAAAATATATTGTGAGTGAAAAAATGAGTCACACTTTATAAAAAGTAGAGATGAAAAGTAAAGGGTTTTGGTATGGTAGTGTACAAAAATAGAAATATTCATGTTTTTGTGAGACACCCCAAAACGGCAAAATGTTCATATTTATGTGAGACGGATGGAGTATTATATATGGATCAAGTATGATTTATGTATAGAAGAAAGGCATAAAGTTGTTACATTACAAGAGAATATTTGCGAATGTTTTTAAGATAATAATATGTGGATTCATTTTTATTGAACTGATTAATTATTTGTTTAAATTAATAAATACTAAAATAATTATAAGTTAATAAGTCAAAAAATTACGTGCAATTAAATAAAAAGTACTACTAAAATATGAGTGAATAACAAAAATGGTTAGAATAATATCATACATCATTTACATTCTCTGATTATTTCATAAAAATACAAGTTAATGAAAAAATCATAACAAATTAGTCAAATTAAAATAAAAAATTTAAAATATAAATGAATGACTGTAATTGTGATAATAATGTTATACGTTGAGCACATCGATCGATAACTCAATAAAAATATACTATATGATAATATATCAAAATAAAACCAAACATAAAAGAAATTAAATTACTTTAGTAGTGAAAATAATGTCATACACTGACACATTGGTTGATTACTAACTGAAATTATACTATCAGACATTACATTATAATAAATTAGTGAACTTGAAATAAAAAAATATAAAATAAAAGGGATTGCTAAAATGGTTTGAATAATATCATACATTAACTACTTTATTTGATTATAAATCATAAAAGTATAGATTAATGAATAAATCAATATTTACTCAATAAATTATATTGTAATAAACTTAATGAACTCAAAATTAAATATATAAAATAGAAAATAATTACTATAATTGTGAAAATAAATTAATAAAAATATTTAAATACAAAAAACAAAAAAAAATGGAAAGGAAAAACAAAACAAAAATGAAAACGAAAATGGAAATGAAAATATTTGTACTTTACATAAAAAAAAAATAAAAATAAAAAAATCGTTTTATATCAATTTGTAAAATAAAGTGATCATATATAAGTAGATAGGATCTTGATTAGTGGCCATATCAATATTTTGTTTCCAAATTTGTTGCAGTAATAAAAGGAAAAGAATCTTTAGAAATTTTCCAATTTTAATTGAGGGTAATTTAGTTATTATAATAATTCAAATTAGGTAATAAATTTTTAAGGGTATTATGTGTGCACATACTATGTGTATTTAGCAGTACTCAATAATTTAAAGTGAATCGACAAATCACGCTAACGAATAATTTTATAAAATTAGGGAATATTGTTTGATGCTATATATAGTAACCAATTATCAATTCATCAATGGCCGCTTTTCCTTGATTAATGGAATTTGTATAGTGGGCAGAATTAATTTAGTGGGCAGAATTAATTCCATTAATTTAGTGGGCAAATTTGTGGGCAGAATTAATGAAATTAATGGAATTTGTATATGTTTTTTGAAAGAATGGGTCGCAGAATTGAGCATAATTCAATTCAGAATATTAATTGCATATTTTAAAAAATCAATTAAGTTATAAATTGCATATTCAGACTATCAATATTTAATGATTTTATTAAGTTATACTTTTATTTTTATAGGAAATGGAACGTTGTGAATCTTCATCTGCTTCAATTGCATCTATTCGTGGAGCAAATGTAGAAGTTGATGCCAATGTAGAAGTTGAAACAAATTTTGAAGAATACGTTTGTGATCCCGGATTAAAGCGACCAATTGAGGAATTTGATATTGCTATTCGAGATCAAATACGCAGAGAGTATTTGTCTATGGGTCCTTGTCAACTAGTTGGGCATAACTATCCGAAGACTCAATTCGGCAATCAATTAAGAAGTTTTCAAGATGTATGGTATCAAAAGTTTGTGTGGTTAGAGTACAGTGTAGCAAAAGATGCTTGCTTTTGCTTTTGGTGTTATCTATTCAAGCCTGAAGATAAATCAAGTCGGTATAGAACAGATGTATTCACCAAGACGGGGTTTACCAATTGGAAGAAGGCATTAATTAAATTTGTGGAGCATGTTGGAGATGCGGATAGTTGTCACAACAATGCAAGAATACAAGTTGAAGCATTTAAAGATCAAAGACATAGTGTGGCAAATATGTTTAGATCAAATGCTCGTGAGTTGGATGTTGCTTATCGCACTCGCTTGACGGCTTCATTGGATGTGACTCATTTTCTATTGAAGCAGGGATTGCCTTTTCGTGGACATGATGAGTCAACTACTTCTTTAAATCGAGGTAATTTTCTTGAGTTGCTTCAATGGTATAGTGATCATAATGATGTTGTTTCCAAAGTTTTGGGTTCAAATGCTCCTGGTAATAATCAAATGAATTCCCCACAAATTCAAAAATATTTAGCACGTGCTTGTGCTTTAGAGGTTACACTTGCTATAATCAATGATATTGGGGATAAAGTGTTTACCATGTTGGTTGATGAGGCTCGAGATGTTTCATTGAAAGAGCAAATGGGAGTTGTTTTAAGATATGCGAATGATAAAGGATGTGTAGTTGAAAGATATATTGGAATTGTGCATGTTGTTGACACTTGTTCACATTCTTTGGAAGATGCTCTTAGTGCTTTATTTGTGAAACATGGTTTATCACTATCAAAATTAAGGGGTCAAGGATATGATGGAGCTTCAAACATGAGAGGTGAGTTCAATGGGTTGAAAGCCTTAATATTGGAAGAAAATCCTTATGCTATGTACATTCATTGCTTTTCACATCAACTTCAGTTAATTGTTGTTGATGTTGCTAAGAGTATCATGGCTGTGAATGACTTTTTTAGCTATGTTTCCATGATAGTGAATACGACTGGAGCATCTTGCAAAAGAAAAGATCAACTTAGAATGTTAGAACATGAGAGATTGGTCAAAGAACTCAATGATGAAGTAAGGATGACTGGAAGAGGCCTAAATCAGGAGACTAGTTTGGCAAGACCTGGAGATACTCGATGGGGTTCACATTATTTTACTTTGCTTCGTTTATGTGCTATGTGGCCTTCAGTTGAGAAAGTGTTGGAGAATATACGTGATGATACCACTAGCTCTGAGGTTAGAAGTACTGCAAGAGGTTTGCTTGGAAAGATGAATACTTATGAGTTTGTCTTTGTGATGCACTTGATGAAATATTTGTTAGGAATGACAAATGAGTTGTCATTTGCCTTACAAAGAAAGGATCAAAATATTGTGCAAGCCATGTCTCTTATTGATACAGTGAAAGCTCAATTACATGACTTCAGAAACACTGGTTGGGAGATAGTTTGTGATAAAGTAAATAGTTTTTGTAAGGTGAATGCCATTTCTTTGATTGATATGGAGGACACTATAACTCAACCTGGTTATAAAAGGCAGAGCATCACCAATGATCATTATTATCGTGTGGAGATTTTTACTGAGGTATTTGTTTTAATATTTAATTCATTTTATTTATATGAATTTTTCATATCTTAATAATAAGTTGTTATTTATTCTTGCAATGTTAGGTTGTTGATTTAATCATACAAGAGATGAATAATCGTTTTTCTGAAGCTAGCACCGATCTACTTAGGTGCATGGCATGTCTTGATCCGATAAATTTTTTCTCTCAATTCGACATTAATCAACTCATGCATTTCACTACTTGGTATCCTGAAGACTTCTCGATAGGTGATTATTTATATTTTTTATAATTATTTCGTAATGTCTTATTAATGTGCACTTTTAACAGGTGATTGTTTATGTCTTCAACAACAACTCCGTAATTTCATAGCATTTGTGCGCCATCATCCTCGCTTTTCTACGATCACTGATTTGGGAAGTTTTGCTCAAGAAATGGTTCAAAGTGGCAATCATTTAATTTTTCAATTGGTTTATCGAATGATTGAGTTGACATTGGTTTTACCTGTTGCCACTGCTTCTGTTGAAAGAGCATTTTCTGCAATGAAAATTGTCAAAAGTGATTTGTGAAATCGTATGCAGGACGAGTGGATGAATGACAATTTGATCGTGTACATTGTAAATGATATTTTCTCAACGATTGATAACGAGAAGATATTGCAACGTTTTCAATCGATGAGTACTCGTCGCAATCAGTTGTCATCGCTTTCTCAAACAGAAACAAGTAGCTCACCAAGTATTTATTCTTAGGTTATTTGTAATGTATTGAAACTTTTTTAGTTATGTTATTTGGAATGTATTAGAACTATATTATCTATGAAAATGTCGTTATTATTATTATTATTATATTTGTATTTTAGTAAAAAATGTCTAAAATGTATTGAATGCCCCCAAAAAAAAAATTCGGGGCCATTGCCCCCGAACCCCCGTAACAGTTCAGCCCCCCCCCTCCCCCAAAAAAAATCCTGGCTCCGCCACTAGAGCCGCTCCAATGAGACCCCCTAATTTTAGTGAGATCTAGGGCACGATATAATACGTATATTTTATCAATCATATGGCTGATATTGTATCTAAAGGTAGATTTTCTTTCACAGGGTTCGAATCCTGGAGGGAGCATAATATTTTAAATTTTGTTATTCATCAGTATATACTGCATTGTTCATTACTCCCTTCGTCCGCCAAAATTATGTAAAATTGCTTGGGCACGGGATTTAATAAAATTGGTGATGATTTTGATATAGTGGAGAAAGGGTCCCACCACTTTGTGAGATGTGTGGTTGAGATTGAATTTTGAGTGGGTTCTTTGTAAATAAAGAGTGTTAGTAAGGATAAAATATTAAAGAGGATGGTGGGACCATTGCCATAAAAGGAAAGTGACATAATCTTGGCGGACGCCAAATATAGTAATTTTTACATAATCTTGGCGGACGGAGGGAGTAGTATATAGTGCCTTGTTCATCAGTATATATGTATTATTCATTACCAATTTTTTAAATTTTATTTTTTATCAGTATATACATCTTGTTCATTAGATATACGTCTTGTTCATTAGTATTATATGTCTTATTCATTGTTGATTAGTATATATATATATATATATATATATATATATATATATATATATATAATTTAGAAGATAGGGAAAATCTGACTACAATCTCTCGCAATAAATGACATATGCCCATTTTTTAACACTTTGGACCTTTTTTAGACAATATATCACGAGCTTGACATCTAACAACCAACTAATTGTGGATGCTAGCCAATTGTATAACACAAATACTCATAGTCGGCCGTTGAGAAGGTTCTCTCTCGCAATAGTAAGAATCTCCCGAATGTCATCCGGGAGGAAGAGTCTATCGTCCTGAGAAGACGCCATGATCCTTGCAGTAAAGAGGGAATCCGTGTAAATCTCGATTGGGCCGATCTCCTCCTCAACTGACAATATAATAACTTTTTTTTTTTTTTTTTTTTGATCGGTCAAAGTCATGTTAGATGTTAGTAGTTAGTTCCCCATCGACTCCAAGAACCACCTTATCTCTCCATTCACCAAACTCCACCTTATATCTCCAATCACCAATTCGTTCCCAAGAGGGATCGAACCCGGGTCACTTCACTTAAGTGAGGACCCGGTGGCCAGTGGGCTAAGCCCCCTGGTTGACAATATAATAACTTGAACCACTGCCATGAGGCCCATGACTTCAGCAATCGAGGTGTTAGTCGACGGACCTGTGGGCTTAGCCATTGCCACTTGCACCTTGCCGTTATGGTCCTGGATTATGACCTGTGGGCTTAGCCATTGCCACTTGCACCATAACTGTAACGACCCGACTTCCCAAGGCAAGAAGAAATAGGAAAAATAATGGAAAGTCCTAATCAAGCGAAATAAACTTGACAATCTACCCGTCAAATTGGGTATTCATAATCCAAAGAGATAAAATGAAAGGCATTAAAAGATGCCAGTCATATGATGATAATCACACTCAGGATCGCATAAGTTTAGTTTCGTGACTCTGATCATATTCAATGATAGCTTCATTAATAGGAGTATGGGTTAAGAGTCTAAACCCAACAATTGTACCATATAATAGAAATTCTCAGTTTAGGGAATTTAAAAGACGAGATGACAAGCTAGTCATTAGCGGAAGCAAAAGACAATGTGGTGCCTAGCTCAGCTCAGCCCCGTCTGCATCAACCGATCAACCTGAAAACATTTGAAAATAATTTGGGCTGAGTACTAATGTACTCAGTGGGCATGAGTTTCTAAAATATTTTATGAAATAATCAAAGCAGTTTATCCAATATCACAATCATGACTCAGAAGGTTTTAAAAATAGAAATCCACTTCTAAGCATGACAAAACTTTTCTCATTAAGTGGCGCGCCATGTACGTTCGATTGTTACTCACTTTCTCCCCACATTCACTGATCTCGGGACACACCCAGTCAGATCCAAAAATATGTTATTGATCTCGGGACGCACCCGGTCAGAATCAATAACCTTAACCGTGCTCCGGATAACCTCCTGTCAAGCACCGTGCTCCGGATAACCTCCTGTCAAGCACCCACCCTTATAACGTTCTAAATCTGTTAGTGCACAATGGTGATCAACCCATCGAGCCACTAACCCTGTGTACACAATCCTCATTTAGCGTGTTAGGCCAAATGAGAATCTCGATCGATACTTAAGTGAGCCTTAAACAATTACAGAACGCACATAAAAACATTTATATTGGATAAACAGATAATTTTCATGAAATATCAGAGCTTATATAACTCAAGATACATTGTATGTAAAATATAACCCACCTGAATAGGCAAAGCCTGTAGTTTAATCGTAAACCTGTCACGGGAAAGCAGTGCTAATCCTCCTGGTCCTCAAGGCCTACAAGAAATCTATTCTCAATAGGTCTCTTGGTGCTATTCTAACTTCTAAATAAAGAGGGGAAAATCACTAACTATTGATACACTTTGCCCGAATTAATAATCTCTGTGAATCCATAAACTTTTAATACATAATTAGTAATTTTAACAAATATAATTAACACTAAATCTAAAAATTATTAATCATTTAAAGAAAATATAGAATCTTCTTCTTGGGAGAAAAATTAATATTTTTATTAAAACATTTACAGGTCCAAAATAATATTTAAAGCCCAAAGAAAATAATTTGAAGACTTGTTATTAATAATGCAGCCCAAGTATTATATTAAGAATGTAGATCCCATGAAAATTAATAAAATCAGCCCACCAGCTCATTAAAATCGGCCCATAAAGAAGAAAAGAAAAGCCCATCAGATTATTATGAAATGAGGCCCAAACAAAGCTTAAATAAACCTAAAGGTAATTAAAACAAAACAAGTCAATCTTCCTCTCTCTCTACTCACGCTTCTCTCTCCCTCTCTCGCCTCCCCCCCCTTTTCTCCAGAACCTCCGCCTTCCCTCCCGAGCTCCACGCCGGCCGCCTCCAGCTCCGGCGAAATCGCCGGATCCGGGGCCTCCCTCTCATCGCCTTCCTTCTCTCGCTCCCGATAGCAGACGGTCAAGGAAGGCCGCCGCCGATGCTGCTCCATTTCCGCCGCGTCAGCGGCGCTCGGCCTTAGGCCGCGCCGCCCTGGCCTCGCCGTCAGCCACCAGCCACCTCGCGCTCCCCACCCTCTTCTCCCTTGCGTCATCTGCAGCGGACGACCGAGGAAGGTTGCCGCCGCCGCTGCTGTTTTCGCAGCGGGCAGCGCGCCTGGCCTCCGGCCGCGCCGCCGCCATCCTCCAGCCCTCCCTCTCACGGCCCAGCCCGCTCCATTACTTCTCCCTCTGCGTGTGGTAGTCAGCCACCTAGGCAGCGACTCCACCACAGCAGTTCTGCTGCCAGCCGACTCCCCTTTCTTCCTCGCGGCCGGCCGAGCAACGGCGTTCTGAAATTCGCCGTGCCGCCGCCGTCCTCATCACCGGGCAGAAGACCCTCTTCTTCCCTCGACTCCCACATTCCAGACCAAGACTCCCACATCGACTCCCACATTCCAGACCAAGACTCCCACATTCCAGCCCAAGAGGAAGAAGGAAAGAAAGATCGAACTTGCAGAGTTAAACAAGGTATGTTCTTGAAGAATAATGGGAATTGGTTCACGAGAAAGGAAGCAGGAAAGGCGTCAAGTTTGGTGTTCGTTGGTACTGTTCTTGATATAGTTGCTTTGTTGTAGTACAGATTTTAATAGTCTTATTGTAGCAGAGATTGTGTTTTACTAAAAATCCTTACAAGTTATGAATGAAAAGTATGCTGTTCAAGTTCATGTCAATGTGTGAGATTGTAAATCTAGTTGTAGAGGAAATACATGCTGTGGTATAAAGTTGAAGGGAGAGATCGAACCTTGTTCAGTTTGGTTTTGATGAATGTGCAGTAGTATTGCTTATTTGGCTTGATAAGCTTGATGGGTGTCTTGAACTCCTGAGGTTGAAAGTATTTTAATGTAACAACCCGCTCTTTTATTATATTTAAATCCAGTAATATGATATTATTATTTCATCTTTCAGTAGATCAAGCCCAGTAATTATTTATGATTTAAATTCAGCTTATGACACTGGATTATATTCAATTAAGCAGGATTATTATTTTATTACCAAGTCATTAGCTTCGCGTAAATAAAACCGCGATGAGAATTATTGAGTAAGCCAATAATTATTTCAGATTCATAACTGACTTAGCGAAGTCATGTTATTTATTAATCACAATAGAATTATTTTTCTATTTTTATTATTATTTCTTGAGTCGTGAATTTATTCCGGCTTATGAAGAATTAAATCTACGGATTTAATTTAGAATTATTTTAGCTAAGCAAGGAAGCATAATATCGAGTAGTTTTATAAACACGCGATATTAACAAAACCCGGTAGTTGGATTTAAAAAAAAAAAAATGCAATACAATATTACAGATATAGAAATTCCAAGACAAGAATTATTACTTCTGTTTATACTTCACTTTACAAACCCCTATTTTTCTATCTATCTACCAACACTTAAAAAAAAAAAAAAAAAAAAAGGAATAGTGTATGTGTGTGAAAGAAATCTGCAGCTATCCCTTAAGCGCATGCTCAGCCATATTTTTGACTCCAGCTCCACGCCTTTGAAATATTCTTCTTTGACTCCAGCTCCAGCAGCATATTTGCAAAATTTTCACACCCAAACACCTTCATGTGGTTTCAGATTTCAGCAGCTATTAATCCTCATCTCATACCCATTCCATACTTAAACGTTTTCATCATTCTCTGCCAAAGAAATTTTCAAGTATCAGTTAATTCTTGCTTCATTCAACACCAACGAGCAGTTCATTCAACAACCAACACAAACATTCAAGGTATTGATTCTATCTCAAATATCCATTCCAGTAAAGCATTCATACCAAAGCATGATCAGTTTTACAATGATAGAAAACCTTTGTAAGCATACTGAACTTAACAAAGTTACACTCCTTATAATGCAAACACCAACAATTCTTAGGCAAAGCAAGAACAGACTGCACTCTTTCACACTAGGAAAATAAGAATTTTAGAAGATGTACCCCTAGACTGCCTTTGTTCGTATGTTGCTAAGACAAATACAGTAAAACCCCAAACTCCAAATCACACGCCATTTTCTTAATAACGAAGAGACAAGACAAGAACTTAGCTTTAGACGACGAAGGACGCTGCCCAGTTTAGTCGGGCTAAGAGACGTCGAGTGGGCGGCGACTACTGCCAGCTCTGAATTGAGGATGACGGCGCACCAAACCAAAGCTGTGGCGACTTCGCCGATTTCCGAAATCTGCCAGTGGTGGCGAATGAAACCCAGATACGGCAGTCTCGCCGGAAATCGCACGCCGAGGCGACGGACGGAGACACAGCATCCTTCACGCGGCGGCGTCGAACAGAGGGAGGCGATTTTCTGATTTTTGGAAAGCTAGGGCTTTTACTCCATTCTTCATTTGGGGATTTCGATTGAGAGGCAAATCGAGAGAGGGGGAAGCCTGAGGAGGCAGGTGAACGCCGGCCACGCCGGCAACAGGTCGCTGGACTGCAGGAGACCGCGACGGCAGCAGAAGCCTCGGCGTCGGCTGGAGGCGGAGCAAGAGGAAGACGAGTTTGAGAGAGAGCAGATCGCTTGAGAGAAGAGGAAGAAAGAAGGGCGCACGGATGGGCGCGAAGGCAGCCAGCGCCGGATTCCGGAGCCACGGCGGCGGAACTCCTCGGCGATGGCTGGATCGAGCGAGAGAGAGAGATGATGAACAGTGTCGTTTCTTGATAATTGAGAGAGAGATGATGAGCAGCTTTCGTTTCTTGATAATTGAGAGAGAGAGAGTTCTACTTTAATAAAAGAAAAAAAAAGGGGAGAGAACGATAATTAAGAGTCCGAGAGAGTGTTCCTTTCTGTAATAAAGATAGAGAGAGAGGAGAATTGTCGGTAGTGAGAGAACCGAGAGTGAAGACTTATGGGGAGAATTTTTGGACTCTTTTATTGGGCCTAGTTCATTTTATTTTATTGGGCCGGAGATTAATTCTTTCCAGTCCACATTAATTATTACTTGGGCTCCTACGATTTAATTGATTAAGTCCAATGAAATTTATTTATTTAACCCAATAAGAATTATTATTTTAGGCTTCTGTATTAATCCTAATTATTTTAATTAGTGATTAATATTAAAATTTACTAATTATTTTAAGGGTGATGATGGGCTCACTTATTGGGCTTCATGATTTTATCTTGGGCCTCATTTGTTGGGCTTTAGAATTTAATTGATGTTGGGCCTAATATTATTAATGCATTGGGCTTTGAATTTATTCATTTGGGCTCAAATTAAATTCCTTTTGGGTCTTGATTATTTTTATTTTAATTGGGCCTTCATAATTATTCTATTAAGTTTAATTAGAGAAGATTTTAAGACTTACTAATTATTAATTAGTAAGTGAATTAGATTATTTTAAGATGAGTAGATTATTAAAGATTAATAATCCGACCTCATAAGACGAGCTTTAATTCCTTAAATAGGATTAGCATCTCATAATTTAATTAAAGGAATATGAGTCATGCATAATCATTTCATGCATCCTCATTTATTGAGATTTTTCGAGAATTAGAATCTTATTTTATTTTCTCGAATTAAAGGTCAAGCACCAGAGTTAGAGCTAAACCGTGAGTCTGCTATTCAGGTGGGCTTTCTACGTATAAACTAAAATTATATATTAGAATTGTTAAGACTTTATGCTTATGAACTTAAATGATATTGTCAATGCCTAAATGCTTTATGTTTTATTATTAATTGCCTATCTGATGTTAATCGAATTCGGATTCTGGATGGGACCGCAAATCCCTTCGGAATTAGTGTACACCTTGTGATCGTGAGTCATCTAGCGGGTTGGCCGATCATAGTGTCCGTAGAGGGAGGCCTCCCTCTCGGCACGAGTTACTGATATGGTGATTAATGATATAAAATACCTGCGCGGGTTATTGATGAAAGAAATGATATTATGTTTGGTAAATACGAGTCTTTAAAGGAAAACCCTCGTATATTACTACTATTGAAAGGCTTGACAATAAAATATTATGCATGTATGTAAATTTCGGCAAGTGTCCACTAAGTACTTTTGTACTTAGCCCTGCATGTATTTTTAAATGTGCAGGTTGAGCTGTGATCGAGGATGTAGTGTGCAAGCGGAGCTTTTGTCGATCTAGAATGAGTACCTCAGAGTAGAGTATATGTCTTCATACATATATTCAAATTGTTATTCCGCTGCGAACACTGATTATGTTAAGATATTATGTCAAACAATATGTATTATTTAATAATGTACTAAAACTATTGAGTACCCCGTTTTGGGATAATATTATGTACGGTCCCCTTGTGGCCTTCATTGATATCTAGATATTTCGATTGATTTCCTTATACAAGTCGAGTCATCAAGAAACCGAATATGCCCCTTTCTTACTCCCGCTCCTAAATTCCCTCCCTTAGTCGCGGTTTCCCCAAATTTGCTATCCTTAGCAAGTGCGGTCGTGGATGGCCCCAAAGGAACTACAAGAATTAAAGGTGCAACTACAGGAACTCTTGGACTTGGGTTTCATCAGACCCAGTGTCTCGCCTTGGGGAGCGCCTGTACTCTTTGTCAAGAAGAAAGATGGAACCTTGAGAATGTGCATTGATTATCGAGAGTTGAACAAACTGACGCTTAAAAACAAATACCCTCTCCCAAGGATAGATGATTTGTTCGATCAACTCAAAGGAGCCAGTGTATTCTCAAAAATAGATTTAAGGTCTGGGTATCATCAACTGAAGATCAGATCAGAGGATATATCTAAGACCGCTTTCCGCACAAGATATGGTCACTATGAATTCGTTGTCATGCCATTTGGTCTAACCAATGCACCGGCAGTATTCATGGACCTCATGAATCGAGTTTTCCATCCATACTTAGACAAATTTGTCTTAGTGTTTATAGATGATATCCTCATCTATTCTAAGAATGACCAAGAGCATGAAAATCATTTAAGAATCATCCTGGAGACATTAAAGACGGAGAAGTTGTTCGCCAAACTCAGCAAGTGCGAATTTTGGTTGAAAGAAGTAATGTTTCTAGGGCACATCGTATCAGCAGATGGAATTAAGGTGGACCCCGCCAAGGTGCAAGCAGTGCGCGAGTGGAAATCACCAACCACACCTAATGAAATCCGAAGTTTCTTAGGTTTGGCGGGATATTACCGGAGATTCATCGAAGGATTCTCTAAAATAGCGAGACCAATGACGCAATTACTTCGCAAAGGAATCAAGTATAAGTGGAACGAAGAATGTGAAGCCAGCTTCCAAGAGCTGAAGAAGAAATTGACAACTGCACCAGTGCTAGCAGTTCCAGCAGCCGATAAAGAATACGTGATCTTCACGGACGCGTCCAAAAATGGGCTAGGTTGTGTGTTGATGCAAGAAGGAAAGGTCATTGCCTACGCCTCGCGACAACTAAGGCCACATGAATTGAACTACCCTACTCATGATCTGGAACTGGCAGCAATTGTGCATGCTTTGAAAATTTGGAGACACCATCTATACGGAGTTAGATGTGAAATCTTCACTGATCACAAAAGCCTTAAGTATTTTTTCGAGCAGAAAGACTTGAACATGAGACAGAGAAGATGGCTCGAGCTCGTGAAGGATTACGATTGCGGTATCAACTACCACCCGGGAAAAGCTAATGTAGTAGCTGATGCTTTAAGTCGTAAAACTCAATCCGAGTTAGGACTTCTTCTCACTCAAGAGGACACGCTTGTAAGGGATTTTGACAAATTGAAGATAGAAGTGGTTCAGCCACCGGCAACGACAAGAGCAATTATTGCAACTCTAGTAGCCGTCCCAGACCTCAGAGAAAGGATCGTCAGTGCCCAGAGAACGGATGAGAGCTTGGAAAAAGTTCGTCTCAAGATCCGAACAGGCACGCCAGGAGGTTACCAAGAGGCAACGGATAACGCAGTTCTTTTTGAAGGAAGATTGTGTGTTCCCCATAACGAGGAACTGAGAAACGAGATCATGAGTGAAGCTCATGACACGCCCTATACCGCTCATCCCGGAAGTACCAAAATGTACCAAGATCTAAAACAGAAATTTTGGTGGGACGGGATGAAACGAGATATAGCCTCGTTTGTAGAGCGTTGCCTTGCATGCCAGCAAGTGAAAGCTTTACATCAACGACCATATGGGAAATTACAGCCATTGGAAATTCCAGAATGGAAGTGGGAGCACATAGCGATGGATTTCGTGACGGGTTTACCCAAGACAAATAGGGGCAACACAGCTATTTGGGTAATAGTAGACCGTCTCACAAAGAGCGCTCATTTTGTACCGATTCCAATTACCCATGGATCGGAGAAACTAGCCCAACTGTACATTCGTGAGATTGTGCGGCTACATGGAATACCAATATCCATTACTTCAGATAGAGATTCAAAATTTACTTCTAGATTTTGGATCAGTTTACAGAAAGAGTTGGGAACGAGATTAAACTTTAGCACCGCCTTTCACCCTCAAACAGATGGACAATCAGAAAGGACAATTCAGACCCTTGAAGATATGTTGAGGACAGTGGTGCTAGACCGAGGAGGAAGTTGGGAATCAGTGCTGCCGTTAATCGAATTCGCCTACAACAATAGTTACCAGGCAACCATTGATATGGCACCTTATGAGGCGCTGTATGGAAGGAAGTGTAGATCACCACTTTACTGGGATGAAGTGGGTGAAAGAAAAATCCTTGGGCCAGATGCAGTAAGCGAGATGATTGAGACCATCCGCCAGATTAGAGCAAGAATTAAAGAGGCCCAGGACAGACAGAAGTCTTATGCTGATACCCGACGAACTGAACTACAATTTCAGATTGGAGACAAGGTTTTCCTTAAAATATCACCCTCGAAAGGGATCGTTAGATTCGGTGTTAAGGGTAAGTTGAGACCCCGTTTTGTAGGACCTTATGAGATCCTTGAAAGAATAGGTCCCGTAGCGTATAGGTTGGCACTGCCACCTAGCTTTGGAAACGTTCACAATGTGTTCCACGTGTCACAGCTGAGACGGTACGTGTTTGACCCCAAACACGTGATTCACCAAGATGAAATGATTCTTAACCCAGACTTGACGTACGAGGAAAAACCTGAAGCCATTTTGGACCGAAAGGTGCAAGAGTTAAGGAATAAATCGATCGCGTCAGTCAAAATACTGTGGAGACACCATGGACCGGAAGAAGCAACGTGGGAACTTGAGGACCAGATGAAAGAAAAATACCCAGAACTTTTCACATAGGTATGCAAATTTCGGGACGAAATTTTTGTTAAGAGGGGTAGTATGTAACAACCCGCTCTTTTATTATATTTAAATCCAGTAATATGATATTATTATTTCATCTTTCAGTAGATCAAGCCCAGTAATTATTTATGATTTAAATTCAGCTTATGACACTGGATTATATTCAATTAAGCAGGATTATTATTTTATTACCAAGTCATTAGCTTCGCGTAAATAAAACCGCGATGAGAATTATTGAGTAAGCCAATAATTATTTCAGATTCATAACTGACTTAGCGAAGTCATGTTATTTATTAATCACAATAGAATTATTTTTCTATTTTTATTATTATTTCTTGAGTCGTGAATTTATTCCGGCTTATGAAGAATTAAATCTACGGATTTAATTTAGAATTATTTTAGCTAAGCAAGGAAGCATAATATCGAGTAGTTTTATAAACACGCGATATTAACAAAACCCGGTAGTTGGATTTAAAAAAAAAAAAAAAATGCAATACAATATTACAGATATAGAAATTCCAAGACAAGAATTATTACTTCTGTTTATACTTCACTTTACAAACCCCTATTTTTCTATCTATCTACCAACACTTAAAAAAAAAAAAAAAAGGAATAGTGTATGTGTGTGAAAGAAATCTGCAGCTATCCCTTAAGCGCATGCTCAGCCATATTTTTGACTCCAGCTCCACGCCTTTGAAATATTCTTCTTTGACTCCAGCTCCAGCAGCATATTTGCAAAATTTTCACACCCAAACACCTTCATGTGGTTTCAGATTTCAGCAGCTATTAATCCTCATCTCATACCCATTCCATACTTAAACGTTTTCATCATTCTCTGCCAAAGAAATTTTCAAGTATCAGTTAATTCTTGCTTCATTCAACACCAACGAGCAGTTCATTCAACAACCAACACAAACATTCAAGGTATTGATTCTATCTCAAATATCCATTCCAGTAAAGCATTCATACCAAAGCATGATCAGTTTTACAATGATAGAAAACCTTTGTAAGCATACTGAACTTAACAAAGTTACACTCCTTATAATGCAAACACCAACAATTCTTAGGCAAAGCAAGAACAGACTGCACTCTTTCACACTAGGAAAATAAGAATTTTAGAAGATGTACCCCTAGACTGCCTTTGTTCGTATGTTGCTAAGACAAATACAGTAAAACCCCAAACTCCAAATCACACGCCATTTTCTTAATAACGAAGAGACAAGACAAGAACTTAGCTTTAGACGACGAAGGACGCTGCCCAGTTTAGTCGGGCTAAGAGACGTCGAGTGGGCGGCGACTACTGCCAGCTCTGAATTGAGGATGACGGCGCACCAAACCAAAGCTGTGGCGACTTCGCCGATTTCCGAAATCTGCCAGTGGTGGCGAATGAAACCCAGATACGGCAGTCTCGCCGGAAATCGCACGCCGAGGCGACGGACGGAGACACAGCATCCTTCACGCGGCGGCGTCGAACAGAGGGAGGCGATTTTCTGATTTTTGGAAAGCTAGGGCTTTTACTCCATTCTTCATTTGGGGATTTCGATTGAGAGGCAAATCGAGAGAGGGGGGAAGCCTGAGGAGGCAGGTGAACGCCGGCCACGCCGGCAACAGGTCGCTGGACTGCAGGAGACCGCGACGGCAGCAGAAGCCTCGGCGTCGGCTGGAGGCGGAGCAAGAGGAAGACGAGTTTGAGAGAGAGCAGATCGCTTGAGAGAAGAGGAAGAAAGAAGGGCGCACGGATGGGCGCGAAGGCAGCCAGCGCCGGATTCCGGAGCCACGGCGGCGGAACTCCTCGGCGATGGCTGGATCGAGCGAGAGAGAGAGATGATGAACAGTGTCGTTTCTTGATAATTGAGAGAGAGATGATGAGCAGCTTTCGTTTCTTGATAATTGAGAGAGAGAGAGTTCTACTTTAATAAAAGAAAAAAAAAGGGGAGAGAACGATAATTAAGAGTCCGAGAGAGTGTTCCTTTCTGTAATAAAGATAGAGAGAGAGGAGAATTGTCGGTAGTGAGAGAACCGAGAGTGAAGACTTATGGGGAGAATTTTTGGACTCTTTTATTGGGCCTAGTTCATTTTATTTTATTGGGCCGGAGATTAATTCTTTCCAGTCCACATTAATTATTACTTGGGCTCCTACGATTTAATTGATTAAGTCCAATGAAATTTATTTATTTAACCCAATAAGAATTATTATTTTAGGCTTCTGTATTAATCCTAATTATTTTAATTAGTGATTAATATTAAAATTTACTAATTATTTTAAGGGTGATGATGGGCTCACTTATTGGGCTTCATGATTTTATCTTGGGCCTCATTTGTTGGGCTTTAGAATTTAATTGATGTTGGGCCTAATATTATTAATGCATTGGGCTTTGAATTTATTCATTTGGGCTCAAATTAAATTCCTTTTGGGTCTTGATTATTTTTATTTTAATTGGGCCTTCATAATTATTCTATTAAGTTTAATTAGAGAAGATTTTAAGACTTACTAATTATTAATTAGTAAGTGAATTAGATTATTTTAAGATGAGTAGATTATTAAAGATTAATAATCCGACCTCATAAGACGAGCTTTAATTCCTTAAATAGGATTAGCATCTCATAATTTAATTAAAGGAATATGAGTCATGCATAATCATTTCATGCATCCTCATTTATTGAGATTTTTCGAGAATTAGAATCTTATTTTATTTTCTCGAATTAAAGGTCAAGCACCAGAGTTAGAGCTAAACCGTGAGTCTGCTATTCAGGTGGGCTTTCTACGTATAAACTAAAATTATATATTAGAATTGTTAAGACTTTATGCTTATGAACTTAAATGATATTGTCAATGCCTAAATGCTTTATGTTTTATTATTAATTGCCTATCTGATGTTAATCGAATTCGGATTCTGGATGGGACCGCAAATCCCTTCGGAATTAGTGTACACCTTGTGATCGTGAGTCATCTAGCGGGTTGGCCGATCATAGTGTCCGTAGAGGGAGGCCTCCCTCTCGGCACGAGTTACTGATATGGTGATTAATGATATAAAATACCTGCGCGGGTTATTGATGAAAGAAATGATATTATGTTTGGTAAATACGAGTCTTTAAAGGAAAACCCTCGTATATTACTACTATTGAAAGGCTTGACAATAAAATATTATGCATGTATGTAAATTTCGGCAAGTGTCCACTAAGTACTTTTGTACTTAGCCCTGCATGTATTTTTAAATGTGCAGGTTGAGCTGTGATCGAGGATGTAGTGTGCAAGCGGAGCTTTTGTCGATCTAGAATGAGTACCTCAGAGTAGAGTATATGTCTTCATACATATATTCAAATTGTTATTCCGCTGCGAACACTGATTATGTTAAGATATTATGTCAAACAATATGTATTATTTAATAATGTACTAAAACTATTGAGTACCCCGTTTTGGGATAATATTATGTACGGTCCCCTTGTGGCCTTCATTGATATCTAGATATTTCGATTGATTTCCTTATACAAGTCGAGTCATCAAGAAACCGAATATGCCCCTTTCTTACTCCCGCTCCTAAATTCCCTCCCTTAGTCGCGGTTTCCCCAAATTTGCTATCCTTAGCAAGTGCGGTCGTGACATTTAAGTGGCAGATTTTGCAGATTGGAGATGGAAAAGGACAGGGAATGTTCTTGAAAGGGAGTTTTAAAGGAGTGAAAGGGTGAAGAACAGATGCTGCATCGGTAGAGAAAAGAATATTTTCTGAGCAGATTTGGATTTGGGAGTAAAAGATTTCTTGGGAGATGAAAAGATGGTGGCAGAAAGGAGATTTGATTCTGTCAGATTGCAATATTCTCTCTCTCACGCTGCAGCACTATTATGGACCTTAATACAAAAATAAAAACTCAAGCCTACTATTGATTGGGCTTAAGGACACAAATAATTTAATACCCTAACTATATACCATGTATACATATATATATGGGCCTTCATTAGACTCAGTGGAATAAATAAATAAATACAATGATAGATACTTGAATAAAATGAAAAATATTTGTAATAATATTTCTCATATAATTAATAATGTCTCAAAATTTTGATTGATCAAAATAATTATATTGAATATAAATCTATATCAATTTCCTTGATATAATATAATTATAAAATATCGGACGTGTATCAATAGTATACTTAATTATTGGTCTTCTATATTTCTTATGAAAATATCGGGATGTCACATACCACCCTCCTTAAAAAAAATTTCGTCCTCGAAATTTACAAGCCCTTGAAGTCTAACTCAGGGTATAAAGTCTATTTTTTTTTTTTTTTTTTCAAATTCTCACATTGCTTTTTCTACACCATGGTGGTGACAAGGTACTAATCAAGGGAATCTGCTTGTTTCTTAAAACTTGAACTCCTTTGCTCAAGAATCTGGATTGGCCTATCTCCATAGCTTAGGTCTTGGCAAGAACTACTTCATCATGCTTTACTGTGTGCTTTGGATCAACACGTACTTTCGTCATTGTGAAACATGAAACACATCGTGCACGTTCAAATTGCTAGGTGGCAGTGCCAACATATAAGCTACGAGTCTCATTTAATCTAGAATCTCAAAAGGTCCTAGATAGCGGGGTCGCAATTTACCTGTTCTTCCGAAACAGATAACTTCTTTCGTTGGGGGAATTTTGAGAAAGACTCGGTTCCCCGCATTGAATTCCATTTCAGTGCGTCGTGTATGACTTCTCTCTGTCTTATGTTTCTTTTATCCTCTGCTTAATCTGGTCGACTGTCTCAATCATCCATTGAACTAATCCCGGTCTCAACAGTTTTCGTTCACCTGCTTCTTCCTAGTAAAGTGGTGATCTGCATTTACGTCCATATGGCACTTTGTAAGGCCATTCCAATCGTTGACTGGTAGCTGACATTATTCATTATGGGCGAACTCCACGAGGGGTAGCAGGTCCTCCTAATTTTTATCCTTTGTCTGCTATAGTTGCTCAAAGCATGTATTTAATACTCCAATAATTCGTTCAGATTGACTGTTCGTTTGGGGGTGGTAGGTTGTGTCGAAGTTCAGTGTGGTGCTCAGCGTTTCTTGTAAGCTCTTCCAAAGTCTAACTGTGAATTTGGAATCACGATAAGATGTGATTGACTCAGGTACACTGTCAAGACGCGCAATTTCTTTAACATATAGCTTTGCAAGCTTCTCCAATCCGAAAGTCATTTATATGTGGAGGAAATGCTCTGATGTTGATAGGCGATCCGCAGTCACCCAAAATGCATTGTTTTCATGCGCTGATCTTGGTAAGCTCACCACAAAATCCATATTGATATGTTCTCATTTCCATTTAGGAATAGGTAATTGTTGCAGCATTCCATACGACATTTGATGCACAGCTCTTGTTGGCAGGCGTGACACCGCTGCACAAACGACGCTACATCTATTTTTTTTTTTTCATCTCCATAAGAAAATTTGCTTCAATCCCAATACATCTTTGCGTTGCCTAGATGTGTAGTGTAAGGAGTATCATGAGCCTCCTTTAAAAATCTCGTTCTTCAACTCTTCCTTGTGTGGCACGCACAATCTTTCACCAACCGTTAGTGCATTATCCTTGTCTTCAAAGAATCCCTTAGTTTCACTCGTTCTTGCCGCAAGACGTGTCTTCTCTAGGAACCAATCTCCCCTTTGTGCTTGCACAATTCTTTTATCTTATCATGTTTTAGCTACCAGTGCAGCAACACAACCTGATACTGTCTCCGGATGATGAACAATTTCCAAATCGAGTGAGGCGAAGTCACGAATCAGTTCCTTTTGTTGGGTGATGAAATATCCTAACTTGGCTTTCGTTTTTCGACTTAGGGCATCAGCTACTACGTTCGCTTCCTGGGTGGTAACTTATGGTGCAATCGTGATCCTTTACCAAATCGAGCCATCTTCGTCGTCTCGTGTTCAAATCCCTTTGTTTGAAGAAGTACTTCAAACTCTTATGATTTGTAAAGATCTCACACTTAACTCCGTAGAGATAGTGCCTCCAAATCTTCAGCTTGTACACGACGGCCGTGAGCTCTAAGTCATGAGTCGGGTAGTTCAGCTCATGGGGCTTTAGTTGACGAGACGCGTAGGCTATCACTTTCTGATTTTGCATCAACACGCAACCTAGTCCTAGCTTTGAGGCATAATGCCAACACCACAAATCCTTTATTTTCTTCTGGTATTGCTATCACTGGGGCAGTAGTCAGCATTGTCTTGAGTTCCTAAAAATTTTGTTCACAAGCTTCGGACTAAAAGTATTTGATTCTCTTTCTCAAAAGCTAAGTCATTGGCCCAGCCAATTTTTTAAGAATCCCTCAATGAATCTTTTGTAGTAGCCCGCTAGACCGAGGAAACTTCTGATCTCATTAACGTTTGATGGTGCCTTCCATTCCTTGACTGCTTCGACCTTGGCAGGTTCCATTTTGATTCCTTCAGTCGACATGATGTGACTGAGAAACATCACTTATCCTAACCAAAACTTACACTTGCGGAATTTGGCGAGTAGTCTCTCATCCTGCAACGTCTCGAGTACGATGCGCAAGTGTTCTTCAGTCTTAGAGTAGATGGGGATGTCCTCAATGAACACTAAGACGAAACTATAGAGATGCCGATGGGACACTCTATTCATTAGATCCATGAAAGCGAATGGGGCATTCGTTAATCCAAAAGTCGTCAATGTGAACTTGTAATGTCCGTAATGCGTTCGAAATGCTGTCTTTCAAATGTCTTCCATTTTCATCGTGAGCTGATGGTAACCAGACCTTAGGTCAGTCTTGGAAAAGTCACCGGCTTCCTTCAGCTGATCAAACATTTCGTCTACCCTCAGAAGAGGATATCTATTCTTTATCGTGAACATGTTAGTTCTTGGTAGTCAATACACATCCTCAACGAGCCATCTTTCCTTTTGACGAATAAGACTGGTGCTCTCCATAGACACACACTAGGTCGTATAAAACCTAAGTCTAACAACTCCTGCAGTTGTACTTTCAGTTCTTGTAGTTCTGGTGGGGCCCTTCTGTATGGCGCCTTGGACATAGGTGCAGCTCCGGGTTCCAAATCAATTGTAAATTCTAGTTGTCGGTCTAGTGGCAAATCGAGAAATTCTTCGGGAAAAATATCTTTGAAATCTCGAACAACTGGAACTTCTTCGGTCGTTTTCCTCTGATTCTGGTTCTCCTGTCAAATTGACTAAGAAAGTCTAACATTCTCATTTCCTCATTAGCTTGGTAGCAATGACTCAATCGTGAGAGCTCTGCTCAGTGTATGTGCATAAGTGAGACCCCCCCTGACTTGCTAGGGAAGTCGATATCTCATTGCGCAGTCCGTTCCTAAACTTCTCC
The DNA here is from genome assembly GCF_028751815.1 of Salvia miltiorrhiza. Taxonomy (NCBI): domain Eukaryota; kingdom Viridiplantae; phylum Streptophyta; class Magnoliopsida; order Lamiales; family Lamiaceae; genus Salvia; species Salvia miltiorrhiza. The sequence continues at coordinate 472,055 of NW_026651511.1, forward strand.
GCACGTTTCTCAGGTTCCATAACTCGTTTTATTTTCTTTTTCGGTAATATCCCGGTGTGTACTTCTTATATAACTCTGCCAAGAGTAATCCCCGGTGAAATCCTCCCATTGCTTTGATCCACTGCTCGGCATTCATAGGACTGCCTAAATCGTCAAACATAGGTGGCTTCTCTTTGCAAAATCCTCTCATTACTAAATGGTCTGGTGCTATTTGTGGTGCAACCTCATCAGGGGTAGTTCCTCGTCGTCGTCCACGCTAACTTATTGCCATATCCATTGTGTATTTAAAGGTTCAATTGGTTATACGACCTAACAGTACCGTGCGTGAATCAATCATAAGATTGGCGTGTTATGAGAAGGCAAATTTGAACAACACGCATCAGGTATGAATAAATTACTTATATATTTGCCTCAAAGAGGACTTTCATAATATTCAAAATAATAATGCATCTCAAAAAAGGTTCTTTTGATTAACACGATTGAACAATGACGGATCTAATTTAATCATAATAACTAGGCGTGTTATGGGGAAGAAAATTTTGAATGACACGCACTAAAGTATGAGCAATATACTTATATATTATATGCCTAAAAAAAAGGACTTGTATTATAATGAATGTAATTGTACTCCAACGATTTTTTTTTTTTTTTTGGGATACATAAGCATGATATGAGAATTTATTAAAAGAATTGAGGTTCTAGGTAAGGTCTGAGTTAGATGTAGAAGAGTTCAACCTTACAATCAAAAGGTTTGGTGATTATGTCAAAAGAAACGTGATTCCACACAACTGGTACCACCACTAATCTAATAACATATGCAGTCAATTGCTCTCTCGTGAATTTCTTGTGATAGCTTCCTCAATATTGTTCTCATGATCTTCTTACGATGTCAATGGCCTTGGCTTGGTGCTCTTGGTCAGCTGCGGAAAATCGTTGATCACAATTCTTGGGCATGTGTTGGTTGTCCCTATATTCCATCCATTTAGAAAGGTGCCGCACGAGCCTCGTTGATGATTCGATAACTAATACTCTTCCATTGCGCGCATCTATTCAAAACACGAAAATCCCCCAAAATTTCTTGAAGAAAACATCTAGGTTCTTGATGTAGTCATGGAACTTCTCGTCATATTGTTTTTGCAAGTACATTGGTGTCTAATGCTTGCAGAATTTCTCGCCTTGTTTGTCCGTCTAAAAAGAAAGACCAATGACATTCAAACAGAAATAGCGCAAGGCTAGATCTAACCAAGTTTCTCTGTTTTATAAGCATCATAGGTATTCTGAGAGCATTCTATGTTCATCAAGGTTCTATTCTTCGTCATTCTAAAATTCTCTAGGCAAAAGTATAGTTCATATGGATTGAAATCCTATCATAGCATTAGCTAGAGCACCTCTAACTATGAGGCAAGTCATACTCTTATAAGTTCATAATTTTGTTGACTATTGAGTCAACCTACTTATAACTATCAGGTCAAAAAGGTCATAAATAACTGAGGTCAACAAATAAGGTCACTTATGCCATCTGAAATATTACTCAACATGCATGAAGTTAAAAATCATAACATATCTTTAATCATAAACGATTCATAGAATCAAAACATAAGCAACAAATCTTTTCTCTTTCAAACATGCTTATGTGAGCTCAAAGAGACTCGTCATAATATACTTGTTCTGGAAATAGATCATGTGGGCTCGGGGAGTCCCATCATGATTACATACTTTGCTTCTTGTAAGGACTCGTTGGTCCAAAAATCACACTTTTCTTCTTTGCATAAAAATTATCTCCTTGCATATGTGCAATCATTCAAGCATTTCACAAGATAATCTTTTGCGCGCACTTCCTTGGAACAAAATCATTTATTTGAAAATTTTGAAAGCATACCTTTGTTGATCAAGCAGTGAGACGGTGAGCTGAGGGTTGCAGCAATGCTTAGGAGTCTAGAGGTACAATTCTAGACTTGAAATAGTTAAACTAACGGTAATCAGAGACACGAAAGAAAACTTGTGCTCTGATACCACTTGTAACGACCCGACTTTCCAAGGCAAGAAGAAATAGGAAAAATAATGGAAAGTCCTAATCAAGCGAAATAAACTTGACAATCTACCCGTCAAATTGGGTATTCATAATCCAAAGAGATAAAATGAAAGGCATTAAGAGATGCCAGTCATATGATGATAATCACACTCAGGATCGCATAAGTTTAGTTTCGTGACTCTGATCATATTCAATGATAGCTTCATTAATAGGAGTATGGGTTAAGAGTCTAAACCCAACAATTGTACCATATAATAGAAATTCTCAGTTTAGGGAATTTAAAAGACGAGATGACAAGCTAGTCATTAGCGGAAGCAAAAGACAATGTGGTGCCTAGCTCAGCTCAGCCCCGTCTGCATCAACCGATCAACCTGAAAACATTTGAAAATAATTTGGGCTGAGTACTAATGTACTCAGTGGGCATGAGTTTCTAAAATATTTTATGAAATAATCAAAGCAGTTTATCCAATATCACAATCATGACTCAGAAGGTTTTAAAAATAGAAATCCACTTCTAAGCATGACAAAACTTTTCTCATTAAGTGGCGCGCCATGTACGTTCGATTGTTACTCACTTTCTCCCCACATTCACTGATCTCGGGACACACCCAGTCAGATCCAAAAATATGTTATTGATCTCGGGACGCACCCGGTCAGAATCAATAACCTTAACCGTGCTCCGGATAACCTCCTGTCAAGCACCGTGCTCCGGATAACCTCCTGTCAAGCACCCACCCTTATAACGTTCTAAATCTGTTAGTGCACAATGGTGATCAACCCATCGAGCCACTAACCCTGTGTACACAATCCTCATTTAGCGTGTTAGGCCAAATGAGAATCTCGATCGATACTTAAGTGAGCCTTAAACAATTACAGAACGCACATAAAAACATTTATATTGGATAAACAGATAATTTTCATGAAATATCAGAGCTTATATAACTCAAGATACATTGTATGTAAAATATAACCCACCTGAATAGGCAAAGCCTGTAGTTTAATCGTAAACCTGTCACGGGAAAGCAGTGCTAATCCTCCTGGTCCTCAAGGCCTACAAGAAATCTATTCTCAATAGGTCTCTTGGTGCTATTCTAACTTCTAAATAAAGAGGGGAAAATCACTAACTATTGATACACTTTGCCCGAATTAATAATCTCTGTGAATCCATAAACTTTTAATACATAATTAGTAATTTTAACAAATATAATTAACACTAAATCTAAAAATTATTAATCATTTAAAGAAAATATAGAATCTTCTTCTTGGGAGAAAAATTAATATTTTTATTAAAACATTTACAGGTCCAAAATAATATTTAAAGCCCAAAGAAAATAATTTGAAGACTTGTTATTAATAATGCAGCCCAAGTATTATATTAAGAATGTAGATCCCATGAAAATTAATAAAATCAGCCCACCAGCTCATTAAAATCGGCCCATAAAGAAGAAAAGAAAAGCCCATCAGATTATTATGAAATGAGGCCCAAACAAAGCTTAAATAAACCTAAAGGTAATTAAAACAAAACAAGTCAATCTTCCTCTCTCTCTACTCACGCTTCTCTCTCCCTCTCTCGCCTCCCCCCCCTTTTCTCCAGAACCTCCGCCTTCCCTCCCGAGCTCCACGCCGGCCGCCTCCAGCTCCGGCGAAATCGCCGGATCCGGGGCCTCCCTCTCATCGCCTTCCTTCTCTCGCTCCCGATAGCAGACGGTCAAGGAAGGCCGCCGCCGATGCTGCTCCATTTCCGCCGCGTCAGCGGCGCTCGGCCTTAGGCCGCGCCGCCCTGGCCTCGCCGTCAGCCACCAGCCACCTCGCGCTCCCCACCCTCTTCTCCCTTGCGTCATCTGCAGCGGACGGCCGAGGAAGGTTGCCGCCGCCGCTGCTGTTTTCGCAGCGGGCAGCGCGCCTGGCCTCCGGCCGCGCCGCCGCCATCCTCCAGCCCTCCCTCTCACGGCCCAGCCCGCTCCATTACTTCTCCCTCTGCGTGTGGTGGTCAGCCACCTAGGCAGCGACTCCACCACAGCAGTTCTGCTGCCAGCCGACTCCCCTTTCTTCCTCGCGGCCGGCCGAGCAACGGCGTTCTGAAATTCGCCGTGCCGCCGCCGTCCTCATCACCGGGCAGAAGACCCTCTTCTTCCCTCGACTCCCACATTCCAGACCAAGACTCCCACATCGACTCCCACATTCCAGACCAAGACTCCCACATCCCAGCCCAAGAGGAAGAAGGAAAGAAAGATCGAACTTGCAGAGTTAAACAAGGTATGTTCTTGAAGAATAATGGGAATTGGTTCACGAGAAAGGAAGCAGGAAAGGCGTCAAGTTTGGTGTTCGTTGGTACTGTTCTTGATATAGTTGCTTTGTTGTAGTACAGATTTTAATAGTCTTATTGTAGCAGAGATTGTGTTTTACTAAAAATCCTTACAAGTTATGAATGAAAAGTATGCTGTTCAAGTTCATGTCAATGTGTGAGATTGTAAATCTAGTTGTAGAGGAAATACATGCTGTGGTATAAAGTTGAAGGGAGAGATCGAACCTTGTTCAGTTTGGTTTTGATGAATGTGCAGTAGTATTGCTTATTTGGCTTGATAAGCTTGATGGGTGTCTTGAACTCCTGAGGTTGAAAGTATTTTAAGTGGCAGATTTTGCAGATTGGAGATGGAAAAGGACAGGGAATGTTCTTGAAAGGGAGTTTTAAAGGAGTGAAAGGGTGAAGAACAGATGCTGCATCGGTAGAGAAAAGAATATTTTCTGAGCAGATTTGGATTTGGGAGTAAAAGATTTCTTGGGAGATGAAAAGATGGTGGCAGAAAGGAGATTTGATTCTGTCAGATTGCAATATTCTCTCTCTCACGCTGCAGCACTATTATGGACCTTAATACAAAAATAAAAACTCAAGTCTACTATTGATTGGGCTTAAGGACACAAATAATTTAATACCCTAACTATATACCATGTATACATATATATATGGGCCTTCATTAGACTCAGTGGAATAAATAAATAAATACAATGATAGATACTTGAATAAAATGAAAAATATTTGTAATAATATTTCTCATATAATTAATAATGTCTCAAAATTTTGATTGATCAAAATAATTATATTGAATATAAATCTATATCAATTTCCTTGATATAATATAATTATAAAATATCGGACGTGTATCAATAGTATACTTAAATTATTGGTCTTCTATATTTCTTATGAAAATATCGGGATGTCACAATAACGGCTCCTTGCCGTTATAGATTTGTGTTATTTTGTTCATATGATTTTGTAATTATATTGTTTGAACAATGAATAAAATATATAAAATGTTGATTCAAATTTTATTCATCAAATATAATTGGATCTCTTCATCAAATATGATTTTAATTAATTTCACACCGTTGAAAAGCTGAATTATATTTAGGTATATAAATTTCTCTCGTTGATGATTATAATGATAAAAAATTATTATTAGTTCAATTTTAAATTAATTTTAGATTAGTTTAAATTAAACACTAATATTTTTAATAGAGTAAAATGTGGCCAATCGACTAGTCTGTGGGCTGAATTCGGCATTTACAATCATACAGAATTCAAAATTTAATTATTAGTGGGCCAATACTTCACGGACTCAATTCAGCATCTAATGACAAATCATCATGTGATCCTTTTTTTTTTTTCCTACCCCTCTAGCGCCCTTAATTCAAAATTTTAATAAAGGGTAATTTTATTAATAGTCCCCTCTTTCAAAACAAATTGCACAAAAGCTCACTTTCAAATTTATGTGTACAAAAAATTTCATTTTCGAATTTGTGTGTTAAATTTTAATAAATTATCTTGGTGAACATATCTTCTTATAATTATAAATCACACTTTCTCCCAGGCTATCGTCAAGAATGGTATTAAAACATGTTTTTATTAAGGATTTATAAAATATTTAATATATTAAGTAATTAATCATATGTGGGAGGAGACTCTAAAGAAATTATGGATTTTGACAACTATCCGAGATGGCTACTTGCTTGGATTCTCCTTATTGCCTCTTGGAACTAAGCAATTTTTAAAATATTGGCTTGATAATATTAAATACTCATGATAATTTCATAAATATTTTCTCCGTCTTCTTTTCGACGAACATGTCCTTCAAGGCATCATTGGCACCATCTGAGATTGTCTCGTAGGCTATCTCTCTTACCCTTCATCTCTTGGAGAATAATTCTGTATGCATTGCATCTCGAACAATTGTCCGGATCCATAATTTCTTTGGAGTCTCCTCCCACATAGGGTTAATTACTTAATACTATATTAAATATTTTATAAATTCTTAATTAAAAACTCGCTCTGATACCATTTTTGACGAGAGCATGGGAGAGCGTGGGATTTATAATTATAAGAAACATGTTCTCTAAGAAAATCTATTAAAATTTTGCATACAAATTCGAAAATGAAATTTTTTGTACACATAAATTTGAAAGTGGGCTTTTGTGCAATTTGTTTTAAAAGAGGGGACAATTTTGAACATTTTAGGATTTAACAGAGTCAAATCTTAACGACAATTAAAATTGTTGTATTTACGTGTAATTATCCTTTAATAAAATGACGACTTTCCTACAAATATGAACATAGAAGAACACACAATACAGTGTAGAAAAAATAAGATTATGTATTAGAACCAATTCAACTTTTAATAAATGTTGAATTGTGTGCGTGTGTTGGCTAAGTGGTAAGGGATTAATGCTTGAGGCCAAAGGTCTTGGGTTCGAGTCCCCTGTGGCGTAATCTTTAAATTTTTTTATTTAATACTGTTAATTTATCAAAAAAAATGTTGAATTCATCTCGTAAAGTAGTCGAGTGGCCTGATTGACCTTTAATCCTGTGAAAATTTAGTAATTATTAATTTATAAAATAATCTAATTTTGTATTATGACCAATGTAATCTATATACTAATATAAAAAGTGTTTTGAGACAAAATATAGATTATTTATTACTACTACTACTACCATCATCTATTACTACTATACTATTACTACTACAACTACTACTACTAATTTTGTATTATGGCCGATGTAATCTATATACTAATATAAAAAGTATTTTGGGATAAAATATAGATTGCCTATTATATCCCAATTACATAACTTAGTTTAAGGGTAATCATGTAAATTATATATTATGTATTTAGAATAATATATTAATTTATTAGAAATTAAAATACAACGAAAATATATTAATTAATTACTCTCTCCGTCCCTGAAAATTGTGGCTATGTTACTATATTGAGACATTTCTGAAAATTGTGGTATTTCTTTATTTTGAAATGACCCCACAAGCTTTTCTTCTCACTATTTACAAAAGGATGTGAGACTCAATCTCTATTTAAACACAATTACCACATTTTTTTTTAAACCGGTGATATTTCTTTTGATCCATAATTTTTAGGAGGAAGTGCATGACATCGCCTTATCCAAAATCTATGTGATATATAGAACTCTTTTTAGAATCCTAGAAAAAATAAATTAACATCCTGCAGAATCTAATTAATCAACTCTAAATGAGAATAACAATATTAACTCACAATTTTATAAATAAATAGAGTATCTATCAATCTATCACATATTTACTAAGTTTTTTTATTTTATAAATGATATATTGAAATGTACATGTTTGAAAATTCAGTATGACCACTAGATTTCTTAAAAAATACAATAAATCCATTATAAATTAGTAACATTTGGAGCTAAGAATTTATTGTAAAAATAATAATTTATTAATTTATTGATAAAAATTAATAACTTTTTAATTTTTTATTAATTTTAAAAATTACAAATTTAGATGAAGTTATAATTCGTAAAAGCAAATGAGAAATGATATTCAAATTAAATAAATGCATGTATCTTGTGGTAGATATTAATTACTGCCTTACTGGAAATCCTAATGATAATCAAGCTGAAGATAAATTCAACAGTGGGTGCATATTTTAATAATTATTGGGACATGAGAAATTTATTAGTTACTATATAAATTAATTGTATTAATTTATTGAGTACTATTATTTTAAAGATGTTTCATTCATATCTTTATTTTTATTAATTAAATAAAATAATATTGATTACTCGCATAACATGCGCTCCTTATATTATACTATGCTAGTTTATATTATGTCTGCTTCTTCCGTTAGTTTATTGTCCCTTGGGTTGCTCTGTATTGTCCCTTGGGTTTTTGAGATTAAGAAATGCATCTGCTCGTTTACATTATGTCTGCTTCTTCCCTTAGTTTATTGTTTTCTATCAGTACGTAATAACATTCCATTAATTTATTTGGATTTTTAGACTTTTAGACTATTTTTGGAAGAGGGAGCACATCCTAGTCTAGCAACAAAATTATACTCCCTCCGTCCCATTAGTAGCGTCTCATTTATTTTGAGCACGGAGATTGAGGAGTGTGTAGAAAGTAGAAATTATTTAAATATTAGGTATAGAGAGAGAAAATATTGCCATAAAAGGGAATGAGACACTACTAATGGGACAACTCAAAAAGAAAAGTGGGACACTACTAATGGGACGGAGAGAGTATATGGTTAGGAAATTGTAGTTACATAGATAAAAATAGAGTTAATAGCGCCTATTCTAGTTCACGTCACTTAGTAAAATGAAATTTTATGCATATAGATAAAAATGAGGAAATAGGAACTACTTTATTTTTTACTTTAATACATTACACACATAAAAATTTCATATAAATTTGTATAACAGTGTAAATAATATTGTTACATGAATTACACGAAATTAGTATAAATTTTTGTAATAGTGTGAATAACATTGTTACACAAATTATAATAAATTTTTAGTATAATCATTAAATTTTTCAAGTAAGATTGCTATTTTCATATTTTTATCCACATTTCTACAATTTCTTCTTTTTATATATAAAAATTAACAACTAAATAAATAAATTTAAAAATCACGTCACGGTGGACTCGAATCTAGATCTCTGACCTTGTGCATTAACCACACTATTATTAGGCCAATACACGCACACTAATTAAATACAGTTACCTATTACTATATGCTATTTGTTGCTATAAGGTACACCCTCATAAAAATATGGAATAGTAGCTATTTTTTTACTTTAATATCATTGCACAAAAAGAATCGATGATTACACGAAAAATTCGTGTAAGTATAAAGATATAATAATAAAAAATACCTACTTTTTTTTTCTTCTTCATATTTTCATGTGTATAGATAGAATTTTCTTTTATCACATGAGAAATGCTAGAATTGGATATTATCTGATTTTCAAATGTTACAATTATATACAAAGTCATTTTTTTAACTTCTTGCAATTATAAATGTTTTCAATTATTCTTTCATTAAAGTACTTTATCTTATATGTACTATTAAAACATTATTTTACCAATGAAACGAGTATATAATTTTATTACCAAGAAAGTTGTGATTGTACAAACTCAAATGTAGTATTACAATTCTGCTGTTTTTCTTTTAAGAGGATCAATAATGATCCTCATTTCCCCCCTCGGTGACACGAACCCCTATTGGTTGGAGGAAAAGCATCTTATCAACTGAGCTATGCTTTGTTGTTGCAGGTTCTGGTGGTGTGTTTCTCGTTGTGCACCATACGCATCGATGGCGATTTTAGGTTACAAAATGTTCGGATCGGAGCTGCAATCTCAGATCACGTTGAACCTTCCGATGAATAAATTGAGCTCAAAAGTGGCTATCTTCACCGCTCTGCTCAATCCCATTGCCAAATACGCACTGATGCTGAAGCACATCGTTGATGCAGTTGAGAGAGGCAGTGTCTGGCGGCGGTCGTTGGCACGAGTCGCGTTGATCGGCGGCAGCGTGTTCATGGCCCTAACGGTGCCGTTTTTCGGATACCTAATGTCGATGGTGGGAGCGTTTTTGAGCGTCACTGCTTCGATACTGCTCCCATGTTTTTGCTACTTGAAGATTTGTGGGAGTTCTAATTGTAGTAGGAAGTTGAGCTGTGAAAATGTGGTTATAGGCTTATAGCGTTTATTATGGTGATGTGGTTTTTATTGTTTGTTATAGGCACTTACACGTCTTTGGTGGAAATTGTGGATAATATTTTGGTGTGATATATGCGGAATGTGATCTTGTGTCTCATAATTTTATGTATGTTATTATATTTATTATTTTAATATTTTATAAAAGTAAATTTATTACAAATTATATTTTATTTTAAAAAATTAAAATTTTACAAAAGTATATAGCATAACTTTGAATTTATCAAACTATTATTAGATAATAAAAGTAAAATTAAATAATAAAAAATAATTATAAAATTAATTTTTTTTATTAAAGCATATAAAATTGTAATTGAGAAAAAAAAAAAGGCTAAGAGAAGAGAAAAAAGGCAACCCTTATAAACTGTTGGTTTATGTACTTGTAGGGGTGAGCATCGGTTCGGTTCGGTGCAAAACCGAACCAAAAATCCAAAACCGAAAACCGAACCGATAGTTAAAATTGAAACCGAACCGCACCAATTGGGGGTGCCAAACCGAACCGAAACCGAACCGGTAAAACCGTCGGTTTCGGTTCGGTTTACCGAACCAATGCAAACAAAAAAAAACTTTTTTTTCGAAAAAAAACAAATAAAAACCTGTAAAATAATGTAAAAATATAAATATATAATTTATGAAAAAACTAATTAATATATTATAAAATATATAAAATATAAATATATAATAAAATATTATAAAATATAAATATATAAACCAATTAAAAATTAGAAAATTGAATATATATTATAAAATATAAATATATAATAAAATATTAATATTTATCGGTTCGGTTCGGTTCGATTTTGCATTTCGGTTCGGTTTCTGCTCACCCCTATGTACTTGTTAATATATGGATACTAACTATACTCACCAAAATAGGGAAAAAGGAAACGTGGGAAGATCACACTCCATCAATTTTGGTGATGTTTCTTGCAAAAACTAAATTAACTGATGAAATAACGTGGTCAAGTTATAACTGAACAAAGAAATAGGAGTATTTATGTAGCGTGCGTGTGTTGACCTAGCGGTAGATACTATAAATTGTTAATGTTCAAATCGATCATTGCACAAACATCATGAGGTGTATTAATATATTTGAGGTTAAAAGTCTCCATTTCAAGTTCATTATATCACGTGATTCTTAAAATTATTTATTCATTAATTAAAAAAATGACATCATGAGACGATGTAGTTTTATTTGCTAAAAAATATGTTCAAATATTTTATTTTTGGAGATTAACTCTTAGAATAATAATAATTTGTTAATAAAAACTCGTGGAAGATGGCCTCACACATTAAAATCCCCCAGATAGTGAAATATCAATATCCAAACCCTATATCAAATGATATATTCGTGCAAAATAGTTTGACACTGACAGGTCAAAATTCATATCCACATAAAAATGACAAATTTATTAGTTTGATGATGTTATTTGTAATTTTAGATTTGCGTATTAATTAATTGACAAAACTCCTAATTTGATTGATGATCATTGCCTTTATTGTGGTGACGAGGCTTCTTGTGTTTAATCTTTGGCATTTCTTCACATCTTTGGTGCAAAATGTGGATAGCTTTTTAATTAAATAATTGACGACAAAATTAATTTGATAACACGTTACTCCTCCGACTAATAATTAAATTTAATTAGTAGTTATTTATTTTAGAGTCAGTTGACAGTTAATTAAATCAAAACTTTTCATCGTAATTGTTAATTAAATCATATTTAAATTTATATATAGCTCTTAGTCAAAGTGTGAACTTTGGCTTTTCGTTTGTCTTGAATAGAAGTACAAAGTCAAATTTATAAAGACAAAAAGAGATCCAGAGTGTTCAAATTTATATATCAATAATACTTAATATTTACCTCAAGATTACTAATTCAAGGAACATGCATAAAATCATAAATACCCAATTAATTAAGAGATTATGTCCAAAACCAGCCATATAAATATAACTAGTGCGTAACCCGTCGAAATTCGACGGGAAGCCACTTTATGTTGTAATTATTATTGTACATTTTTTTTATTACATCATATAAATAATTTTTATATAAATTATTTAAAATTTTAATTTTATTTTATCAAAATAAATTGCTAGTATAGATCAAGCCTTTTGGCTAGTTATAATTCTTATTGAGAGTTAAAATAGATTGTCTTTTTATACATTATTTGATTTGATGAAATTTCATAAAAAGTTGATGTAAGCTTGACGATTTTAACAACTAATAAGAAAAAGATTTAGGTCTATTTGACATAATATATGATGAAGAATTGACAAATCGTATTTTTTTGTTAATTATATATAAAAAAATTACTAATTTTCATGAGTGTAATTTTTATAAATTGATAGACAAAATTTAAGATCATGTCTTATATATGAATATCATCTCATCGGAACCTTACAAAACTTTTGAACATCATCTTATCTGTAGCTTGAAATATCACATTAAACTTTGTACATTGAACTTCTAATCATTATCTTTTTTGAAGCTTGTTATATGAGATTTGGTTTATGGGTATCATCTCATCTTATTCTTGAAAAGATAAAACTTAACTCGTAAGCAACATCTCATTTGGAGCTCATAAAGACCATAACTGATTTGTGAGTATCATCTTGTGCGAAGCTTGAAAGACTATAACTAACTTGTGAGCATCTTCTTGTGTGGAACTTGAAAGACCATAAGTGATTTGTGAACATCATCTCGTCTATAGTTTGATAGACAGAGCTTAATTTTAAGCATTACTCACTTGGAGCTTGAAAGGCTGGAGCTGAGTGCTAACCATTATCTCATTTAAAGCTTCAAAGGCCGAAATTAAGTTGTGAACATCATTTTATTTGGAACTTGACAAACTATATCTAATTTGTGAGCATCATATTGTTAGAAGCCAAAATACTTGTGTAACAACCCGCTCTTTTATTATATTTAAATCCAGTAATACGATAATTATTATTTCATCTTTCAGTAAATCAGGCCCAGTAATTATTTATTATTTAAATTCAACTTATGACACTGGATTATATTCTAATTAAGCAGGATTATTATTTTATTACCAAGTCAGTAGTTTCGCGTAAATAAAATCGCAATGAAAATTATTGAGTAAGCCAATAATTATTTCAGATTCATAACTGACTTAGCGAAGTCATGTTATTTATTAATCACAATAGAATTATTTTTCTATTTTTATTATTATTTCTTGAGTCGTGAATTTATTCCGGTTTATGAAGAATTAAATCTACGGATTTAATTTAGAATTTATTCTAGCTAAGAAAGGAAGCAGATATCGAGTAGTTTCATAAACACGCGATATTAACAAAACCCGGTAGTTGGATTTTATTTAAAAAAAAAATGCAATACAATATTACAGATATAGAAATTCCAAGACAAGAATTATTGCTTCTGTTTATACTTCACTTTACAAACCCCTATTTTTCTATCTATCTACCAATACTTAAAAAAAAAGGGGAATAGTGTATGTGTGTGAAAAAAAAAAAATCTGCAGCTATCCCTTAAGCGCATGCTCAGCCATCTATTCTGGACTTTTTTTTTTTTACTCCAGCTCCACGCCTATGTGATACTCCTTTTTGACTCCAACTCCAGCAGCATATTTGTAAAATTTTCACACCCGAACACCTTCATGTGGTTTCAGATTTCAGCAGCTATTAATCTTCATTTCATTCCCATTCCACACTGCACTGCTCTTCATTCAGTGCTCTGCCAAGTATCCTCAAGCCATTCCAGTAACACCTTAACACTTGAAGAAGTGAGAGAGAGATCGTTTATTCATTACTCTGCCAAACTGCCAGATTATCTCAGTTCATTCAACAACCAACACAAACATTCAAGGTATTGATTCTATCTCAAATATCCATTCCAGTAAAGCATTCATACCAAAGCATGATCAGTTTCACAATGATAGAAAACCATTGTAGGCATAATGAACTTAGCAAAGTTACACTCTTTATATTGCAAACACCAATAACTCTTATGCAAAGCAAGAACAGGCTGCACTCTTTCACCACTAGGAAAATAAGAATACAGAAAACCAAGTTTTCATTCCAAAATCAAGTCTTTATACAAAGTTGAGTTTTCTGAAAATTAATTCTAATATACGAACCTACCGAGTGATAAAATGAGAGGAAAGATACGGTGGAAAGTCGAAGCCCTGCTGTCCATGGCGACGGCGGCACCAGGAGAGGCGGCTGCCGAATTCTTGCTGCCAACGGCAGCGGCTGACGGCGGCGCTCCTCCAGCGAGCTGCTGGCCGTCGATCGCAGGCCAGCCAGCGGCGACTCCGGGCGAACAGCAGCAGCTCCAGGCGGCGACAGCGGACTCCGGGCGAGCAGCAGCAGTTCCAGACGGCTGACTCGCCGGAATCCAGTTGCAGCGGCGTGGATTCTTCGGCTGGATACAGATCGAGAGAGAACCGAAGGGAGCGTTTGATTTAGGAGAGATTAGAGCAAGATTGAGGAAGAGAGAAGGAGGCGCCGGACCTCGGCGCGATAGAGGCTGATTCGCCGGATTTCGGAGCTCTGCAACTCCAGGCCGCGACTCCGGGAACAGCAGCAGTCGGCGGCGAATTCCTCGGCGACGGCTGGAACGTCCAGAGGGCGGAGCAACGAAGATTTCAGCCTCGCCGGAACCGTTGGCGGTGGAACTCGTGAGGCGATGGCTGGATCGAGCGAGAGAGAGAGATGATGAACAGTGTTCGTTTCTTGAGAAATTAGAGAGAGATGGTAGCAGCGTTCTTTTTCTTGTTTGAGAGAGAGAGTCGAGCACTGTTGTGAGAAGGAGAAAGAGATGTTGCAGTGTTTCTAATCTTGATAATTGAGAGAAAGAGAGAGTGTTCAGCTTTAAAAAAAAAGAGAGAGGAACCGAATTATAATGAGAGAAAAGCATTTTACTTTAATAAAGATAGAGAGAAAGAGACGTGAGAGATAGGCGTGATTTGTGATAGAAAATAGAGAGGGACCGAGATTGAAGGAGAAGGAACGAGATGTTGAATTTTGTTGGGCCAATCCTTGGCTAAAGCTTATTTTTATTGTTTTGGGCTTTCTTTTGGGCTCCCATTATTTATTTAATAGGCTTCAATTTTATATAAATGGGCTCCTATTATTTATTAATAATGGGTCTCGAATTTATATTACTTGGGCTCCTACGATTTAATTGATTAAGTCCAAATGAAATTTATTTATTTAACCCAATAAGAATTATTATTTTAGGCTTCTTTATTAATCCTAATTATTTTTAATTAGTGATTAATATTAAAATTTACTAATTTTTTTTAAGGGTGATGATGGGCTCACTTATTGGGCTTCATGATTTTATTATCTTGGGCCTCATTTGTTGGGCTCTAGAAATTAATTGATGTTGGGCCTAATATTATTAATGCACTGGGCTTCGAATTTATTCTTTTGGGCTCGAATTAAATTCCTTTTGGGCCTTGATTATTTTATTTTAATTGGGTCTTCATAATTATTCTATTAAATTTAATTAGAGAAGATTTTAAGACTTACTAATTATTAATTAGTAAGTGAATTAGATTATTTTAAGATGAGTAGATTATTAAAGATTAATAATCCGACCTCATAAGACGAGCTTTAATTCCTTAAATAGGATTAGCATCTCATAATTTAATTAAAGGAATATGAGTCATGCATAATCATTTCACGCATCCTCATTTATTGAGATTTTTCGAGAGTTAGAATCTTATTTTATTTTCTCGGATTAAAGGTCAAGCACCAGAGTTAGAGCTAAACCGTGAGTCTGCTATTCAGGTGGGCTTTCTATGTATAAACTAAAATTATATATTAGAATTGTTAAGACTTTATGCTTATGAATTTAAATGATATTGTCAATGCCTAAATGCTTTATGTTTTATTATTAATTGCCTATCTGATGTTAATCGAATTCGGATTCTGGA
The DNA here is from genome assembly GCF_028751815.1 of Salvia miltiorrhiza. Lineage (NCBI taxonomy): Eukaryota > Viridiplantae > Streptophyta > Magnoliopsida > Lamiales > Lamiaceae > Salvia > Salvia miltiorrhiza. The sequence continues at coordinate 488,043 of NW_026651511.1, forward strand.
TGGGACCGCAAATCCCTTCGGAATTAGTGTACACCTTGTGATCGTGAGTCATCTAGCGGGTTGGCCGATCATAGTGTCCGTAGAGGGAGGCCTCCCACTCGGCACGAGTTACTGATATGGTGATTAATAATATAAAATACCTGCGCGGGTTATTGATGAAAGAAATGATATTATGTTTGGTAAATACGAGTCTTTAAAGGAAAACCCTCGTATCTTACTACTGTTGAAAGGCTTGACAATAAAATATTATGCATGTATATAAATTTCGGCAAGTGTCCACTAAGTACTTTTGTACTTAGCCCTGCATGTATTTTTAAATGTGCAGGTTGAGCTGTGATCGAGGATGTAGTGTGCAAGCGGAACTTTTGTCAATTTAGGACGAGAACCTCAGAGTGGAGTATATGTCTTCATACATATACTCAAGTTATTGTTATTCCGCTGCGAACACTGATTATGTTAAGATATTATGTCATTTGTCAAACAATATGTATTATTTAATAATGTACTAAAACCATTGAGTACCCCGTTTTGGGATAATATTATGTACGGTCCTCTTGTGGCCTTCGTTGATATCTAGATATTTCGATTGAATTCTTTATACAAGTCGAGTCATCAAGAAGCTAAACATGCCCCTTTTCTAATCCCGCTCCTAATTTCCCTCCCCTAGTCGCGGTTTTCCCGAATTTGCTATCCTTAGCAAGTGCGGTCGTGACAGAATGGTATCAGAGCATTTCTTTTGCTCTGAGTACTACTCATTCCTTCTAAGTTGAGTCTATATTAAGTAAGTTAATACACTTTTGAACTAGTTGACAAAAGCTTGGCACTACATCTCGTCACACTCAACGGAGGTTATGGTAAGTACTTTCAAATTTTAATTAAGTTAATTTCTTGAAATGTATGAAGCATGAATAAGTATGACTATGGTATGAATCACAAGAACTTAGAACTGTTAAGTTATATATGCTCACTCTCACGACGGAACATAGAAGAGAACTTAGGGAGATGCCTTAACTTTTTCTTCATGTTACGATGACATCGACAATGACGGTCGAAATAGAGAAAGAAGAATTACACGAAGGGTCGCATGATGAAACCACGAGCATGAAGATTGAGCAGCGTAACGAACGCCAATAGTACGTTGATGGCATGGGCATAACTTAAATATTCGAGTGTTTTTCTACGATGAGATCTCGAATTAGCTTGGCCTTTTGAACTTATTTTGTTGAAACTTTTAGTGCTCGTTGTTAGATTTAAGAAAATATCATCATCACATAACAAGCCCTAAGTTCGGAAAACAACGACACTAGAACTATATGATAGTCGAATTGGTAATCTGTGATTAAGTATTAAGAACCTGTATAGCTTGTGTAAATGCTAGATTTAGATGATGAGGTATTTTTGCACGTTATGGTTATTGAACCAAACTTGTTTTCCGATTTTAGATATTTAGAACCTTATCGCCTTAAGTTACTTGTCGTGTGCTACTTTTGACGATAGAACTTCCTTTGTTAGATGGCGAGGACTGTTTTCACCCGACGACGACCACTGCCCCCATGGGCTAGTCCAGAGAAAGTCGAAAAGTCCTACCGCACCTATGCTCCATGTCACGGGGATAACCTCGGACAGTTCCTCGCAGGTTTTCACAGACACTGGGTCGAGGCGAGTGCACATGGAGTATCAGGGTATGACGGTATCCAGAGGTTGATCTTACTGCTACCTTCCGAGTGGCAGGGATGGGCTAGGCAGATCTCTGCCCACTACATCTTTCGCCGAGAAGATTACCACGACCTCATGGGAGACTTCCCTAGCTTTATTGCGGAGCTTCAGACCTGTTTCACTTTGTGGGGCCGCGCCCCTCTAGGGCCCTACATCCTTCCGGGAGACTACGTACAGGTGGGGACGCCTTTGCCAGCGGAAGCACCCACTACTGCTCCCGAGCCCTCGATGGCCTTGCCCCGAGATCCTCCACCACGAGCCTCAGTTCTAGGGCGCCGTGGTAGGCACGATGACGAGGCAGGCCCTTCTCGTCCACGGGCTCGCAGGGATTTCCCATCGCCTCCTGACTCATCAGCCCGGGCTGCTACTCCTCCACCACCAATGATACCTACGGCAGAAGCAAGGCTTTCGACTGCCATGGCCAACGCTGACAGGGTCATGTCCAACCTGAGGGAGTTCATAGATAGGGGCAAAGCCCCTATGCAGGAGGATGATGGTACAGTACCGTATGGTACGATGAGGAGTACTCATCCCGAGCCCGTGCCAACTCCAGCTCCGATCAAGCCTCGTGCCACGGCCAGGATCAGCACCAGAGACGATCCGATCCGTGAGATTGTGGACGATATCTTCCGCTCAGCCCAGATCATGCAGGAGACAGGCGAGGGCCAGGGAGAGACTCCGTTGCCCAGCTGGGAGCCGGGCGAGGATGAGGAGGAGGACCCCGAGGAGGATGAGGAGGAGGACCCCGAGGAGGATCCAGAAGAGGACCCCCTAACGTCACCAAGGAGCAGCCGTACCGCGACTCAGGGTTCGCGGATTTGATAATTTTTAAGCTTGTTGATGTTTTCCGGAAACGATGATTCATTCCGATATTTTTGTAACCTATGACTATGATTTTATTTATGTTGTCTCTAGCTAGCATTAGTACGAAAACGTTGGTCTCTAGGACGTTCCATGATTAAGTACCATTGCGAGGTTGCTTAGCTAGTAAACCGGTACACCATAGGGAGTACTCGGATCGACTTACGTTTTGGTTGACGATGTAAAAGCCCTCGATGAGGCAATTTTTTCATGATATATCTATATATGACCCTAGCATGGGCTTTCTGCGACGATCTCGTGTATGTTTTATGTTTCTCTACGGGTTTTATTCTTCACAAGTCAGTTAAGAATGTAGTAACTTTGAATAATGTGACTTGTGTATGCAACGGTTCCTGTTAATATCTTAGTTTTGGAGTTATGATAAGTTAAATTTGACAAACAGTTCTTTATTAATTGCCTTAGAGATTCCTGTATAGAATGTATTAAAAAGGGTGTTTGTAATTTGCAGAATGCCGCCTAAACGAGGTCGCCCCCCTAGGAGAAACGTTAACAATGATGGAAATCGCGATGAAATACCTGAAGGGCGGCGAAACGACAGGGAACCTACCCCACCCCCTCCACCCCCTGCTAGAAGGACTGAAGAACTGTTTCTTCGACAGAATCCGCCCACATTTACTGGGACAGGCGACCCAGCCGAGGCCGAAGCTTGGATACGCGCCTTGGAGCGTATCTTCACTTTCCTACACTGCACAGAAGAGGAGCGACTCTCGTGTATGTCTTTCCAACTAGCCGGATCGGCTGACTTTTGGTGGGAAGCCCGCCGAAAGACTCTGACTCCCGAACAATGGGCAGCATACACTTGGGAAGACTTTAAGACGGGATTATATGATAAGTATATTCCCAAGAGCTACAGAAAGAAGAAGGAGGCTGAGTTTTATAGCCTGAAACAAGGAAAGAAGACGGTGACAGAGTATGACAGAGAGTTCTGCGATCTATCGCGTTATGCTCCGCAACAGGTGGATACTGATGAGAAAATGGCGGAGAAATTTTGTGCCGGTCTGAGGCACGAGATTCGGATGACTCTAGCTAGTCATGGTGGACTCTCATACACTGAGTCTTTGAACAGGGCACTGGACATCGAAGCTGCGATGCCAGTAGAAAGGTTGGCTCCGCCACAGACCTCAGCGCCAGCCAACCCACCTGCACGCCCTCAGAACTTTAAAGGGAAGCGCAACTGGAACGACCATAGAGGAAATGAAAACCAGACTAACAAGAGGCCATGGCAAGGAAATGCGCCGTTGGGACAATATCAGCAACAAGGACAAGGGAAGCAACAGGGTCCTGCCCCGGCTGGAGGCAGCCAAAGACAAAATGAAGTTCCCCTTTGTCCAAAATGCCACAAACCACATCGTGGTGTCTGTAAGGCTGGAACTGACAGTTGCTACACGTGTGGCCAGAAGGGCCACTACTCCTCACAATGCCCCAACAAACAGCAGGGCGCGGCAATCAGGGCCACTTATGCCCAGCCCCTGCAAGCAGTTCAAGGGCAACACCAGCCCCGCCAACAACAGCCATACCAGCAGCAATACCAATACCAGCCCCGCCAACAACAGCCATACCAGCAGCAATACCAACACAAGCACCAACAGCGCCAACAGCAACAGAGGCGGCAGCAACCATTGCCGCAGCAGGCGAGAGCCTTTGCTCTCACCCAGAACCAGCCCGAGAAAAACCAAGGAAACCTGGCAGGTATGGGCAAGCTTAAAGGTTTTTCCATAATGATTCTGTTCGATACTGGTGCCTCGCATTCTTTTATATCTGCCCCTTGCGTAGATACCGTAGAAATCGAATCAGAACGAGCTAAGTGTGCCTTAAGAATCACTACACCCTCAGGAGAAAGATCTACCACCACACATGTTTGCTCGAACGTAGAATTTGAAATAGGAGAACTTAAGATGGTAGCGAACAATCTTAATATTCTGCTCATGTGGGACGTAGATATGATCTTAGGAATGGACTGGCTAGCTGAGAATCACGCCACCATCCTTTGTAGTGAACGAAAAATTTCTCTTCGACCACCTGGAAAGGAACCGACGGAATTTCACGGCATCGGTATGAAGAAAAGAGTACCAGTGATATCCGCATTACAAGCCAGAAAAGAGATGATGAAGGAAGGAAGCACAGCTTATCTCGTCTACCTAAACGGGGAAGCTAGTGAAGACAAGAGGGTGGAAGATGTGGCAATAGTACGAGACTTTCCAGAAGTTTTTCCTGAAATATTGCCGGGACTACCTCCAGACAGACAACTAGATTTCACCATTGATCTAGAACCTGGATCTGCCCCAGTATCAAAGGCACCATACAGGATGGCCCCAAAGGAACTACAAGAATTGAAGGTGCAACTACAGGAACTCTTGGACTTGGGTTTCATCAGGCCCAGTGTCTCGCCTTGGGGAGCGCCTGTACTCTTTGTCAAGAAGAAAGATGGAACCATGAGAATGTGCATTGATTATCGAGAGTTGAACAAACTGACGCTTAAAAACAAATACCCTCTCCCAAGGATAGATGATTTGTTCGATCAACTCAAAGGAGCCAGTGTATTCTCAAAAATAGATTTAAGGTCTGGGTATCATCAACTGAAGATCAGACCAGAGGATATATCTAAGACCGCTTTCCGCACAAGATATGGTCACTATGAATTCATTGTCATGCCATTTGGTCTAACCAATGCACCGGCAGTATTCATGGACCTCATGAATCGAGTTTTCCATCCATACTTAGACAAATTTGTCTTAGTGTTTATAGATGATATCCTCATCTATTCTAAGAATGACCAAGAGCATGAAAATCATTTAAGAATCATCCTGGAGACATTAAAGACGGAGAAGTTGTTCGCCAAATTCAGCAAGTGCGAATTTTGGTTGAAAGAAGTAATGTTTCTAGGGCACATCGTATCAGCAGATGGAATCAAGGTGGACCCCGCCAAGGTGCAAGCAGTGCGCGAGTGGAAATCACCAACCACACCTAATGAAATCCGAAGTTTCTTAGGTTTGGCAGGATACTACCGGAGATTCATCGAAGGATTCTCTAAAATAGCGAGACCAATGACGCAATTACTTCGCAAAGGAATCAAGTATAAGTGGAACGAAGAGTGTGAAGCCAGCTTCCAAGAGCTGAAGAAGAAATTGACAACTGCACCAGTGCTAGCAGTTCCAGCAGCCGATAAAGAATACGTGATCTTCACAGACGCGTCCAAAAATGGGCTAGGTTGTGTGTTGATGCAAGAAGGAAAGGTTATTGCCTACGCCTCGCGACAACTAAGGCCACATGAATTGAACTACCCCACTCATGATCTGGAACTGGCAGCAATTGTGCATGCTTTGAAAATTTGGAGACACCATCTATACGGAGTTAGATGTGAAATCTTCACTGATCACAAAAGCCTTAAGTATTTTTTCGAGCAGAAAGACTTGAATATGAGATAGAGGAGATGGCTCGAGCTCGTGAAGGATTACGACTGCGGTATCAACTACCACCCGGGAAAAGCTAATGTAGTAGCTGATGCTTTAAGTCGTAAAACTCAATCCGAGTTAGGACTTCTTCTCACTCAAGAAGACACGCTTGTAAGGGATTTTGACAAATTGAAGATAGAAGTGGTTCAGCCACCGGCAACGACAAGAGCAATTATTGCAACTCTGGTAGCCGTCCCAGACCTCAGAGAAAGGATCGTCAGTGCCCAGAGAGCGGATGAGAGCTTGGAAAAAGTTCGTCTCAAGATCCGAACAGGCACGCCAGGAGGCTACCAAGAGGCAACGGATAACGCAGTTCTTTTTGAAGGAAGATTGTGTGTTCCCCATAACGAGGAACTCAGAAACGAGATCATGAGTGAAGCTCATGACACGCCCTATACCGCTCATCCCGGAAGTACCAAAATGTACCAAGATCTAAAACAGAAGTTTTGGTGGGACGGGATGAAACGAGATATAGCCTCGTTTGTAGAGCGTTGCCTTGCATGCCAGCAAGTGAAAGCTTTACATCAACGACCATATGGGAAATTACAGCCATTGGAAATCCCAGAATGGAAGTGGGAGCACATAGCGATGGATTTCGTGACGGGTCTACCCAAGACAAATAGGGGCAACACCGCTATTTGGGTAATAGTAGACCGTCTCACAAAGAGCGCTCATTTTATACCGATTCCAATTACCCATGGATCGGAGAAACTAGCCCAACTGTACATTCGTGAGATTGTACGGCTACATGGAATACCAATATCCATTACTTCAGATAGAGATTCAAAATTTACTTCTAGATTTTGGATCAGTTTGCAGAAAGAGTTGGGAACGAGATTAAACTTTAGCACCGCCTTTCACCCTCAAACAGATGGACAATCAGAAAGGACAATTCAGACCCTTGAAGATATGTTGAGGACAGTGGTGCTAGACCGAGGAGGAAGTTGGGAATCAGTGCTGCCGTTAATCGAATTCGCCTACAACAATAGTTACCAGGCAACCATTGATATGGCACCTTATGAGGCGCTGTATGGAAGGAAGTGTAGATCACCACTTTACTGGGATGAAGTGGGTGAAAGAAAAATCCTTGGGCCAGATGCAGTAAGCGAGATGATTGAGACCATCCGCCAGATTAGAGCAAGAATTAAAGAGGCCCAGGACAGACAGAAGTCTTATGCTGATACCCGACGAACTGAACTACAATTTCAGATTGGAGACAAGGTTTTCCTTAAAATATCACCCTCGAAAGGGATCGTTAGATTCGGTGTTAAGGGTAAGTTGAGACCCCGTTTTGTAGGACCTTATGAGATCCTAGAAAGAATAGGTCCCGTAGCGTATAGGTTGGCACTGCCACCTAGCTTTGGAAACGTCCACAATGTGTTCCACGTGTCACAGCTGAGACGGTACGTGTTTGACCCCAAACACGTGATTCACCAAGATGAAATGACTCTTAACCCAGACTTGACGTACGAGGAAAAACCTGAAGCCATTTTGGACCGAAAGGTGCAAGAGTTGAGGAATAAATCAATCGCGTCAGTCAAAATACTGTGGAGACACCATGGACCGGAAGAAGCAACGTGGGAACTTGAGGACCAGATGAAAGAAAAATACCCAGAACTTTTCACATAGGTATGCAAATTTCGGGACGAAATTTTTGTTAAGAGGGGTAGTATGTAACAACCCGCTCTTTTATTATATTTAAATCCAGTAATACGATAATTATTATTTCATCTTTCAGTAAATCAGGCCCAGTAATTATTTATTATTTAAATTCAACTTATGACACTGGATTATATTCTAATTAAGCAGGATTATTATTTTATTACCAAGTCAGTAGTTTCGCGTAAATAAAATCGCAATGAAAATTATTGAGTAAGCCAATAATTATTTCAGATTCATAACTGACTTAGCGAAGTCATGTTATTTATTAATCACAATAGAATTATTTTTCTATTTTTATTATTATTTCTTGAGTCGTGAATTTATTCCGGTTTATGAAGAATTAAATCTACGGATTTAATTTAGAATTTATTCTAGCTAAGAAAGGAAGCAGATATCGAGTAGTTTCATAAACACGCGATATTAACAAAACCCGGTAGTTGGATTTTATTTTAAAAAAAAAATGCAATACAATATTACAGATATAGAAATTCCAAGACAAGAATTATTGCTTCTGTTTATACTTCACTTTACAAACCCCTATTTTTCTATCTATCTACCAATACTTAAAAAAAAAAGGGGAATAGTGTATGTGTGTGAAAAAAAAAAAATCTGCAGCTATCCCTTAAGCGCATGCTCAGCCATCTATTCTGGACTTTTTTTTTTTGACTCCAGCTCCACGCCTATGTGATACTCCTTTTTGACTCCAGCTCCAGCAGCATATTTGTAAAATTTTCACACCCGAACACCTTCATGTGGTTTCAGATTTCAGCAGCTATTAATCTTCATTTCATTCCCATTCCACACTGCACTGCTCTTCATTCAGTGCTCTGCCAAGTATCCTCAAGCCATTCCAGTAACACCTTAACACTTGAAGAAGTGAGAGAGAGATCGTTTATTCATTACTCTGCCAAACTGCCAGATTATCTCAGTTCATTCAACAACCAACACAAACATTCAAGGTATTGATTCTATCTCAAATATCCATTCCAGTAAAGCATTCATACCAAAGCATGATCAGTTTCACAATGATAGAAAACCATTGTAGGCATAATGAACTTAGCAAAGTTACACTCTTTATATTGCAAACACCAATAACTCTTATGCAAAGCAAGAACAGGCTGCACTCTTTCACCACTAGGAAAATAAGAATACAGAAAACCAAGTTTTCATTCCAAAATCAAGTCTTTATACAAAGTTGAGTTTTCTGAAAATTAATTCTAATATACGAACCTACCGAGTGATAAAATGAGAGGGAAGATACGGTGGAAAGTCGAAGCCCTGCTGTCCATGGCGACGGCGGCACCAGGAGAGGCGGCTGCCGAATTCTTGCTGCCAACGGCAGCGGCTGACGGCGGCGCTCCTCCAGCGAGCTGCTGGCCGTCGATCGCAGGCCAGCCAGCGGCGACTCCGGGCGAACAGCAGCAGCTCCAGGCGGCGACAGCGGACTCCGGGCGAGCAGCAGCAGTTCCAGACGGCTGACTCGGCGGCGTTAGGCGACGCGACGCTCGCCGGAATCCAGTTGCAGCGGCGTGGATTCTTCGGCTGGATACAGATCGAGAGAGAACCGAAGGGAGCGTTTGATTTAGGAGAGATTAGAGCAAGATTGAGGAAGAGAGAAGGAGGCGCCGGACCTCGGCGCGATAGAGGCTGATTCGCCGGATTTCGGAGCTCTGCAACTCCAGGCCGCGACTCCGGGAACAGCAGCAGTCGGCGGCGAATTCCTCGGCGACGGCTGGAACGTCCAGAGGGCGGAGCAGCGAAGATTTCAGCCTCGCCGGAACCGTTGGCGGTGGAACTCGTGAGGCGATGGCTGGATCGAGCGAGAGAGAGAGATGATGAACAGTGTTCGTTTCTTGAGAAATTAGAGAGAGATGGTAGCAGCGTTCTTTTTCTTGTTTGAGAGAGAGAGTCGAGCACTGTTGTGAGAAGGAGAAAGAGATGTTGCAGTGTTTCTAATCTTGATAATTGAGAGAAAGAGAGAGTGTTCAGCTTTAAAAAAAAGAGAGAGGAACCGAATTATAATGAGAGAAAAGCATTTTACTTTAATAAAGATAGAGAGAAAGAGACGTGAGAGATAGGCGTGATTTGTGATAGAAAATAGAGAGGGACCGAGATTGAAGGAGAAGGAACGAGATGTTGAATTTTGTTGGGCCAATCCTTGGCTAAAGCTTATTTTTATTGTTTTGGGCTTTCTTTTGGGCTCCCATTATTTATTTAATAGGCTTCAATTTTATATAAATGGGCTCCTATTATTTATTAATAATGGGTCTCGAATTTATATTACTTGGGCTCCTACGATTTAATTGATTAAGTCCAAATGAAATTTATTTATTTAACCCAATAAGAATTATTATTTTAGGCTTCTTTATTAATCCTAATTATTTTTAATTAGTGATTAATATTAAAATTTACTAATTTTTTTTAAGGGTGATGATGGGCTCACTTATTGGGCTTCATGATTTTATTATCTTGGGCCTCATTTGTTGGGCTCTAGAAATTAATTGATGTTGGGCCTAATATTATTAATGCACTGGGCTTCGAATTTATTCTTTTGGGCTCGAATTAAATTCCTTTTGGGCCTTGATTATTTTATTTTAATTGGGTCTTCATAATTATTCTATTAAATTTAATTAGAGAAGATTTTAAGACTTACTAATTATTAATTAGTAAGTGAATTAGATTATTTTAAGATGAGTAGATTATTAAAGATTAATAATCCGACCTCATAAGACGAGCTTTAATTCCTTAAATAGGATTAGCATCTCATAATTTAATTAAAGGAATATGAGTCATGCATAATCATTTCACGCATCCTCATTTATTGAGATTTTTCGAGAGTTAGAATCTTATTTTATTTTCTCGGATTAAAGGTCAAGCACCAGAGTTAGAGCTAAACCGTGAGTCTGCTATTCAGGTGGGCTTTCTATGTATAAACTAAAATTATATATTAGAATTGTTAAGACTTTATGCTTATGAATTTAAATGATATTGTCAATGCCTAAATGCTTTATGTTTTATTATTAATTGCCTATCTGATGTTAATCGAATTCGGATTCTGGATGGGACCGCAAATCCCTTCGGAATTAGTGTACACCTTGTGATCGTGAGTCATCTAGCGGGTTGGCCGATCATAGTGTCCGTAGAGGGAGGCCTCCCACTCGGCACGAGTTACTGATATGGTGATTAATAATATAAAATACCTGCGCGGGTTATTGATGAAAGAAATGATATTATGTTTGGTAAATACGAGTCTTTAAAGGAAAACCCTCGTATCTTACTACTGTTGAAAGGCTTGACAATAAAATATTATGCATGTATGTAAATTTCGGCAAGTGTCCACTAAGTACTTTTGTACTTAGCCCTGCATGTATTTTTAAATGTGCAGGTTGAGCTGTGATCGAGGATGTAGTGTGCAAGCGGAACTTTTGTCAATTTAGGACGAGAACCTCAGAGTGGAGTATATGTCTTCATACATATACTCAAGTTATTGTTATTCCGCTGCGAACACTGATTATGTTAAGATATTATGTCATTTGTCAAACAATATGTATTATTTAATAATGTACTAAAACCATTGAGTACCCCGTTTTGGGATAATATTATGTACGGTCCTCTTGTGGCCTTCGTTGATATCTAGATATTTCGATTGAATTCTTTATACAAGTCGAGTCATCAAGAAGCTAAACATGCCCCTTTTCTAATCCCGCTCCTAATTCTCCTCCCCTAGTCGCGGTTTTCCCGAATTTGCTATCCTTAGCAAGTGCGGTCGTGACAACTTGTAAGACTATAACTGACTTGTAAGCATCATCTCGTGTAGAACTTGAAAGACTATATAATTGACTTGTAAGCATCATCTCGTTCATAGTTTGATAGATTGAAGCTGAGTTCTAAGCATCAGTCATTTGGAGCTTGAAGAACCACAGATGAGTACTAAGAATTATCTTATTTGAATCTTAAAGGACCAAAATTTAGTTATAAACATCATCTCCTTTGGAGTTTGACAAAGCACTTATAACTTATGAGCATCATATTGTTTGGAGCCAAAATTGAGTTTTGAGTACATCTCAAATGAAGCTTGATAGACCATCTCTGATTTTTTAACATTATCTTTCACCCGGAGTTTGAAAGATCAAAAGTGAATTTTAAGAATCATCTTGTTTAGAGCTATACAAAAACATATACCAAGCGAAAATGCTTATAAATAAATTAATCAATTTGTATTATCACTAATTTAGTACAATTGACAATTTTCTACGTTGAATAAATAAAAAACTTATGCAGACATATAAATTAGTTTTAAATATATTAAGCCAAAATTTACTATATTTTAGTTTATTTATATCAATGTTAGTGATTAGAAAATCATCTTATGTTTAACGCACAATTATAATTTTCAGCTTTCTCAATGTTAATATTGTTGTAAACTCGTCATTTTTTAAAATTGAATTAGATAACTAAAAATTTAGAGTTTTCACATCTACGCCAAACTACATTTTCCTTAAACATATATCAAATAATTGAAATTTTCAATCCGATTTTTAATTAATCCAATCAAACTAAGTAGCATATTTAGTTTTTAAAAACTCAATAATAATAATTTGTACTATAGTTGGTTGATTTAATATTATAGGAAATAACAAAGCTAAATTATTTGATCTTTTTTAAATATAACTATTTAACAAATATAAATAACATATGAAAAATGCAATGTATTACGTCATTATTTTAATATATCAACTCACATTATTCATTAAATATAATTATAGCCAAAGTAATATTAGATAAATTGAATTAATTTTTAATATGAATATAACTATTTATTTGGCAAACTGAAAGTTAATTGACGAAATTAAATTGGCGTTGCAAATATATAAAAGATGAGATACCACATACAAATATTATATAGGTTGTAGTCAATATGAACTTGCGAATAAATAGGTACCAATGTCATAAGACATGTGGAGTATCTTAATATATACTTTTTCTACAAAGATTCTACATTTTCTAAAATGTAATAAAAAAAAGTGTCATAAAAATCAATATGAAATTTAAATTGCATAATTTTATTTTTATAAATATGTTTTTATATAGATTTTACACTTTTTAAAATATCATAACGCTAAATATTGAATTATAAAATTAATAAAAATATAAATAATGTAAGAAAATCAAATTTATTAATTCATTATTTTAATACGTGGACTCACATTATTGACTAAATTTTATTATTGGTCAAAATAATGCTAGATAAATTAAATTATTTTTTAATAAAAAATATAACTACCTATTTGGTCAACTAAAAGTTAATTGACCAAATTAAATTGATGGGGCAAATATATACACAATGAAATACTACACAAGTATTTATATAGTATGTGATCAAGATGGAGTTTGATTAAAAATCAATGTGGGATAACTTGTGAAAAAAAAATGAGAATAAAGATAATAGATAATTTTTGAAATGGTGATATTCTAGATATGCCACATAGTAAACCATTTTCCTATTATAAAGAAGATTCTCACATTAATATTATATTAAACTTTATCATGGAAAAATTTGAATTACTACAAAATATAAATTTTTATATCCACCAAGTTAATTAAAATTGTATGTTTGGTATATAACTATGACTTTCATTATAATACATCCACAACATAAAATATGAGAAAATAAATTAAATTGTTGCAAGATATGAAATGACACATTTAAAATATAACATAGTAAGAAAATAATTGCAAAAATAGTAATAATGAAAATACATCATAATTAAATTATAATTTTTTTTATTTAAACTTATCAAAAATTTAGATCCCATGTCAAACTTTGAGTAGACCTAATCATTTAGATAACGTAATCAAAAGAACTCTAAGATTAAACTTCCATTTCACAAGAGAATATATAAAGGATGAGATACTACATACAAGTATTTATATAGGCTTTAGTTAAGATGGAGTTTGATTAAAAATCAATGTGGGATAAGAGATGTGACTTGCAAAAAAAATGAGAATAAAGGAGATTAGAAAGTTTTCAAAATGATTGAACTATAGAATACTACATACACATTTTCATAGTTCAATTTTATAGAATAATAGTCATCATCTTAATTGATTGAACCATGATTGAGGATGAATATATTCTCTTGTGAAATCTAAATTTAATGTTATTGTTCTTTTGATTAAGTTATATCTAAATGATTAGGTCTACTAAAATTTTGACGCGGGGCCTAATTTTCTTGATGAATAAAAATAAAAAATTATAAATTTAATTGTGACGTATTTTCATTATTACTATTTTTGTAATTATTTTCTTACTATATAGATTTTTAAATGTTTCATTTGAAGCCTATTATATTCATATCTTGCAGGAATTTAATTTATTTTCTCATATTTAATTTTATGTTATGGGTGTATTATAATGAAAGTCATAGTTATATACCAAACATACAATTTTAATTCACTTGGTGGATACAAAAATTTATATTTTGTAGTAATTCAAATTTTTCCATGATAAAGTTAAATATAATATCAATGTGGGAATAATGAATGACTAATGTAAGAATGTGAATGACCTTTTATTTAGTTAATGAATTGCTAAAGTTTGATATGTTTTCAATGTGGGATAAATGAATTAAGATAGCAAAGAATAGTGAATGTAGAAGATGCCACCTAGGATTGAGGATGAATGTGGTGTCTCTAATATGTATTGCTTTATAGAATTGATAGATTTTCCGACCAAGCAATCACTGAACATTCGATTATGTATGTTTATGGTTGGACAGCAAAGACACGTTAGAAACATACAATTAATTAATTTGCATACATGAGTAGCACATGATAATATAATACACTCCTATGAATTTATGATCTAAACAAGTAAACACGACTTCCCGATTTTAATTTTAAATTGATGGTCCTACAATTGTCAAAGACATAATTCAAAAATGAAAAATGGACACTTGAGCACTACAATTAATCATACTTGAACTCTACTTGCTTGCCACAGGTTTCCTCATACTAGTTGCTGATAACATGAATAATTTGCTACCAAATCTCCAAGTCAGCATGCAAGGGTTCGTAATCAAACTCGTATTCTGTTAGCTGCACTTATAGTCATGCCTACTGTTTGGATAGATAATCTTACCACTCTATCATATGTATCTGCTACGGGGGTCGTGGCTACCATTGTCATAACAGGTTTGGTTTTCTGGTCGGGGGCGTTTGATGGCGTTGGATTTCATCAGAAAGGAGAGAGCTCTTCAACTGGAATGGGCTACCTACTAGTTTGAGTTTATACACGCTCTGTTACTGTAGTCATCCAATCTTCCCCACTCTCTACTCTTTGATGAGAAACAGACAACACTTCAAATGATTTTGTGAGTAAAAGGTGAGTGCTAATTGGTGCTCTTTTGCAGGTTTTGGTCCTATGTTTTGTGATAACTACAGCTGTGTATGCATCAATAGCGATTTTGGGATACCTAATGTTTGGTTCGGAGCTGCAACCTCAGATAACTCTGAACCTTCCTGCGGATAAGCTGAGCTCTAAAATAGCTACATATACTGTTCTAGTCAATCCTCTAGCTAAATACGCGCTGTTTCTGAAGCTTATTGGGATCTGGGATTTGAGTTGGTGATCATCATATCCACTTTGTTGATGGGGATTCTTATCTTAGTTGTCGGTACTTATACATGTCTGATACAAATACTCGAGAATCTATACATGTAGATAGTGAGCACATATCTAAGGATTTATTCGTCCAGATGTAATTGGGAATAACAGCTGTATAGATGGAGCAGTACAATTTTGAACCAAAATTTTGTAATAGGCAATTCTGAATTTATTTTTTTTTCTGTAAAACAACACTTTTTTTATAAAGGTATAGATATAGACTAGCGTCTAACCCGGAATTATTTTATGTCATCATTTATAATTATTTTATGTTATTTTTATTAATATAGCATATGAACTAGTTTATATATAAATTATTTCTTTAACTAATTTGATATGATCAAATTATATTAGTAGTTCAATATTTGAAATAATATTTGGTGAATTAATAACCAACACCTAAACTATAAGATGTAAAGCGTGGACTATACCTAGTAAAGTTGATCGGAAAGAGTGAAATGAAGCGATCGGAAAACAGGAGCTCAAAGGGAAATTAGCTGTTGTATTTAAAAATATATGATAGCGTGATTGTAATACATGAGCTGAGGTCTATTTATAGATTACAACTGAGGGTAGAAAGGTAAAATCATTATTCATGCATGCTCCTTGCGTGGTCGGAGGGTAGAACAGTAACTTCGCCTTTACGCGGGAGATCTTCCCGCGCCTTCTAGCTTTTCTCTGGTGAAGGTGACTTCTCTGGCGAGGATGACTCCTCTGGCGAGGATGACTCCTCTGACGAAGGTGGCTTCTCTGACAAGGATGACTTCTCTGATGAAGCTGACTTCTCTGATGAAGCTGACTTCTCTGGTGAAGGTGACTTCTCTGGCAAGAGCCATTCCGCTGGTGAGTGAGATGTCTCTAATTAATGAAATCCCTCTGGTAAGAATGATTCTTCTGACCAGCCTGACTCCTCTGGTGAAGATGACTCCTCTGACGAGTGTACTTCTTCTGCCATATTCGTTCCGCTGGTGGGGTCGATTCCTCCGATTTGTATTTTTTCCCTACTCTGCACATATTACTCCTCATCAACCACTCCCCCCTCTAGTCTGGTTGAACCGGGTATTCTTCGTGTTCAACCAGCGAAGTATTGTTAATGCCAGCGTTGTGCTGTTTTCCTTGGACCCTGCAAATCATGAAGACACGAAAATTCTAATCTTGTAAGAAGATAAAAGGCAAACTTTACAAGCTGTTTTCTGGCGTTTTTGTTACTCCCACCCCCTGGTCTGGCTAGTTCACTCTGGAATAGTGCAACTAGTCAGAGGACTTGCCCGCGTGGGTGACGTCACCCGCATTAAATGCCTGTCCGAGCTACAGTGCTTTTCCCGTACCCCGAGGTTATCTTTTTAACCTTTGCGTCATTTCATCTTTCCGTAGGGATTTTTAGCCGTCGATTTATTTCCGTATGCCACGTGTCGTTCATCCCGCGTGTTGGTAGTTGCCCGCGTATATTTTTACTTGGTCGATTCGAACTCTCGTTTTTCACTATTCTTCTTCTCCGATTTTCTCGAGCTCCTTCATCTGCAAATTTCGGCGATTCTCCCTCCTGTTCCGGCGCACCTCCAGCGACCCTTCCGTTCCGGTACTTACAGTCAATCTTTCCCTCCCCTAGGTAATTCGCGTACTCTCTTCTCCCCATATTTGTAATTAGTTGTAGCGCAGTAGCGTAATTGTTGGTGCTCTGATTGAGCGTGCTAGAAACCCTAGGATTGATATTTCTGATAATGGCTTCCACTCCCGTTCCTCAACCCTCGCGTTCGCCCTCCCCTTCTTCCCGAACTTCTTCATCTTCCTCTCCCCAACTTCAGGATCTTGATAACCTACCTTCCCCCTCTGCCTCTTATGACTCCCAAACTATCCCCAGCTCTTCTCGGCCTAAGAAAAGGGGTAAGAAGACCCCCCAACCCCAAAGCGTGTTCCTGAATCCCTCCTTAGCGTCGCGGCAGTTGAGAAACTGAAGAGTAAGTGTCGACACCCCGAAGGTTTAAAATTCGAGGCCTTCTCTAAAGATTCAACACCCCCCGAAAGCCTTCGCCATCCTAAGGTAATAGTCATCTGGAAAGCCCAAATAGATGCTGGCCTAAGGCTCCCTCCTCCTACCCTTCTGGCTGATGTTTGTAACCATTTTCGCATCCCTTTCTTTCAAGTTGCCCCCTCTGCTATCCGAAGGTTATATGCCTTCCATATTCTATGTCGGGCTCACGGTGTTGGGGATACCGCCAAACTGTTCTGTCAAACCCAATCTCTTCGCATGCAGGGCAGTCCCCTGTATAGTTTTGCTGGTCTTTCCAAATATCCTACTACCTTTCTTTCCTCTCTAAATTCCCTTGATAAGGGCTTTCTGAGCTATTACTGTTATGTGCGCACTCTCTTCGGCACTTGGCGCGATTATCACGTTTTGGAGCTGGAGTGGCATAACCCTCGCACTACTTATAAACCAGCCTCTCCCGATGCCCCCTCAACCCGTGATCTGAGTATTATAGCCCATCTTAATGCTATGAACAAGGCCCGGCCCTTAGACTGTAAATATCTTGTTGAGAACAATTCGGCTCTGGCACACAATGGTCTATTTCCCCTATATCCAGAGAAATCAATAGGTAAAGAATATGAACTAGAAAATACATTAACTTTTGTTACCCTGATTTTAAAGATGTAGAATTTTGATTTGCAGACATGTCTTGGAGAAAGAAGTGTGGGGACAATCTGCCCACTATTGCTTCTCCTGTTCCCAGTGGAGAGCGTGACTCGGGGGGCTCCGCTTCCAGGATGGGCCCCTCAGAGCAACCAACCGAGACCGAGCTGGCCGATATTCCCCCTGTGGTAGGGATCCCAGAGGGGAATGTGGAAGTTTCCCGCACGTTTGATGCCGAGGAGGTTGATGCGGGTAGCCTTGTTCGCAGGCGTGGCCGCCCCAGTACTGGTGATACATCTGGTGCCGGTGAAGAAGATGTCCAGATTGTGGACATTACCGATGAAGTTCCCTCACCTGATTCGGTCCCTGGTGTCACCCTTTCCGAGCTTTCAAAGAAGAGGAAGAGAGGTTCTCTGATTTCCGTCGGTGAGAAAGAGAGACAGGAGAGCCTGAAGAAGGCCGGCAAGTCTTCAGAGCCAGCGAAGAAGTCTGCTGGTGGTTCGAAGGTCCTTTCCTCTGCAGTGGAAAAGGGGAAGGGGCCAGCGAAGAAGTCTGCTGGTGGTTCCAAAGTCCTCCCTTCTGCCGGGGGAAAGGGCAAAGGCAAAGCTGTTGTACCTCCTGCTGATGAATCAGAGGATCTCGTTCCTGGGCCGATCTTGAGTTTGTCGGGGCAGGGGTTGATTGATGCCTTGATAGCTCGTGTCCACTCAAAGGACCAAGAGAAAGTGGAGCAGCTGCCACGGGGGACTTTAGCTACTCAGCTGTGCCAACTGGCTCTTCAGGTACCCTGCATCTTATACTTTTATTAGAGGAAGAATGAAATTATTAAACTCTTGATCACCTTGTTGGAACCCGTTTTGCTTCCCTGCAGGTAGAGGCTCGGATGTGGGGAGCTGTTAAGTGTATTCATGACTATGACATGTCAGAAAAAGAAAGAGAGAAGGAGCAGGCGGACATCGCCAAGCGTGATGATGACGTTGCCGGGGTGGTAGAACGCCTTAGTAAGGCTGAAGCGGAGATTGCTGAATTAAAGGCTCAGTTGTCCCAAGTAGAGGTGGAGAAGTCCTCGCTGGTTTCTGAACTGACCAGGACGACCAAGGAAAGCCATGAGAACTTGGCCCGGTTCAAAGCGGGATATGAAGAAGCCTACAAGGAGACCCGGCGGGGCTGGAAGAAAACGCTTATGGAAGCGCAAAATCGTGCCTATGTCTTGGGGGCGCGAGATCAACGCCTGGAGTATTTCTTGTCTCCGCAGGGTCAACACTTTCTAGGGTTGATGCTGGAGGGCACTCTGGGGGCCTTCAAAAAGACTCCCGAGTACCTAGAGGATTTTGGGCCCCTCTTCGCTTATGTGATACAGCAGTCTGCTTCCAAGGCGTTAGAGATGGCTGGGGCGACCCCGGAACAGCTTGCTACCCTGGACCTGCATGCCTTAATGGATAACCTCAAAGATGAGGAAATAAACAAGCTGATGGGGATCCCTGCGAATTCTCCGGGGAAGCCAGAATGGTGGTATCCAGTGCTGGAGAGGGCCATTCCCTATTTCGCCTTTGGGATTGGGTCTGCTTCAGTGCCCTCCGCTCCATTGTATGCGCCTGCTTTCTCTGCTTCCCTGGCGGGCTTTGTGAACCGGCTGCGGGATCCCACCAACAAAAGCACCCGAAGATTTTCTCAGTATGGTGTGGTGCCTCCTCTGCCCTCTGATTTGACGGCCTCCATTTTTGAAGATTCCGCTTCCTCCTCCTCTGCAATGGATCAACTTTTTACCCTGTATCGAGATGAGAAAACGTTTGTACAAGAAGCTGTGAAATTGCTGGACTTGGGAGTCCGTCTCCCCGAAGTGAAGGAAGCTGGCATGCTGCCAGTGTTTACAGAGGGAACCTCTGCTAGTCAGGTCCCTGCCAGTGATGTCCCTCCTCCGGTTTCCTCTACCTCTGCTCCTGCTTCCTCTACTCCCGCTAAAGATTCTTCTGCTCCTCCCTCTTGATGTCCCCTATCTCTTCCCTGACTTACATGAAATTTTTGTAACTCGTAAATTTGTACAAACTTAGTACTTACTTCTCGCTCTTGGATGTACAGCTGTGCCTCCTTGGAACGTTTTTATGAAACTTCTTTCCCGCTTATGTCGTTTTTTTCCCTCTGTTCTTTGTGTTGTTTTTTGTTGCTTGTTCATGTTGAGTTTATATTCTCGCATCTCCTCTGCTGGTTTGATTTGATTTTGATGACCCTTCTAGCGTGGGTTTTGATGATTCCTCTGTCGAGGGCTCTGATGACTCCTTTGGCGAGGATTCTGATGGTTCCTCTGGCGAGGATTTTGATGCCTTCTCTGGCCGAGATTTGGCGGACTCCTCTGGTGAGGATTTTGCTGACTCTTCTGGCCAAGATTTGGCAGACTCCTCTGACGAGGACTTTGTTAAATCCTCTGGCGAGGATTTTGCTGACTCCTCTGGCGAGGATTTTGATGACTCCTCTGGCCCAGATTTGGCAAACTCCTCTGGCGAGGACTTTGCTGACTTCTTCGGGTAAAAGCTTCACCGCCTCCTCTTGCGAGGATTTGGTTGACCTTTATGATAGGGATATCACCGCCTCCTCTACCGAGTATTTGGTTACTTTCTCTGTCAATGATTTCGCGATTCCCATCCAAGCTGCTTCCCATCCGAGCTGCTTCCCATCCAAGCTTGAGCACTCTGCGCGGAGCATGGAGGACCCGGGGGGTGCAACCAACTTTCGCGGCTTACGATTAAATAGTGACCCTCTGCGCGGAGCATGGAGGACCCGGGGGGTGCAACCAACTTTCGCGGCTTACGATTAAATAGTAACCCTCTGCGTGGAGCATGGAAGGCCCGGATGGCACGACCAACTTTCACGGCTTACGATTAAATAGTAACCCTCTGCGTGGAGCATGGAAGGCCCGGGTGGCACGACCAACTTTCACGGCTTACGATTAAATAGTAACCCTCTGCGTGGAGCATGGAAGGCCCGGGTGGCACGACCAACTTTCACGGCTTACGATTAAATAGTAACCCTCTGCGCGGAGCATGGAGGACCCGGGGGGTGCAACCAACTTTCGCGGCTTACGATTAAATAGTAACCCCCTGCACGGAGCATGGAAAACCCGGGGGGTGCGACCAACTTCCGTGGCTTACGGTTAAGGACAACCTCTGCGCGGAGCATGGAGGACCCGGGGGGTGTAACCAACTTTCGCGGCTTACGATTAAGTGCCACCTCTGCGCGGAGCATGGAAGGCCCGGATGGCACGACCAACTTTCGCGGCTTACGATTGAATAGTAACCCCCTGCACGGAGCATGGAAAACCCGGGGGGTGCGACCAACTTCAGTGGCTTACGGTTAAGGACAACCTCTGCGCGGAGCATGGAGGACCCGGGGGGTGTAACCAACTTTCGCGGCTTACGATTAAGTGCCACCTCTGCGCGGAGCATGGAAGGCCCGGATGGCACGACCAACTTTCGCGGCTTACGATTGAATAGTAACCCCCTGCACGGAACATGGAAAACCCGGGGGGTGCGACCAACTTCCGTGGCTTACGGTTAAGGACAACCTCTGCGCGGAGCATGGAAGACTCGGGGGGTGTAACCAACTTTCGCGGCTTACGATTAAGTGCCACCTCTGCGCGGAGCATGGAAGGCCCGGATGGCACGACCAACTTTCGCGGCTTACGATTGAATAGTAACCCCCTGCACGGAACATGGAAAACCCGGGGGGTGCGACCAACTTCCGTGGCTTACGGTTAAGGACAACCTCTGCGCGGAGCATGGAAGACCCGGGGGGTGTAACCAACTTTCGCGGCTTACGATTAAGTGCCACCTCTACGCGGAGCATGAAAGGCCCGGATGGCACGACCAACTTTCGCGGCTTACGAGCGCTTCCCTCCCTCTGCGCGGAGCATGGAAGGCCCGGATGGCACAACCAACTTTCGCGGCTTACGAGCGCTTCCCTCCATCTGTTTTTCCTTTGACTTGTTGAGAAGCCATTTTTGAATTTGAAAATTGGGGACTACGGGTATACACCCTACTCCCCCCTCTGGTGACATGTGCAATACTCTGTTATGAACATGTTGGCCCAATTATTCCTTACTCCGTTTTCAGCCCATAAACTCGCGTGGGCCCATTATCTCTTAGCCCATTTCTTAAGCCCAGTATCGCCTCTATATATACCCTTCCCCCTTCGCGATCTAGGTTATAATTCCTCATTTCTTTTCCTCCGTCCCGAACTGCTCTCCTTTCCAACCCTAGATCTGCCAACCTTTTGCCTCTCTTGTTATGTATCTTTCCCCATCTTGGTTGTAAAGCACTCAGGTAAGGGAAGTTCCCCTCTGAACACTCACATCCCTAAAGGCTCCGCCTTTTCCTCTGTATTTCTGGTGCAGATCTCTAACTTTGTGGTTGTAATGAGCGGACTTCCCGTACTTGAGAGCATTATTGCCGTGTTTCTCAGATCTGGACGTTGATTCTCCGGATCCGGGCGTTGATTCCCCAGATCTGGACGTTGGTTTGCTCCTTTTCTGTATTCCTTCTCTGTAGCATTTTGACTTGTTATTTTTCTGGATATTCTGCAGGCGTGTGGTGGAGCTGAAGTAGATCTGAGAAATGAGCATGTCCCGGCGGCGAAAGAGAACTCGAAGTGTTGGATCGTGGAAGAAGAGACGTCCATCCCTGATGCTTGCTTTCCCTTTGACCTGCTAAGAAGCAGTTTTTGTATTTGTTTCTCCCTTGTCCTGCTAAGAAGCAGTTTACATTTTGAATTTAAAAATTAGGGATTACGGGTATACACCCTACTCCCCCCTCTGGTGACATGTGCAGTGCTCTGCACGAACATGTTAAGTAGCATATGTAATGTAAGAAAGCAAGAATTGAAATAAATGAAACAACACAAGGGAATTCCCTAGAACCACATATCTGTTTTATTGATATTATGGCCCCGGACCTCGTTAAAACCCCTGTGGGGAAAAAGAGTATCCGGTCTACAAGTGATTACTCCTGCTAAGAAGCAGTTATACATAGAACTTTTTGAGTGTGTTTATATTCCATGGCCTGGGGAGAGCTCTGCCGTCTGAATCCGTCAATGTGTACGCTCCGCCACCCAAGACCTCTGTAACGATGAATGGTCCTTCCCAATTTGCTTCAAACTTGCCCACTGCCTTTAATGCGTCTGCTCTTTTCAATACTAGATCGCCCTTGACCAGCTTTCGTGCTCTGACCCTTTTGTCGTAGCCTGCTTTGATGACACTTTTATATTTTGCTGCTCTGATTTGCGCTTCTTCCCGCTGTGCTTCCACAAGGTCTAGCTCAGTTCTTCGAAGGTCGGTGTTATGCTCTGTATCATAGGTGATAATGCGATATGATTCCAATCTGGCCTCTGCTGGTATCACCGCATTGGATCCATATACCAGCGTGAAAGGAGCCTCCCCTGTTGCCGTCTTTGGACTGGTGCGATAAGCCCAGAGGACGGTATCCAATTCTTCAACCCACTTCCCTCTGCTCTGGTTCAACCTCTTCTTGAGCCCTTCACAGATTGTTCTGTTAGCTAATTCCACTTGGCCATTTGCCTGTGGGTGAGCCACTGAGACAAAACGCTGGGTGATGTCCATTCGGTCGCAAAAATCCGCGATTCTCTGCCCTGTGAACTGAGTCCCGTTATCAGATACAATGATTCTTGGTACCCCGAATCTGCAACAGATGTTCCTCCAAATAAAGCGTTCCACTGTAACTTCATCAATCTTGCCCACAGCCTCGGCCTCGACCCACTTAGAAAAATAGTCTACTGCCACGATGAGAAAGCATTTCCCTCCAGGTGCTGTAGGCAACTTTCCGACTATATCAATCCCCCATTTGTCAAACGGACAGGCAGCGTACATGACACCCATGGGCTCCCCTGGTGTGTTGATTCTCCCAGCATGCCTCTGGCAGGCTTCACACTTGCGGACGAACTCTCTGGCTTCCTTGTTGATATGAGGCCAATAGAACCCTGCCCGGATGATCTTGCGCACAAGGTCCCGAAATCCCGTATGCCCACCACAGCAACCTGCATGAATTTCTTTCAGAGCAAAGTTAGCTTCATCTGGCGATAAGCATTTTAACAGAGGTTGAGTGAAAGATCGTTTGAAGAGTTGATCGTTGATTAGGCAATAATTCTCATAACGCGCCCTCTGATTGGTTTCTCTGCTTAGCCGTTCCCCTGTCTTTAGGAAGTGTATGATTGGAGCCCGCCAATCGTCCCTGATCTCTACCGAGAACACCTGTGAAGTCTCCATCTCCCGGGTATCACAGAGTAAAATAATCTCATCACTCCAAGTTTGTTCTACCGCACTAGCCATGCGTGCCAGTAGGTCAGCCTTTGTGTTCTCCTCCCGAGAAATCTGTTCGAGCTTAAATTCCATGAACTTTTCTTTCATTTCGCTGATTTTGGTATAGTACGCCTTCATCCTCTGATCTTTGATATTATAACTTCCCGAGAACTGTTGAGCTACTAACTGAGAATCTGTTTTGATGATGACGCACTCGGCCTTGAGCTCTGATAAGATATGTGACCCTCTGACCACGGCCTCATATTCCGCTTCATTGTTGGACAACCGACAAGTGAATTTGATGGCGAACTGGTATGTCCCGTAACCCGGTGAAGTGATATAAACCCCGATTCCACACCCTTCTTTTGTTACTGATCCATCTACAAAAGCAACCCAGAACTCTGGGACGGGACGACGAGTTGTTTCTTGTATGAAGTCCGCCAGCGCTTGCGCCTTGATCGCCGTTCTCGGCTCATAATCCACATCATACTCCCCCAACTCCACAGCCCACTTGACCATTCTCCCCGACAAATCCGGGCGTCCCAAAACTTGTTTGAAAGGCAAAGCAGTGCGTACCACCACCCGATGTGACAAGAAGTAAGGCCTCAACTTTCTCGCCGTGACCATGACCGCCAGAGCAGCCTTCTCGATCTCTGTATAATTCGATTCTGAACCTTGAATAATTCGGCTGACGAAATAGATGGGCTTCTGGTGGCTTCCTTCTTCCCTGATAAGCACAGAGCTGATCGCATCCTCCCCTACCGCTATATACAGATACAACGTTTCTCCCGGGACCGGCTTGGTCAGAGTCGGGAGCTTTGCCAGATATACCTTAAGATCCTCAAATGCTGCTCGACATTCCTCTGTCCATAAAAACTTAGTTCCCTTCCGCAATACTTTGAAAAACGGCATACTACGTTCTGCCGATCGTGATATAAATCTGCTCAGAGCAGTGATGCGTCCGTTCAGAGTCTGCACCTCCTTGATTCCTCTGGGTGGTGTCATTTCCATGATAGCCCTGACCTTTTTGGCATTAACCTCAATCCCTGCAGGTGTGACCTTATATCCCAAAAACTTCCCTGTTGTGACCCCAAAGGTACATTTTGCTGGATTCAACATAAGTCGATGGTCTCTGACCACCGTGAATATCTCCTCTAGATCAGAAACATGATCCTCTGCCCTCACACTCCGAACAAGCATGTCATCCACGTATACTGAGATATTTTTAGCAAGTTGGTCTTTGAAAATTTTTTCCATCATTCGCTGATACGTGGCTCCCGCATTCTTCAGACCGAACGGCATACTTTTCCATCCATATACCCCACAACAGACGACAAAGGCCGTTTTGGCGATGTCTCCCCTGTTCATCTTTACCTGATGATATCCCTGGTATGCATCCATCATGGATAACAAAGCACACCCCGAAGTAGAATCCACCAATTGGTCAATCCTTGGTAGAGGATAGTGGTCCTTTGGGCAAGCAGCATTTAAATCTCTGAAATCCACACACATCCTCCAAGTGTTTGTTTTCTTGAGCACCATCACCGCGTTTCAGATCCACTCTGGATATTGCACCTCCACAATATGCCCGGCTTTCAGTAATTCATAGACCTGCTCTCTGATTGCAGCGTCCTTTTCAGCCCCAAAATTCCTTATCCGCTGTTTCACCGGCTTAACCTTAGGGTCCACGTTGAGACAATGCTCCGCCAGCCCTCTATCAATTCCTTTTAAATCTGCGGTGCTGAATGCGAATACATCCGCATTTCGCCGAAGACAACCAATGAGCTCTTCTCTGACCTGATCACTCATGGCAGACCCGATTTTAGTCTGGAAACCCTCTTTCCCTGGGAATAATTCAATCATGTTGCAAACATCGCTAGTGGACACCAGCGCGGTTTTTTCTGTGGAGTCTCTGTCTTTTAATAAATCCGCCAACTCTTGGCGCTCCTCTGCTGGGGCATGCACCTCGCCCACCTTTCCCTTTTTCCGTGTATCTGATCCCTCTGACATTCTTTCTCTCTTTTGGCCCGCTGATTGTGTAAGCATTTGTACGTGGCATGCTTTCGACGCTGTTTGATCACCACAAACTTCTCCCACTTTTCCCCCTCCGATGGGGAACTTCATTTTCAAGTGAAACATAGAAATTATTGCCTTGAACGCCGTCAAAGCAGGCCGACCGAGTATGACATTGTATGAAGGTTTGAGCATGTCCACAACTAAGAATCGTACCATCCTTGTCCTGCTGCTAGCAGCATTAGCACCCAGAATTATTGGCAACTCCTCATAACCTAACGGCATGACCATCTCTCCCCCGAACCCAAACAAAGGGGCATTTGTTGGCTCAATACGGACTTCGATTCCCATGTTTTGAAGGCATTCCCTGTACAAAATGTTTACAGCACTACCCGAATCTACAAATATACGGTGAATAATGCAGCCGGCAATGTCTGCCGTGATTACCAGCGCATCATCGTGCGGGTACATCAACGTGCGCAGATCCTCTGCCCCGAATGTGATAGCTGGGTCCTCCGCCGCGCTTGTAATCTCCATGACCCGCTTAGGATAATATCCCGATTTGACTGCCCGCACCACCTGTTTCTTAGCCCTGTTCGATGTGGGCATCCCATTCTCTCCACAAATCATATGAACTTTCCTCCGATATAGGAAAGGGGGAGCTTGTCTTTCCGGTCCCTCTCTACGGTTATCTCGATTGTCATCGGGCCTACGATCTCTGTTATTTCCCTGCTCTTGTCGCTGATCACGGTTATTTCTCTGATCCCTCTGATCTCGTTGATCCCTTTGATCTCTCTGATCATTCCGCCTCTGACCCTCATTTCCTCTGTCGATGAACTGGTCGAGGTATCCCTGCCGAACCAGCAACTCCAATTGGTGCTTAAGATGTCCACAGTATTTCGTGTAATGTCCGAAAAAATTGTGATACTCACACAACTTGTTATTAGGCCCCTCCTGTGGCGGCCCAGTCCGATAGGTTCCCGGTGCCCGGAAGAACGGCTGATCCTTTATCAAATGGAAAATTTCCTCTTGTGGTTTATTCAAGGGCGTGTACTCAGTAAATCGCGTAACCTCATTCATTGTGCGTTGCTGATGGGACGGCATTCCTCCCTGTGGTGGTAACACCCTCGGGGGCAACCCTTTGAATGGGGCCCTATCTTGCTGCCTCTGTCTCTCAGGTGCTTCCTCGGCTTTTTTGACCTTATGTTTGTCATTTTCCACTTTTCTTGCCATCTTGGCATCCTCTAACTGTAAGTATCCTGGCAACCTTGCCATAATGTCATCAAAATCCCTTGCTGGACGGATTTGCAATTCGTCAAAGAAGATCCCTGGCCTTAGTCCTCGGACATAGGCGCAATTTTTGATTTGCGATTCCGCCTCTGGCACCTCCAGAGCAGCAAGATTAAACCTCGCTGTGTACTCCCGCAGCGTTTCTCCCTGTTCCTGCTTAATATCCATCAGCGAAAGAGCTGACTTTCCTACCCTCCGTGAACTCGCAAACTGACGCAAAAAGCGAGTCTGCAGATCTTCAAAAGAGTGAATGGAATTCGGGGGAAGCGTCCCAAACCATAACTGAGCCGGTCCAGTGAGAGTAGTTGAAAAGATACGGCACTTGATGCCCTCCGTGTACATATGCAGCGTGACCAACCCTTCAAACCGATTGAGGTGCACCTCCGGATCGGTAGTGCCATCATAATCCAGTGAGATGGGCTTGTAGCTTCTGGGTAGGGTATCTGCCAAAATATCATCAGAGAAAGGACTACGGTTGCTGACGGGGTGAAACCGTGAAGTCTTAGCCCTCTTGTCCCCCTTATGCCTCCCCTGCTCCCTTCTGTCCCTGGGTGCGTCACGAGCATGGCGCTTGTGAATTCTATATTCAGGTCTGCCAGAGGAATACTCCGGTTCTCGTTCCTCTGATCTCTCTGTGTAGCGCGATTTTTCTGATCGATGGGACTTCTCTACCCGGTGTGATTTTCCTGACCTTTGTTCCCTGTCCTCCCTCCGGGATTTCTCCCTCAATGATTCCTCCAGATCCTGGAGTTGGTGTTTCAGCTGGGATACTTGGTTTTTCAATCGTGCCTTCTCCTTTGGTCTCTCTTCCTCGAACACAAGGGAGACGGATTGACTATCAGACTCATCAACCCTCTCCTTTCTAACAACATTGTTGAGTCTGACACGGCTTCCTTCTGGTCTTCTTTCCACTTCCCTGTCAGCAGGGTCCCCTTGCATTTCCAGAGGCATCGCAGCCTGTTTGTTGATTGCTAAAGTGTTTGCCTCCTGAATAGCGGGAGGTGGGGCCTCAGTACCCTGCAGGTTGGCTGCTCCCATCGGGGTAGCCACAGTAGGGATGACGGACATCATGGGAGTTCCCAATGCCTGCCGCATGTTAGCGTAACTGAGCAAGGCCATCATTTGCTCTGCCAGCCCAAAGTTAATCGATCCTCCTCCAGACGCGGGAGCCAGATTCGGCAGATCAGAACCCGGGGTGACCAAAGCAAACCTCTGTGCGTTGACATTCAGTCATGTTGTCGGCGTGGCTGAGATAGCCTGAAAACCCGGTGGCACAGTGAAAGTAGGATTGCCCTGAAGGCCAGTGAACAACGAGGTAGGCACCTCAGTAGTGACAGCAGCGGAGTCAAACTCCTTCTCCAAGTTCCGGTGAGCATCAGAGGATCCCATGGTACCTACACATAAACAAAGTGAGAAACAATCCCAACGACGAAAGAATAAACCCTCCGTTACCGATTGGGGCCCCGATATAAGAAATCCAATAAGAAATCCCGGCTACCGGTACAGAGACCGTTAAAAAATTCCCCACGCAGTAACTCTATACACTGGGAAATAAACCCATGGCATAGATTGAGAAAACAGAGCCCGCATAACGGCGGTTTCCCCCGTGAACCCACACCAATGTCCGGCGGAGAAAACAGAGCACCCAGAGAACCAAAATAGGAAAACCAAAGATAGGCAAAAATAGGGTAACCACCAACAAACTTATTAGCGTAATACGTTAGAAATGATAGATAAATAAGAGATATGTAAGGAAACGAACATCATAACCTACAATTAATACGATCATGCAATATAACAACAGCAAAACCTACAAGCAATTTAGAATTATCATGGCAATCAGCCAGATTATCAACATGATGCGTTAACCAGAGCACAAAACGAAGATTAGTTTACAAGAACATGAAGAATATCAATAATTATTTCCCTTAAGTGAAGATCATCCGCATATCAACAGCATGAACCTCACCACAACAGAGACAAAGTGTTAATCATCATATTACCGAGGTAAAACCCTCGCATCAACGACAACAAACCAGGATAACCAGTGACAATGTAATAACTAACACATTATCGATGCAAAACCCATAGATCCGCAACAAAAAACCCTCATATAACAGGAACAAAGCATAACTCCCCAATTCACCGATCGAAATCGAAAATTAGCCACAAAGACGTGGAAAACACTGATAAATACCCTCCCTTAAACGAAAAACATCTGCAACAGACTATCACCCTCCGATCCAACAATTAAGAACGAGAATTAATCGCCAAGACATGGGAAGTAACGGTAATTATCATCCTCAAGCGAAGAACACCCACAGATCCACAATACAAGCCCACTCATAACAGAAACAAAGTGCTGATCGACGTACTATCGGTGCAAAATCATGAATTAACAATAAAAACCCCACGCCTACCAAAAACAGGATAGTATCCGACAAATCACTAGTATAATTCTAAGATTATCGTAGAAAATACGAAGATATTCCGCAATTATCACGTTGACATGTAAAACATCCATACGCAAACAGCATAAACCCAAGATATCGGGGATCCGTAAGAAAACGACTGACATAATCAAAACAGAGCATCAAACTACAATTTCCTCATGCAAAACATTAGATCGGTGACGCAAACGTCAATTTCACAAGGAAACCCCTTATCCACGGACAACCAACCCGAACAAACAGTAAACAGATGTAAATTTCCCCTGATTCATGATTTGTACCCGTCACCACCTTTCCCCATGCACCCAAAACATAAATCAACACAGATCATGGAGGATTAGCAACATATTAACTTAGAGAACACAATTAACCGACCCAAAAACAGTTGGGTGCCCGAATTATTGGCTCCATCGGTGCCGACGCCCGCAAATCCGATTGGAATTGCAGATCTGCGTACGCCGGCGACCATAATCTCACGTCTTAATTCAGTAGCTTTCCCACAGACGGCGCCAGTTGGTGAATTAATAACCAACACCTAAACTATAAGATGTAAAGCGTGGACTATACCTAGTAAAGTTGATCGGAAAGAGTGAAATGAAGCGATCGGAAAACAGGAGCTCAAAGGGAAATTAGCTGTTGTATTTAAAAATATATGATAGCGTGATTGTAATACATGAGCTGAGGTCTATTTATAGATTACAACTGAGGGTAGAAAGGTAAAATCATTATTCATGCATGCTCCTTGCGTGGTCGGAGGGTAGAACAGTAACTTCGCCTTTACGCGGGAGATCTTCCCGCGCCTTCTAGCTTTTCTCTGGTGAAGGTGACTTCTCTGGCGAGGATGACTCCTCTGACGAAGGTGGCTTCTCTGACAAGGATGACTTCTCTGATGAAGCTGACTTCTCTGATGAAGCTGACTTCTCTGGTGAAGGTGACTTCTCTGGCAAGAGCCATTCCGCTGGTGAGTGAGATGTCTCTGATTAATGAAATCCCTCTGGTAAGAATGATTCTTCTGACCAGCCTGACTCCTCTGGTGAAGATGACTCCTCTGACGAGTGTACTTCTTCTGCCATATTCGTTCCGCTGGTGGGGTCGATTCCTCCGATTTGTATTTTTTCCCTACTCTGCACATATTACTCCTCATCAATATTAATCTTAATCACTTTCGCCAATTAAATATAGGTTGTGATAATAGAAATACATTTTTATATAAATATTCTTTTGATGAAGTTTATGAAAAGTTGATGTGGGATTGAATATTTTAGAAGAAAAAAATATGTAAATTTAAAGTATGATATGATGTACGATTGATGTGTCGCATCTGCTACTAATCGTATATCGATAATATTTACTCTCTCCGTCCCTCAAACAATTTTTCTTTTTCTATTTTGGTTCGTTCCCAAAACATCTTCCTAACATATTTTTGGAAACAATTTCACTAATTATTATGCTTACAATTTCACTTTTTGTGAGACTCGTTCTCCACTTTCACTAACTATCACTCTTACAATTTCACTTTTTGTGGGGCCCATTCTCCACTTATCAAATACATGACTAACTTTTATTAAAAATCGTGTCATCCTCTCTTAGGAAAATGTTTGGGGGACGGAGGGAGTATTAAGTTTGTTCAAATTCTTTAAATTTGACAGATAAGAAATAATTTAATTAAACATATGTCATTTGAGTATCATCTCATATGGACCTAATAAGACTAGATAATCATATGAAGCTCTAAAGACCGCATATGACATTTGAACGTCAAAATTTTGAAAACCATATTCTTTAGGAGTTTGAAATACCACATCCGAATTTTGAGCATCATCTTATATGGAGCTTGGAGATTATAACTTACTTGTGAGTATCATTTTGTCTAGAGTTTGTGAAATTATAATTAAGTTATGATAATAATCTCTTTTGGAGCTTGACATGCCATCTCTGACTTTTGAGCACCCTCTTGTGTGGAACTTGAAAAATCACAACTTAATTTTGAGCATTATCTTGTCTGAAACTTAAAATGCCATAACTGAGTTTTGAGCATTATCTTGTCTGATGTTTGAAAGACCATAACTGACTTGTGAGCATTATCTCATCTAGAGTTTGAAAGATCATAATTGAGTCTTGGCAATCTCGCCTCTTACTTATGAGCATCATCTCTAAAACTTGAAAGACGAAAAAATGAGTTACGAGCATCATCTCGTCTCAAACTTTATACAACATCGTCAAATTTGAAATTATATTCAATTATATATATATATAGTTAATTATTTAAGTGAATACATATATATAAACGTATTATATATATACATATTAATTTGTGAGTACGACGTGATAAACTTAAACTAATATTATATAATAAAATAAAATACAAATATAAATCTATTTTTGGTAATGGAAATTGATTAAAAAATTATAAAAAAATAAGAATAAATGAAAATTGAGGAAAAGAAAATAGAGTGATTATACGGAGCCACGTAGAATATGATTTATTTTGCTATTATATATATATATATATATATATATATATATAGGGGGCCGCTCCAATGAGACCCCATAATTTTAGTGAGATCTAGGGCACGATCTGGTGCATTTATTTTATCAATCCTATGGCTGATATTGTAACTGGAGGGTGATTTTTTTTCGCAGGGTTCGAATCTTGGATGGAGCAGAATATTTTAAATTTTATTATTCATCAGTATATACTACATTGTTCATCAGTATATACGGCTCTGTTCATCAATATATATGTCTTATTCATTACGAATTTTTTAATTTTTATTTTTCATCAGTATATACATCTTGTTCATTAGATATACGTTTTGTTCATTAGTATTATATGTCTTATTCATTGTACTCATGTTACACGAAAAATAGGGGGTCTCACTGGAGCGCGCCCCTATATATATATATATATATATATATATATATATATATAGGGTGCGGTTATAGTGAGAACCACAATTATCGTGAGAACATAAGAACCAATAAAATTACTGCATCTGCTATACAAATTAATGCATCCGCTATTAAATTTAATGCATCCGAAAAAAAAAAAAAAAATTTGCTCCCTTCAGGATTCGAACCCAGCATCTGCATCCATCCACCAAGATGATGCATCCACCGTAGATCTTGATGATCGAATGGCTTAAAATGGTTCTCCGTTCTTTTTTTATTAGTGGTTCTTATTTGAACCTCTCCCTATATATATATATATATATATATATATATATATATATATATATATATATATAGGGTGCGGTTATAGTGAGAACCACAATTATCGTGAGAACATAAGAACCAATAAAATTACTGCATCTGCTATACAAATTAATTAAATTTAATGCATCCGAAAAAAATATTTTTTTTTCTCCCTTCAGGATTCGAACCCAGCACCTGCATCCATCCACCAAGATGATGCATCCATCGTAGATCTTGATGATCGAATGGCTTAAAATGGTTCTCCGTTCTTATTTTATTAGTGGTTCTTATTTGAACCTCTACCTATATATATATATATATATATATATATATATATATATATAGGGCTGCTCCAATGAGACCCCCTAATTTTAGTGAGATCTTGGGCACGATCCGGTGCGTTTATTTTATCAATCCTATGGCTGATATTGTATTTGAAGGGTGATTTTTTTTCGCAGGGTTCGAATCTTGGAGGGAGCAGAATATTTTAAATTTTGTTATTCATCAGTATACACTGCATTGTTCATCAATATATACGGCTCTGTTCATCAGTATATATGTCTTATTAATTACGAATTTTTTAAATTTTATTTTTCATCAGTATATACATCTTGTTCATTAGATATACGTTTTGTTCATTAATATTATATGTCTTATTCATTGTACTCATGTTATACGAAAAATAGGGGGTCTCACTGGAGCACGCCCCTATATATATATATATATATATATATATAGGGTGTGGTTATAATGAGAACCACACTTATCGTGAGAACATAAGAACCATTAAAATCAATGCATCTGCTATATAAATTAATGCATTCGCTATTAAATTTAATGCATCCGAAAATAATAAAAATTTTGCTCCCTTCAGGATTCGAACTCAGGATCTGCATTCATCCACCAAAATGATGCATCCACCGTAGATCTTGATGATCGAATGGCTTAAAATGGTTATCCGTTCTAATTTTATTTAGTGGTTCTTATTTGAACCTCTCCATATATATATATATATATATATATATATATATATATAGGGGAATGCTAAAATAAGAACGCTTCTTAAAATATAAATTAGGAACCATTTTCAGCCCTTAGATCATCAAGATCTACGGTTGATTCATCACCTTGTTGGATAAATTCATGGTCCTGAGTTCGAATCCCAAAGGTAGCAAAAAATTATTTTTCGCAATTCATGCCTTTATACAGTTTATTCATGCATGTTATACATAAAATTCATGCATTTTTGCTGGTTCGTAATTCTTAAAATAAGGGTGGTTTATTGAATAACCGCCCCCTATATATATATATATATATATATATATATATATCTATCTATATATATATATATATATATATAGGGGATGGCTAAAATAAGAGCATTTCTTAAGATATAAAATAAGAATCATTTTCAGCCCTTAGATCATCAAGATCTACGGTTGATTCGTAATCCTGTTGGATGGATTTATGGTCCTGAGTTCGAATCCCAAAGGTAGCAAAAAATTATTTTTCACAATTCATACATTTATACAACGAATTCATACGTGTTCTACATAAAATTCATACATTAAAAATTGCTCTTATTTCTTATTTTAAGATGTGCTCTCACGGTAGCCCATATATATATATATATATATATATATATATATATATATAGATTGAGCATAGACATGTATTTTATTTATTTATAACATTTAGTTGAAGAATATCTTTCTAAAAAATGAATTGACATTTGAATTGATTGCTTTTTGTGGATTAATTTATTGGTATACTTTATTTAAGTTTTAGTCACACTTGGAACAATCTCAATTAAGTGGGTATAAGGATTCCTATTTTGGATGTCATCATTTTATTAAGTTAAATTTTTTGGGTGAAAAAAGATGAATTGTGAGGCATGATGAGCCTGTTGGTAATTGAGTTTATATATATAAGAAAAGTTGGTATGAGGTTAATAGGGATTTCAGGCGTTTTAAAACAGACGAAAAACAGACGAATGGACCCTCGAAGTGCTAATGTGTTTTAATTTGGCTGAAAAAATAGAAGGCCGTGGGCCCGTGAGTTATATAATGGTTCCGATAATCAAATAAATATGTAGGATTTATAATTAAATGAATATTTTGGATTTATCTAATAGTTTTATACGATTATTTAATAGTACAGACTTTGTCTAATAGTTTTATACGATTATTTAATAGTATAGAATTTGTCTATAAATTTATATGATTATTTCATAGTTTTAAATGTAAAAATTGATTAGAAATGTATAAATAGATAAGAATGAATGAGAATTGAAGAAAATTATAGTGGAGTGATTATACGATGCCACGTACTAATGTAGTTATATAATGGTTCTAATAATCAAATGGATATGTATGATTTATAAATAAATGGATATGTTGGATTTATCTAATAGTTTTATACGATTATTTAATAGAACAGATTTTATCTAATAGTTTTATACGATTATTTAATAGTATAGAATTTATCTATAAATTTATATGATTATTTAATAATTTTTAAATGTAAAAATTGATTAAAAATGTATAAATAAATAAGAATGAATGAGAATTGAAGAAAAAATTAGAGTGGAGTGATTATACAATGCCACGTAGGATAGGATTTATTTTGCTATAATGTAAAAATTGATTAGAAATGTATAAATAAATAAGAATGAATGAAAATTGAGAAAAATTAGAATAAAGTGATTATACGATGGCACGTAGGATAAGATTTATATTGCTATAATATATAGACTAGCGTCTAACCCATCGAAATTCGACGGGAATTATTTTATGTCATCATTTATAATTATTTTATGTTATTTTTATTACTATAGCATATGAAATAGTTTATATATAAATTATTTTTTTAATTAATTTGATATGATCAAATTAAATTAGTAATACAATATTTGAAATAATATTAATTTTAATCACTTTCGCCAATTAAATGTAGGTTGTGATAATAGAAATACATTTTTATATATATATTCATTTGATGAAGTTTATAAAAAGTTGATGTGGGATTGAAGATTTTAGAAGAAAAAAATATATAAATTTAAAGTATGATATGATGTACGATTAATGTGTCGCATCTGCTGTTAATCGTACATCGATAATATTTACTCTCTCCGTCCCTCAAACATTCTTTTTTTTTTTTTTTTTTCTATTTTGGTTCGTCCCCAAAACATCTTCCTAACCTATTTTTGGAAACAATTTCACTAACTATCACTCTTATAATTTCACTTTTTGTGGGACTTATTCTCCACTTATCAAATACTCCCTCCGTTCCACGAATCTTGACACGATTTCCTTTTTGGGTCGTCCCACGAATCTTGACACGTTTCCATTTTGGATAATAATTATTACACTCTCTCCCACTTTATCACATTTATTATCTTCTCTCTCATACTTTATTACTTTTATTACTTTATCTCTCCTACTTTATCACTTTTATACTTTATTAATTACACACTTAAAATATTAATCTACAACTCCTTAATTCCTGTGCCGAAACCAAACGTGTGAAGATTCGTGGGACGGAGGGAGTACATAACTAACTTTTATTAAAAACTGTGTCATCCACTCTTAGGAAGATGTTTGGCGGACAGAGGAAGTATTAAGTTTGTTCAAATTCTTTAAATTTCATGGATAAGAAATAATTTAATTAAACATATGTCATCTGAGTATCATCTCATATGGACCTAATAAGACCAGATAATCATATGAAGCTCTAAAGACCACATATGACATTTGAACGTCAAAATTTTGAAAACCATATTCTTTGGAGTTTGAAATACCACATCTAAATTTTGAGCATCATCTTGTATGGAGCTTGAAGATTATAACTTACATGTAAGTATCATTTTGTCTAGAATTTGTGAAACTATAATTAAGTTATGAGAATAATCTCGTCTCAAACTTTAAACAACATCGTCAAATTTGAAATCATATTCAATTATATATATATATATATATATATAGTTAATTATTTAAGTAAATAAATCTATATATAAACGTATTATATATATACATATTAATTTGTGAGTATGATGTGATAAATAGAACATTTATTTTGCTATAATGTAAAAATTGATTAGAGATATATAAATAAATAAGAATGAATGAGAATTGAGAAAAAATAGAATGGAGTGATTGTACGATGCCACGTAGGATAAGATTTATTTTGCTATAATATATGTAGGATTACAAATAATCAACTTCCGAAAGATCTTCATTATGAAAACTTTAGTTACACCCAATATAAAATTTAAATTGTAAGCTAAATTTTGTAAAGTTAACTTAGTTGAATATTAATATATTAATATAGTAACTGATTAATGAAATTTGAACCTCTAAATGTTTGTAACATAGCAAATTGTAAAACTATCATTACTGACTCTTTATTTTCACTTGACTTGTTTTCAATAAATATTATGAGTTCATCGACATATGATTCCCACAATACGCAAGTTACTCTTGTCTCAATGTTACGTATAATTAACAACATAATTAAGAATAAAATAAAAATTCTAAATTATTATTCAACGAAGAATTGAAAAACTTATTCTGCATCAACCAATGGTACGTCGCACTTTTTAGCTTAGCCATATTTTATTTCTACACAATCTATATATGTTAATATTTTTTGTCTTGACCTCCCCAAGAATATAAATTTTTTATATAATATATTACACTTATTCAATACCAATTTGAGATTATATGAGTGAATATTTCTAAAATTAATGAAATCAAATCCATTTTGCAATGTCCGCATAGAATAGTCATATTATATTTATAGACACAATCCTATGAAAAATCAATACACATTACTTACAAGTTACAATATATCAACTTATTTACATATTTTATTATATATATTCCACCATTTGAATTAAAGTGAAACCTTGTATCCACTTCAACATTATCTCTAAAGTGAGTCGTTTTCTCCACTCGCAATATACTTAATTACTACAATTATTAAAATTTAAGTCATTCTCTTTTAGTATTATTTTTATAAGACATATCGAGTTTTAATTAGTTACTGAAAATTATTAAAAAGATATATATTGGAACTGGGGAATTCTTTATTGGAGAATGGAGAGTACGTATATAAGTTGTTGAAAACATTTTAATTATAAGCTCAACAAAACACTATATTGATTTCATTGTTAATTTGAAGGCTTCTGGTTATAGACTACTTAAATTAATTAGACTTATACTAAATGACGCAATTAAAATAATGATGAAAAGAAATTCGAATCTATGTTTAATCATAAATAGTGATAACAATCATATATAATTAAATTTATCATATCATTATATATAAAAATATTTATATAGATTTTTTAATTAATGTAGAGTTTGATAAGGGGTGGAGATTGATTATTAGAGATTTAGAAAAAAAAATAGAATAAGTGAGAATTGGGGAAAATTAGAATAGAGTGATTATACCACGCCACGTAGGATGAGATTTATTTTGCTTTTATATATATATAGATTTATTTATTGTAGTGTCATGCACTAATTTATTGAACAGATGACAGATCTACTACCGAAAAGCATTTGAGATAAATATTTGATAATTGCACCGTAGCAGGTAAATTGCATATGCTTTGGCTCAACCTGAATTTTGAAATTTCATACCTAACAATTAGGCAATCTATTAGCTAACATAGATTACAAAATATGTTGCATATTTGGAGAAAGCAGAAATTTCATGAAGACTCGACACTTCACAACTATAGATTAAAGAGTAGAAATACAGAGGTGATATCACCACCAATTTTGCTTTCTTTTCTTTTTTCTGGAAAGAATTATACTAAAATCCTCATGCACAAACAGATAGCAAAGATTCAAAAACTACCAATCAAATATAAAAGAGGTTAGAAGTGAAAAAGATATGAAACGATGTTGCTTTTTCAAATAGACATTTTGTGCTCTTACATGTTCGAACTCACCCTATATAAGAAAGAGGCACCAAGGCTAAGACACTTACACACTCCTACAACAAAAACTGGAGAAAATATTTGGCTGCATCTTTCTCGTTCCGTTTTCACAAAAGAAACATAAAATGCAAGTCCTAGAAAAAGACGTGCTTTCTGTTTGCAGTGTGGGCAAATCTGAGAGAGGTGAATCAGTGAACCACGATTCAACTGGGACAACCTCATTTTTCAAGACAACTTTCAATACTGTCAACACCCTTGCAGGTCTCTCTCTCTCTCTCTCTCTCTCTCATAGTTTCTCTAACATAATGCAATATATTTCCCTCTTGAGAAATGGAGATTTAACAAAAAAAGGTTATGGCAAAATCTTTTCAGGGGTAGGGATTATGTCGATTCCATATGCCATATCATCTGGAGGTTGGTTAAGCCTTATAGGTCTATTAGTTATTGCTAGTGCAACCTTCTATACGGGCTTGTTGATTAAAAGATGTATGGACGTAGACCCGAGTGTAAGAAGCTATCCTGATATTGGCGCTAAAGCTTTTGGAAGAAAAGGAAGAATACTTATCTCTGTTTCCATTCATCTTGAACTTTTCTTAATTGCCGTAGGTTTTCTAATATTAGCTGGGGATAACTTGCATAAATTACTACCAAACCTGGAAACAAACATACATGGTATCCAAATCGGAGGACCGCGGAGTTTCATCATACTAGTTGCCCTCATTGTACTACCTGTGATTTGGATAAATAAAATGACCACTCTCTCATACATATCCGCCACTGGTGTCTTAGCCTATATGGTCATACTAGGATCAGTTTTATGGTCAGGCCTATTTGATGGTGTCGGATTTCGTCAGAATGGAGTGCTTATAAACTGGAGTGGACTGCCTACAGCTTGCAGCTTGTATACTATGTGCTATCATGCTCATTCAGTTTTCCCCACTCTGTACACTTCGAGCAGAAATCATGGACAATTCCACTTGGTAAACTAAGTTCTTTTAGATTTTAAATTCAATTCACTTGTTCGGTTGTAGATTTTATATAAAGCTTTTGACAGGTTCTGCTCATCAGCTTTCTGTTCAGTACAGTAACCTATGCTTCAATGGCGATCATCGGATACCTAATGTTTGGATCAGAAGTACAATCACAGATAACATTGAGTCTTCCAACAAATAGTTATAGCTCTAAAGTGGCACTTTTTACTGCTTTAATCAATCCTATAGCCAAATATCCATTGTTGTTAAAGCCAATAGTTGACACGATCGAAACCCATTTCCAATCTTACTGTGAGAGAAAATTCTACCGTTTGTTGCTAAGGACTATCTTGCTTGGAATCAGTATTACCATAGCTGTGGCCCTACCGTATTTTGGGTATCTAATGTCACTTATTGGAGCATTTTTTAGTGCAACAGCTTCAATATTACTACCATGCATATGCTACTTGAAGATCTCACAGGCTTATAGGAAGATTGGTTTTGAATTGGCTGCCATTGCCTTCATCATGCCTATGGGCCTTGTTATCCTTCTTTTTGGTACTTATATTTCCATGTTGCAAATAATCAATAGCCTTTAGATAACACCGCGTAGATTTGATA
This sequence comes from Salvia miltiorrhiza, assembly GCF_028751815.1. Classification (NCBI taxonomy): domain Eukaryota; kingdom Viridiplantae; phylum Streptophyta; class Magnoliopsida; order Lamiales; family Lamiaceae; genus Salvia; species Salvia miltiorrhiza. The sequence continues at coordinate 528,841 of NW_026651511.1, forward strand.
TAGATATTTATCATCACTAATAAAAAGTACGCGCGATGTTCGTGATTTTATTCATTTGATGGCTCAATATCAATTTTTACTTCGACATAGATTTCAGCAATATTACTAAAACACATTTACACAGATTGCATTCAAATATGAGATCAAACTTCAGTCCAAACAGATAATCTTCATGTGCAAGTTAAGTATTTTCAGCAGCAAGAATATATCCTCACACGCAAAACAAGAATTATCTCCCGACAAGAATCTAAAAGTGGTACCTGATATCTCAATACAGCTTTCTCCAGCTATCTTCTTCAACCCTTTGTCTCTCATTTTGCTCCTGAGATCCTCTGCTTTCTCCCACAATCCCACTTCAGCATAGTTGTTTGCGATCATCACAAGGTTTCCGCTCCTCTTTGGTTCCAGTTCAATCAGCTTCTCCCTCACCTTCTCACTCACCCCGCTGCAGTCATTTACGTCATGAATGTGACAAGAGCTGAGCAATGCCCTCCACAGAACACCATCGGCCTCAACGGGCATGCCCATTACAAAGTCGTAAGCATCTTTAAGATGACCAGCACGACCCAACATGTCAACCATGGCACCATAGTGCACCATCATGGGCTTGATCCCGTGAACTTGCTCCATCTCTGTAAAATAACGCTGCCCATCCTCCATCAACCCGGCATGGCTACACGCACAAAGAACTCCAAGAAAAGTCACATGATTAGGCTTTATCGAATGATTCCTCATCTCCCTAAATATCTCGAGGGCCTGTCTAGCAAACCCATGCTGCGCAAACCCAATGATCATAGAGCTCCATGTCCAGATATTTCGATTAACCATCCTATCAAAAACTAAACTAGCATAAACAACATCCCCACATTTCCCATACATGTCGACAAGAGCAGTTCCCAGCTGACAATTCACAACCATACCATTCTCAATCACCTGAGAATGCAACCACTTTCCCAAGCTCAAATTCCCAATCTCTGCACAGGCAGACAGCGCAATCACCATTGTTGTCTCGTCCGGCACAAATCCACTGTTTCTCATCTTAAAGAAAAGCTCCACCGAATCATAAAACCAACCACACTCCGCATTGACATTCATCATCGAGTTCCAGGAGACGAGAGTTCTGTGAGTCATTTCATCGAACACCCTGTACGCATCCATCAGCTTCTTACAAAACCCGTAACAATGAATCATGGAGTTCTGCACATACACATTGAGAAGGCAACCGTGCTTCAGCGCATCCCCATGAACCTGCCGCCCCTCACTCAAGCCGGAAAACGAAGCGCACGACTTAAACACATAAGGGAAAGTATGCTCGTCGGGTCCAACTCCAATACGCCGCATATCGAGAAAAGCCCTCATCGCCTCTCGCTGCGAGCCGGAATTGGAGGTGGCGTAGGCCCTAATCACACTGTTCCATGAAGAGGATTCCAACTTTTGATAGAAATTAGCAACACGGTGAGCATGATTTATGCAATCAATTTGATGTTTCGCCCTAATTGAACCGGAAGTGCACAACAGGATGATCTCGTCAGTGAAGCAGGAATTGCCATAGAGGCCGGATATGATCAACTGGACGTGAATCTGCAGAATTTGTTTGAGCGAAGAACAGGATTTCAAGAGAGAGAAGCATCGTTCCAGCGGCGTGAAATTTGAATTACAGTTGAAGGGTTTGGGCGCCTGAATTTCAGAGACCGTTGAAGCCGAAAATCGGACCATACCATTTCGTTAGATAAGTTTTCGTACAAAATTTTATATGTATAATTGGGGCCTTCAAAATAGGTGGATTTTTTAAGTCAAATTATTTTTGGGCCTCTATTCTCTAAATTATTTTTTAATTTTCTCGAAGAGATATAAGAATTGTTTGGTTTAGAATCCACTCACATTCGAGTAACAAAAATATTAGTACTAGTGCTATGTTATACAATCATAACCCATTTTATTTTGATATAAGGAAGAAATAAATTAAATTTATCACTTTATATCTCGTTTATTTTAATGTAATAAAAATTTTAAATAGATCATATAAAATTTTGTGCAGCCTTTTCTTGTAGACAAAGTATAATTTTATATCTAATAGAGATTGTTATAATTTTATATCAACTTGTAAAGAATGGATAAATATATCATTCAAAATAAATAATTTTTTTTATTATACCTCGTTATATTATCATTTTATTTATAGGAATAAAAACTATATGCAACCTATAAATAAAACAAAATTTACCGTATGTGCAATAATAACTATAAAGATTTTACAATATGACCATACATAATTTTTACTGTTTATTATCCATCCAATCTATCGACACATCCTCGTCTTCTTAGATAAGTAAATTTAATGAATTCACGCATAGGGGTGTAAATGAGCCGAGTCGAGTCGAGTATTGACATATTCGAGCTCGAGCTCGGTCTATATGTATCAAGTTCGAGCTCGAGCTCGACTCGCTCGAGTTTGAGATTTTTGAGCTCGAGCTCGACTCGATTGCATATTCGATGAGCTCGAGCTCGACTCGGTTCGACTCGATTATTGAATCTTAATCGAACTCGAGCTCGTTTAGGCTCGGTGAGCTCGAGCTCGTTTAAGCTCGTCTCATACATGCTTCAACAAATTGTATATATTATGAGCTATATTAGTAATTAAGCTATGATATAGGGATAAAATCGTAATTTGTTTGAAAGCTCGATTAGGCTCGCGAGCCTAACGAGTCGAGTATGGTGAAACTCGAACTCGGGCTCGATACCTAGTCGAGTAGCTCGAGCTCGACTTATACCGAGTCGATTTCGAGTAATTTTCGAGTCGATCCCGAGTAGCTCGCGAGCTAGCTCGACTCACTTACACCCCTCACGCAGACAATACATTCTTATCTTCTTTTTTCTTTTTTTGATAAATTAACAATATTAAATAAAAAAAATTAAATATCACACCACAGAAAACTTAAATCCAAAATCTGTAGCAATAGGCATTAACCCATTACCGCTTAGCTAACACACACATAATATATCATTATCTTTGATTGCAATAGAGCATGTCGTCTCTAATAGGAGAAGATGAACGTGAATAAAAAACAATATTGTTTTGTTTTATGTTAAATTGTTCTTTCTTTTTCATTTTCCACATATATATTCAATGTTGTGCTGGGGACCGCATTGTGATTATCATGCGTTTGGGCCTTTTTATGAAAAGTTTATTTTGTCGAGAACCTATTTAAAATGATATATTGAATATTTTTTTTATAAATCAAATTTAACAATATTTAAACAAAAATAAAAATAAAAAGGAAGAAGAAAAGAGAACAAATTGATAGGAAAAGAGAAAGCAAATTGAAAGGAATAAATAGTGGAAAGAAAAACGCTCTTTTTATATATTAATGATAAATATCACATATAGTTATTTTTCAATAAAAATATAGTAATTCACATAATTTATCGTGGGACATTCACATTTTAATTTTGCAATATTTATGAGTTTCCTCATTAACTAATCTATACTATATGGAAAAGCCAAAAATTAACTTTGAAATCAATTTTAAAATTAAATGACAATTTTGAAATTATACTAAAATTGAAGGTTTATTTGTAAATTATTTTTTTCTTTTTTTTAATTTTTATATTTTTTTATTTATCTCTTTCTAAAATTGTGAAATTCGACTAATTATAAAATATTTAGTATGCATATCAAATTAAAGATCGCTATAAGAGCTTTAATTTGATATATTTTATGTAAATATTTGATTTCAAATGTAAAAATTGTATTTATTTAAAGAATAAATTTTAAAATATATATATCCCCCCTCTCAGCTTTTTTTGAATAAACCTATTTTGTAATTCTTTTTTATTTTTATTTTTAAATTTTTTCTTTGCATAATATCAATTTTTATTATTGTGAATTTTTCTTTATTTTTATTTTTTTTCAATATTCAGCTCAAATATATTCAGTTAAAATATATTTTTTCATTACTCTCTTCATCCTACATATTTATTCATACTTTTTTCTATTTGGTATGTCCCTCAAATTTATCCATAGTCTATTTTTAATACTATTTCACACATAATTTTTACAATTGTATCCTTGTAACTGACACTATTTACCTACAATTTACTTAACAATACTCTTCATTATCACTATTCTAAATAATTTTTAATTAAAACTCGTGCTGATAACACTTGTACATATTTATGAAGAACTAAGGAAATATTTGTAAATGTGATAATTGAATTGGTATCAATTTTATAAAAATATAAAAATGTGCGGTGTAATTTTCCATTTTTGTGTGGGTAGTGTTCTCACCTTTGTGTGGGTAGTGATCCCACCTACGTGCGATTATTTTTTCATTTTTGTATAGTGTGAAGGTATCACATGCATGCGAAAAACTTATTTGATTATATCTAGATTCCTCTTATAATTCTAATTCAAAAAATATAAATAAAAACGTTTTTGTGAGCACAAATGCTTAGTTGTTAGTAAAACACGTGATTTGTTATTAATGAATGCTAAGTACAATTTCACCACCAAAAATGAGTACTCGGTTTGAATAATATCATCGTGGACCTTTTTTATTGCGTACGATTAACAAACAATGCACAATAGATAGCAATTCTATTATATAAATTATATGAGCTGCTTATTACATTTTACATTTCACCGCAAGTATTTCCACAGCATACCATATGCAAGTTAGAGAAAAAAAAAATCATTGGATCATAAATTATCCACGACGCATTAGCATCCGTGTTTTTTTTAAAAAAAAATTACAAGAGTTTTTTATTAAATGCGATTTTTATAAAAGAAAAAGAAAAATTTAAAGAATCCTTGAAAGCACAGAGATGTAGACTAAGGACCGAATCTCAAAGAAAAAATTCAAAGAAAAAACTTTAGAAGAAAAAAAAAATACTCGTCTAAAGAGAGAGGCACAAACGTGAAAGCAAACAGAGGAAACAAAGAATTGCCAGAAAGGAGTGGAGAAACTTCGAGAGCTCCGACCTAACCATCGCCCCTAAGAGACCCCGAACACCCAACTGGCAAACAGAAACCACAAACCATAACCAAAGAGAAAGAAAAAATCAAGCAAAAATAAATTGCTCCCAAAGGTAAACACCAAGCAAGAGTACACGTCTATGACCAATCCAACACTTTGCAGGAGCGACACACACCGCCAACCCAACTTGAGCTAAAGACTCAGACCAGGTGCGATGCCACCAATGGGATATGACCTCCCAGACCACAACCGCTAGCACACCAAACGGCTGACAAAAGGTCGAGGAGACACTCCAAACATCAATAAAAGCCAACTCGCTGGAAAAGAGACCGTCGCAAGTTTGAAAATGGCGAAGGTGGAACAACAAGCCCCAGCTAACATTATCAATGCCGTTCTGGACCAGAACGAGCCCAACCAAACGTCAGGGTGGAGCCGAGGGTTTGGAAGGTGGTGGTCGGGGGAGTTGGGAAGGGGTAGGTTTAGGGGGTGTTTGGGGATGGGGGTAGGTTTGGGGGGTGTTTGGGGATAGAGGTAGGTTTTTTCTATTTTTTTATAAATTAATTTATTAATATTTTATTATCTTTTATTAAAATAAGATTATTAAAAAAAATTAAAAAATAACATGTTATAGCTAATTGACATGTCATAGGTGTTTGTCATGTCATCTCGCTGGATTTTTTAATTTTGGGAACATTAAGAACAAATTCTTGATTCATATATTCCTACGCCAAATTTTAAATTCGTGAGAATATCGTGAAATTTCGAAAACCTTTTAAATTTTACGGCAATTAACCTAAGATTGTATGGTTTGTTTTCACTTCAAAGGTGGCTCGGGTTTTGCCTTTGAAGCAGAGCTACTGGCAGTTATCTCGGCGATTCAAATTGCTCACAATCGTGGATGGCACAGACTTTGGATTGAAGCCGATTCCACCTACGTGATACTCATTCTTAATTCTCGTTCTTTGAATGTGCCTTGGCGTTTTAAGGCGGCTTGGAATAGGATTTTAAAGATGTTAGATGCTTTCTCGCTGCAGGTATCTCACATCTTTAGAGAAGGAAACAAGGCGGCCGATATAATGGCTAACCAACAACGTTCGGAAGGGTGGTGGCCGCACGAGATTGAGGAGATTAGGGCTGCGGTTCGTCTTGACATGGCTTCGCATAGCCATTTGCGTCAGAAACGGTAGTTGGGGCTGATGGGTGGCTGTTTGGTTCTAACCGCCCGTTTAGTTTTTTTTTTTTTTTTTTTTTTTTTTCCCGTGGGGTGAGAGCCGGGATAGTTTGGGGACGATGGTTAGGCCGGAGTTCCGGAAACTTTCCCTTCCGCTCTTCCCTACTTTCGTTTTGTGTTTAGACGAGTACTCTTTTTCCTTTTCACGGTTTCCCCCACTGGGTTTTCAGTGAAAAGGTTTTAATGAGGTTCGGCCCTTAGTCTGCTCCTTCTGTGCTTTCAAGGGTTTTTTTTTTTGGTTTTTTCTTTTCTTTTTTTATAAAATCGTCATTTAATAATGAGAAGAGAATTGGAGATTTACTGACTTTTATGGTAATTTAGTGACGCGCCAAAGATGTTTTGCGCGAGATTTATTTGGGAGCATTTACTTTGCATGATTGAATATTTTTATTCCCAAAAATATGATTTCTTCAATCTGATCCTTTGAATGGGATATAAATCCAACAAAATTAACTCAAATAATATAAATGATTAAAGACATCAAACATTCCAAAGTTTCAATTCATCAAAGTAAACGTTACTTAGGTTTAGTTAACATTAACATTATTTTTTCTTGTTTTATATATATTTATTTCGATTCTAATATTTTAAACTGACATTATTAATTTTATAAATTAGTATATACAAACTATAACTCGATTTGATCTTTTTTTTTTCCTTTTAACTTCAAATATATGAATAAGAAGAACAAATCGAAAATGAGTTGCATATCACTTCTCTCTATATATAATCTAATCCAAATTAATATAAATGAATCAAAAGTTGGGCATTTCTTCATTCTAATTTATTTATTTAATTAATATACATTTAACTCATCCGCTAATGAGGTCTAACTCAAGTGGAAAGTTGAGACACCCAAAGACTCTTATTTATGAGAAGTTTTGGGTTCAAGCCTACCTGCGTGTGGTGTAATTTTTCCATCTTTGTGTGGGTAATGGTTCCGCCTGCGTACAATATAATTTTCCCATCTTTCATTTGTCAGAAGTCATGGGTTCAATACCGCACTTTGTGTGGGTAATGATCTCGCCTGCGTATAATATAGTTTTCCCATCTTTCATTAATTTGTGAGAAGTTTTGAGTTCAATTCCGCCTCCGTACGGTGTAGTTTTTCCACTTTTGTATGGATAGTGGTTTCGTCTGTGTGCGATATAGTTTTATGGTGTAAAGAGATTTCGTCTGCATGTAGGTAGCTTATTTGATTATAATAATAAATATCTCTTATAATTCTTTAAAAAACTCCCCCCCCCCCCTCCAAAAAAAAAAAAACATTTACATTTTACTATATAACATCACGAACGTTTTACATGTTGGTCAATAGTGCTATTAGATAAAATCCAAATCCCGGATTTCACATCTTTATTAATACTACAATGTTGCCCGTGATTTTAATGTATTTCATTTTTTGCACTTTGCATAGCGACAAAGAGAATGCTTGTACGTGTATGATATTGGATTAGATTTTGTGGAATACCAATGTTGACATAGTAGAAGTGTAGAACTACTAAAATCGTTTGAAGAAATCGAAACGTGCCGAAAATAGCGACTTGCAAATTTGCAACCGTCCCAAACCGAGGGATACCATTACCACCACACATTTTATCAAAGAATAATAACTAATTTCTCAAAAAAAAAGAATAATAACTAATTCTTTATATATGTATACAAAAAAAGTATTCTAATAATTCGATTTAGAATCAATTGAAGTCGAATTCTCAAAACATAATAGCATTCAAACTTAAATAAGGTTAACGATGAAATGGAACATAAATTGCAGACAAATTCCTAGGGCTAGGGTTGAATCAAAAAGCCATGAAAACAAATCGATCGTCAAACCTGTAATGAAACTATCATGAAAATATGAGGATTGTGTCGTTTAATTTTTTTATATTAAAAAGAGTAAAGGTGCGGATCCACCCCTAAACTGGAAAGGCAGGGAGAGAGAGCTGCCTGAAAAATTGAAGGATTCCGGCGAAATCCTTAACTTATGTCGCCGGAGAAGATGACCACTAAATTAAAAAATATAAAAAATTAAGATAACAGCGTCAAACAGCCGTTATCTTCGTGGGTTTAAATGCCCCTTTTTTCGAACTATGGAAGAGATTTTTGCAATTGGATCGAGTTTGAAGGGGTCAAATCTTTTGGGGTGTCCAGTTTAGGGGTGGATTCGCACCTTTGCCCCATTAAAAATTCAAGAGTACCGATTAAATTTTGATTTCTGTGTTAAAAAATGTCAGTTGACCGACTATATTGATACCCATTAGTTATAATTATTATAATTATTACTCCTTTAAAAAATATATAAATATTTTAAGTGATATGATTGATAGACAAAAGATAATTCAAATTAATTTACACGAATTAATTAATTTTGAACCCCTTTAACCCTCTTATCCTCCGAGTCAAAATACTCAATTCTATATTTTATCAATCTTTCTTCTCACTTTTTAAATGCTCAAAGTTCGGTGTGCTTTTTTTTGGGCCACAACTCTTATCGTTATTTACATGTATTAAAAATACCATTTATAATATATCATTTATTTTTATACAAATTAACGTTTAAATTGTATAAAAAATATCATTTACATATATATTAAACTTTAAAATTGTAATATATCATTTATTTTTATATATATTATCATTAGGGCTGGGAATCGGGTCGGGATTGGGTACCCTATCCGAAAAAATCGGGTACCCGATCCCGATTAAGGCGGAAAACCGGTACCCGGTCCCGATTAAGGCGGAAAACCGGTACCCGGTCCCGAACCCGAAAAAAAATCAAGTACCCTAATACCCGAGTCAGGTATTCGGGTACCCTAAATTACCCGGTCAAAATTGCATGTTTCGGGTCAAACTGTGAAAATCGGGTATTAGGGTACCCGAATTACCCGATTTAGCAAAATCGGGTATCCTAATACCCGAAAATACCCTATTTTTTTAAAAAAAAATCGAAAATGTAACCCATATTTTCATGCTTTGCCCTTTATAATCTTGTACGTTTTCAATTCCCTGTATTAACAAATAATATATAACATCAAATAAAAAATCAACAACCACAAATCTCAACTCCCAAATCTAAAATTTTAAATGGAACGAACGTCTAGTACCCCAGTCTAATACACAAAGTCTAGTACACAAAGTCACAAACAATGAAACAAATGTCAAAGACAAAGTCTAGTACACAACTAGATCACAATTCATAATCACAAAATGATGTCCATGGCTACTACTCCGTTGCACGAGTTCCACTTTGCTCCGTCTGACTCTGTGCCGTCCTCGAATCACCATGAGTATATCTATTGAGCACTGTAAGAAATTGAAATTTAGGTAAAAAATAAACCAAACAAAGTAATGTAATAAGTAATAACATGTGAAATAATTAGAATAAAATATAATTACCTGATTCAAACTCCTTCTGTTGCTCTTCTTCTGGAACGCCTTCTTCATCTTATTTTATCAAAGTTGCTAGATCTTAAACAATCTTCAGCACAAATCAAGGCCTCAACCATTTCTGGCGCCAAAGAGCTTCTATACGGTGATAGAGCACGTCCTCTCATACTAAATGCACTGTCACAGCCCACTATCCCAATGACGGGTTAACCGGGGTTATGACTTGGGGTGAACAATAAGAAACGGAAATTAAAGGGGATTTACTAAGTAACCAACATTAATAACAAACTAGTGGTATATATATAACCACTTGGGTAATTCACAAATGAGTCTGCCATAACGACTAGACCCCAACTGAAAGTTAATTAAAATGAAGTAGTAATAAGTTCAAGTAGAAATGATAAATAAGTCAGAGTGTTTGCAGCGAAAAAAAACGTGTGAGTTATGCATATGGAGATGCATACTCAAGGTTTCATTACATAAACATCAAAAGGGAAATCCGCTCAACACCGATCCACTCCATCGCCTGCTCAACCTGCACATTTAGAAATACATGCAGGGCTGAGTATAAAAATACTCAGTGACATAAGCCGAAAATACAACATGCGTACATATATAAATTGAACTGCCAATAGTAACACACAGGGGTTTTCTTGAATGACCTGCGCTTACTAAAACATTTCATTCATTTTCATAAAGGTGGATGCGCATCCCATTTTCAGTCTATATGATCCATATCTGTCCTTTCTGTCACGCGCCGGGAAGGAGGCCTCCTTACCACGGACGCCAAGACCGGTCGCAAGCGACTCGCGGTCTCCATGAGTGTACACGTTAACCCTAGCTAGCGACCTTTGTCTAGCATAGGATCCCAATTGGATTTCCTTTAAAGTTGGCGAACCAACACAGATAGGATACATATAAAAACATAAACATTTTTGGCAGTCAATCATTTCATAAACTTTTCATTTCATAAACATTTTCATTTTCATTTCATAAGAGTCATTTATCATTTGGGCATAATAATAAACTGAAATTAACAGTTAAAATCATCTCATGCATATATTCGTATAAGAGGCCTACGACACGCAAGGGATCTCTATATACGTATAGTAAAAGTAATGCCCACCTCAATTGTTCTTAAAGCTGGCGTGGAGTCGTTTCTTCTTCGGCTTCACTTTCTGTCGCCCGGACCTTCATTGATGAAGAGTCGATAAGTTCGTGAAGAAATTGTCATAAGACAAAGTCTAATTCTACGTGCCTAGGGTATCTTTTAATGTTTTAGGGTTCTAGCATCCATAATTCGTTACATTAAAGACAGTCAAAAATCAATCATACCTCGTCTAATCTCATTCAAACACATAGGCAACACAAACACATAAGGCACATAAGAATCACAATCAAACATCATCAAAACATGCTCTGTTTTTACACTGACTCAACTTCAAAATTTAATCTGTTCTGACTCCGACATCTCCTGGACTCGAGACTCATACCGAAAGAAAGATCTTCGAGTCTAGTTTCATATAAAAAAAAAAAGTAGAGTCGAAAACTCCAAGTGGTTTGAGAGATATGACGTTTTTACCACGATCTACCATGTTCGGCAGTTTTGAACAATCGAAAACTTGGATTTTTAAAAAATAGTAAACGTTGTAAAACTGGGCTCAACTTTGGTGGATATCTACCTAACACAATAAGGTTAATACCATAAAAATTTGGAAATCTAGATCACACAGGAAGCTACTGAAATGAATGACTCTTTCCTCTGTTCTCTGAAATTCTCGGTAGTAATGTGCAGTTTAGGTTTTGCATTTTAAAGAAGTATCAAACGAAGTTGGAATGGCTTGAAATTTTACCAGGGTACTCACGACTCATGTAGGGACTTGCTATAAAATTTTCAAAGCTATTAGACATCGACAAACCGTCGATCACAGTAGGTCAGTAGGCCTACGAAATTCATATTTATAAGTCCTTAAAAAAATAATTTATATAAATCAAGAAATAAGAGTTTAATCCCACAAATATTCATTAAAAGTCCATCATAATTTAAATAAAAGAACGGACCTCATTTTAAATAAATAGTCCCAAATTCGTTACGCACATATACTAAATCTTTCATGAAACATCCTTTAAAATAAACTTTGATACATAGAAAATAATTCAACAACTTGAGCTCTTAAGAGGTTGTTTTGCAACAGACATCAAATCTGCCTCGGATCTCCAAATGAGGCTCCAAAAGACATTCTGGAAACTAGACATTTCAAGGATCATTCTCCAATTTGAATCGAATGAAAAAAAATTCAAACGAGCAAGATATGCCCTCTCAAAGATGGGTATTTAACAAGCAAAAATCTGAAAATTTCAGATTTCCAGATTACAACCAAGTCAGTGGGCTTTCTTTAAAAATTCATATCTCCCTTTACAAAACTCCACTGGGAACCCCAAGGGTCAATCTGGAAACTAGGGAGAGATCATAACACTCTACAGTTGGATTTACTCCAAGAACATTCATGGTTTAGAAGATATGACTGTCTAAAGTTCAGTGCACAAAAAGAGTTCAAGTTTGGCAGATTTAGAACATAAATCGGAAAAACCACTTTAGGCTTCACCAAAAATTCTAAAACTGAACAAGTAAGTTCCCAACATGTCAGTGAATATTCAGTAGAAAGATAGGCTTGAGAATCAAAGATTTAAGTCGGCCTTTGCCACCTCAAAGTCGTAGGTTTGTAAAATCTACTGGATGGTACAAGGAATAAGAACTAGATTTCAAGAATTTATACCGGTTGTTTCCCTTACTCAAAAATGGTGAGACCGATGTCAAAAGAAAGATACGGGAGTATAGAGTGACATATTCAAGTTTCAAAGGTTTTCACCGATTGAAACTTTACTTATGGCCTCCCAAAGATTGTTTACCAAAAATGTATTCCAGATGGGCAGTGATGTTTACAAATTCATAAATAAATCATAAGAGCTCCAAACCTTCTGAAATTTTACCAAAGTATAGAAAACATATGAAAGATGATACACAATTAATTTGGGAATTTTTGGGAACCGTTTGGATGGCTGGAATCGCCTTGCAAAACACTGCCGAGCAGTGTGCTTATGGCAGATTCGCTGCCTTACCTCATGCACGGTTTTTCACCCAATAAACTCTACCAAAATAATCATCCAAAATCATAAAACATATCCTCACATAATATAGCACACAAATGTGTAAAAATCCATGGCCATAAAGCATTTTCAGTTGAGAAAAAGCAAAGAAAAACTCACCCTCGAAGCACAACCTTCACTCTATAGTTTTCCCACACTCTCCCTTGCTTTGCTACTTCTCTTGGGGCTTCAAAGGCTTCTATGGAGTGTGATAATGGTGGGAGAAAAGTTGTGAGAGTGGGAGAAATAATGTAGTGGTGGGGGAAAAGGAGTAGTGTGGTGGAAAGGTAGGAGTAGTGGTAGGGAAAAAGATTAGTGGTAGGGAAAAGAAAATATTAGTGGTGGTAGGGAAAAAGATTAGTGGTAGGGAAAAGAAAATATTAGTGGAGGATAATGGGGTGTTACATTAAGTAAATATAAAAATGTGGTGTAGTAATAACCCATGTGTAAAAAAAAAAAATATATGTAAGACTAATCATCAATTGATAAAATGCTAGAGCATAAAACTCTTGTGATCAAAATTAGAATAAATAGCACTAACATTAGTGCACTCTCTCAATTTATAAATACATCATAGGAAAATAATTTGAGAAAAATATTGATGGAAAATTTTTATAACTCATCATTCCTAAATTTCTCGGTAAAAATAAATAAATACATAATTTTTTTTTTCGATTTGAAAACTCAAAATAAATCTTTGAGCTCCATCATTCTCTTAATGGACTCAAAATATATTTTGAGTGCATCATCCGTTGAAATAAAAATAAAAATAAATTATCACGTATGTAATCATCAAATTCACATAAGTCCGTATTTTATTAATGGATGCTGAACCCTAATTACCATAAGAAATCCTTAAATCAATAATTAAAAGTCTATAATCCTTAATAAAAAGTCGGGGCATTACATGCACACTCCGAAGCAACACTAGATATGGGGACAACTAAGATATCTCTGGCCATCTCAGCAAGTACAGGATAGCGTGGAGTATTACTCGACCACCACATCAAAATATCAAACTGGTCGACGTCATTCTTACCCACTTTGTATTGCTTCTCAGTGAGGTAGATAGTGAGCTCGTTTGTATCAAGATCATCACAATCTTGATCACTCTCTTGCAAAGCCTCAAGGGTCATTGCACTACGACGTTCTGATCTCCTTTCTCTGACTGTTGTCGATGTAGAAGCACTAGCTCGTGGTCGAGATGTGGGTGTCACACGATGAGATGCCTTATAAAACTCAAATAACTCCTTCAATGCGCTCGTCACCCCACTCATCAAAACAGCTGCACGTTCCAGACCATACACTGATTTGAAGCATTTTTCCACAAGCTTCAACTTTTGCTTGGGGTCTAACACAGCAGCTATATAAAGAAGTCGATTCATGTTTGGATTTGAATCTACTCATTCCAACCAATATTTTCCAATCTTTTTCCTCATGTTGGTAGCCATCAAATACACCTCAGAATTCTCATTCAGCTCCAGCTCAGCAATAAGATCAAATATATCACACATCTCCACAAAGAAAAGGTGTGAAGTGGCATATGAAGTCCCGGATGCAAGAAGAGTGGTGTCGTAGAATTTCTTGAGGTATTCTATGATCTTCCTGATGTTCACCCAATCCACCGCTTCAGGTGGTCCAATATGCCCATTCTCACATTTTTTGTTCCTCAAGTCCTCTGTATATGAAGAAAACATACTCCCACACACCCTGATTACCTCTTCGTACGGCTCCGTTGACTCCAACATAAGATATGTTGAGTTCCACCGTGTAGGGACATCCAAACATAATTACTTCTTGGTCTCAATCTTGACTAGTTTTGCATAGTCATAAAACTTTGAAGCTCTTGCTGGGAAGGCCTTGATCCACTTCACTGCTTCTCTAACTCTGTGAACCGACATACCAATCTCAAGTAAACCATCCTTCAACACCAAATTCAGGATGTGGGCTGCGCAACGCATGTGGAAGTAACCTCCATCGAGAACTGTAGACCGTAGCCCATCGAGATAAGACTTCACATGTTTTACTGCCCCATCGTTTGCTGTTGCATTGTCTAGCGTGCAACAAAGCAATCTCTACAACCCCCAATCCTTCATTGCCGTCACAATAGCTTCACCAATATCAACTCCCTTGTGACTAACAATCTTGACAAAGGTAATGATCCTTTTATGCAAGATTCAATCCTTACTGATGAAGTGGGCAGTAACACACATAAAATTTGTGTTGTTCACTGAAGTCCAGCTATCTGTGGTCAATGAGACCCTACCCATGCCCTTCTTGGCGAAGAAAATCTTCAACCTATCTTTCCGATCCAAGAAGGCCTTCACACAGTCAGCTCTGATCGTTTGCCTTGTAGGGATCTGGAACATTGGGCAAGCAGCAGCAACAAATTTTTTGAAACCCTCTTTTTCCACATGTATGAATGGGAGCTCATCAAGGATAATCATCTCAGCTAAAGTGAGCCGAACAAACTTCTGATCAAATTTCCAAGCTGACAGCGAGCTAGTTCTATCCGTGCTAGTAGGTGTGAAATGCAATACAGTTTGACCTCCTGTAGCTTTTTTATGCTTTCTAGAGCACGAAATAGTATGGTTCTTGAGTCTATTCGTTCCATTACGGTATGAATCGACACAAATTTCCTTTCCTTTTCTTTGATACACCACTTTGAGATCTGGTTTCTATTATTTTTTCCCCGTTTTCGCCAATAGAAATATCCTCTAACCCATCATCATCCATATCATCATTCATATCAATATCGTCTTCCTCAACTCGATTACTATTGCGAGCAGATTCCATAACAATGTAGCAAACTACAAAATAAGTAAACACACCCATTTAGTCATTTAGAAACTGAATTTATAAACAAAATTGTCATAATAGCTCAAACTAATTTAGAAACAATAGTAAAGCAAAACAAACTGAAGTTATAGATATGATATCTCATAATAGCTCAAACTAAGTAAACACACTCATTTAGCATATCTTAGATTTAGCAAACTGAATTTAGTGAATTAGCAAAGCCAAGCAAAGCATATCTATAGCAAAACAAGCCAACTGTACCAATCAAACCATATTTAAAGCCAACTGTACCAATCAAACCAAGCAAAGCATATCTAAAGCAATTAATAAAGAAAGAAAATCAAACTATCAACTATCAATCGCCAATCTGTATCAACAAATAAGATATAGTGCACAAATGAAACCACCAATCTGTATCAATACAACCCCAAAATCGAAAGGAACCAACCGAACTAATCTGAACTGAACCTAAGTAAATATAGATATAGTGCACAAATCTACAAATAACACATTGAGTCATTAAAAAAAAAAAAAGAAGGATCGTACCTGGGGACGGCTGGCGACGTCTGCTGGGACCTCGAAGGCGGCGCGGCTGCTGGGACGACGGAGGCAGCTACGTGGCTGGGTCGACGACTCGCGACGGAGGTAGTTGCGTGGTTGGGAGGAGGGCGGGACTCGGACCTGGCTGGGGACGACTAGGTGAGGGTCGCGACTCACGAGAGGTCGGTGCCGCTGGGTCGTGGCGAGTGGTGGGTGGGACGACGGCGAGAGACCGGCGCCGCTGGGTGACTGGGTCGAGTCGGTCGACGAGGGAAGGGTTAGGGATTAGGGAACAAAGGAAGTTTGGGACTTGGGAGGCGGGTGGGAGTCAGTACTAGGGTTGGGAAAATTTTCAAAATGAAAATGATTAAATTAATTAAATAATTTAATATATACTTAATAAATAAATCGAATAATTCGGGTATACCTGATACCCGATTTTTAAGCACCCTAATTACCCGATCCCGAACCCGAATCCTAATTTATCGGGTATAGGGTACCCGATAGCCAATTTTTTCGGGTCGGGTAATAGGGTACCCTATACCCGAACCCAATCTTCCCAGCCCTAATTATCATTTACTTTTATAAAAAATATCATTTGCGAAGTATCATTTCTAATTAATAAAAGTCTCATTTATTGTCACTTGTCAGTAAAAGTATCATGTTGGAACTTAGTGAAATATCCTTGCCCTAGTTTTGATGATACCAAAATCGTTAAAGTTTTTTTTGTAATAGACTAGAACGTTTTGAACTCAAGTGTTGGAGTTCTTTTTCTAGTTTAGCTAGTGTTTTGAAGACTGAAGACTGAAGACCGGAGACCGGAGAACTGAAGACTGAAGAGCTCGACTGATAGTGCGAATAAAGGCTGAGTCAAGCACTGATGTTTGACTAATCGCATTTCTCGACTAAAGGATCAGTTACGACTGATTCATTAATGCAGGCCACGTGGATTCAGTGGACTGATACTAAAGTCAAGTATCAGTTAACATTCTTCCTCGGATTGAACCTCCAAAGTTAAAAGGAAGCCACGTAATCAAAGTACAGCCGCATTAAATGAAGAGATTTCAAGGATCGTCCTTTCTCTGCGAGCATTCCTTTTTGGTGATTACCTTTTCAGATGCGCCTTACCTCCTGTACTTGAGTAGCCGTTTCTCACCAAACAAGAAACCTCGAAGATTGAAGCCTCAGCAAAATTCAAATTACTCTCCAACGTATGAATTCTTGAAGACCATCTTCGCCAACGGATCTATTCAAGACCTCTCCTATAAATAGAGCTCAAGGATCACTTTAATCTTCACCGATTCAAATACACAAGCTGAAGCGCTGCCGAATTTGCAACTCAGCCAATCAAAGTCTTCCAAAGTTTGAATCGAAGAAGAGAACCACAAAGCCAAAATCAGTCCATTGCTGATTACATATATTCTCTTAGAACATTAGGCAAATATTGTATATCCAAAGCCTAGGTAACTGATTACAGAGAGCATGTTCTCTGTGATCTAGTTGGTAGTTTTCGAACCTCCTTTCAACTGAACGAAAAGAGTGTTTGAAGTTGTGTGGAGCTCAGACCAGTATTCTAACTCCAGAGAAATCTTAGTGCCCAGTGCGCGCTAAGTGTGTTTGAGAAATCCAACCCAGTATGTTGGTGCTGAAACGTGTGGTTTCAGTTCAAGGTTTGCTGTGCACCCGTAAGCATAAGCTCAGAGTGTATGTCAGTGTGATCTACTGACCGTGGATGTAGGAATTGGATTCCGAACCACGTAAAAATCCCTTTGTCGTTTATCGATTTCAGCTTTACTTGCTTTTCTGTGCACAAACGTTCTTAATTGAAACTGACTAATCGCAAAGTGAAACATAAACCTAACAACGTGTTAATCACAAAGGCTTTTTCAAATGACAGTTTTCCGCTGCGTGTGTTATTAGTCTAACTGACAAATCTTCGGATAGTCAGTAAGATTCATAACACTTCTTTGATTAATCCAAGATTGAAGATCTACGAGTGTATCAGTTAAAGTCTTGACTTTAACTGATATCTTTACTGAAGTGTTTTTCAGTATCAGTTTTCAACCTTTCGTTAACTGATAAAGGTTGTATTGTGATTGTTGTTTTTGAAACTGCCTATAGGTGTATTCCCCCCCATACACCTACTCTAGACTGGTAAAGCATGAATGAACGGATAGTCATTTTATCGGTGAATTATTGTTGAATTATGAATTATACTGGTTGATCGGAAAAGCGAGAAAGAAATGCTAATTTGTTGAGAGCACGAAAGTAAGATTGCTGTAGTATTGAAAAGTAGTGATAGCATAGATTTACATGGTGCGTGTGCATGGCTATTTATAGATTACATGTTGAGGGCAAAATAGTAAATTCGTTGCTAAAACATGCGCCTCGCGTGGTCGAGGGCATAGTAGTAAATTTTCCCCTAGGCGGGAGATTTCTCCGCTCTTTTGGTGATCTCTCTGGCGAAGGCCATCACTCTGGCGAGAACCATTTCTCTAGCGGGAGTGACTTCTCTGACGGAGGCGACTTCTCTGGTGAAGACCATTCCTCTGACGAGGCCCGTTCCTCTGACAAAGACCAATCATCTGCTCTGCACATATTACTCCTCATCAGCTACTCCCCCATTTGGTCTGACTAGTTCGCTCTGTAGCAGAGTAATCTAGTCAGAGTGCTCGTCCGTGTGGCTGACGTCATCCGCATTAAATGCCCGCCCCTTTACAGTGTACTTTTCCGTATCCCGAGGTTACTTTTTAACCCTTGCGTCTTTTCGTCTCTCCGTAGGGATCTTCGACCGTTGATTATTTCCCTGGTGCCACGCGTCGTCCATCCCGCTAGTTGGTGTTTGCCCGCGTACGTTATACTTAGGCGGTTCGAATTTTTACTCTCCACTATTCATCTTCTTCGTCGCTTCTCTCAAAACCCTTCCGACCGTTTCCCCGATTTCCGGCGATCTTCTGCTTCCAGTTCCGGCGTATACTTCGCGACCCTTCATCTCCAGTCCCTTCCGCTGACTTTAAAGAACATTCGCCTAGGTAAATCGCGCATCTTCCTTCCCTGGTACTGTTATTAGTGTAGTTTAGTTTTGAAATTGTTGGTGCTCTGATTGAGCGTGAAACCCTAGGTTTTTATTTTTCCCGGTTATGGCTTCTACCTCCGGTGCTCAACCTGCCTTCTCCCCCTCCCCTTCTCCCTCTCCTCAGGCTACTCTGCCTTCTTCTCCTCCTCCCCAGGACCCTTCGATTACTCCCCTTTCTGCCGACCCCGCCACTCCCCAGGATTCTCCGGCTGCCTCTGCATCTCCCCCCCGACCCCCAAAACCCCCAAATCTATTCCCGCATCCCGGTTAGGTGTTGCGGAGATGCAAAAGATGTTTGAGAGGTGTAAACGCCCGGAGGGTTTAACCTTCGAGCCCTATTCTAAGGCTTCCGAGCCCTTTTCCAAGCTACACATGAATAAAGTCCCCCTCTTCCGAGCCCAGGTAGAAGCTGGTTTAAGGCTTCCCCCCCCCTGCGCTCCTAGTGGATGTCTGTAACTACTTTCATATTCCTTTTTTCCAAGTGGCCCCCTCCGCTCTTCGGAGGTTGTTTGCTTTTCATATTCTTTGTACAGCCCACGGTGTCCAAGATACCACCAAATTATTCCTTCAAACTCAATCCCTCAGATGGCAAGGCCATCCTTTATATAGTTTTGCCGCCCGCAAAACCTACCCCACCACATTCCTTAACTCCCTCAACTCCCACGACAAGGGCTTCGTGTTCTTTTATTGTTATGTGAAAACCAACCAGGGCTCCTGGCGTCAATATAATGCTCAAGAGCTGCTATGGCACGAGTCTCGAACCAAATATAAGCCCACTGCTCTGGGGAAACCCAACGATTTTGACTTAGGCGTAATAGGCTTCCTTAACACCATGAATAGGGGGACCCTCTTCCCTGTAAAGAGCTAGCTGAGAGTAGTTCGGCCTTAGCTGCCACCGGCTTATTTCCCCTGTTTCCCCGCGAATCTATAGGTAAAACTAAATGTTAGAAGATATCCGTAAATTACTTATTACCTTGATTTTGTTGATAAAGCCATGTTTGTTTGCAGGGATGTCGTGGAGACAAAAGTGTAGAGCTACGCTCTTGCCTGACCGTCCCTCTGGCGAGGAGGGGCAGGGCTCTGGGCAGCCCGCGGACTCCGGGGTAGACACCTCCCGGACAGTGTCCGACGCCGCTGCAGAGACTACTCCTGTGCGGCATTTTCCCCCGGGCAAGGGGAAAGATATGGCGGTGCTGTCCCTGTTCAGCCCCGACAGCCAGGGGGCTGCTGGCTCTGTTCCTGGCGGAGTTGAAGGAGAATCTGCCATTCCCGTGGTGGATCTTGATGATGATGTTCCTATTTCCGCCTTGGTCAAGGACATCCCGACTCCCGCTTCCCGTCAAGTCCAACAAAAGAGGAAGGCCGCCGTGCAGGCCCTTGCGGAGAAAAGACGCAAGAAGGGCCCTCACAAGGCCAACAAATTCGTGGACCCCGAAGTGGAGCCAGCAAGTGAAGCGGAGGCCGCCTCTGTGGATGCTGAGGGGGGCAAGGCGCTAGCCTTACCTGCAGGAGAGTCAGAGGCCTCTGGCTCCAGACCCATCTCGTCTCTGAAGGGGCGAAACTTCGTCCATGCTTTACTTTCCCACATCCATCCCAAGGATAGGGAAACGACAAGCAAGCTGAAGCGGGCGACGCTGGCTAACCAACTTGGCCAGTTGGCTCTTCAGGTACCCTGCATTTTTTACTTTGTTTTAATGATTTTATTACTAACCTTTCGATTTCTCTGCTCTGACCTTTTTCCCTTTGGTTCTCTGTAGCTGGAGTCCCGGGTGGGAGAAGCCATCCAATGTATTGATGACTACGATGCATTGGAGAAGGACCTGGAGAAAGAGAGGGAGCGAACGGCGAGCCGTGACGAGGAGGTCGCGGGCATGGTGGAACGGTATAGTAAGGCCGAGGCAGACGTGGCTGCGCTGCAAGCCCAGCTTGCCCAAGCTGGGGTGGAGAAGGCCTCTCTAGCCTCTGAGCTGGAGAGGGCTAAAAAGGAGGGTTATGACAACATCGTCCGATTCCGGATGAGATACTTGGAGGAGCACAGGGAATCCAGGCGCAACTGGAAAGCGGCTTGCGAGGGTGCCCAGAACCGGGGCTACGTGATGGGAGCCCGGGACCAGCGCCTGAAATTTTTCCTGTCACCCCAGGGCCAACAGTTCCTGGGTATGATGCTAGAAGGTACCCTGGCAGCCTTCCAGAAGACCCCCGATTATCTAGAGGGGTTCGCCCAAATCTTCGCCCACGTGATAAAACAGACAGCGCTGAAGACGGCGGAGATGGTGGGTGCAACAACGAAACAGGCCGCTGCCCTAGATATGGAGGCCTTGATGAACAACATCAAGGATGAGGATCTTAACAGCCTGCTGGGCATCGCCGCGGATTCCCCTGAGAAGCCGGAGTGGTGGTACCCGGTCTTGGAGAAGGCCCTTCCCCAATTTACCTTTGGGGTCTGCTCTGAGCCGGCGCCCACTGCCCCTGTGTACCGGCCTTCTTTCTGTGCTTCCCTGGTGCAATTTGTAAACCAACTGAGGGGCCAGGCTGGTGCTGGTTCTCTGGAGTTCTCGCAGTTCAGCATGGAGCCCCCTCTGCCTTCTGGCTTTAAGGCCTCCGACTTCGAAGACCCTGCGTCCTCCTCTGCAGCCGTTGATCAACTTTATGCCCTGTATAAAGATGAAACAATATATACCCAAGAGGCATTAAAGTTGTTAGACGTGGAGGCTCGTCTCCCTGCGGTGAGGGATTCAGGCACTTTGCCGGTGTTCGAAGAAGGGGGTCCCTCTGGTGAGGCTTCTGAAGCTGCTGCTCCTGCTGGTCCGTTGGCTCCACTCTTCTCAGCCCCTGCTCCTCCCGATTTTGCTGCTCCTGCTCCTCCCTCTTAACCGCCTTTGTTTTTTCCTCCCCTTTATCAAAAATTTCTTGTAATCTTGAATTTTGTAAACACTTTTTGTTGCTATGTGATGTACAGTTTCATCGCCTTGGAGTAATTAATAAATTTGCTTTGTAACTTCTCTTCTCTTTTAATATCTGATCTGGCTCTGCGTCCATTCATCCTTTGTTTTGTTGTTTTATTGTTATTGTTGTTCTTGGTGTGGCCTTGTACTTTGAAACTTCGAGATGCGGCCGTTGTTTCTTCTGCGTAGAGTAGGATTTTTATTTTTTATTTTTTGTTGAAGTGTTTGCGGTTCCTCTGGTCGGCTTCCCTTTGAGCGGCTTCTCTGGTTATTCTTCTTGTTTGATTCCTCGGAATGATTCTTCTGGATGGTCCCTCTAAGTGATTTCTCTGACTCCACCTTCCGGGGGTTTCTTCTGACTCGTCCTCCTGGGATTACTCTGACTCCTCCTTCTGGGGATTTCTCTGACTCCTCTTCTGGGATTTCTCTGATTCCTCCTCTGGGATTTCTCTGATTCCTCCTCTGGGATTTCTCTGACTCCTCTTCTGGGATTTCTCTGACTCCTCCTTCTGGGATTTCTCAGACTCATCTTCTGGGATTTCTCAGACTCTTCTCTTCTAGCCATTCCTTTGCCGCTTCCCTTTGAGCCATCCCATTGCTGCTTCCCTTTGAAGCTGGAACCCTCTGCGCGGAGCATGGAAGACCCGGGGGTGCAACCAACTTTCGCGGCTTATGATTCAACAGCAACCCTCTGCGCGGAGCATGGAAGACCCGGGGGGTGCAACCAACTTTCGCGGCTTACGATTCAACAGCAACCCTCTGCGCGGAGCATGGAAGACCCGGGGGGTGCAACCAACTTTCGCGGCTTACGATTCAACAGCAACCCTCTGCGCGGAGCATGGAAGACCCGGGGGGTGCAACCAACTTTCGTGGCTTACGATTCAACAGCAACCCTCTGCGCGGAGCATGGAAGACCCGGGGGGTGCAACCAACTTTCACGGCTTATGATTCATCATAGACCTTACGGGACCCAGCATATCATTTGCATGGATCAGACAAGTGATTAGGGGTTAATGTCTGAAACCGAAGGTCTTGTGGCGCGGCCTTTAAATTTCTTTATTTAATCATGTTAATTTATCAAAAACATAAATAAATGATGTATCAAATAAATAAAAAATAAATATTAAATATATTTAGAATATAAGTAAATGTAAATTATTTTTTCTTAAAAAATGAAATAATCTACATCAATTACTAAGTAAAGATCCTTAATTTTATTTTTTAATTTTCAAAAGTATCATTTTTAATTTTCCACCTATTTGATGGAAAACTTTGTTTTCTTCCCTAAAAGTATTCACATCACAATATATATTTTTAAAACATGAGCTAATCATGCATAAAATTATTTTTTTCAAGTTAGCTCATTACCTATGTCATCTTATTAGAAAAGCTTCAATTGATCAGTAGGAAAATAAATTATATTATTAGAATTTTTTAGAATACTAATAAAAGAATTGAATAATTATTTGATGCCAAAAAATAAATCCCAATAAAAATGAAATATATCATTTTGCTTTAGCTTTGTCCTTCAAACATACTTATTTAAATACATTTCTAAAAATCAATTTTTTGCTAAAAAGGTATAATTTCAAAGTTTATAAAATTTTATTGATTATAATTTTGAACATGGTATATAAACGTATATTTATAATTATTTGTAAACTATTTAAATTATCTTATAATGGCAATTGACACCACACACTATTATTATATAGTAATTAAATACCTTCATTCACAATCTTTAAAAAAAATCATTTTTGAAATTATATTTTTCATATAATCCCAACTTGACATAAATATGACCATGAGGTAAAATAGATATAACGTCAGTTGGATGGAAACAACGTCGTTTCAGGCTATTAGACAATTAAAAACCCTAAAATTATTGCAGCAAAAAGAGTTTCTACCTATTACTTTGATTTCTTGTATTACTTCTTGTCATTTTCTCTCATCAGCTTCATTCATCTCACTTTTTCTCAATTTAAATTTCGATTATCAATTTATTTAGTTAGATGCTAATTTTAAACGTAAATGACACTGTTTTAATATGCCCAAATTAATATTGTATTAGCAATCAACAAATATGGTACGTAGAATCTCATATAGTATTTCAGCACAAAATTTGACCAAAAAATAAGCGAGTATGCAAAATAAAAAAAAATATAATAATTGGATAATTTTAATATATATTTCAAAATTGATGTGCAAAGGCCACTAAATTTATATACAGTAGGAAACCAAAGAGAAAAAGTAAACGTTTGTTTAGTATTAAGGAGATGTGATATTTCCACAAAAGAATTAAAGGTATCTTTATGTTATACTACTTAATAAAATAATCCAACATATAAGTATAATGTTTCAATGATATTTATTTTTTTTATCAAAAGAGAAGAGAGTGAAAACAAAATTTTGTAGTAGAGAAAGAGAGAGAAAAAAATATTAATAATAACTACAACCTCAAAACAACCATGTAAATAAGAAAAGACAAAATATGAAAAATTGATAAAAAAAAAAAGAGGAGAGAGAAAAAATAAACATCTTAAAATTTTAAAGTATAATAATTTATTTGTTTTAAATTCATATTTGATAATGTTTATGCCAAATTAAAGATCTTGCATTTATCTTTAATTTAAGATATATATTGAATACTTTTTATAAATAAAATTTAATTTTAAAAAAAATCACAAAAATATGAAAAAGAGAATATGAGAGAGAGTATATA
The DNA here is from genome assembly GCF_028751815.1 of Salvia miltiorrhiza. Lineage (NCBI taxonomy): Eukaryota > Viridiplantae > Streptophyta > Magnoliopsida > Lamiales > Lamiaceae > Salvia > Salvia miltiorrhiza. The sequence goes on from NW_026651511.1 coordinate 553,664, forward strand.
GAAAAGTGAAAGAAACCGTCTGATGAAAGAGAAGAGAGGAGAAAGAAAATATATGGAATTTGCTGAGTATTTTTATTTTATGAGATTTATTGAGTTTTGTAAATACATTTATTATGATTCTTTAATTGTTATTTTGCCACAAACTGTATTTTTATATAATAAATAGATAGATTGGGATATATCCGATATCACAAATACCGTAATTTAAACCCTTAGATTCGAGTATAACATGAACAATATTTTCAACATATATACGAAATTTCACTAATTCATTTCCCTATGTTAATAATTTATTTCCCACGTGTCATTAGCGAGAGGGGTTACTTGAGATGAGATGGTGAGCTCGAGATGAAGCAGAACCTCAAGCTTTCGGCTTGCAATATTAATTCGATGAAACCCACTGAATCTCAACCTCACATCGATTTTGCTGCTTCTGATTTTGACCCCCTCCTTGGGACCTACTTCGAACCAGCAATTGGAACGCCTATCTAATTCATCTTGGCGTTTTGTTCATCACAAGCACAAGCCCACGCACGTTTATAAACCCCCCCATTTTTATGCACTGTGATGTTCCCTCATTGCAAGGATCCGTGATTAGGTTCGTTGGTTTCCCAGTTTCCCCATTTGGGCGTGTTTTCAATTTCCATTTCCCACCGACTCGCTTGTTTTACCGGAAGAATCGGAGTGTATTTTCGTTGAGGCAAATAGTCGAACACTTTCAATGGCGTCCATGAAATCCTATTCCTTCCCCACAGGAGTGGACAGTTCCATACTCGTTCGCGGCGCGAATCGTCACCGGCCATTGATTTCTATACTAGCCTACAGGCAGAGGAAAGTTGGGGATTGTAATTCACCTGGGTTTTCGAGTAATTCGACCGTGGATCTTCTTAGCAGAGTGTCACTGTGCAGTGGATGCGGCGGCAGACGGCGGAGGTGGGCCAACCAGGGTGTAAAGGCTGCGGCGGCTGGAGGCCGGGCAGACGAGACGGATGATGAGGTGGAGGATAGTTTGCAGGCGACAATTGAGAAGAGCAAGAAGGTTCTTGCCATACAAAGCGACCTTTTGAAACAGGTTCTTGTACTGCTTTCTCTTTTTTGTTCTTGAATTTTTTAATGAGAACTTGTAAATTTATTTTATTTCACGTGTCTGCCTAATTGAAGCTTTATTTATATTTTTCATTTTTCTTGTAAAATGATACTCATGTAAAGGTCTTTGTCTTGAATGTATACTTTAATAAGTCTTGATATGCTGCCGGAATCTTTTTGGCTTTTGTTATCTAGCAAACTAGAGAAATTCATTGACTTCTGAGGTTGGCGCTTTTGAAAAAGGAAATGATCTACTTGTCATTTGAAGCACTATACATTTGTGATTTGTGGGTATTTTAAAACTTTGGCTAAGGGATTCAATATGAGTAAAATGCTGTTCCACGAGGTTCCTTTGTCTTGATCATTACTGATGAACAAAGGTCTTCCATATCCTTTCATCTGTTAATTACTTATTCTGCTTCATCATGAACATGAGATTATTTTATGTGTTTGCATCTATTTTGTTTTATTATTGTTTTTGTTGTCTCATGAAAAGTTGTGCTTCTCTATAATTCCCCTTTTCAGATTGCTGAAAGGAAAAAATTGGTTTCATCAATTAAAAATGCCTCGATTGACCCTGAAGGCGGCGAACAGCTTTATAAGGAGAGTAACGTCACTATTTCCAGTGATGAAGCTTCTGCTGAAAGTGAAGGTAATAATATCAATCAGAACTATAAGCTCGCCCATTCCCCAAGATGAGATGAATGCATACCCAGCTTCATTTCTACTAAAAATGTTGTTACAGATGCATCAGAACTTGGAAATGATCTTCCTGGTAAACAACTCAAAGCCTCTAGTTCCAGTCTTGATCCTGTTGCAAAAACTGAAGGTAAATATGCAAATCAGGACATTAAGCTTGACTTTTTGTCAACTGATCTTTTGCATTCCCAAATATGATGTGAATGGATATCCGTTTTCATATTCGTTGAAATGTTGTTACATATGCAACAGAACGTGGAAAAGGCCTTCCTGTTAATGGAGCTTCATTCGATGCTAGTTCTGCAAAACAGTCGAATGCCAATAGTTCTTGGGCTGTTCAATCAAAGAAAGTACCATATTTGCCATGGCAATCCCCCGCAGCGCCTGCACCAGAGCCTTCTTCAAGTAATAATTTTTACAATGAGTCAAAATTTAGTACAGAGGTGATAGCGTCTAGTACAGAGATGTCCACTGAAGAAGATTCAGATGGAAAGTGGAAGGATACTACTATAAAAACATCGACTGTACTTGATAAACCATCTAGCAAACAAGAGGAGCAACATGAGGATTCATGGGAATCGATTCCCGAGGATGGAAATGTCGAAGCTGAGGATCCCACAGATGAAGATGTCAAGCCTGCTCCACTGGCTGGGGCCAACGTAATGAATGTAATTATTGTTGCTGCAGAATGTGCTCCATGGGTCAAGACAGGTACGCATTATCTAAGTTGATTGAAATATTTTGATGGGTATACTTTCCTTTTGAGTTTAGATATTGTCCTGACTGGTTAGTTATTCAAGGTGTCTCATGATGTTTATTTGTCACGTTGGATCTAGATTTTCCAGTATCTGACTTGGTGATATTATTGTCAATGCGATTACGTCATATTAGTCGCAGCACTAAACACGAATGATGCAGAAAAGGGTACATTAGGTGGATGCTTGTAGAGATATGTTGAATTGGGAGGTTATAGAGCTTCTCATCCAGTCAGATCACTTCAGTTTTCTAGTCATTCTTATAGGATAAGCTTAACTGAAGTTTAACACATGCTTTAGGTTTCCTCTCTACAAACCTGCCGACCAGAGAAGGAGAAAGTTATCGCTAACGCTAATGAGAATCTTGACTTATGAAGAACAAAATAACTTAACATTGCCTAAAAGGACATATGTGAAGCCTCTTATGTTCTATATATATAAGGAGTTAAGGACACCATATTTAGATTTTTTTCATCCAGCATTGAATGCTTTATCAAACATTTATTCTTGATAAGAGATTATTCACGTACAAGAATCGTTATATGATTCTGTCCTCTGCTGGCACAAGGTCACTTGATACTAATTTATGAATATTGTTTCTTAGGTGGGCTTGGAGATGTCGCTGGATCTTTACCTAAGGCTTTGGCTAGGCGTGGACACAGAGTCATGGTAACTCTTCATTAAAAAAGCCATGTAATAAATAAACCTAATTTCAAGTCTATATTTTAGGGAACAGAACTTCATATAGTTGATATCTATTATTACAGAATGTTATCTGTGCACATGATTAATAGTCTAGCCCGTATTATATCTGAAATATTTTGTCAGCGTAAACTACCGCTAGCAAAGTGTATACAGTCCAAATTGTGGAATGTGTGTGTTTGAGAGAGAGAGAAAGAGAAAGCTAATTTAACTATAGTTCTAATTGTATTAACTATGGAACAACACTATTCTACATGGCAGAGAGTCTTAAACTGATTTCTACCCCACCCGGCCCCACCGGTAACTGACAGGTTGTTGTACCTCGCTATGGCGATTATGTGGAAGCTCAAGATTCAGGTGTTAGGAAGAGATATAAAGTGGATGGTCAGGTAAGTTATGAATATACAATTTAAATATTTTTATATAGTTGTATGACATCATGATATTTTGCAGGATTTTGAAGTTAATTACTTCCACGCCTACCTTGATGGTGTAGATTTCGTTTTTATTGATGCTCCCCTCTTTCGGCATATTGAGAATAATATATATGGAGGAAATCGTATGGTAAGTGTCTTGTGAATTTTACTTGAATTCTGCAAAACTTAAAACTTTACTTGAGGAATAGTATTCTTTTTCTTGATGATTTTATGACGGGGAAATCTTGGCCTATATACTTTTGACAGATAAATTATGCAGTTTTGAAAGTTTTAGATTAATGAGTAGTTCTTTACTATTTTTTATGCTTCCACTAGAGAGTTGGATTCTGAAAGAATGGTTTAAGACTTTAAGTAAATATATTCTGATAGTAAACATGCTAAGTTGCGAATAATCTCTCTTTTGCTCATTTCTTGCAGGATATTCTGAAGCGCATGGTGTTGTTCTGCAAAGCTGCTGTCGAGGTATGATCAATTAAATGTAGAATAGGCATAGCATGGCTAATACACCTGGGTTAATCTTGTTTGATCTAATAAAGGGAAAAAGTATCATGCCATATGATTAGACATCATATGATTTGCAAAGACGGTAAACTGCAGGTTCCGTGGCATGTTCCCTGCGGCGGAGTTTGCTATGGAGATGGAAATTTGGCATTCATTGCAAACGACTGGCACACTGCCTTGTTGCCCGTCTATCTTAAGGCATACTATAGGGACAACGGCTTAATGCAATATGCGAGATCCGTTCTTGTGATTCATAACATAGCTCATCAGGTTCGTTCCATTTAATAGTCGTTTGAGTGCCTTTGATGTTCTTGCCTTTTTATGGACATGAAAATAAGGGTTTCAAATTTTTGTGGAAACAGGGTCGTGGTCCTGTCAATGATTTCTCAATCGTGGATCTTCCACCTCAGTATCTCGATCTATTCAAATTATATGATCCAGTTGGAGGGGAACACTTCAACATCTTTGCTGCAGGTCTAAAAACTGCTGATCGCATCGTTACAGTTAGTCATGGATATGCTTGGGAGCTAAAAACTTCCGAAGGTGGCTGGGGCCTACACCAAATCATAAACGAGAACGACTGGAAGCTACGTGGAATCGTGAACGGGATTGACACAAAAGAGTGGAGCCCCGAGGTGGACGTTCACCTGCAGTCAGACGGGTACGTTAACTACTCCATCAACACCCTGCAGAGAGGTAAATCTCAGTGCAAAGCAGCGCTGCAGAAGGAGCTCGGGTTGCCCATACGTGAAGATGTTCCGGTGATTGGTTTCATCGGGAGGCTCGACAATCAGAAAGGCGTTGATCTGATAGCCGAAGCAGTGCCGTGGATGATGGGACAGGACGTGCAGCTGGTGATGCTGGGCACTGGCAGGCACGACCTTGAAGAGCTGCTGAGGAGGTTCGAGAGAGAGCACAACGACAAGGTGAGAGGATGGGTTGGTTTCTCCGTCAAGACCGCTCACCGGATAACCGCCGGCGCGGACATACTCCTGATGCCATCGAGGTTCGAGCCATGTGGCCTGAATCAGCTCTATGCAATGCGCTATGGAACAATCCCAGTCGTGCACGCTGTGGGCGGACTAAGGGACACCGTGACGCCCTTCAACCCGTTTGAGGAATCGGGGCTCGGATGGACCTTCTCCCGAGCAGAGAAAGACGAGCTGATACACGCGCTGGGGAACTGTTTCTGGACCTATCGCGAGTTCAAGGAGAGCTGGGAGGGGCTGCAGAAACGAGGCATGTCGAATGATCTGAGCTGGGACAATGCGGCGCAGAACTACGAGGAAGTTCTTGTTGCTGCCAAGTATCAGTGGTGAGATCTATGCCCTAACTTGCCATGCTTCTTAGTATCTTTGCTTTGGAGTGGATCTGTTCAACTGCACGACATCAGCTGCATCACTTTTTATGAGTGTTTTTGATGCATCAAGTAGTTGTTTGAAGCATGTCATATCATCTATTGATATGGTACAATAGGATAAGTAGGTGACATTCAAAATAAGCATTTGTTAGGCTTCTCAAAGAGAATACTTCCGTCTACTTCTTGTAATCATGGTGCTATTAAGTGTTTTCTTTTACAGAACTTTTCTTTTTATGATCATTACCTACATCAACTGTTGTGCACATCTAATAACATCCCTTTTTTTCATTAATCACAGACTAGTGCCAACAAGATAACCTCGTTTCTAATTTAGGATCAACACTATTTTCTTCCACTATTTAAAGGGGTAATTGCTAACTAAACCATAAACTTGGTACACATTTTGCAATATCGACTCCATTTTCAAGAAGTCGCAAATAAATACAAGGGATTATAGCAAAAAAATACACGGATTTTGAAAAAGTTGCAATTTTCACCTGAATTTTCAATTAAGTCAAAAAATATATGAATTTATATTTTTGTTGTAATTTTCACTTAAATTTTACTTTCAATGAAAGTAGAGCTTAATTATTGACAGTCGAGACATTAAGTAAAATATATTAATTTTTGTCTTCTTAAACCTCCGAGCTTCTAAATACTCCTCATCATCACAAGTTAGACCAACATCAAGTGAATTTCTGACTGTCAATTAAACTCTAATTTAGTCGAAAGTCGAACTCAGGTGAAAATTGCAACAAAAATATAAATTTATGTATTTTTTGGTTTAATTGAAAGTTGTGAAAATTGTAACTTTTTTTAAAGTTTGTGTATTTTTTGACCATAATATCTAAATATAAAATCTTTTTTGATTTTGCATTTGAGGTTTAATTTCAATCAAAACTAGCCTTCATGTCATTTTTTTTTATATCATCGTTTGTCTTTATTGGCATCCATATCATCTCTTCAATCCCCAGAAAATTTGGAGAAGCCTTAATTGAATAAATAGATTTGATATTTATTTTGCAAAAGCCTAAAAAAAAGCCGCAGTTGCAAAATGGATGTAAGTTCATAATGTACTCCATACTGAAAATGAGACGAGATCGAAATTACAAAATGAGTATAAGTTCATGATTTACTTAGTAAATATTGCCATTAAACTATGAACATTTCTGAACAACGGGCATACATTGGACTAGAAAGTGATATTTTACCATTCTTGGAAACAAGAAGCGACTGAATATATAATAACTTCATTGATTTCAATCATCTCAACCAAACCAAGGACAAACCCAAGCGCTGCAACCAGGGCTCAAAATCTGTGTGAGCTTGAAGATGCTCACACTGCAGCAACTACGCAATCTATGTGTACGGGACTCGTCTATCGCGCTCAAAATTGAGACACGAATGGCCAGAGAGAAGCCCCGCAAAGCCCTTCGACAGACACCCCTCAACGGAGCAGGGGGACTTGGCGCAGTCCAACTTTACCGAGTTGTCTACGAGATAGATATGCCGTCTCTTAGGACTTGTGTAGCTACTATTGCTTGCACTTGCACACGAGTCCTGCCCCGTCTGCGGATTGTCACCCCAGAGCCTCCTCTTTGAACCGGGGAAGTTTTTCAAACCTGGTTGGTGTCCAGTAGTTTTAGAAGGGAGAAATGGATTTCGAATGAGCAAAGACTAATATGGATATATTAGTTTTGAGCAATACCCGACGATGTGATCTCGGCTTGTTGGGCTTCCACGTCATCGCAGTTGCAGAATGAATTACGATGGCTTCCCCTAATCCTGCATCACATGGTATATCAATATAGCATCAAAATCAAAAGTGAAATAGTTTTCTCCAAGAATTTCGTGATCATGGCAAATACACTGATTTAGCCTAATAATATGACTTTGTGACAAATTTAGCCTGGACGTGGCTCCCAGCATCAAAAAGCACAGTTAGCAATCGATGATTACACACAGCTACCAATGTTGACGAAACAATGCCGCTTCACACCTGAGGTGAATACACGAGTTTTTCCTAATAATATGGTTCTGTAACAGTTTTAGTCCAATAATTTTTTTTTTCAAAATTAAAAAAAAAAAAAAAAAAAATGTACTAGTGAATTTTTGGCTAAAATTGTTGGAAAATCATATTTACCATACTAAACTAGTGTATTTCCCTCTAATGCGAAACAACGTCATTTTGTCTGTTGTGTCACCTTTGGTTGCCAACTCTGCTTTTCCGATCCGGTGATGCTGGCAATCTTACCACAAATTCCATCTATTGGGCTTGAATAATGTATTAATGACTTATTGGGGTAAAATTGTCACACAAAGTCATATTATCAGAGGCTAAAGTAGTATATTTTCCCTTCAATATATAACCTCATTTGCTAATCAATCATGCATTCAAATCAGTGAATTACTAGTTGTGAAAACTAAGGCCAATCCATGCCGTCTTTCAACTAATTACTTGTCTCGTGCACGCTATTCTTATGAATAAATAAGTATGCTATACACATATATGCTGGCGTGTGTGAGCATATATTTTTTGCTGTCATTGAGATGCTGTACCTGTACATGTATTCAACGAAGTCATCAATAAGTACCGGCCATGCTCCTGGTGAAGACAACCAACAGTTAGGACAAGAGAAACGATACATTTAAATATGTAATAACTTAGGGCCACACAGCAATCCTAACAATAACATTTCAGTTTCTTGGGCAGTATAAATCAATAGAGACTATAGGCATCGGGAATATTATGACAAGCATAATTAATATGTTTATGAAACAAGAAAAAATTCATTATACGAAACCTGATTCGGCCACCATTTCTTCTATCAATCAAACAAATTCAAAATTCAAATGCTTTTATGACGTTTCTCCTCCCAGCTCGAAAAATAATAGGTACGAACATGTGAAGACAATATACCTTCAGGGTCATACCCTTCAAGATTTTCATGGACACATCGACTGAAAGCTAAAACTTGTCGCCATGTGTCCTCGGATATGTTATATCGTTGATTTTTCTGGAGATCAAGAGAGCAACCAAAAAAGGTCAATGATGATGAAGGCAGAAATTGCGTCATACAAGTTGATATCATATAGGAAAGGCCATAAGTGCAAATCCTCAATCAAAGTTGAAGCTCCAATACAAGAAACTTACCTCCACAAAGTTGCACCAATGATTAATCAGACGAAACCTTCCAGACAAAACTAATCTCCACGCCATAATAGCCCTGCTTACAGCTGGAAAATATTCGTGTTATTATTAGTCGTGAAAAGTATATTTGTGTCACAATCTCACAGATTCAAAATACTAAAACAGGTCATCAACTTACTGATGTTTTTTTGGCCATTTTCCCGGCAAATGAAGAACACAAAATCGTAAAAGCGTGAGAACTCAGAATACTCTGCCTGCAAAATAGAAAGTACTGAGACGGACGTATCTAAAAATCCATATTCGAGGGGCCAGAAGTAACTAAAGATGGAATCTCACCGTCAAGTCTAGTCTTGACATCAGCTTGGACACTTCATCAAGAATCGAAACACTGTAGCAGAATACGACACTTTTCAGTTCTCTTAATAGAATTCTTTCCTGAAGTGATCATTTAGAATATCAAGCATTGAGAGAATCGCAAACTGAGTAAAGCTCTTGACAAGCGTGAACACAATGTGAAAGAAAAGAACTAAGTAGAACAGCAAGTCATCCTCGAAATGCCAGTATATGTCAAAATCTAACACTCTTTTTTATGTCACATTATTCTTTCAGTCACATAAAAGTACAAAACTGCTTAAAAACTTCCACCAGTTTCAAGAAATACTTTCCTTAAGCTGCAACTTTCAGATATCATTGCTAATATTACACATTTTACAAATTAGTCTCCACAGAGGAATAATTTAATTCAACTCATTAACTTAACCAAATGTATCTTCAAAGTAATTTTTCCTAAATTGTTTCTCTTCACAAAATAGCTACCTTGTGCTGAGTTTTGACTCCACCAATTTCCACAGCTGTGCCAATTCATCTCTCAAGTCTCTTATCCTCTGCGACTCGTCATCTGGACCGTGATTATCCCACTTATTCATAATCGCCCTTGATGTAATATCTGACACAAAATTATGATTAAAGAGAATCATAACACAGTTCATAACCTAAGCAGAATACCACTGGAATTGCGTATAAAGTATGTCTATTGGCCTTCAAGCAGAAACTGTTCCCCAATTTCACTCCAATTAATCTTGCCCCAAATAAAAATCGAGTCTTTCCACTACAAACATGTTGTAGAGTCAATTCTTAATCGAAACAACTTAATTTCGCCACCCCCCACCCCAAACTAAACTATGAGTTAATTTCACCGACTAAAATATGAAATCTTGCAAACCCACATAAGCAAATCCAAATTCTAAGAATTCAGGAACACCTTAACAGAACACTATTATACTAGTAACTACAAAGAAACAAAGATTCGTCAAATTCAATTTAAGAGCAGTCATACAACAAAAAACCCAGATAAAAAAGATAAATCAAAAGGAAAAACGGACGAAAATATTACCGCAGTACTGACGGTAGGTTTGGAAAATATCGAAGGAAAAATCCATGGCGAACTACTGGGGTTTCGCTGCGCAAACGAAGTCCCAGATGCAAATTCACCCAAGGTAGCGTGGTGGCAGCTGCACTGTAGCTGGATGGCGAAGATTTATGAATTGAAACTTTCGGTAGAAATACATATGCAAAGAGTTGGTTAATATAGAAAGTGTGTATTATAACGTGGGACTGTATAATTCTAGTAGTACTACTTTACACGACGTATGCAAACTGAAAAAGCGAAAGTTTTAAGATTTTATGATTGGGGTTTTGGCAAATAAAATCATAAATTATTTTCAAATTGTAACTTTAAAATGATTTTTGGAGGGTGATAATTAAATCAATATTTTTTTTAATTTTTACAATTTTATTTAGGCAATTTTTTTTTTAAGTGAAAATCGAATTAAGTTATCACGAATAGGCCCAAAAATGACATATCAAAACTGTTAAGGAGAAATTCACAATAAAAGAACGTGTAAAATTACATGCTTTGACAATACTTTGATGATCAGAGAAAAATTAGAGGGCTAAAATTGTAAAATTAAAAAAATATAATTTAATTCATCGCACTTTAAATATTACTTAAAATTATAATTTTAAAATAATTCGTGATTTTATTTTTCTAACGTTTCTTTATACCCTTTTGTGTGTTTAGGCGGCTTGTGATTAATAATGAATCTAACAATTTGTCGGCTGGATAATTAGTGGTTCGATTTGCTTATAAAGATTGTTCTTTCTTTTATGGGTTAGATAAGCTGGAATATTCTTTAATTTGATTTTGGTAAAATTCTTTAGGGAAAATAATTTAGGATTATAGATTTATTTTTAACAAACATAAGTTGTATGAAAATCTGAGATCGTGCCACGAGCTGTTAATTTTTTTATATATACATGCACGTTAGAATTATTTTAACTCTAATGATCGAATTAATTCATTTTATGAATTAATATCTTTTTATTTTATTTTATTTATTAATTATCAAATAAGAGAATTAATATAATACTATACATATATTTCCCATCTTATTTATTTCAAGGGAATTTAATTTTGACTTTGTCAAAATTAAATTTGATTTTGTTTTCATCAAAATCAATCGTTCAATTTTGTTAAATTGAAGTGCCGAAAATAATCAAGGACATAGCAACAATTATGGATAAATGCAAGGAGTGAAGAATCAATTCATATACTTGGAAGAAAAGAGAAGAATCGGATGTTCAACAAGCTACAAAGATTAAAAACTTTTGTCTTTCATATTTTAGGGATTGTTGGTTCGCATGTGTAACCAATCTCTAAACTTGGGGAGGAAGAGCTCAACCTAGCACACTTTGGCTTGAAGATAACTCCAACACCCATGTCCACTATCCATGTTCTCAGCCACGTTTTTCTTGCCCATCAAGCATGTATTGAATCTATAAATAAGGGAAAAGCTCACTGCAATCGGCACCAGTCCATATAAGAATATATACAAGTGCAGGAGCTCAGAAGCTATTGCTCCAAGATCTTACCGGACATCTAATTCAAAACACACCTTGAATGGGAGACTTGTGTGCGTAACATTCCTTGAGTGGGAGACTTGTTTGTTATGGCTAGTTGATAGGTTTGTGTATTTGGTTTTTCATATAATAACTTCATTAAAGTCTAGTTGTTGCTAGTATTATTGATAGGATTATAAGAGATTTCTTTTTCTATCAATACTACTAAATAAGAGGGATTCTATTGAGTGGTTTCAGGTATCTTCATTGTAAAATGAATTTTTATAGTGAATATACAACTGTAATTAATTAATATTGCAGTATAAAATTATACATTGTGCGTACTTTTATTTTATGTTGCTTTTGTGTTTTTCATATAGTAATGTTGGGTTGATTGTTTCATCATTCTATCTAACATTTCTGTGTTTGCAAGAGCAACAAAACTTTCACTACATATTTTTATTTTGAGGGAACATATACCTACATAAGTTTCATAAAATGTAAAATATAATCTTATTTATTGACATACTAAGATTGCGTAAGACGGATTGAAGGTTTGAATTTATTATTCAAAGACTCAAAGTCAATCTGCTTCAATCTAAGTTTTGGGATTTTGATTAGAAAACGACTATGTCATTGAAGGAATTTTAGAAAAGAGGTGGAAAGTAATCAAAAGAATTATTGTGTGATTTTGGTGATTTCTATATGTTGATGGCGGTCAGATTTTTTTTTTTCCCTTATTTTAATAATTAACAACTAATCACTTATAAAACCCTCCATCACTGTTAACCACCTACTTACTCTCTAGAACATATTCCATATGTAATCCAATGATACCATTTCCACATTTGCATACAGTTTATATATGAATCTCGACTTACCCAGTACAAAGTATTTAATACAAAATAAGAATTGAAGAGATTCTAAGCATAATTAATACACATACATCTAGCTCATGATTGCAAAATTTGATAAATTTCATGTGATCATTATTATAGTGAAGGAGAGCAACCCAATAGCTGATGAATTAGTATGGTTCAGCCTTCATCTTCGCTTGGATTCTCGTCTGCTTTGTCTTTGGATTGGAGGTCCTTAAGAATGAATCCCGGTACCACGAAATTTGCAACCCAATACGCAACTAGGCAAACACCACTGCCATCAATCATTCGTCAATTACATTACTAATTATGTACTCCCTCCGTCCTACGAATTTTGACATGTATTCCTTTTTGGACCGTCCCACGAATCTTGACACGTATCTAAATATAGTAACAATTATTATCTTCTCTCTCCTACTTTATCACTTTTCATCTCCTATTTTATCACTTTTATACTTGATTACCTACACACTTAAAATACTAATCTACAACTCCTTAATTCTCGTGCCCAAACCAAACGTGTCAAGATTTGTGGGACGGAGGGAATACCTCACTGCTACAAATAAAACATTGAGTAAAGGTTGCTCACCCTGTCTGAAGAAGAACCGACAACTTGGCAGCGGGGGGAGCAGTAGCTGCAAGAAAAGTACAAGGTAGCGCCCTGCTGCGTAAGGAGAAGCTGTTACCGTTGAGTTCTAATCTACGAGGCCAGATTTTGTGTTTGTTTCTAACTGATAATGCTGGAGATGGATGGTTGATGCACTTCATCCCTCAATATATGTGGATAATGGTATCAAATCATGTATGGCTTTTGGTACTTGTACACCGTCTTTCTCTAACTTCAGCTGTCAAATTGGCTGCCCTAACTGCCTCAATGCTCCAATTTCATTTTTCTATAAAATCACATAAACATAAAAAAAATCTCAATATTTTAATAAAACAGTTTAATTCCATTGTAAAGGAATTGATTATAAAACAATTTAATTCTTTTTAAATAGTCCTTATTAATAAGTTCTTGAAAAGAATTCCTTACGTACCAATATATAAACAATCAAAAGAAAAGAGCTCCATTAATCAAGCCCAAATTAAATAAAATAAATAAGGCCCAACATTTTATTTAAATAAGTCCATCAAATTTTCCTTTGACTAATGCCCAAGCAAATAAATAATTAGAGCCCGAACATCTAATAAAAGTCCATCAGATTTTTAATTAATTAAGGGGCCCTAACAATTAAAATACAAAGGCTCAATACGTAAATAAAAGCCCAAACAATTAAATGAAGGTGGCCCAAACCCATTTTTAATTTTTAACCAAAATATAACACACACTAAAACCACATTCAAACACACTCACACACACGCACCCACTCACACGGTTCTCTCTCTCTCGGCTGCTCTCCGCCGCTGCCGGACGCCGGCTGCCACCGTCCTTTCTCCCTCTCTGAACTCTCCCTCTCTCTCACCCTCTCTTTTCTCGCTCATCTCTTGTCTCTGCCGGAAAGAGGCAGCAGACGCCGCCGCCGCCGCCGCTCTCTCCTCTCCGGCTGAACGGCCGCCTTCTCCATCTCCCTCCTCTTCTCTCACTCCCTCTGTCACACACCCACACGCACACGGACACGGCCTAAGCCGCGCCGCCGCCTCCCCTGCTTCATCTTCTGCGATCGAATGGCCGGAGCCGCCGCCGCCGCCGTCCGTCGCCTGGAACCGGGTAAGCCCTAAATCTTCATTTCTTATCCCCTTTTACCCACTGAAATCTTCTAACTTCTAGCCTCACTTTTTCCGATTCGGCTGAAACGGAGACAACGGCGACATCGCCGCCGACGAGCTACCGCGGTTCCGCCTCCCTGACCCCGTCACTCACACACAGAACAGACTCAGCCCCAACATCCAGTCAACACAATTGAAATAGAGTTTCATATACTAAGCTGTAATTGTTGTTCAATTATAACTTGTGCTCACACACTGTATACTGTAATTTCAATCCTTCATTTGTATGTGTAATTTCAGTTTGCCCACAAACTGTACATGCACATAAAATGGAATATGAGAAATTTGGTGTGTTGATTTGATATGAAGCATGAAATGAAGGAGGAGTTTAGTTTAAGGAGAAAACCTCGAATTGGTGGTGTATGTTGTTGCTCTCTGCATAATTTACAAAAGTGAGAATGAGTTTCACAAAGAAAATTAAAAGAGATGGGAATTATTTTGTATTATTACCGTGAAACTTGACTGCAGGAATTGAGTATGAGAGGTGAGAAACGGGATGGGTGATGCATGTTTTAAAGAAGGAATGGAGTGGGTAGGATGAATGACGACCATGTATTCCTTAAATTAAGTTAACAAAATATCTTGAATATTAATGCATCAACTCATTCACTTAGGTAGGCCCAAATACCATACAAGTCCATAACTATAGGCCCAACTCTTATAGGAGCCCAATATTCATGTGGGCTTGTTACTTAAATAAATTAAATCCTTTTGTGGGCTCAATCCACCAATCAATCAAAGAAGGTCCATATTTAACAAAGGGCATACAAGTTAGAAGGAAGTTGATGACGTGGGGAAGAATGTGAGGAGAGAGGAGAAGCACTTTTGCTTGCTAGGCAAGCTATGTATGATTCCCATTGAAAGGAAAAACCAATGATGTGAGAAAGCATCATTATGGATGCTCTAATACACTAATGGACTCAGAGTATATTGTGAGCACATAATTTATTTGTAATAATAATAAATCATCAAATTTATATAACTCATTTTATTAATGGATGCAAAACCCTAATTGTTATAATTAAGTTTTAAATCAGTAATTAAAAGTCTTTAATCCTCTCTATACAAAATCTTGCATGTATCCAGTAGGGATCAGGGATCAGTTCTTCGAATTGATTTTTGAGATGCTCACATTGGTTGATAGTGTAACCATAGATGTATGGAATTTACAATAAGATTTATGAGGCTTCCCTCTCCGAACTTTTGATCCTGGTTGGGAGAATTTCTATTTTATTTCTTGTTTTTCTTACATTTCATTTACAATGTTCTCTTTATTCAAAAAATATTGTAAGACTTTAAAGATACATCACCCATTTATTTTAAAGAGCGCTTTTGAAATAGCCATTTTGAAGAAGGAAATACAATATTTAGCCACTAATTGAAAAAATACAAAATCTAACCATTTATTACGTGTAAACACAAAATCTGACCATATATTACGTGTAAAGACTAGTGCCATATGTGCTAACCGAAAAAAAAAATAAAAAAAAAATCTAAGTATATGGCACTAATGACACTAATATGGCCATAAGTATCATTCGTGCAACACTACATAAGAAAGTATATGACACTAATGACACTAATATGGCAATAAGTATCATTCGTGCAGCACACTAAATGGAGAATTAAACCCTAAATGAATAATCTAAAATCCTAAATGGTGAATCTAAACCCCAAATGATAATGTAAAAAATCATAAATGGATAATCTAAAAAATCATAAATGGATAATCAAAACCCTATAGGGAAGTGTTCAAAATAGTCACATAATTGTACTCATCTAAATAATATCAGCACACAAGTATATGACACTAATATGACCATAAGTACCATTCGTACGACACTAATGCCACTAATATGACCATAAGTACCATTCGTGCAGCACTGAGTATATGGCACTAATGGCACTAATAGTGTCATGTGTGCCTTACCCGCGCGCAAACCGGAATCCAACCCGAATCTGGTCCGCCCTAATTAAAGGCAAAACAGTCATAAAACGTAAAAAAAATGATCAAATTTTGTGTTTTTTCAATTAGTGGCCAATTATTGTATTTTCTTCTTCAAAATGGCCATGCGAGTATATTGTTTCTTTATTTTAAACAAAGTCCAGTAGCCCTGTTATATATCTCATTCCCTATTTTACTGGGGTCTGGGGCGTCACAACTGTGAGAATTGTGACACGCATTGACCATGTCGTTCGATTATTTCATAAAAGTATATTATAATATATAAAATTATACGATAAAAAAAAGTAAAATAAAAAAATAACGACTATAATTGTGAGAATATTGTCACATGTTGACTATATTGTTTGATTATGAACTAAGATATTAGTGAAATTGACACTAAAGATTATAAAATAGAATCAATTATAATTGTGAAAAGTTTGCCACACATTCACCAAGATCAAATTCAACAAATACACTTCGACTACTTAAATGTGTTTCAAGATTTTAATTTCCATATATACACTTAATTTTACTAAACTGCATATATTTTTATAAGCAATGCATGCATGCTTTTTCCAATCTGTAAGTAAATATTCTATTAACAAGAGCGTATCAAATCTTTTAAACAATTACAAATCAAAATAATTCGTAACCATACAAAAATGCTAAGCAAATAAAAAGGAGAAAAAATATTATTAATCTGCAATTTTTGTAATATACTAGCAGATTTTGATTAGTTATTTTTTAAAATTTTAATAATAATAAAACTAATCTGTAATTTTACAAAACACGTTATCATTAACACAAATATTCCTGTGCACTTGAAATTTTTTGAATGACACTACTTCTACATATAAATGACACTTGAAGATCTTCAAGTGTCATTTGTATGTTGAAGTAGTGTCATTTAAAAATCAATTACGTTACACGGTGCAACCGGTTGCACGGGAGAGTGTCTCTATCATTAATAGATAAAAAACATGTCTCGATATCTTTATGAATGTGAATGTTTGCATTATGAAAAATATGCTCTGTGAACATTACTGAACAATCACTAAAGCATAAAGCATCCACAATGCTTGCACCCATAGTGGGTGCAATAGAATGGGTCCCACTTCTATTGCACCCACTCCCACAATGGTATTGCACCCACCCGGGTGCAATAGATTTTAATTTCATTTTCTCTTTACTTTTATTCTTTTTTCAATTTAAATTAAACAACTTCAATTTTAACAACATAAAATTCATTCAATTAAAAATCCAAACATTACAAATAAAATTAAAAAAAAACAACAAATATTTAAAACATCCAATTTTCGAATAATTTAAAGCCGTCGAACTACGGGTCAACCGGACCAAAGCGTGCCCATATATGCTCAACCAAATCGTCGCGGAGGCGAGCATGCAATCGTGCATCCTTCAAGCTTGCATTCCGTGCCAAATAGGCGGCGAACTCCGGTGGTGCTCCGGAATTGAATTGTGTTTGAGGAGTAGAACTTGGTCCCTCGCCGTCGTCACCGTCAAAATTACTTGCATTTCCACCTTCTTCCTCAATGATCATGTTGTGCAATATGATGCATGCAAACATGATCGAATTCATTTGCTCCGACTTCCACAAACGTGACGGTCCCTTAATTATACCCCACCGAGCCTGAAGAACACCGAAAGCTCGTTCCACATCCTTCCTTGCAGCTTCTTGCATCACCTTGAACCTCCGCTTCTTCTCATCGTTCGGAAACTGGAAGCTCTTCACGAACACCGGCCAGTCCGGATAGATGCCGTCTGTTAAGTAGTATCCTCGAGTGTGGTGAGAATTGTTGGCGAGGAAGTGCACAGCCGTTGCATGCCCCGCTAAAACATCGTTGAATAGCGTGGACTGGTGGAGCACGTTGATGTCGTTGTTGGACCCAGCGACTCCAAAGAATGCATGCCAGATCCATAAATCTTGTGAAGCAACGGCCTCTAATATAATTGTTGGCTCGCCTTGATCCCCTCGAGTGTAGGCGCCGTGCCAAGCAACGGGACAATTCTTCCATCCCCAATGCATACAGTCTAGGCTCCCCAACATTCCCGGGAACCCATGGCGGGAATTTGAGGAAGAATTATTGTTGGAAGAATTGGTGGATGAAGACATTTTTTAGGAATTGAAGAGAATTGGTGGATGAATTGTGTTTGTGATTGAAGGGGATATATATAGGTGAAAAAGGAAAAAAAAAAAAAAAAAAAACAAAAAAATTCGGCCGAATACCGTTGAAGGCAACGGTCAAATGACCGTTAAAATTAATTTTTTTTTTTTAATTTCGGAAAGGGGCGCGTGTTTACACGCCCCCTCCTTCGCTCCCACATTCCTCGAGTGCGAACTCACGCCTCCCCCCCATCACACCCGGGAGCGGCAATGGCAGTGGGTGCGATAGGCCGGGTTCGATCCGGCCATCGCACCCACCGCTGTGGATGCTCTAATGGAATAACAAAGAACGAGGAGACATAATTTTAAAGTGAGAATTCTCACAAGTAACCAAAATGAGATAGTTTGTGACTTATATAGCCACCACACATAAAAGATGACTTTAGCGGTCAAAAGGCATTGAAAAGACAAACATACCCTTACTAATTAGAGAATAAAAATAAAAGAAAAATGAAATTGACTCTCTCTTTTCTAAATGAGTTTCTCTCTCTTCCAAATCAGCCAACCACCCAACAACTCTTTCTCTCTCTTCTCTAATTGACTCTCTCTCTCTCTCTCTCTCTTGCTCATTTTCGAATTGCAGCTTCTTCTCATAAATGAAGCTATCTTCCTCAACAATGAGAATTTCACATGTTAAGGATTCACCGTACAAATCAATTAATGTGATAGTAAATGCAAATACAAGGTAGGTTGGTGCTGAAAACCCACGAAAATTCTGAAAAAATTCATTCTTCATCTCTTTGTTTTTCTCTCGACGAAAACCCACGAAAATTCTGAAAAAATTAACGATTTTTTATACAAAAAAGCTTGGGTCGGACGAAATTCTTTGGGCATTCTGATTTTATTTAGGTATGTATGTTAAATTCATAGCAAATGTATCAATTGTATGTTTTATTTTCTGATTTTGGTGAGAAAATTTCAGTACACAATAGCTTCTGCGTAAATGACACAGTTAAGACTATATTGGAATCAAAATCGAGATTTGTTGTTGCGTAATGATAAAATTTAGTTTTTTCACGTCTAAGACCACGTTGAGTGTGAAAAATATAAAATAAATGCTTGATTTTGCAGACACAGTTGGGAGATATGAAGGTGTTCTTAGCTACACAGTTGAGCTAAATTGCGCAGTGTGTTTATGTTGACTGTGTTGTATATGTAAATGACACAGTTAAGAATATATTGATATCAAAATGAGATTTATTGTCTTGTATGATAAAATTTTGTTTTTTTCACGTCTAAGACCACATTGAGTGTGAAAAATATAAAATAAACATAAACACAGTTGCATCCACAACGACACAGTTGTAAAACATCAACTATGTACAAAGTCAATCAACAGTGTAAATAATATGCACAGTTGAATAATATACACAGTTGTATAATACTTAAACAGTTGTATAATAATTAAATTCACTAATCAATACTATTTAATTTATTTAATTTAGCTAGTTAATTAAATTAATACGTGCACAATAAATGATTCTATTTGTACACGTTTGATCAAAATCAATCGTATAAATGTTGTGCACATTTGACTATATACACAGTTGACATATTATTAATGAATTATCTTAATTATTTCTTATTAAAATTTAATTAATATTTAACTTTGTTAATTTATCTAGTTAATTAAATTACTAATTAACCATATTATTTAATTTTTTATTAATTAAGTTACATATTTATTTATTTATTATTATTATATTTATTTTGAGCACACTTGACTATAATGCGTACACAGTTGATTAAATTTGCACACATTTGATATAAATCAACCGTGTAAATGTGTGCATAGTTGAACAACATACACAGTTGAGATATTATTTATGAATTAGCTTAAATATTTCTTATTAGAAATTAATCAATATTTAAATTTGTTAATTTATCTAGTTAATTAAATTAGTAATTAATCATATTATTTAATTTTTAATTAATTAAGTTACATATTTATTTATGGGATTATAGCCAAAAAATACTGAACTTTGATAAAAGTTGTAATTTTCACCTGAACTTTCAAATTAGCCAAAATATACCTGAACTTATATTTTTTGTTGTAAATTTCACCTGAACTTGCAATGATTGAACTCCGTCGAGGTGAAATTTACAACAAAAAATATAAGTTCAGGTATATTTTGGCCAATTTGAAAGTTCAGGTGAAAATTGCAACTTTTATCAAAGTTCGTGTATTTTTTGGCTATAACCCCTTTATTTATTATTATTATAATATTTATTTTGAGCACACTTGACTATAATGCGTACACAGTTGATTCAATTTGTACACGTTTGATCAAAATCAACCGTATAAATGTGTGCATAGTTGAACAATATACACAGTTGACATATTATTTATAAATTAGCTTAATTATTTCTTATTAAAATTAATTAATATTTAATTTTGTTAATTTGGATACTTAATTAAAATACTAATTGAGCTTATTATTTAATTTTTTATTAATTAATTTATATATTCATTTATTATTGTTATAATATTTATTTTGCGCACACTTGACTAAAATGCGTACACAGTTGATTTTAATTGTTGTGCACAGTTGAAAACACATTTACTAATTTATATGCACTTCTTTTGCAGATATGTCGTCAAGACGTGTAGCAATTCGCCATGGTGGTCATTGGGAGAGATCCAATTACATAGGTGGGGACGAGGTTCTTTTATACATGCCTGTGGGTTTGTTATCCTATGATAATCTAGTACGAGGGATTAACGAGCAACTGGATTGTGATGAAAGCGCCTCTGATTATTTGTTTCATTATCTGACGAGCATGAGCGATGGTAGGAGAACAAAAGTTGCCTTGAAAAGTGATACAGATTTTTTTCGACTGCTTTTGGAACAGAATGACTATCCAGTAGTCTATGTTGTCAAGAAAGGCTAGCAGCCAACTAGAGATGTAGAAAATCACACAGAGTCAAGGTGTTTTGGTGACGGCAAGCGTCAAACAGTCAACGCGCATGCTCAGATAGTGTCTTCCGATGATGAGTCTTCAGATGATGAGTCTTCAGACGATGAGGTCGTCGACAAGCGTCGTGAAGAGATAGTGTTGGCGGCAATCCATGAATTTACAGGTTGGATTCGCCAACCTGGTCACCTCGAGAAGATGATTGGGAATTGTAAATTTTCTTCTGATGATCATGGTAACAAAGATGTGCCTGCTGAAGATGACGTTCCTCATTCAAGTAATGAACTCCGCAATTGGTTGATTGTTATCCCAGATTTTGATAATGCCTTACCATTGAATTGGGCTGAACCATCGTTTCCAGATAAAGACCAACTTGCGGTGAATGCCACATTTCGGTCTAAGGATGAGTTGGCAATTGCTGTAGGGCTTTATCACATGGAGAAAAAAGTGGAGTACGCGGTGGATCGATCCACCATCAAACGTTTGGGTTATATCTGCAAACATGACGACGAATGCCCTTTCATGTTGCGTGCAGTACAGGAAGTTGGACTTTGGAGAATCATTAAGTTCATTCCAAACCACACTTGTCGTTCGAATTTGACTCGCACTGCTCCGAGAATGGTGCCGTCTAGAGTAGTTGCTGCATACTTTTCACGAAAATTATCGGTGGAGAGGATTGTTCTAAAACCGAAAGAGATGATGGATGAAATGCTTAGGCTATTTGGCATTCGGATGGGCTACAAGTTTGCTTTGCGGTCCAGGGATATTGCTCTAGAGATGATGTATGGTGGGTTCGAGCAGTCTTATCAGAGGCTCCCGACTTATTTATACTTGTTGGGGGAGCGTAATACTGGGACCATATATGATGTTCAGACTACTCAGACGGGTGAGTTCCGCTACATGTTTTTAGCTCTTGGACAGTCTATTCACGCCTTTCAAAATCATCTTAGGCCTGTCATTGTAGTAGATGGAACCCACCTTAAAGGAAAGAACAAAGGGGTTCTCTTTGTCGCAGTTACCAAAGACGGTAACGAAGGGGTCTTTCCACTTGCAATTGGTCTTGGTCCGATCAAGAATGACGAATCATGGACATATTTTTTCTCGATGCTGCGTGCGAGCCTAGGAGATCCACCGGATGACTTACTGATCGTGTCTGATCAACACACGAGCATCCGGAGTGCCATTGAGTCCATATACCCGAATGTTGCTCACGGATTGTGCTTTTATCATATACAGAAGAACTTGGCGCGATTTGGCCGTCACGTAGCTGAAATTTATGCGCGAGACGGGCTATCCAACCACTCTCCAAGTCATCCAATGGTATGCGAGGAGCTACTCTTCGAGCCAAGCGCTCCAAGTGAGCCTCCTCGTCATCTGCATGCTTGCATGGATTGCCATGCAAGCAACAAGTAGTAGATGGCTGTGGTGGCTCTGGAGAATGTCTCCTCTGCCGCTTCTCGGCTGCTGCACTCGGCTCGGGATGATGTCGCTTCTCTACAGCAGTTCTCGACTTGGGTGCGGTCTTATGACATGGCTCTCGTCTTCTCTTCCTCTTCGGTGGCTCATCAGACTCCTCCTCAATTACCTCAACGTCTTCGTCCACTAGCAGTTTTTTTGCGGCATGCCTCTTCGAGGGCCGAAAAGTGACTGCCATCTGCTGATCTGTACCTAGGCTGATAAAGAACTCATGGCCTTCTTCCCGAGGAGTAGGTACCATAGGCCGAATTATAAGCTACACAACATCAATAAAAAGTGTTAACAAATATCTACTGTATATGATAACTTCTACTGTGTATGATAACTTCAACTGTGTAATAATAATCTACTGTGTATAATAACTTCTACTGTGTATGAAGTGTTCAACTGTGTAACAACAATTAACTGTGAATGACATATATCAACTGTGTATGAAGAATTCTACTGTGGGAGAAGTAATCAACTGTGAACGACATATATCAACTGTGCATGAAGAATTCTACTGTGGGAGAAGTAATCAACTGTGTAACAAAAAACAAGTGTGTAAATGTAATCAACTGTGCCCTACACAATATTGCTTAACTGTGCAAACTATCGAAAAAATCAGAAAATGTGATGCCCCGCTCTTTTAAATACATATTAGATTAAATATGTGCATTAGTTATAAAATTCTTTTAATTATTTATGGTGATTATTTTGTTCAGATAATATTATTTCAGCAAAAGTCTGTATAAGAGATACAGAGCTGCGATTTAATATTCAGTCATGAATGAAACCAATAATTAAATTTATTGGTTTAACTATACGTTTGAGACTTTGTTTTACCAGTTTATTGATTTAATCAATATTATTAGAAAATTTAGATTTATAACCGATTTTATAAATCGTGTTATTTAAATCAAATTGCTAGAATTATAACTTGAGATCATATGCATAATAATTTTATTATTTCGCGTTATATGTGTTAAGGTATTAAGTCGCGAATTAATTCCGACTTTCACGTATTAAATCTCAAGATTGAGGATTTAATTTATATAAATACGACGAGTATTTATTAAACGAGAATTGGAGAATTATTACAGGAACTAGGAGAAACTAGATCACGGCACTACACGTATGTCTCGATTTTTCATCCAACACATCAATTCCTACACTATTTCCTACACTATTCCCTACACTATTCCACCTTCCCCTCCAACACCTCATTACTGCAAATTTTTTTTAAAAGTTGCATTATCTTCATGCATGTGTAATTGCTCCATTTTACTACATTTTCTTCCATCTTAAACTCTTCTGCAAAAAGTTCAGTTTATCACCAACTCTCTCCTACAACTATCTCGCTACATATATGTAGGGAAAATGTTTTGACACCTCTAAAACTATACACCATTTATCCAAAATGCCCCATACTATTAATAATAGCCAAACAATATGTGAACTATCAAATGTTTAATCATATCTAACATCTTTCATAATGTTGATTGGGCATTAGTTCAGCAGATGTGTCAATACATCATGAGGTGGAATACAACTACAAAAGAGATAACAATCATGCACAATTTCTTGACAGTAACCATCTCTCTCTCTCAGTATACGGGGAAAATGTTTTGACGTCTAAAACTATACAACATTTATCCAAAATGTACAATACTATCACTAATAGCTTAACAATCAATTTTCAAAAGCTTCAGCACGCCGAGAAAGAAATTTCACGGCAAGATCACAATTGTCAAAGGATGCAAATTTCAACGATCAAATCTTCAAAAGTTGCAACTCCCGGTACCAAAATTTCCACCATTTTGATTCTGTTGTCTGCAGAAACTCCTCTATAAATTGAGGAGAGTTCTGCAGAAGGAAGAAGTGCAGCAAGAGGTGTGAGGCAAGAGAGAGTTTAGGAGATTTTTTTTTTACTTGCAAGAGCTCAAGTGAGCTCCCTTCGCCGGGCCATTTCTTCGTCGACCGGCCACTAGGCTCTGAACCGAGAACGTGTACTCGTTCCTCCATCTTTAGGCTACCAAACCCAACAATCGAAAGGCCGAAACCTTCTCTATATTTTCCCGACCAAAGGCCACAATATCCTTCGGAGGCCAACGTCGAATTCCCGACTTAGCCACCGGCCAACTTACGGCCTTCGTTTCTCACTATCCTTACGACGAAAAAGGATCGAGAAACCACCGTTGTGTAGCCTGATCTATCTCGCACGAGGAAAACTAAGTCGTAGACCTTCGCGGCTAAACCCCATCGCGGAACGACGACCAGAAAAACCCCCGGCGAACAACTTCCATTAGTGCTCACTTGGACAAGGGTAAGTTGACGCCCTTATTTCGATGCATTCCCGTTTCTATTATATTATGAGAAATTTCTGGGGTATAGATGGGAGTGTGGTAAATATTCGTACAAAGTTTCATATCATTTGAACTTCGTTTACTACCCTTTTAAAATTCGAGAAGTCTACTGCCCGTATCTGCTAAAACTGTCGTCAGGCAGATGATTAGGTTAATTATTTCAGTAACCATATGTTGATATTTAGCTCTCAAATTTTTATTCTATGAAGATATATGTGTTAGCTATCTACATATAAAATTTGAGCTCATTCAGGTAACGTTTGCTATTTTTCAAAAATCTGGACTTTCAGTTGGCAGAAACTGCCGAATCTGGTAGGCGATGGGAAAATCGCTATATCTCTTAAACTACTTTTAGTTTTTCAACATACTTTTTTTTTTAATTAAACTAGACTCAAAGAGGTTTCGATTGATATAAAATTAGACTACATACGAGTTCGGAGTAAAAGCAGTTTATTAGTTGAAGTTGAATATATACAGTTTTGTTGAGATGGAAATGATTCAAAATAATTCCTACTAAGGATTTTAAAGTTTTATTGTTGATAAAATATCACTTTTAGTTTATAAATGAGCTATTGAGATATATAAATATTTTGGAGAAAGATTTCATGAGAACTTGTTGGTAAAATTATATTAGATGGAATAGTTGATAAATGAAATATTAAAGATTTATTAATTAAATGGTTAAAATATTAAAATTATTAGATCTTCTCGAAAATTTCTTTTTATAGTTAACTCCTTTTATTATTTTAAAATATTTTTACAAATGTTCCTAAAATCTCACAATGAAATTTTCATCAGGAATTAATGTTTAGAATTTATTAATGACTTATTAGTTCTTTTAATAGTAGCAATATATATATATTGATTGGCATTATTAAATGGGGAAAAGGAAAATATTTTATAAATTATTCTTTATTTATAATGGATAAATAAAGGAATAATATAAAATGGGTTTTCCTACATCCTCAAAGGTACATGAAGTATTTCGATAAAAGAAGAACGATTGTATATGAGTTAGATACAGTCGTTTAAGGAAATATGGGTAGTTAGAGAAATGAGTGAATAGTGATTCACTGCATTTGTTGTTATCTTTTCTATTATTCACTCGAACACATGTTTCGTGTTATCAAAGGTTCAAATAAACAAAAGCGCCTGAGTAACCTATCGCGCTAAGGAAAGAGAATCATTGTCTTAAGTAGCAAAACACTGCAATCAGGTAGGCATTACTTTCATATATATCAAATGAGTTTAAATGTTACGTTCAAGCAAGTTATTTCATGACAAAATCTTTGAATTGATGTTATTTCAAGTATTGTCTTGCCATAAAATGTTTCAATTTCAGTATGATATCTATCTGATATGGCTTTGCCAATTATCATGTAATCGAATTCGAGTCTTGAGCAGTTGATAGCTATCCTGCCTTGGCTAGTGTACACCAGTGACCGTGAGTCATCTAGCGGGTTGGCCGGTCAAGTGACCGTGAGAGGTGGCCACCTCTCCGGCACACAGATTCAGATATGATAGATTACAAAAGAACTTAGTCTGATCAGACGAACTTTAGAATCACAAATGAATTTAGTATGCTTAGGGCCTTTTTAAGTAAAAACCCTTGGTTATACTATTGAAATGGCATGACAATTTACAGTTATTATGTATGTATATGATTTTCGGCATATGTCTACTGAGTACCTTGTACTCAGCCCTGCATGTATTTCTAAATGTGCAGGTTGAGCAGTGATGAGTGATGATGGGGTGTCGTGCGGAGCTTTGTCATATTTACTAAATAAACTCTTGGCGATACATGTCTTCATACATGTATCACGTTCTCATTTCCGCTGCGAACACTCAGTTATGATGCAGTTTATCCTATTATGTTGGATTGTCAAATCAAGTTATTGTATAAACACTTAAATCGGATACTCATGACCGATTACTCGTTATTATCTATATATATGTGTGACTTATTCTCATATGATGTCTAAATCTTAATTTAATTCATTTATAATTATTTATCACCCCTTTCTGTCCCCTCTCCTAATTTCCCTTCCCTAGTCACGGTTTCCCGGCTTACCTATCCTTAGTTAAGTCCGGTCGTGACAGAAAACCCAATAAAACAAAATCTAAGAAAGGTTACCCACTACTACAAAAGTTTACATACATAACAGTGCATAGATAACGGTTTTTTTCAAAAACTGTTATGTATGAGCGCATTTTAGGAATAGATAACGGTTTTGCGAAAATCCGTTATCTATGTAGTGTTGTCTAAATGCATAGATAACGGTTTGAACAAATGCGTTATGTTTTTGCGTTATCTATTAGTTGCATACATAACGGTATTACAAAACCGTTGTGTCACCATTATCTATGACCATCTTTTATAACAGTTATTCATAACGTTAAAGAACCGTTATGTATAATAGTCATTTACAACGGTTTTTGAACCGTTATGTATGAGCGTCTCTAAAAACTGTTATGTATAATTTTTTTTATTAATTTTTTTTAAAATAATATTATATTATCTTATATTATATTATAGTAAAAAAATAACAAATAAATTATTTATCCTAAAATTTGAATTTATTCCTAGATATAGACTTTGAAAAATAAAAAATTCATAACATTTTTTTATTTTATTAACACTTATATAAAATCTAAATTAAAAATCTAAATTAGAAATCTAAATACCAAAAATTGAATATTAAAAGTGAAAAAAAAAGAAAAAAACAAAAAAAAATTTAGAAAATTTAGAAATTAACCCCCCAAAACTAGAAGCCCTAGTTTTGTTCGTCCTCCCTGTCTCTCTCGACTCTCTCTTTCCCCTCTCGACTCCGCCACCGGCGCCGCTGCCCCGAGCCAGCCCGTCGCCGCCCACCCTTGTCGCGCTGCGTCGCGCCGCTGCCGCCCACCCTCGCTGCGTCTCATCTCCGCCCCAAATCTCTCTCTCTCTCTCTCTTCGCGATCTCTCCCTCTTTGAGAGATAGTCACCGCCGCTGCCGAGGCAAGTTCCGGCCACAGAAGCACGCCCCCCCCTCTGTCCTCCCCGGCCGCAGCAACGTCAGCCACCAAGCTCGTCGCACTTCCCTCGTCTCCCTCTTAATCTCCTCTCTCTCTGACTCAAATGCACGCACACCATACCGCGCCTGAAATCCTAGATCTATAATCTACAGCCACCTCCCTGTCGATTCCCGTCGACCGCACGGCGGGAAGGCCGCCACCTCCGAGCGCAGCCCAAAGCCCCCTCTGCTCTCCATACTCCGGCGACAACAGCGGCTCCTTGCCGCCGCCGTGCCCTAGCTTCAATCCGCCGCTGAACTCCCTCTTCCGGCCGCACCACCTGTCTGACCACCACAACACCAGCCCAGCCGCCTTCGTCGCAGCGCAACACCACCGCGACCCACTCCAGAACCGCTGCCCCCCACCATCTCCCGGCATCTACACAAGGCGGCTTCGTGCGCCTACCCATTGTTCCTATCACGAACGCCGAGGAAGAGCCACCAGTCGGCGCGATTCACACCATACCAGCAACGCCAAACATATTGGAGGTATTGATTCGTTCTTGACATTATATAAATACAAGCACCAATTATTTTCACTGCTTGTGCTAATACATGTTTTTCAATCTTGGCAGAGGATCACTGAGATTGCTGGAGTTGTTGTATCATTCAACCCCAAGCCCATCGAGGTGAATCTATTGCATCTTTTCATGAATATTTTTTAGCAACTTAGCTTATTATTTCCATTATCATAGTTGTGATTCTTATCTTTTAGGTGCAAACCAGGATTCCACACAATTCCTCTCTCCGCTGTAAGATTTGTTTCTTCCATTTCTAAGCAGATGGTTTACTACAGTTATTGGCTCCATACGTGAATACATTTTTTCTTCTATAGTTCATTATTTGGTTCTGCATTGTGGTATAATTTTTTTGGTATTTCGGTGCTTTGAGCTGCTGTTCTGTGCAGTGTAATTTTAGATCTGGTTTGAGGTTTTATTTCAAACTTGTTTACTAGAAATTGGGAATTGAGTTTCTACACATATTCTCTTGCATTTGTTTGTTTGATAAGCAACTACTAGTTAGGTTAGAATATTAGTATAAAATGATTGTGGTTTGGCAGGTGATGGTTCTGAAACAAACTCTTGTTTATTTATTTGTTAGATTGTGCAGTCAACTCTATTTCATGTGCCAACATCTCACGTTAGTGTAGCTTTGCAAATTGCCTTAGTATTTTGCTGTTTGCACTCCAGAGCAGATTAACTTTTTTGCTGATCTAAAATTCATAAAAGCTTTAGGCTAATTTGGAAGAATGATATGTGTTGAACGTGAGGTTATGGGTCACACACAGGTTTTGAGGAGTAGTGATGTAGGGCAGCCAGTATGTTTATAAGACCCCGAATTAAGGATTTGAAGCAACCACTTGGTTTGTATACATTCCGATGCACTAGACAGAAGTTCATACTCTGAAAGGGCTTTCACCATTCTGATCAGCAAAAGGGCAATAGTATTATTTCTGTTTTGTGTTTATACTTTATTTTGTGTTCTAAATCAACAAAGAACATCAGTACTTTTTATTTCTGTTTTGTGTTTATACTTTGTGATGATATTTTTGTATTGTGGGCTGAGCAGCACTCGTTATCATTTTCTTGATGTTTCCAGATATGCAATGTTGTCGTTGTTGCTGGCTACCTTAACGCAACTCTTGTGATTCCAAATTTTCATTATCACAGTATCTGGAGAGATCCGAGGTGAGTAACACAGTTATCAACTGTATGTGGCTAATTAGTTAACTAAAATGTTTCCTTATGTTTCTATCACACTGATGCAAATATGAAATTTATGTTTCTATGATTTGTGCCACATTACATGTGCATTCATTTGATTTATCATATCCTTCTAAGTATGTATTTGGTTTGGTTGGTGTTATTAATGAATATTGGGAAATATAATTAATCAAATTAAATTTCTTTCTTTCATTGCATCTATTGGTTATAATTGCTTTATTTTTCTAAAGACATGATATGGCTTGTATAACATACATTATGGGTCCACTTCCCGTGATTCGCTAAGAGATTCCAAACAAAAAAATAAAGTAGATAGAGATGTTCTATATTGGATCTCCCTTAAGACTTAATTATTATTTGAGCTTTATTTGATTCTTTCTGATCCGTTCTTAGATACACCTTTAATAGTCAAAAGGGGAACTAGGTTTGAGTTTCCTTATGATACTCTACATAAACTAGGATGTCTTAGCTCATGGTTTTTAAGTAACAAGGTCCATCAAGGCACCAAAACTTTTTTTGGGCTTGATCACTGTGTGGGTGAGCCTTTTTCAAAGTAAGGTGCAAAAGTATGACCTTTTGAGTTATAGGAGGTCACAAAACAAATGGATGCACTCTTTCTCCACCTAGGACTCAAGTGGCATGTTTCATTTATGTGAGGCCTATATACTTATTGTTTCTAAAATAACCTGGTTGGTTTCAATTCGTGGTATTGCCTTCATGTTACACATCTGAATTCTGGTATCACTCTCTTTCCCTTGCTGAGTGCTTGTGATGTACAAGGACTGGTTTTCTGATGCCTGCTAGTTAGTGGATTGATGCATCTATCTAAAGTGTAGAATCCAGATGTCTGATGTTTATTTATTTGTTAGATTGTAAATACTTTAATCCCCATCATTGCAGCTATCATCTCAGATTTATTTGTTGGCTGCTTCTCTGTCATCTGTTTTTCCTCTCATTTCTTTGCTGGAAGATCTTATACTCTTGTGAAAAAACAAAGGAAAGAAATAATTAATGCAGGGAGTAGTGCTACTTCTACTAAGTGCGGCAGTGAGCCATTTGTGACAAAAGTGTTTTGGTGTAACTGTAGGTTCAGTGCTGAAGAGTCTAGAAGAGTTTGGAACAGAAGGTTCCATGATAAGTCCATGGAAAAGATGCTGCTATTCTTGTCCCTGGTGATGTAGTTTGTATAAAATTATATAAAATTGGGCGATATTAAGAAGCTGGTGCTTGTATGGTGGGAGAATTGTTAGACAGAAATGTATGTGATGTTTACTACATGCGCATGTAGTAAAACCTGTATTAACAGGCAACTTGTGTAGTTGGAATTGTTGGATGCTATGTTATATATGCTAATATTATCTTGTCAATGTTATTTTATTATTTGAATTTTTTTATTGATTTTTAGATATAAATAAAAGGAAAAATTGAGAATAAATAAAAAATATGCGAAAAACTGCCATCTAATACATGCAAAACCGTTATCTATGTTTTACAAAGATAACGGTTTAAACCGTTATAAAAAGTATAAAAAACTGTTTACTATGTTATGAGAAAAAAGAAATATTATATAATACATAACGGATAAATTCTAATACATAACAGTGGAAAACCGTTATCTTTTTCTTACAAAGATAACGGTTTAAACCGTTATAAAAAGTATAAAAAACTGTTAACTATAATATGAAAAAAAATATATATTATGGAATAGATAACGGATAAATTATAATACATAACAGTCGAAAACCGTTATGTATAATCAATATAGATAACGGTTTTATAACCGTTATGTATGTGTGGTTGTTCTGTTATCTTTTCCCTTCATAGATAACGGTTTTTAAACCGTTGTGTATGACATATATCATAGATAACACCACTATACACAACGGTTTTTTTGCTCATAGATAACGGAAAAAATCCGTTATCTATGAGCGTTTTTCTAGTAGTGACCTGACGATCGAATAACTCTGAAAAGTCAATGGAAGGAACAGCACGCGTGTCCCAGTGCAAACAACGAGGAATGCTCATCTCGCTATCACGATTCCCACACAAGCCTCCCAATTTGGGTATCACCTCGTACGACCATATCTGAAAAGCCCACACAGGGCCAAAGATATGGTAAGTCTTTCTATTGTTCTTGATTTGGTTTGGATGCTTTACCAAGACACTCATTTGATGGCATAGGATAGAAAAGTTGTACGATCCCCAAGGAAAACGAGCCCATGCCTCGGAGTCCTCTACTAACGCCCATACCCACTCATCAATCCATATGCTCTCCCCACGACATATCAAAATATGATATAAGATGAGTATGTGGGCAACCTTTAACAAATCTTCCGGGTCCCTGAACAATCCATCATTGAACTTTTGTTCTAACGTGTTAATACTCACTCTCTTACCATCAAAATGACGCATGTACAAGCTGCTCTGGGGGATGACATGGTCCGCTGTGGTGTCAAAGTCCGACGGGCCAAACCTAAGCCCCGTCACCAAGGCGTAATCTTGGGCGGTGAAGCTAACCTCATGCCCACCCACAAAGAACCGCTTCTCGAACTCTGAGAAGCTAGCATCATGAAGTTCCCGAGCAATGAGCTCGGACAGCGCATTATTGGCGCTACCGGAGCGCCGCAATTGGACCAGATGTCCAAAAACTCCGTCTAAGAACCGTTGCTTTAATTCACTACTGCCAATACCGTGCAGTTTCTGTCGAACCCTATTCATGACCTCCACACGCACATAAAGATTTATGCGCGCTTGGTATTCCCTCATATTGGGTCGAACCCATCTAAATCGAGGCTGCAATAAAAAAATTAACAAAATTTAATTCAACTGTTTACGAAAATGTGCAACTGTGTATTAACTATTCACCTGTGCCCTAATTTATTCAACTGTGTAACTGTGCCCCACAATTTCATAATCATATACATTGCCCCACAATTGCCCCCAATTCAACAATAATTAACCATATGCAACTGCAAAATCACATACATTGCCCCACCATTGCCCTCAATTTATAGTCAAATTCCAACTGAAATTTTAAAAAAATGACAACTTACTTCTTCAATTATACTTGCAGCCTCATCTTGCACTTGTTGCTCTTCTCCCGTCGCTGTTGATGGACTTCCAGTGGCGTTGGTGGGGTGCTCAGCTTCCTCACCTCTCTCGGACATTTTTTTTCGCACCAAAGAGGGTTTTTGGGAGAAGAGAGAGGATAATGAAATCTAATAAGAAATGGAGGGACTCGTCGCTGCTGGGAGCCTACTTCGTCACCGTCGTTCGCTGGAGTCTTCTTCACCGCCGACGCCGTTCGCTGGAGTCGCCGTCGCTTCGCTTTTCGCTGGAGTCGTCTTGCCTTCGCTGTATGATAAATGTCGTCGTCGTCGCCTTCGCTGTTCGCCGGAAGTCGTCGCTGGAAGCCGCAGGGAGTAGTGGTCGCAGCTGGAAGCCGTCGCATCGCCGATGGTTGGATGTGAGGAAGAAGAAGAAGAGCACGAGAATTTGAAATGAAGAAACCGTTCAGTTCATGTTTTAATTAGGGCTCTTTTCTCTTTTCTTTTTTTAATTGTTAATGCAAATTTCAGTTTTTTTAATTGTTAAGTCAAATTCCAGATTTTTATTTTGTTTTATTTTATATTTTGTAAGTTAAGATTTATTTTAGTTTTCTTTTATTTTTATTTAGTTATAAGTAAGGGTTGTTTTGTCTTTTCAATGGCTTTTGACCCCTAAAGTCGTGTATTATAAGTGGTGGCTATATAAGTCCTAAACTATGTCATTTTGGTTACTTGTGTCTTTCTCCCAATTTTAAATGTGCAAAGCTGCTATCAAAAATCATGGAAGGTTAATTATTTGAATTTTTATAAAAGGAAGATATTCATTGACACAATATTCTAAAAAAAAAATCCAATATTTTCCTTAATTATTAGTGATGCTAATTAAGTAAAATACTAATTACATTAAAATATACTCCAAAATATACTTCATCTGTCCCATTAAAAATTGCATGTATTTCATTTTGGGTCGATCCACTATAACTGACATGTTTTCACAAATGGACAAAATTTAACCTTTTAAAAAGTGTAGGCTCCACCATTTTTTACTAATTTACACATTCTTCTTAATTCACGTGCCGAAAAGTTTTGAGCCACTTATAATGGGACGGAGGAAGTAATAATTATAGATTGTTTAACTGTATTACAAATTGACATAATTACTCTAATTATATACTCCTATTATGTTAATTTATCACTACTCTCAATTAAATACATGATTTTCCTCGAGAAGATAATAATACGTATACTACCTTGAACTGCAAAATCTAATAAGTCTTTGTTTTTTTTAGGGGAAAGAAACACTCTTATGACTCCAAACAGGGGCGGACGCACATAGAGTCAAGGGAAGGCAATTGCCACCCCTTGATTTTTGATATGAAATACCTATATTACCCCTCATTAATTATTTATTTATAAATATGTCCTTAATATTATTTTGGAAGCTTGTTTAGTTGTGTTTCTAATGATGCTATTATACATAAGTTTCAAACTATGACGAATCATTGTGGTTAAATATAGATTGAATTTCTATGGATAATTTATATATATATATATATATATATATATATATATATTTATATATATTTAGTTTCGTTTGATATAATTTTTTTTGCCACCTCTTGATAGAAATCCTGCGTCCGCCACTGACTCCAAATCATAAAGAGCAATATTTGAAAGCTAGGTTGAAAGAGCAATAATTCTCTTTTGGATATTCATCTTCTTCATAACTCTTACCATAGTTCTTATTCGTTATGTGATGAGTTGTACGAGACGTTTGTTCATGCCTGTAATAATGTGGTATTAGAGTTTTTTCATATTTATCGTGAAGCTAATAGAGCAACTCACGAGCATGCAAGATCTAAGTTGAGAACTGCTTTCTCATAAATGGGAACGTAGACCGAAAAAATGCTCACTTGAGAATTGCAAAATGCTGCTAGTGCTATGAAATATGAATACGATAAACATGAATATATTGATTCTGTCACATCAAATGCTCACTTGACAACTCATCTCTATACATGTCCACAATTTAATTGGTTCCCATCTACGCGCTAAAAATTTCAATCGCCACCCAAAATATCATTTCTTGTATTTATTCATTTTTTCTGATAAGAATGATTATTTTAGTCCAATTAAAACACATCACCACCCACAACTGTTTGTTTGCAGCACAACCGGTGAGCCCTTGTATTCTACTTGTTCACATTCCAAATATCACATCATCGGATCTTCGCGTCCCTATAAATTCCCGAGCTCATTAAATTCTTATCCTTATAATAAATAAAGCAAAAGAGTTAAGGTTGCTGTGCATATAAAAATGGCATCCTTATGGTTGAATAAATTAATATCAGCATATTTTTGTTGCTTGTGTGTATGGTTTGTTGTGAGTAGAGCTCAAACCACACCGGCTATGTACGTGTTTGGCGACTCACTGGTGGATGCTGGGAACAACAATTACTTGCCACTTTCCCTAATCAAAGCCAATTTCCCATACAACGGCATCGACTACGCCGCTAACAAGCCCACCGGCAGATTTTCCAATGGCAAAAATGCTGCCGACTTTCTAGGTGACATTAGTATTCATTTTCAATTAATTGTCTTCAAATTTTGATATTAGTTAATAGAAAGGAATTTGAGATTTTGTTGATTAACGTGATTGATTATATATATGTGTGTGTGGAGTGCAGCTGAACAATTGGGTTTGTCAACACCGCCGCCGTATCTATCACAGCCTAATAATGCGTTTCTTAAAGGAGTAAGCTTTGCTTCCGGTGGAGCCGGAATCTTAAACGCCACTGATCAAGTAAGTCGAATTCGAAAACACTAAAACCAAAGAGTTAAATATTCAATCCAATTCTATGGCATATAAATAAATAAAACAACTAAAGTATATCAAAATGCAATGAACGTGGATCGAACACGCGTCCAGGGATGGATCTATAATTTTTTTTTTATTGTAGAGACACAAAATAAATATAAATATAAAATACGCTAAAAAAATTACTCCATTTGAAAAAACGCAAAAACTCCCGTGAAATCGATTTCACGGTAAAATCGGATTTCAAATGGCACTGCTTCAACATACAAATGACACTTTAATGTTGAAGTAGTGTCATTTGAAACCAGGTTTCACCGTGAAACCCATTTCACATGAGACCACCTGTTGAAAAAAAATCTCATTGTGTGCTGCACACGGATTTTAACTAAGTTGTTAAAGTTATTGTAAGTAGAAATGTAAAATAAGTGTACAATTTGTAGGGGTAGTGTTAATATAAAAAAGTAGAATAAATGTATATTATTAGTTAAAAATTCAAATAAAAGTAAAATTCATAGATAAATAAGATATAATAATTTTAAAAATGAAATGGATTTTGTTTTTTCATAGACAAATAAAAATGGATAAGTGGAACTCTTACGTGGACAATAAAAATGGATAAGTGAAACTCTTACGTGGACAGAGGGGAATACTATGGAATGCATGAGGATTGAGAGTTTTATTATGTAACTTTTGTTAATTATTTCAGAAAACCACGATCTCTCTGCCTCAACAAGTGGGATACTTCTCCACCGTGCATCAAAGACTGGTGAAAGCTATGGGAACGAAGCCAGCGCAGGAGCACTTATCAAAATCATTGTTTCCCTTCGTGATTGGTAGCAACGATATCATAAATTACTTCCAAACAAACTCCGAAATGGCGAAGAAATACACCCCTCAACAATACGTTACTCTCATGGTCTCCAACCTCAAAGAAGCGCTCATGGTAATTAACAACTTAAATAAAGCAACTAAATTAATTCAGATGCATCAATAACTAAAGTTGGTTTAAAAAAATCAGGGTGTTCATGGTCTTGGAGCACGCAAATTGTTGTTGGTGGGGCTAACACCAATAGGATGCGCTCCCAAACAAAGATATTCGAGTAACACTAATGAATGCAATGAGGAAGTAAACAAATGGTCCAACAAGTATAACTCAGAGCTGAGGCAGATGCTGCCTCAACTGCAGTCGGAGCTCAAAGATTTCCACTACTCTTATTTTGATGTGCATACCATCTTCGTCGACTTCATCCAGAATCCAACAACTTATGGTATTCTCTAACTACCTCAATCTCATCAGAATCAATTCATTTTATACGATTTATTAACTAACTCATTTGATATAGGTTTCAATGAGACAAAAAGTGCCTGCTGCGGACTGGGGAAACTGAGGGCCGATCTTCCTTGCACGCCTCTCGCTGTATATTGTCCGAGAAGAAATTCACATGTTTTCTGGGATGTATACCACCCTACGGAGGCGGCTGCGCGTATTTTCATTGCTAAACTTTTCGATGCCGCAGGAGATTATGTATCCCCCATCACTGTTAACCACCTACTTACTCTCTAGAACATATTCTATATATAATCTATTGATACCATTTCCACATTTGCATACAGTTTATATATGAATCTCGAGTGCAACTAACAAGTTATGACTTACTCAATAGAAACCATTTGATACATAATAAGGATTGAAGAAGGTTTCTTACATAGTACTAGACAAAAAAGAAGCAGGATATGAAGGGAGTATAATTTACCATTTCACACATGTTTTGCAACAGTTAGGTAACATGGAAGTAAGCACCTCACAGTTTTGCCCAGTAGTTCCTCTGACTCAAAATAAATAGATCAACTTAGCTCATCGTGCAGTATTAGAAAGGAGTTGCGAAAGACAAATTCTAAAAATCCTTGAACAATTGTCTGAAGCAGGGGGGCAATGCTTCTCTGTTTTAAAGAAAAAAAGATATACAAGATGGCCTAACAACATAATGTATTGGAAGCAGTCAAAATGTCTGATGAAGAAAGGGAGTCAATACACAATACCAATGCCATCTGGAATTGACATAAAGGATGTAAGATAATATAAGTAGCAACCTTAAAGTATCAAAGGGTCCTACATTTTTGCAGTAGCTAACCTTCATAAAGAGTTCCTCTTCCAAATTAATCAACAAGAAGGATATGGTCATTTAGAATTTTTAAATACATCAAGTACTCCATGGAATAATCGTCAAAGGAAAAGAAGGGTGATGTTTAAGATCTCAATGGATGTAATTTTATTAATCTAAACTTAGCATACCTCAACATCATGCCTATCTGTTGGAGATTAATCATATATGTAGATTGTTCAGCAGTCATATTCTCAAAATCAATGCTATGCCAAACTATCTAACTTTCTTGCTAGGTGCTAGGGATAGGCAATACCTACAAGAAACATTCATATAGAGCTTCTGCCCAACTTACCCAAAATTTTGTGATATATATCTCCAAGAAGGTTATCCAATTCCCATGTCTTTGCAGAACTATGAACCACCAGAAATATGCATATGCAGGTGAAACAAGAATAGTTTTGAGTCGAAATGATAAACTAAAATATGTTGCTATGACTTACAGCATGGAAATAAATAAGTAAACCAAGTAAGCAGATAAAGCAAAAGAACCATGGAAAAGTAGGAAAGGTTGGAAGTCGAGGAGGCATCTCGACCCCATCTCTTTTAAAGCGCCCACTGCACCTGCACGCCTTTATATGGAAAAATGCAAACATTATAGTAGCTATTAAATCAAATTAATCAATATTAAATTGCTACCCACTTCCTCACCTTTCCAATTCAATATTTCTCATATTTCAAATCAAATAATGCCTTTTCCTTAATTTTTTGAATTGATTCACATTACCCACCGCTCTTATATCAAGGCCAACAAAAGCTGTAAAATAAAAGCTCACCAATTCTATCACTTTTTAGGCATGGCCTTGGCCCTCCCATTTCAATACAAATTTCCACATATCAATACATATTACCTTATTTTCTTTGTACATTTTCTGTCATGGGCTATCTTTCTTGCAATGAGAAGTCGGCCATTGCCATCTGCGACTCATATAACTGGGAGCTACTGTCCAAGAATCCCAGGAAAATTCGTCGCCCATTCAAAATTGCCGAGTTCGATCTATCCGATCTTCACTCCGCCACCGACGGTTTTTCCGCCGCCAAATTGCTAGGCAAAGGCAGCCACGGCTGGGTGTACAAGGCTGAGCTCCAGCGGCTCAAGCTCGTCGCCGCCGTAAAAAAGACTAAGGCGCCCAGCATCTACGGCGGCGCCGCCAACCCCGCCGACAATGAGTTGGAGATTCTATCGAGGATATACCACCCCCGCCTCGTCAACTTGATTGGCTTCGCCGTGGATCCGAATCAGCACAAGCTGATCGTGGTCGAGTACATGCCAAACGGTTCCTTATTCGACTTGCTGCACGGCTCGCGCAGACCGCCCGGCTGGGTCAAGCGAACCCGGTTCGCGCTGCAGGTGGCGTGGGCGGTTCAGTTCCTGCACTCGTCGCAGCCGCCGATCATCCACCGCGACATAAAATCATCCAACGTTCTAATCGACGCGGATTTCAATTCGCGGATCAGCGACTTCGGGCTGGCGCTGAGGGGACACGTGGAGGATGTGAGGGTCCGGTCCACGCCGCCGGCCGGGACGCTCGGGTACCTCGACCCGGGCTATCTTGCGCCGGGGGATCTCAGCACCAAATCCGACGTGTTCAGCTTCGGGATCCTGCTGCTGGAGATCATCAGCGGCCGCAACGCCATCGACGTCAACTACAGCCCGCCGTCGGTGGTGGAGTGGGCGCTGCCGGAGATCGAATCCGGCAACTTCGAGGGAATCTGCGACCCGAGGATCGGGCCGCCGGACGATGCGGGGGCGCTGCGGCGGATGGCGGTGCTGGCGGCGCGGTGCGTGAGGTGCGCGGCGGAGAGGCGGCCGGGGATGGAGGAAGTGGTGGAGTGTCTTAAGGGCGTGTACAAGAGGATGAAGATGCAATCGCAGATTTGCGTCAACGTGGGGCGGCGGGTGGCGAAGTATGAGGCGTTGGACGACGGCGCGGAGGTGGTGAGGAATGCGAGGACGGGGAGCAGGAGGAACGGGAAAGTATCGAGTGTGGCGAGTGTACAAGTGAGGAGTGACGTGGAACGTGTCGGTAGGTCAAAGTCGATGGGTTCGGGTAGTGAGATTAAATATCAGTCGTTGGATGGTGGTTGGAGAAGAGTGAAGATGAGTAAATCAAAGTCAATGGGGATCAATGCACTTTCAATTGGGAGCACTAAATGGGAGGAGTCCAAATTACTAGTGGATTTGGGAGAAAATGTCGGAGGGGAAGAAAAATAATGTTGAGCATGTTTCAAACTCCCACATTTATTCTCTAAAAAAAAAAAAGGAAAAAAAAAACTCCCACATTTAAATTAATTCTTTATTTAGTTTTGTAAAAGAAAAGCTTACATCTTCAAACCACGAAAACAGACAGAGAAATTGAGGAATTCAAAACCTTCTATTTCAAATTAGTACAAATAAGAATGCCAATTCAGCCTGAAACTAGTGAATTGATCCGATTAATCCATCAATTAAATATTTAATTAAAATAAATTATTTTATCAATCATGTCTTATCACTTAAATCAAACGCTTGTTATTAATATAGGAACTAAATTATGGATCTCACTCCTCAAAACTCACAATATCATCGCAAATAAGCAGTGAAAATTTTGTTGAAATAATTGCATCCCAATTGCATAATGGAGCTATTTAACTTTTGCTGCTTTATTTCTTTTCTGTTTGTTCTCACTTTTCTTTTTTTTTTTCTGTACATTGGATAATTTAATTTATAATAAAATATTCATATGCATCTTATGTTAAATAGTGTAATAAGATTTTTTAAATTTGATAAATGATCTAAAAAAATAAGTTTAGAGTTTGTGATTAATTTAATTATTATTTTTATTTTCTTTTATATTTCAAACTGCTCTGATGGATAATTCTCGACAGTCCCACCCTTAAATTTTTCCCTTTGAGACCAACTGTATTTTTTGTGTGTAACAGATTCATGATTTTCCCTTTATTAAAATCCATATTGTCTTACGGGTTCCAATTTTGTTTTGTTTCAAATTATTTTAGAGTTTTTCTACATAATTTGTAGTGATTTAAATATAAACAAGTATTACTCCCTCCGTCCCAGGTTCCCAACTAAAGTGAGAGTCTGAGACCTTTTTTTAAGTACGAGAATTAAAAAATATAATGTGTAGGTGAAAATATGAAAGGGGTTGAAGTTTTTAAATACCAAAAATTAAAAAAGATAAGTTTTTTAGCCTCAACTTAAAAACAACTCTTTTGTATACCAAAATCACTTAAAAGATTAAAAGACCCTTACATTATCATTAAAGAAAAGCAAAAAAGAATAAAAAAAGAGAAGACAAAGCTTCTCTTCTCTCGCCCCTCCTCCCTCCACCCCCAAATTCAAAAATTTCTCTCTCTCTCACAACTCACGACACGCTCACGACCGGCGCCACCTCACGATCGAATTCCAGGCACGACATCGAGATGGGAGACCGCGATCGGAACGGTGACGACTCGGCGTCGGTGTCGGCGACAAGCTCCGAAGAGGAGCGTCTCGCACATCCTACTCCTCCGGTGAGTGAGCCCTAATTTTCGCCCAATTCCGTCTCCCTTTAAAAATTGGAGCTTAAATTCATTGTTAAATGCATGTATATGTGTTATAATGCTTTGAGAATCATGTTTAGTTGGTAAATAGCTAGAGTTTGTTGAAATTTGTTGAAAATTTCTTGAGAATTTTGGTGTTTTTTTGAAATTTTCGGCATATTTTTGGGAACAACGAGGGCTGGCACGACGGGGGTTGGGGCAGGGTGGGCACGACGGGGGCCTGAGGCCGGGTGGGCACGAAGGGGGCTTGGGGCCGGGTGGGCACGACGGGGTCTCGTCGTCGGATTCACGATGGCAGGCTCCCATCGTGGGCACGATGGCGCCGTCGAGGTCACGACCATGGCCCACGATGGCGGCCATCGTGGTCACGATGGGAGCCTCCCATCGTGATCTCGACAGCCGCCTCCCCCGCCTTGTTTTTTTTTGTTTTTTTAATTGTTGTATTATTTGTTTCAAATGCATGATTATCTTTCTAATTTGTTTTTAATACATTGATTTTGTAGATTAATTGTGATTGGAAAAGGCCTACATTGATCTGCGTGACCCGTGGAGTTAATCTTTATATGAGGGCCGAAATATTGAAGGAGGTCAAGAGTGTTTTACTTGATATTAGCGGTCCGTTGGCTGTAGAGAGATTTAGAGAGGGCGTAGTAGGACGGTTGATTGATATCAAGAGAAACCATAGTGCAAGTAATGCTCTACATCACTTGCTAGCTCGTCAATTGAAAGGTAGTGATATACCATGTGACGAGTCTTGGTTTCAAGTTGGTGGACGGACCATTCGATTTAGGCCGACGGAGTATGCCCTTGTCACGGGACTTCACTTTGGCAACAGTGATTTTGATCCATATGCAAAACACAAGCCTCCACGGAATGGTATATTCCATCGATTCTTCAATGGTGTATCCACGAAGGTGAATGTGTTGCGCAAGAGATTCAATGAGAAGAGCCTTGGCAAGGATGTGGAAGACTATTTGAAGGCTGCAAACCTTTTGGTGTACTATCTCTTCCTCCTATGTCAGGATAATCCAGTGATCGAGGATTGGGCATGGACATTAGTTGAGGATTTTGAGCGTTGGGATGCCTTTCCATGGGGCTCGTACACGTATGGCGCATTGTCTTACTACATAGACACTGTTGCGATTGCCCCGGACCAAGCTGAAAAAGATTACCACTTTTATGGTCCGGTTTGGGCCTTACAAATTTGGTCGTACGAGGCCGTTCCAACTTTGGGAAGCCAATGTGGCCTTCGAGAGCACGAGGAGATATTGCCTCGTTGTTTGAGATGGAGCACTCGACAGATGAGGATGATTAATTTTGTTATTTTTTTAGAGAAGCAGGTACGTTTTATCTTTTTATTATATGATTTTTTATATTAAAAAACCATCTCTAATATTGTGCATGTTATATTGTTTTGTAGCTGGAGGTATATCCTGTGTTGGAAGCTACATCTAGTGAGTTAGATGAGTACTATATGATGAGCTTCGACAATGGGGATTTGTTTGATGTTCGTTTCAAGGCTCATGTACGCGTTGCTTCAAGATATGAGACAACATTCAAGGCTCCTGTACAGAAAGCACGACGCGGGACGAAGCGCCCCCGACAGAGCACTTCACTTCTCACTCCAACAGAGGGGGGGAGAGAGATAGAGTGTGTTGTGTGCACGGACGGCCTTGCCCAGACAACGAAGGGGGCACTGACAGGGGGCATGATATCGATGACAGATTGAGGGCAGTTTTGACTGATGATTCTGATACAGGCTTTCTTGCTCTATTGAGAGCAGTTATCGATGATAGATTGAGGGTAGTTTCCGGCCGGAGGCGTTCTAGGAGTCCTACACTCTTCTGGGAAGAGGATGTTATCTCCCGCCACTCTCAGAGTCGCTCCCGCCAGCCACAGCCTCAGCATGTCGCTGCCGATGAGGCCACTTCTTTGCAGCCTCAGCACGTCCCCACCGAGGTCGGTACTTCTTTGCAGCCTCAGCATGCCCCCACCGATGAGGCTACTGCTTTGCAGCCTCAGGACATACCCACCGAGGTCAATGCTTCTTGGGAGCCTCAGCACGTCCCCACCGAGGTCGATACTTCTTTGCAGCCTCAGCATGCCCCCACCGATGAGGCTACTGCTTTGCAGCCTCAGGACATACCCACCGAGGCCAGTGCTTCTTAGGAGCCTCAACACGTCCCCACCGAGGCCGGTACTTCTTTGCAGCCTCAGCATGCCCCCACCGATGAGTCTACTGCTTTGCAGTCTCAGGACATACCCATCGAGGCCAGTGCTTCTTTGCAGCCTCAGCATGCCCCCGCCGATGAGGCTACTTCTTTGCAGCCTCAGCATGCCGCCGCTGATGAGGCCACTTTCTTGCAGCAACAGTTTACCAAACTCTTCAAGCCTGTAGAACCTGTGTTGCACTCTCCTATCAAGGGAGCCTCTTACCAGACCTATATCCCATATGAGGTTTGTAACTTACATTCTCCTGACAAGGCCAAGAAAGCGTCTAAGCCACATGATAAGGTACAAACACCTGAGCCTAGTGTTGATTTGGATGATTTCGAGGAGTTTGGGGAGGATGAGGATGAGGAGACGGGCGAAGAGTTTGGGTCCTCCAGAGCGTAGACCGTCTGCTGCTGTTCGGACTCCTTTTAAGGGTCAAAGTCCGTCTACTGCTGAGGTATTGAGGAGTCAGTACAGAAAATTCAGAAGTAGTGGATCTAAATCCATTGCAGTTGTAACTGAGACACAAGCTCCTTTAAATCAAGAGTTCTTCGATGATGTTGAGAATATTGACATGAACTTCACCCAAGATGTATGTTTTAATTCATAATTTGTATTGTGTTATATACATCCTTAACTAACCTCAAAGTTTATGCTTCACAGGTCATAGACCAATATGTGCTTTTCACTCGCACATGTCTTGGGAAAGCCAAAGGAAAAAGCATGTCTACTACTTTAGTAGTAGGCACTGATTTTTATGTAAGTTTTACTATGATCCTTCATTTGTGATTCTTGTTTTCCTATCATTATTATTGAACTTGTATGTTGCAACTTTTTGTAGGTTGTATTGCATGCCGAGCTTACCCGACTGCATCCAAAGGATCCCAATTTTAAGAGGGCGAAGGGAAAGCCAACATATCCCAAATGGACTTTACCTGAAGGACTCGAACGCTTGGTTAAAGGGCTAGATACGAAAAATACAACTCTGTGGTGGAATGTAGATTTTGTAAGTATAGTATACTAGTGTAATTTGCATTTGGTATTCTTATTGCTTTATTAAACTATAAGTTATATTTTTCTCTGAACAGATTGTTGCAATTTGTCTTGTGGGCAAAAATCACTGGGTCACTGTGAGAATTCGACTT
Organism: Salvia miltiorrhiza; assembly: GCF_028751815.1. Classification (NCBI taxonomy): domain Eukaryota; kingdom Viridiplantae; phylum Streptophyta; class Magnoliopsida; order Lamiales; family Lamiaceae; genus Salvia; species Salvia miltiorrhiza. The sequence continues at coordinate 598,471 of NW_026651511.1, forward strand.
CTTGATTGGAAGGTCGAGTTGTATGACTTATTGTCACACCACTTTAATGAAGGCAAGAATTCTGTGCGCGACGATGAGATGAAGCCCATTACTCGTCTCATGCCTCGTCTATTAGAGCTCTCCGGTTATTAGGAGAACAACACAACTCAGATAAAGAGAGATGACGAGATGGAGCTTGATAAGATGCCGATTAGTGCCCAGTTCGCCCAGGTCGACAACCATAGTTGCGGCCCTTTCGCTTGCATGTATCTTGATCGTTTAGTTGCCACTCCTGACAAAAAGCTGAGACATTCGGAACAAATCGACGAAAAATATATAAAGAAGTATAGGTGGATTGTAGGATCTAGAATATTTTGTCTCACCCAACTTTGAAACATATTGAGACTTATTTTGAGATTTATTGAGACATATTTCATGTTATTTGCTTTTAATTTGGTATGTTGTTCACTTTATTTGATGTTGATTTTTGTATATTGTCTTGCATGTTGTTGGTAATGGTGGCTACCGTGATCACGATGGGGGCTTCCCATCGTGAGCACGATGTAAAGCTCCCATCGTGTCCTTCCCTCCCGTCGTGTTCTTCCCTCCCGTCGAGTCCTTCTCTCCCGTCGTGTTCCCCGTCCCCTCCCCACCCTGTCGATGGCCACAATCGTGGACACGATCGTGCCCACGGTGGCCACGTTCGTGTCCAACCATCGTGACCACGATGGTAAACACGACACCATCGTGTCCAACCGTCGTGATCACGATGGTTGAACACGATCACGCCCACGATCGTGCCCACGATGCCTTACTCACGAACATGGCCACGATGGCTTGTGGTAGTCATCGTGTGGTTATTAAAATCATTCAATTTCGAATTTAAATATGATTATTGACTTGTTTAATGTATTATATTATGTTTAAAATTATATTTTATCAATCAACCTTTGTTTCTAATCAAAATTAAACTATTTGAAGTTATATACATTGAGATCTATAAATATCTAGTTGGAAAATACTTACTATAAGATTTCATAGAATGTATTATAGTTTGATAACACATTTCACACAAACAATAGAATTATGTGTTTTACGATAAAATTTTCAATATACTATGTATTAAAATGTTTTTTAGAAGATATATATCATGTTGAAAGTTAAATAATCGAATATAACATCATAAATTTCAAAAAGTGTCCTTCACACGATCGGCCACACGGTCGTGGACACGTTCGTGTCCAACCATCGAGACCACGATGGTTAAACACGACACCATCGTGTCCAACCGTCGTGATCACAATGGTTGGACACGATCGCGCCCACGATGCCTTACTCACGAACATGGCCACGATGGCTTGTGGTAGTCATCGTGTGGTTATTAAAATCATTCAATTTCAAATTTAAATATGATTATTGACTTGTTTAATGTATTATATTATGTTTAAAATTATATTTTATCAATCAACCTTTGTTTCTAATCAAAATTAAACTATTTGAAGTTATATACATTGAGATCTATAAATATCTAGTTGGAAAATACTTATAAGATTTCATAGAATGTATTATATAATTTGATAACATATTTCACACAAACAATAGAATTATGTGTTTTACGATATAATTTTCAATAAACTATGTATTAAAATGTTTTTTAGAAGATATATATCATGTTGAAAGTTAAATAATCGAATATAACATCATAAATTTCAAAAAATAAACATCACACGATCGGCATTCATTATGCTAACACACCATACATTATTTATTCCAATTCCTACCAACAATTCTAAAATAATTTAATCATCGTCTTCACGATAAAAAATTCCACGAAGCAAGAAAAACATCGGTTCTCCGTGCCACTAGTACGCAAGATAGCCTTCATCAACCTACAACAATAAAAAAGAAAAAGGTTTACTTAACATTATGTGAAATTATAGAAATGAGTATATGTAATACAATGTATGTATCATACCGCACAATACTCCTGCAACCGTTCGACGCTAATTTGCATGTTGTTATGCAAGGGATCCCATTTCACACTGGGATCCTTAATGAGGTTTCCAAATTTGAAATATCGGTCCCTCAACTGGTTAATCTTAGCCTGGTAAAAATTAAGCTGGTGATGTATATCAAATTCACAGTTCATACCATGACAAAGCCTGCGTTGTCGACCATCTTGCAGATGTTCGGGATTGTCATCCCACTGTTCGTGGTCGACCATCTTCAATAGCCTTGTGAGAAATTTGTACTCTATTTGCGCCGTCCACTTGAAATCGCCCCTATCGACGGGGTACCACATCTCACGTTGAAGGAAATCTATGGTATTGAGATAATTCATTTTGTAACAAAAACGAAGTTATGAAATTAACTTAAAATGATTTGTGATATGAGACCTCCTTATCCCCTCACCCCTTAAATAGAGTACGAGAATGTGTTACATACTATTGCACTCGTGAGTTATATACTATTGCACCCGTGACTTTCGAGTTGTCATTCCAAAAAGTTATACACTATTGCACTCGTGACCATCGTGGGCACATTCCTTGCCATCGTGGACCACGATCGTGTCCATCGTGCCCACGATGGCACGATCGTGGGGTCCTATCGTGAACACGATGGTGCTCCATCGTGCCCACGAATGGACGTCGGATATGGAGTATTACTTCCTACTGAAGCTGATGAGGATGGTCGACAATGAGGTTTGGGATGGTAGTCCACAGCATATGGAAATCGCCCGCGCTCGTGACCTTACTGAAAAAATGAACCGTGTATTTGATGTGAATCATACTAGACATTTTTACAACGTTAAGATTCACACATTGAGGTCTCGATATCTTTTATTTCGATGCCTCCTTAAGAATGAAAATGTGAAATGAGATCCCTTGCATAACGACATTCGAATAAGCCACGACGAGTCGGTCGAGTTATGTGCGGTATGATACAAATATTATTGTATTACATATCCTTATTTCTAATAAGTTTACATAATTTTAAGTAAAACGTTTTTGCTTTTTGTTGTTGTAGATTGATGAAAGGTATGCTACGTACCAGTGGCACGGAGACCCGATGTTTTTCTTACTCCGTGGAGTTTTTTATCGTGAGGACGATTAAATCTTTTTAGTTGTAGATTGATATTTGTGTTGTTGTAGATTGATGTTTTTGTTGTTGTAAATTGTAATAAATCATGTATGTTGTGTTGTGTGGTGATAATAAATGTCGATTAAATGAACATTGGTCACGGAGACCCAATGAATGTCACGATGGCAGATTCGTTCCCACGATGGTCACAATCGTAATCACGATGGAAGCCTCCCATCGTGATCACGATGGGAGGCTGCCATCGTGATCATGGCAGACTGTGTGAACAACACCAACATCCACTATCAAAAACTCAATTGATTAAAAAAAACGGATAAAATTCAACCTAAATGAACATTAAAATAGATATTGGACAAAAAGTTCGTTCTAAGGGTGACTAAAAGTTCGTTCTAAGAGGTGACAAAAAGTTTAACAACTTACATTTATTCACGGAGGGGCATTGGACATGCTCTAATATCATGACCCTCTTCTCCACAATTGCTACATCTTTTTTTCTTCCGACGTCTCTGGGTCGGTTGTGCTTCCTCCATATCATGAGATGGTTCATCTGTGGCATGAGAAGGATCCTGAGAAGTTTTCTCAAACTCTGCTTCTTGAAATGGAACATTCAAATCCACCCCATCCACAGGGATAGATATTGTGCATTTTTTCTATTGTGTCCTGATTTATGCTTAATTGTTCTAAATTTTGGGATTTGCATGTGCATATTTTAAGTTAAATCTTCTGGAAATTTGTGCGTTTTATGGTGTATTTTATGCTTTGCAGGAGATTTAGGTTTTCGAGATGAAGAGTGCAAATTTTGGAGAGTTTGGGCTAAGAATCGTGTTTTTGTGCATACTTTGGCATGTAAGAGAAGCAAAGCCTCGCTTGCCAGAGCAGCGAAATGGGAAGCCAGAGAAATGCTCCAGAGCCAGTGCAGCGAAGTCAATCTCCAGACCAGAGAAACCAAGTCAGAACAGAGAAATGCGCTCTGTCGCTGCAGAGCAGAGAAATCATAAATGCCAGAGGAATCGAAAGCGCCAGCGAAATCAAAGCCAGCGGAATAAGAGCCAGCGAAGTCTCGCCAGAGAAATCAACATATCAGAGCAGATGAATCATTAGCCAGAGAAATCACCATTTCTCTGGCGATAGCCATTTCTCTGGTGAGGTCCATTTCTCTGACGACATCTGTTCCTCTGGCGAGAGCCGCGATTTCCACCATAGTGGAGATTATTTCCAGAGCGCGTGTCACAGCTGGACTTACCTTCCTTTGCACGATTCTATTCCTTTTAGAGTCCGGCTTTGCATGGCAACTTCCATGGTGATCCATAGGGATTCGAAGTCTATAAATAGGGCCATACTTTTCATTGTAAAGATCATCCTGGCCCTAATCTTTAGTTCCGCCAAGTTAGCTAAAGCTTAGGTTTATTGCTTTTCTAGTGCTAGTTTCGATTTCTGTTCTAGTTAGTTTAGTATAGTTCTTTAAATTCAAGTTTAGTTTAGTTTAGCTTAGTTTTGTTTCGAAGATTGGAATTGAGTGACAGCAGTTTCATCTTTGCGACGTTTTACGGTATTTCGGTATTTAATTTAATTTACTTGCTTTCATGTTTATGCTTTTCTTTAGATTTTGCACTTTTAAATTATGCACTTTAAATTCTGTAATTTCGTTTCTGCCTAGTTAGATTAGATTAGAAGTTTTTAATTAAAGTTATTTAAATTTGATTTGTCTAGTTAATTCTTTACTTTAAGTTCATTTAATTCTTGCCTAGGGTTTAATAGTTTCACGCCTAGATAATTTTAAGATTAAGTTTTTAGTTAAGTTTAAATTACAAGTGTTAGTTAATAATTCCTTTTCGCCTAGTTAAGTTTAAATTCATGTTAATTTACTTTTCATGTTTTAGTTTAATAATCTTAAATTTACAGCTTTCGTTGTGACATAATTAAAAGCCCTTAAAGACTTTCCTTGAGAGATGACACTGGGTCAACTTACCATCACTAGGATGTCCTTGTTCTATTGCAAGTCAACTTAGAGGTGTTTCTAGTTGAGTCATGTCCCGTTCCATTACACCTAGAGCACACTTGACGCCGTCGTGAGGGTAGTCCTTCAACTGTTGACCGAGCACGACTCATCTTTGGACGCCCAGATTGACGTAGACTCTCCGGATCGGGAGGACTACAATAGATTGATAAGACATCTCCTGGCACATTCCATTCACTCGGATGTGGTATTGGACTAACATGTTCGGCATAAGTTTGTGTCAATTGTGTACGAAATCGTACACATTCAAACCATTGCCCGCCCACCTAATAAAACAATATAATTTCGGCTTAAAAACAAATTATAAAGTAATTAAAAAGTAATTAAAATTTTCATACCTTATAGCGGTAACCGCATGCTTGCATGAAATTTTATCCTCATCAAACTCTCGACACTCACAAGTCCAATTCTAAAGATCGACTTGATATTGTTGATCATCTTCTTCAATTTTATACACAAGTCCGGTGGTGGCTCGAACAGTAAGAGAGAGACTTGCTTGCACAGAATTAGATAGCTTGTTGAACGTAGACAGCATTAACACATGATCTCTCGATTCAGACGATGTACGTCGCTCGTCAAACCAATCCTCCAAAAGTGTGCGAAACGATTCAAGTAAAGAGCACACTGGTAAACGCCTAGCTCACCACAACCGAGAGATAAAAGATTTCGCTGCATTAGACGTCATAAATCCATAGCGTTGTACCGGACACTTTGACCTAGCCCACCTCTCCGGTCCAATTTGAGAAAGTCGTCGGTGAGCTCCATCCGGACTAGCGTTGTGCAGCAATGAATTTTTTTTTTCTAACACTTCGTGACGATAAGAATATGTTGCTTCATAGAAGACCGTGGCCACTGTATTCCCATAGGGCGTTAGATTTTTCAACATATGGTGATAACACAGTCCATGGAATGCATTTGGATACACGGCTTGAACTGCATTCCGAATGCTTTTATGTTGATCACTCACAATTAATAAATCTTCTGGAGGATTATAACACCGTCGTAGATTGTAGAGAAAATAAGTCCATGACTCATCGTTCTCTATTGGACCGAGGCCAATTGCTAGAGGAAACACTTGATCGTTCACATCCTTTGTCACAACAACAAATAACACTCCTCTGTTCTTTCCCTTCAAGTGGGTTCCGTCTATTACAATCACCGGTCGAAGATACTGCTCAAAAGCCCGAATACTTTGCCCGAGGGCAACAAACATGTGGCAGAACACTCCCTCACGAGTCGTCTGCAAATCATAAACAGTCACTGGATTACATTGTTTCAATAGATAAAGATACGATGAAAGCCTCACATATGACATATTGAAGTCACCATACGTTCTCTCTATCGCCTGCTGCCTAGTTCTGACTGCGAAGCAATATAGCATTTGAACGCTATACTTACTACGCATCTCAGCAATCATCTTCTTTGGCCTCAAAACAACCTTTTCATCGATTAATTTTTTGGCAAAATAATATGCAGCAACCTCGCCACTCACAGACCGTGCTGTAGTAGCACGATTCAAATTCGCCTGACATGTGTGATCCAATGTCAACTTAGTAATTCTCCAAAGAGTTGCAGCCTCTACTGCATATAATCTAAAAGTGCAGTTCTTTCTACCACTCTTGCATATGTACACTGCACGAGAATCTGTAGAACGATCGGTTGCAAACTCTAGATAGTGCTCCAAATGATAAATTCCTAAAGCTATCCTCAACTCTACTGTTTACCTCGTATTTGGGCAGTTTTTGCGTATGTTCTGCTGTGCTTACGAGCGTGTTTTCATGACTTTTACCTTCTATTTCACGTGCTCGATGATCTTTTGGGTATGCTACTGTCGTATGCAGGAATTAGGAGTTACCGCGCGTGTTGACATCGTTTGGAGCAGTTTCGGAGGAAAAGCTCACGGCCGCCGCCGTCCCACGGCCGCCGCCGTATACGGCGCCGCCGTCCCACGGCGGCCGCCGTCTAGACGGCGCCGCAGCCCCACGGCGCGAGCCGTGCATGTTTTTGGAGATTCTGCGAAAGGCCATCACGGCGGCGCCGTCTCACGGCCGCCGCCGTGTCTGTTCAATTCCGGGAGTTACGGATTTTCGTATAAAAACCCATTTTTAGGGTTTTATTATTCATCTTCGAACCCAGCAGCCTCTAGAGGCGATTTCCACATTTTTCCTTGGGTTTTTAGAGTTTCAAATCAATTACTTTCGATTGTGGATTCATTGAATTGCTTTGGATGTCAATTAACACTTCATCGGATTGGTTTTCCTTGGATTGCTATGTTTTGTAAGAACTCCCTTTGATTCTCTTTGTTTATGAATCCCTTGGTTATTTGAGTTTTTGTTTCTTGTCTTTGATGAATATATATGATGATTGAAGATTATTGTTGTTGATGCTATATTTTCTTGGTTATATGAATCTTTTGGTTAATTAAGTTTTGTGTTTTATGCTTTGATGGATGTAATGATTAGAGATGATTGTTGTTGAGTTTAGATAATCTACGTGATTCGTAGTTCGTTGCTATTGATTACGTTTTTTCCCTTCTTGTTGGTGAAAGTTTAGAGATTCCTTTTTATGGAGATTAAGATTTTCTTTGCATTTGAATTGGATGCTTGATTTAGTTTCTTGCCTAGATAGTAATTAATCGTCGATGCTTACGAGTTTATGATTGTTTGGTTCAGAGTTCAAGATTGAAACCCTAGTTGATTCCGTTAATGTTTAATTGCCGTGTTCTTAGTTCTTATATGTGTTCGTACATGTCTCTGCATTAGTTAATGTTTACTGCTTCATTTCAATTACGTACCGGTGTTAGAGCGTTAGTCAGTGCCAGCCCCAATTATCCGATTAGAATGTTTAGGTTTTATTTCTGTTTCTTGTGAGCAATACGATTAGAGCCCTGCTAAGTCTTCCTTGTGAGACGACTTGAGTCACCTTACCGCTCTAGGACGACCTCGTATAAATTCGAGTCCATCCGCTAGGTGTTTTTGGATGAGTCAAATTTTGGCGCCGTTGCCGGGGAAGGCTTTAGGCATTTGATTGTGTTGCATTGTTTTCCGTGTTTATTTTTGTTTATTTCTTTTGACTCGGTTATTTTCTCCCTCCGGTGCATTTGATTTGTTTGTTCGTGTTGTGTATGCAAGGACGTAGAAGCTTGAAGAGAAAGCTTGCACCTTACTACGACAACATTCATCGACTTCGGGAGGTTCTTTCAAGCCTGGAGAAGGAGTCCGAGTCCAGTTCGAGAAGTTTTGTGGAATCACAGTTTCGAGAGAAAAATTGTGAAGAGAGAATTGCTTCCAATCCCATTCTGGAAGCTTTTGAGGAGACACTTTCAGTGCATTCTGAAAAAGAAGAAGAAGCTTGGCCCAATCCTGACCAAGAAGCAATGGCGGAGCAGAATGTTCAGTACATGGGAGATTTTTCCAGGCCAGTTATTGGGACCACTAGCATGTCAGCTATAGTGCTTCCCACGGCGGTCCGAAATTATAATCTGAAGCCCAATGATTCAAACCTGTTGCCGCTCTTTTATGGGATGCCCAGTGAGGACGCCTTGCAGTTCATCCGTGATTTCTGCACCCAAGTGCAGACCTTCCCACTGCTGGAACTCACCGAGGATCAGTTGAGACTCAAGTGCTTACCCTACGCACTCAAGGACCGGGCGAGAACGTGGTTGCTGTCCCTGTCGCCGAACTCCATCACTACATGGGGAGAGGCGTGTGAGAAGTTCATGCTCAAGTACTACCCTAATCACAAGACTCAAGAGATTAGGAGCCAAATAATGAACTTCATGCAAGGAGCTGACGAGCCTCTCCACGAGGCTTGGGAGAGATTCCAAGAGCTCCTCCGCCAGTGCCCGCAGCACCAGCTAGCACCCGTCATGTTGATGCAGTTCTTCTATGACGGATTGATCCAGACGGCACAGTTTATGGTGGACAGTACCGCTGGGGGCAACATTGCCCGAAAGACAGCTGATGAGCTCAAGGAGATCTTCAACACACTGGCCGCGAGCTCTCAACAGAAATCAGTCAGAGGAAGGAGGGTCGAAGCCCATGCTGTAGCCCCAAACAATGAGCTGCAGAAGCAAGTAGCGGACCTGATGAGGCAAGTTCAGCATTTAAGAATGAATCAGGTGGAGCCTCAAACCGTTCAACCACCGCCAGCTCAAGCACCACCAGCTCAGGCGCCGCTAGCAGAAGGATGTGGCATATGTGGTGATTTTAGCCACGGAACCAACGAGTGCCACCGAATGGGGGAGTTCACACCTGAAGGGGAAGCAGAGGTCTATGCTGCCCAGGGATACCAGGGGAGACCTCAATTTGAACAGAGGCCCATGTTTAATCAAGGGCAACAGAATCCCAACGTGGGGTGGAGAACTCAGCAGAATTCTGGATGGAGGAACCAAGCGCCTGGCCAAGGGTCGGGACCAAATCAAGGCAATCAATTCCGCCGCCCTCCTCAGCAATTTGGGTATCAGAATCAGCAGCAGTTTTACCCACCTCAGCAGCAGTTCCCTTTTCCTCAGCAGCAGAACTACCCGCAAGCTTATCAGCAGCAGCAGCAGCCCCCGCAGTATCAACAGTTCCCTATGCAGCAAGGGAACTTCCACCAGCAGCAGC